>NC_083562.1:36358622-37006625 GCF_019925205.1 Metopolophium dirhodum
CGAGTCAGAGGCGACAACCGAGTATCGGTTTGTCCGCTCGGCATGTTGTGCGAGAATCTTGCCTGATTTGTTACATTTGGGGTTACGCCAGTCTGTGTGTTTAGCATTAAGGTCATCTAGCATTAAGTTGTGGGTTTGGTGGTTATTAACAGCGGTTATAATGCTGGTGTTAAAACGGTCGAGAGCCGCGTCGATGTCCCGGGGCGTTCTGATTGGCGGGTTAGTCGACGGAGATAGGGAACCAATTGTGTCCATGTATATTTTATTCCAGTTGACGCATCTTGATGGTTAGAGGTGGCGAAAAGGTGATTAGTTCTGCTTTGCTTTGCTTTGAATGGGCAGCTGGGCCGTTAACTATACCAGGCTTTTGCCTCTACTAGTGGATGAAATTGGTGAGGGTGATTATTTTTAAATTGTTGTCCTACCCATGATAGTGGGTAGGGGTTGATCTTGTTTTTAGTGGTTGGAGGGGGGTGAGTTTTACCTAAGAGTCGGATGTGGGCATGAACAGAGAAGGAGTTTTTGTAGAACATCGATATAGATTGGGAAACGGATAGTTTTGGATAGACTTGAAATTGGCAGATTTTAAAAGGACCGAGTTTTTGACGATAGTGGGCATACCCGTTATCGTGCGAATGCCGATGTTTTGAACAGATTCGATACGTCTCCAATGTGAGGGACCGATGAAAGGAGCCCAAGAGGGGCCAGCATAAGAAAAAATTGGAGAGACGTAGAGTTTTAGAATATTGAGCTTTGAAGATTTTGGGACAGGGCTAGAACGGTTGAGAATGGGGTAAAGAATTCCGCGGACGCGAGTGGCTTTTTTGGTGATGTCTTGAATGTGTTTGTCGAAGGTGAGTTTGCGCCCTATTGTAACGCCGAGGTATTTGGCATGATTGGACCAAGTCACTGGATGGTTGTCGAGTAGTAGTGGTGGGATGTGAGTAGTATTGGAACGTCCGAAAAGAATACCTATTGTTTTGGTAGGGTTTATTTTGATTTTCCAGCGATGAAACCATGTGGTAGCTAGGTTGAGTTGGTGTTGTAATTGTATGGCTGCGCGTTTCGGGTTTTTGTCGAAAGTAAAGAACATAGTGTCGTCAGCGAATAGTGAGAGGTGAGCTTTAGGAGTTGTTGGTATGTCGTTAATGTAAGTCAAGTAGAGAGTAGGTGAAAGGCAGGATCCAGACCCGGTCGAAGGCTTTTTCCACGTCAAGGAAAATGGAGGCGGTGTTAACGTTTTTGTTAAAGTTCTGACTAAGTTGGTGAGTAAGTTTGGTCAGTTGTAGAGTGGTAGAGTGTTCAGGTCTGAAGGCAAATTGTTCTGGGCGGATTTTGTCTCGAAGATTGGTTTGAAGGTGAGAGAGGATGATTCGTTCGTAAATTTTTGATATTGAGGAGAGTAGAGCGATAAGTCGGTAATTTTCGGGAAGTTTGTGATCTTTACCCGGCTTTGGGATGGAAATTATTACTGCTTTTTTCCAAGCACGTGGAAAGTAGCAAATTCTGAGGGAGCAGTTTATAATTTGTGTTAAGGAAAGTAGAATGTTATTCGGTAGAAATTTAAGAGCAGTGTTGGTGATGAGATCGATACCAGGGGCTTTCTTTTTGCGGAGGTTGTTTATGATTTTTTGGATTGTGCCAGGGTTGGTGAATAAATTAGATTTGGTGATACTTATGTTTCGAAGTAAGTTGGAGTGGGCAGAAACTTCTGGAAGGTCGGGACCAGGGTTTGGTTGGAATTGGAGTTCGAGAGAGTCAGCTATCATCTCGGCTCGATCGATGGCCGGAAAAACTAGACCGTTGGGGCCGGTGAGAGGGTGGGATGCAGGACGTTTGTGGAGGAGACATTTGTTTAGTTTGTATATAGAGCCGTCCTGATGGTCAAGAGAATTAAGAAAAATGTCCCACTGGTCAGCTTTGTGAGTTTCGAGTAAAGTTCTGATTAGTGAGATTTTGGCGTTAAGTTGACGTTTGGTAGTCGGGTCACGGTTTCTTTGCCATTGACGGCGTAATTGGTTTTTTTCAGTTATTTCAAGTTTTATGTAGTCAGGTAGTAAAAAGGAAGAGTTTTTGTGTTTAGGGGTAAATACGCTAGCTTCGATCGCGTGTTGTATGTTTTTGGTGAGAGTATCAATTGCCAAGTCGATTGACTCACTGTTGATGGTCGGTCGTTCAGTTGGGTATGGTAAGTTGGATAGAATTGTCTTGTATTTTGTCCAGTTAATGAAGCGGTTAGTCGTTGGAGGGGACGATGATACCGGAGTACACAAGGTCTCCAGAAGGATAGGGTTGTGGTCAGAAGATAGCTCGTTGAGGTTGTCGATTTGAGTAGGATAAGGTAGTCGAACGAGTGCGATGTCAAGTATGTCAGGTCTGTATCTAGCGTTTGTCGGGAAGTGTGTGGGGGATGAGGGATCAGTAATGGTATAGTCCGATTGTTGAACGTGGTCGAAAAGTACGCGACCGGCAGCGTTTGTCGAGTGGCTATACCAGAGAGGGTGTTTGGCGTTGAAGTCACCTGCCGAGATTTGCCATTCGGCACTTTGGGTCAACAAGTCCAAGTCGTGAGACGTGAGTGTTGCACCTGGTGGTTTGTATACCGCTGATACAAGGCCTTCGTGGCCGTTTAGTTGGATGAGGACAGAAGAGGTTTGAATGGTTGTGTTAAGAGTCATAGGTTGGTGGACGATGCGACGGTGAATAAGGACGGCCGTGCCGCCGTGAGGGGGCGAGCCCCGGGTAGTCGGCAGGTCGTTCCTGTACGTGAAGTAATTTGGAATGTGAAGGTTGGTGGAGGGAGATAGACGAGTTTCGTTAAGTAAGATTATGTCAGTTTTTAGTTGGAGCGCGAGAGCTGTTAGTTCATTAAGTTTGTGTGTAATACCGTTGGAGTTCTAAAACAGGATTTTTAAGTTATTCATTTTGGGGTGAGAGAATGGACAGGAATGTTTTAATTGTAGTTTCTATGAGTGATTTCGGATCTTGATTGTTAGATAGTGCAGTCAGTAGGTTGAGAATCATTGGTAAGTTAAATTGTGGGACTGGAGAATTTGAAGAAGTGTGCGCTGATTTTGATGTTGCTGTTGAGTATGTCAATGTAGTGTTTTGTTTAGGGTGAGGTGGTGGAGTTGAGGTTGGGTGTGAGGATTTATTTTGAACGAAGTCTTGGGTTGGAGATACCTGCTTTTTCTGAGCCATGAATTGGGGGCAGCCACGAAAGTTTCCCGTGTATTGGCCACTACAGTTGCAGCATGTCGGAGGTTGCTCGAGAGTTTTTGGACAGGCGTTTGCATTGTGGTTTCCGGCGAATTTTACACACCGAGGTGGGTGACCGCAGTTACGAGAGCCATGGCCAAAACGTTGACAGGAAAAGCATTGAGCGGGTCCAGAAGGTTTTAGTGGTTCAACTGAGATTTGCAAGTAAAACAAGTTTGTCAGAAGAAATATGTCCTTAGCAGTCGGATTAGCAGCGATGTGCACTACACATATCGGCATAGGTTTTTCAGGGGTGCCAAAGCGGCGGACGTAGTTCACGGAGTAACCTAGAGTAACTAGCTCGTCTTTAAGTTCATCAGTAGATATATCGGTTGGAATGCCCTTTAGAACGATTTTTACAGAGCGTTCCTCGGGGAGAGAAAAAGTGTGGAATTCGGTGCCTAGGTGTAATAGAGTCTTTTGGATTAGGCGGAATTTGGAGTGAATAGATGGTGGGCGCGGCCTTCCGCCAGGAAGCGGAACTCAGTATGATAGGTGGAGGTCTGGAGATTGAAGGAGTTTTGGACGGAACTTGGGCGGTTGAGAGTGAAGTTTTTACTGAGTGTACGGAAGTAAGTGATGATAGGGAGTGGTGGGTTGAGGTGCTAGAGTCGGAGAAAGAGTCTATGGTTTCAGAGTCGGAAGTACTGGAATTAGATTGTATTGGGGAAGGGGGAGTTGATCGTTGTTTTGGTATTTTCGGAGGTGGTTTGGTCGAGGGGTCTCCGACCTTCCTACGTTTGTTGTTCCTGGTCATTTCAGTGGGTGTGGGATGTTGGGGAGGAGATGCTGTGGCAATGTGAGGGCGCTGGTGCCCGGTCGGAGAGCGGTGAAAACGGCTGATTTGTGTTGACGTCGACGTCGCTTCCGCGGCGGCTTGCTGTTGGCGCTGGTGCCCTGTTGAGAGCCGTGAGAACGGCTGATTTGGTGACGGTTTGGGTGTGAACCGTGGGCGCTGATGCCCTGTTGAAAGCGGTGAATACGGCTGTTTGAGGAACTGCTGCTGAAGCTGGCTGCAAGTTGAGTGGTGTAGGACTGATGAAAATGATGACTAAAATGATTAGTTCACATTGCATTGCATTGCAAGTAGGACGACCATAGATTGGTCTATGTGCTCTTTTCAGGCGGATGCCTATTAAGAGATGAATGATATTGAAGGTAGTTTTAGGTATACTATGACTGTGACCAATCGAATGGTCGTATTTTAGGAGTTGATCTTATTGTCGATACGGCTTCATCACGGCCCAAGTTTTTAATATGATTGTGGTTTGAGAAGGTGTTTTGATAGAATAGTCTTTTTGAATTATCCTTTACTACTTCATGTATGATTTTTATTCTGGC
This sequence comes from Metopolophium dirhodum, assembly GCF_019925205.1. NCBI lineage: Eukaryota > Metazoa > Arthropoda > Insecta > Hemiptera > Aphididae > Metopolophium > Metopolophium dirhodum. The sequence continues at coordinate 36,363,222 of NC_083562.1, forward strand.
AGAGTCACGAATGTTCTGGTTTGATACGAATCTCAAGAGGCCAGCACTGGACCGTACGCAACTGGTCTGAACTGATTCAATGAGATTCCAGTTAGATGGCGAAATACAAGGGCCCCAGGCCTCGGCGGCGTATGTTAAGAGAGGTCTTATGTACATGAGATAGATTTGAATTTTGGATTTGAGCGGCACTGGGCTGCGGCTATTTAGGACTGGGTTGAGCATATTTTTGCATCTACGCGCTTTGACGAGAGTATTTTTGACGTGGTTGTTGAATGTTAGGTATTTGTCGAAAGTGACTCCAAGGTACTTTGCATGGTTTGTCCACGGGATGGGTACACCTGCCATGGTAATTTGACTCAAATTAAACGTGGTGTTTTTGTTGAACAAAATAGCTACTGTCTTACTTGTGTTGATGCCTAGCCTCCAGTTTTTGAACCATGTTAAGGCCAGGTCAATTTGCCTTTGAAGTGCATTAATTGCGTATTTAGGGTTACGATTTGAGGCTAGAAACATGGTGTCGTCGGCGAATAAAGCGAGACTGCTGTTAGCGTTAACAGGTATGTCGTTTGTGTATATCAGGTATAGGTATGGTGACAGGCAGGAGCCTTGTGGCACACCTGCTCTGATTGGACGGTTACTGGAGACAGAATTATCGACACGAACGTTAAAATATCTGTCGGATAAGAACGATTGGATAAGCTTAATTAAGTGGATTGGGGTACCAATTTTGAATAGCTTGTGGAGTAAACCTTCGTGCCAGACCTTATCGAAGGCCTTTTCTACGTCGAGAAAAATAGCCGGAGTGAATTTTTTGTCGTTTCGATTTTTGCAGAGCTGGTCCGTGAGCTTAATTAGTTGAAGAACGGTAGAGTGTTGACGACGGAAGGCAAACTGTTCATCTCTGATCAGGTGCTCAGTTTGGCACTTTAGTTTTCTGAGGATGATTATTTCAAACATCTTGGCAATAGTGGGTAGGAGCGTGATAGGACGGTAACTAACGGGGTCAGCGTGGTTTTTCCCCGGTTTAGGTATGGTTATGATCTGACCTCTTTTCCAGTCGTCCGGGAAGAAACAAAGTCGAATGCAACCGTTGTATATATGCGTTAGCCTGAGAATAAAATTATTCGGAGCGTTTTTAAGTGCGTTATTCGTGATATGATCTTCGCCGGGGGCTTTCCGTTTGGGTAGCAGAAGAACTGGATTATGGTCGGATGACAGTTCATTTAATGATGTAGATGATATTGATAGGTGTGGAAGTTTGACCAGGGCGATATCGAGTACATCTGGGCGGTGATTTGGTATTGACGAGAAGAAGGTAGGCGAGTCAGGAGCTACGACTGTAAGGTCCATGTTTTGGACGTAGTTGTGAAGTGCTAGACCGGCTGTGTTTATGCAGCGGCTGTGCCAAAGCGGGTGTTTTGCGTTTAAGTCGCCCGCGACTATGAACCAATCGCAGCCGTTTAGCAGCACACGGAGGTCGTTGTCGACGAACGGGACGCCAGGACGTTTGTAGACTGAAGATATACGGATGATGTGTTGGTTTATTGATATGTCAATTGACGTAGATTTCATTGATGTTTTTAAAATAGTTTGGCGGTGGATTATGCGTTTGTGGACGAGTATGGCAGTGCCCCCGTATGAAGGTTTTCCTGGTCGCGCTTCATTATCCGATCGGTATATGTGGAAGTTATTAAATTTGATATTGGTATTTGGGTTTAGTTTGGTTTCTCCAAGTAAAATAATGTCGGCCCTGATTTTTTGAATTAGCGATTGAAGTTCTAGAATTTTGTTTGATATGCCGTTACAGTTCCAATGAATAATTTTTAGTTCATTATCCATTTCGACTAGTGAGTAGGGAGAGGAAAGACTTGATTGTTGATACCATAATAGATTTAGGGTCGCTATCAGATGTAAGGGCGGTGAGTAGGTCAGTGAGTAGAGTAATTATTTCATCGATATTGATTTGATTTATTTTTGTTTCGTCGGAAGATGGGTTTTTGTCTGAGTTTACGACATCAGCATAACTAGTATTTGTTTTCGGCTGAGCGATAGAGGCCGGAGTGGATTGTGTAGGTGGGGGTGGTTTAGTTACAGCAGGCTTCGATGACGCTACAACATGTAGGTAGTGTGAGCAACCGTGGAAGTTGGCCGTGTGACTACCCCCACAGTTGCAGCAAGATGGCGGATCTTGTTTTGGTTTGGTACATTCTTTGGCCAAGTGATTACCGCTACATTTGACGCAGCGTGGTGCGTGGCCGCAGTTTTTTGAGCCATGGCCAAAACGTTGGCAGTGAAAGCATTGCGCTGGACCCGATTTTTTAAATGATTCTACTCTAACTGAGAGATAAAACATAGACGTAATTTGGTATATAGTCGTAGATTGCGGAGTTTTGGTCAGGATGACTAAACACATAGGAAGTGGACGGGAGTTTGCACCGAAGCGTTTTACAGTATTGACCGTGAACCCTCGGAGTTCAAGTTCGGCAGTGATTTCCTCTTCAGCTATGTCAGTGGGTATTCCTCTGATGACCACTTTAAGGGTGTGATCTTCAGGGAGGGAAAAAGAGGTAAACGCAATTTTATTGGTTCTCAACGCTGATTGGATTTTCCTGAAATTTGTAGGACATTTCATCTGTAGGCGGACAGAGCCTTTAGAGTCGATTTTGGCTGTAAAGTCATTTGTGTTGAGTTCAGTTATTTCTAGTATAGTTTTGGCAGATTTGCGCCAGTCGTTGGAGTTAATGATGATCGGAGGAATATTTGTTTTGGCCTGTGGACTAGAACTGCGAGAGGGCGGTGGCAACGTGGTTATCGGTGAACTTGGGGTGGAGGGGTCCAGAGTTTGGATTAACTTATTATTAGTAATAATGATTGACTTACCCGATGAGAGTGTGGAAGAAGGTGCGGACACACTGGCCATTTGCCTGTCAGTTTCCGAAGTATCGCTGGTTGGTCGAGAATTTACCGATGAGGCGTAAGATTCGCCTGACAGCGATTCGGAGTCCGATTGATCTGGCGATGGTGGTTCAGCACGCTGCCGCTGTGATGTGGTAACCAGTAGCGGTGGCGGAGAATAGGTCCCGTTTCGGAGTTTCTTCGGTTCGGTAACCGGAGGAGTCCGATTCCTTTTGCCTCTGCGGCCGCCCATAGTGTACGTCGATATGCGCCAATCTAATGTTGTAGCTAACGTCTGCACGGGATGAACACTGGGCAACAACTGATTAGTTCACAATTTACAAAAAAAATATATAAGCACAGCACCGTACCGACTATTAAACGAGTTACGACTGAGTTTGTTCACTGAGTATGACCTCGGTTATTTTGTTATTTTCCAATTGAAACGTTGCATTTTTTTCGGTGAAACTCAACTTGTTTGACTCTTCACACTATTCTGAACGTAATAGTTCATGCGATTTGGCTCCAGAACCCGTTGTTTGCAAAATATAAGTTTCAACACATGTGATCGATTTTTGGTACATGCTAGTCGCTTGCTATTTTGAGGGGAAATAGTTTTCATATACCTACATATTAAAATCGATCATGTTCATAAATCATTAAGAGTTTTCCAACGGTCTGGTGGGACCCGTAAAGAATTTGGTATACCCTAGTCAAATGCTCGTATCCAACATCGAGGTGTTTGTAGTCTTTTAAAACTAACATTTTTCGTAACTGTATTGAAGTGTTAAATTATCAAATAACATGGCATAACTTTTTAATTCTGATACACGTAAGGTATTTTTAACAATTTATTTCATATTATATTTAATATTATATTGTACGAGGTAGTTTAAAAAAGACGCATGTAACCTATACACTTTGAACGTTGATTTCTGAAACAATTAATTATTTGTAGAACCATTAATTTGTAGGTATTTATTTTAACTTAATAATATTTACCCTGAATGATTTGGAAATAAACAACTATTAGCATTAAATGTTGGCAGTGATTTTATGTCATGTAACAAATTATCTACAATGTATTATTAATCTTATACCGTATTCAAGCCCGGATCAATTGGGCCCCAATTTATTATTAACTTCATAATAATCGTTACATATTAACGACTTTATATTATTGTATAATTTTTTATAATACAAAAAATATACTGGTTGTATCATATTATGTCATTGTACGCGGTTTTTTTTTTTAAACTATGGTCTTCTAAAGTTTAGTTTAATATGCATTAATACTTTTAACTGAAATACCTAATTTACAAAGCTACATATTTTTTTCTTATAACTACCTTTTTGTATACTTAAATAGTTAAATCAGTAATCTAAAATGCTAAAAAAAAAAAAAAAACAAAATTGTTGACAAACATAGTTGATTATTTATAGTTATTTTTCTTGGTATAAAATGGAGAATAATATTATTTTATAATTATTAATAATAATTTACCTACTTACTTAAATAATAATTTTTTTTTTGAAAACTATTGGACGCGTTAAAAAAATATATTTTGGGGATAAAGATGGGTCCCGTGACCGTGCCCTTCTTGCCCCCTCCCAATAACCCGGGCTTATAACTAAATCGACTTTATTCAAAATATGGTAACCACTATTATTTTTGATGGATTATAATAAAACTTTTTTTCTGAATATTTTGAAAGTCGAATGATCAATTTTTGTTCCCAAGGTTAATAACTATGGTCCTCTAAAGTTTAGTTTAATATGCATTAATACTTTTAACTGAAATACCTAATTTACAAAGCTACATATTTTTTTCTTATAACTCCTTTTTTGTATACTTAAATAGTTAAATCGGTAATCTAAAATGCTCAAAAAAAAAAAAACAAACAAAACTGTTGACAAACGTAGTTGATTATTTATAGTTATTTTTCTTGGTATAAAATGGAGAATAATATTATTTTATAATTATTAATAATAATTGACCTACTTACTTAAATAATAATTTTTTTTTGGAAAACTATTGGACGCGTTAAAAAAATATATTTTGGGGATAAAGATGGGCCCCCAAAATCAATGTGCCCCATGACCGTGCCCCTCTTGCCCCCCTCCCAATAACCCGGGCTTGACCGTATTACGCCTGTAAAATCGATTACAACTGAACGTATAGTAAATACTAAATCTTATAAATAATATAAATTGAAACTTTTAAGTTTGAATTATAGTTACAGAGTTCACGTTCTGTTAGATAGGAATCATTTAATTAAGAGGACGTAATGCCGGCATGCGTTGTCCTTTACACACGTATGTCATAGTAAATTTACGTTCACCAGTGTCAGTGTGCTATTATTTTTGATATTAGAGTGAATTTCACTATTATACAATTTAAATGCAAGATTATTTGTTACGTAGGCTTTTATTGATATTATTATTCTTAAGTAAGTTACGAAAGTATACATTTCAAAATGAATGACCATAACTTTACTTACTACGCACGAACGTAAGACGGAAATAACACGATATAAGGGCGAAAGTGTTATAACTGGGGCAGTGAAGTTGGTGCATTTGCATGTTTTTTTGTAAATGCTTGTATTTATTGCCGAGTGAGATTAAAATATGTTTCGTTAAACTCATAATTTAAACAAAAAAAAATTATATTGCAATAAATGCAAATTTGGCGACTTTTAAAATATTTTACTGCAATTTTAACTATTTATCATAATTTTCGTTTACATTTAAGATTATATGACTTAATATATAAAATAAAAGCAAGTAAAGGTAGCAGTGAACAAATGTATATATTTGTTGTAATACTTATTATTTTATTAATATTTCTATGGAGCGATTATCGCATTAAGGTCGCTAAGAAACGTTAAAAAAATTATTTATTGTGTAATGCAATAATATAAGCAATATTCATATATAATTTTAGATTCTGAGCGAAGCAATTAATGTATTGATTTTACAATGATGTGTGTGTGTTTTTTTTTTATTTTTTTTGTGTCTGTCTCTGTCATCACCTTTTTTTCTGATAGGAAAGTGAATCTAGTTGGTACTTTGGGGGGTCAAATTTCTCAGTAGTTTTCAAACGCGACGTGAAAAACAAAAGAAAAATTAAGGGAAAACGTGAATTTTTACGCAAAATCTGTTTTCGAGAAAATCGATTTTGGTTTTTGGTGAAACTCTAAAACAAATGACCATGGAACAAATTTCCAAGGTTAATATTAGCATTTTCTATACACTATAACATTTTCCAAATATTTTGACTTATTTTGAGCTGTTTACGGACATTGTCGGTTTTCAATTTTTTTAGTTTTTTTTTCTATAAATATCAATAAAATGTTATTTGTTGGGTAATAAACGTGAAAATTCAATGCAAGGCTCCTGATGTATTGTTACAATAGTAGTTGAAAAATATTAAAAATACATAAGCACAATTTTTTTTTATAAGCATTTAAAGTTCAAATTTATCAAATTTATAATTTAATAATTATTTTGTAGTTAAAAATGTATAAAATGTTCAACTTTTATAGCTAAGGATTGAAAATTGAAAACAAGACTCCACGTAAATAGGTTGTATATGAATTACTTTATTCACATTAATATCATCAAATACACTTGGTAATATCATAGGCTGACTGATCGTTTTTCTTATACACGGAAACCTTTTTATCATTATGTTTGATTTTATTAAATTTTTTCAATGCAATAATGCGATTGCCCTAGTTATAAGTTATAACGTAAATGTGTTCTATACATCCACTGAGTAACATATGCATCGGAAAAATTCACATTGCTAGTCACGGAACTGTATAATAAATCTACTTTAGGTAGTGCACTATAGAACTTTTTTGGTACTTACAAAATTTTTGTTTTTGTCTAACACCTGCGCCGCATCGGATTTTAAACGGTTTCTTTGCTAGACATATCAACTGATTAAATTCATAAAGAATTCTGAAAACCGATTTAAATTAGTTGGTCAGGTACTTAAATTAAAAGTCTACTTTCCCATATTTTATCGCATCATAGATTAATTGGAATGTTTGGTAAAAAACACGTCCACATACCACGTCACATACCCGTAGTTGCTAAAAACAAAAATTAAGAGATCGAATATAATGATTATTAGTGTTCTTTTTGATGAGATGTGGAAAAGCAAGTTAATGAAAATATGATGGCCCTGAAAAGGGCCTTTTTAAGATGATAGAGCGAGTTTTGCGCAGAATTTGACACATGCCGTAATAGTTATTCTTCTTAACCACCGAAACCATACAAAGTACGACCTTGTCGCTTCAAGGCGTAGACGACGTCCATGGCGGTGACTGTCTTCCTTTTAGCGTGTTCGGTGTATGTGACGGCGTCGCGGATTACGTTTTCCAGGAACACTTTCAACACACCCCGTGTTTCTTCGTAGATCAAACCAGAAATACGTTTCACTCCACCACGGCGAGCTAACCGACGAATGGCGGGCTTGGTTATCCCTTGGATGTTATCACGCAACACCTTACGATGACGTTTGGCGCCTCCTTTGCCAAGACCTTTTCCTCCTTTGCCGCGTCCCGTCATGTTTAGTTGAGTGTGACTGCTGTTCTGAACGCTGACCGTAGACTGATCCCGAAAACATGAAAAGTCGTCTTATTTATATGTTTTACGACGCACGCACGGCCAATCAAAATGCTCGATCGGATTTCTCCCACTCATGAACTAACCGCAGTACTCCGACCAATGGTAGCGACGCATACGGTTCCGATTCGTGTATATATAAGAGTGTTTTTATTTTTTGTGCATCATTGTTCATTTGCACTCTCTAAAGTTTTGTATTGACTATTATCAAACGGTTACGAGATGGCACGTACCAAGCAAACTGCCCGCAAGTCGACCGGAGGAAAGGCGCCCAGGAAGCAGCTGGCCACTAAAGCCGCACGTAAGAGCGCACCCGCCACCGGAGGAGTGAAGAAGCCACATCGTTACCGTCCCGGAACCGTCGCCCTCCGTGAAATCCGTCGTTACCAGAAGAGCACGGAACTGTTGATCCGCAAATTGCCGTTCCAACGTCTGGTGCGTGAGATAGCCCAGGATTTCAAGACCGACCTACGTTTCCAGAGCTCCGCCGTCATGGCTCTGCAAGAAGCTAGCGAGGCTTACCTGGTCGGTCTGTTCGAAGACACCAATCTGTGCGCCATCCACGCTAAGCGTGTCACCATCATGCCGAAAGACATCCAGTTGGCTCGTCGCATCCGCGGAGAACGTGCTTAAATCGATTATTGACCAATATACCTTAAAAAGGCCCTTTTCAGGGCCACCAACCATTTTAAATTAGGACACCCACTTCTTTCGAAATTATAAACTACACTCTTACGCTATTTGAGAAAACTGTAAAAATAGTTTGTAAGGAGTAAATACTGTAAAAATAATACACAAATCACAATTCTATTATTATAAAATTGAAACTGAAATTTTACGATCGTGTGTACGCTACAAAGTACTAATTAGTTATACGTTATAATTAAGGTACCCGTACAGGAAAAACTCTCACAAACACTTAAAGTTTTCACTAAGAATCAGACACTTTATTTTTGGTCGGCGGTACCGTTGTGCAAGCAGCGCGTGCGTAGATGGCCCGGTACCCGCTAAGTACAATCACACTGGTCGGCAGAGTCCTACCCCCACCTACATGTGGTGCCGACTGGAAACAGAATTCCGTTTCGGCCAACGGGGGAGGCACAGAAGGCAAACTGTATGTACAGTCATACCACCCAGCGCCTCAGTACCATCATCCGAAACTGCCCCACAACGGCAGGCGTGCCCCGGGGCATTAATAGGACACCCACAGCACGGTTGGTCACCGTCCGGGTGATCGCGATTGAGCGTGAGAGTGGCCTCGGATGCGATGAGGTACCGCAGACCGCAAAGCTCCCGGAATGACGAGTACAACAACAACAACGGTCAGTAGAAAAACTAGGAAACCAACAACGGCGATACGCACAGTCCACAATATCGGAAGGAGAAGACGCGACGAACGAGATTAAAAGCTGGCTGACTATCAAGGCGGGCCGAGAAAAAAAACAACAGAACGAGAAGACTAGACTGGCGGGTCGAGAACTCTGCAGGCCTTCAGCCAACAATGTATCTTTTATAACATGTACAATTAATTTAAATGTGCGCCCTTAGAGGACCCAAAAAAAAACATAGGTGTTAAACATTATACATAAATATTGTACCTCATTTTAATGTATAATAAACGATTGCGGCGTCGCAGAAGTAATGCGAAAGCAATTCCCGCGGCGGCGTCAGTTGTTGTAAACTAGAAAAAACTCGAGCACGACTTCACATGGGCGGCGACGACGAAATTGCGTATTGCCTAAATATTGCCCCTTAAGTTTACAGGCTGAACAACATCATGAATTTATGGTAGGTATTTCTAATATGTTTTTATGTTTATTAATTGTATTTTATCTAGATAATATTTTTGATATTAATTGGGCTCAACACTACTTATTGGTTGAGGTGTGAGTGCTATAAATTAATTAGCCACATTTTTACATGTAAAAAAAGTACCGTACATTTTACCAATTTTTTTTTTACCCGAAAAAATGTTCTGTGGCCCCTCTAATCAAATGCAATCAAACCTATTCCTAGTTGTAATTTTTATCAACCGATAATAATTACCAATACAATTATTATTATACTGATCTTATTTTATTATTCAACCTTCGATTCTATTTTTACCATTTTTATCACTTTATTGGTAAATTTTACCGATATTTTTTTTCCGTAAATTCTCCACATCTACTCATAGGTATTACCTACTTTGTAAATTATGATTATTATTAATTAGATTCAGATATAGATGTACCCAGTAAATATATTGTTATTAAAGATAATTTTGTTACAGGCAATTTGAGCAGCAGCGTTGCAGCAAGTATCTTGTTGAATTCAAGAAGAATATTCATATAGATAAATAACTCAAAAAAAGTCGAAATATTTAAAATATGATACCATTCATGGAAAGTGATATGTTTGGTGAAAATTTAAAGTTTGTACGGTTATTAGTATTTGTGTTAAACCAAAAAAAAAAAGTTTTGTGTAGAAATAACAATTTTTTGTGTTTTTCCCACGCTTTTTAAAACTACTGGGACTTCGATTTTGACCTATTAAAAGTACAAATTAATTTTTCTATCAGAATCCTACCGTTAGCTGATTTACTTGCTGTAATTCAAGTGGTAAAATCAAAAGGAATTCAAGGAAAATCTGTACTTTTAAAACAACAAAAAGTTTTTGAAAAGTACAAAGGTCATAAAATTCTGGAGAAAATATCACCAATTTCAGAAGTAGAATAGGAAAGTTCGCATATTATGAGAGATTTCTCTGAAGATCATTCAAGAAACGACTAGTACCTACTTTAAATAGGCGAGAATCGGGGTAAAAAGTCCGGTTTATTATAATATATACATAATAATATTTAAAATAATTTATAAGAAAAAAAAAATGCAATGATTATAATTATTATGTAATGTACTTAGTAGCATGACCCATATCAAAAAATCGAAATAATTATAACATACAAATAAAATATACGTAATATTATTTTTTAATTAAATTGAGTATTATAAAATCTAATGCATATAAAAAAAAACCGGACTTTTTCACCGTTGACTTTGTATGCCTCAGACTTTTTGGTAGTATACCGCACCAACCACATCACTAAATCAGAGAGGTCATTTTCGTTTCCATAACTCTGTTTTCTGACATTTGAAGAGCATTTACGTTCGGAAAATGCGAAAACATTTAGTTATTCAATGTAACAATGAATGGAAGACAAATATAAAATAATACTTTTTGTAATTTCAACGTTAAATATAATTTTTAATTTTTCCTATAATTATTGAGTTCACGAATAAAGTCCAAAAATTGATGACCAACGTGTTTAGACTTTTGTAAACTGATTTGAAATTGTTAATATAACTACTTGAGTTCGATTAGGCCACATTTTAATTTGTTAAATATTATCTTAAGATAATTTATTTATTTAAATTTAAAATTGTGTAAAATATTAAATATTAAAACGCGTAATCAGGTCCATCGGTAGGATTGACAAAAAGTACTTACAAATGAACATATTAAATTGTTGCACATTTGCAATATTGAGTTTCCATCAAAATCCTTTAACAATGTGTTGCTATAATTATTTATTCGTAATGATTAGGTCGAGTACGATTGAAATACAAGATTTATTGATAAAGTCTGCCTTGTTAAGATTTCACTCGGAAACGACGTGCAGTAACAGAGTCCTAAAACCGTCATTTTCGAACAGCCGCTGTTCTTTGGAAAATCGGTCAATTAGAAATCTGAAAATTCTATGGTGTCGCTAAACTCGTGGAGAATTCGTCAAAAATATTTTTGTCAATTTTCGACTGGTTTCAGTCATACGACAGACCTTTGAGTATGGTTTACGAAAACCCGGTAGGAAGAGTGGAAATAACGACCTGTAGTGGTTTCTTGGTACTGGTTGGCGATACAATAACCGTCGGCAATCGTTTAGAATTTAGTTAGCTTTCGAAATAGTTCCAAACCAGAGTCTTACAACAATTTTCAACTGAGTTCTTGTGTAGAATGATTGTACAACCGTAGCCCGGAGGACGACGCGAATTACACTGGTTTACTAGTCGGTACGGTTCACTGTATATAGTTAGAAACTTGTGTTTTCCTCGCCATCACTACAGTGAAAAACAGAATCATTCATAGATTTGAACATTTACTCGGACAATTTCATCATCGACAATGACCGACACCGTTGCCACAACTCCGGCACCAGTCGTCGCATCGCCGGCCGCCAAGAAGTCTCCTGCAAAGAAGAAGTTGTTGGCCTCTAAATCCAAGAAGACTACCGTTGCGTTGCATCCGACCACCGCCGTGATGGTCACCTCGGCTATCAAAGAGCTCAAGGAGAAGAAGGGTTCGTCGCTGCCAGCCATTAAAAAATACTTGGCCGCCAACTACAAAGTCGATCCCGCCAAGTTGGCGCCTTTCATTAGAAAGTTTTTGAAAGCCGCCGTCGCCAACGGTACCGTCGTTCAGACAAAGGGAACCGGCGCTTCGGGACATTTCAAGCTGCCCGTGGCGGAGGTCAAGGCGAAAAAGGTCGTTGTAGCGAAAAAAAAGAAATCGATCGTCAAAAAAGTCAAAGCCGCCGGAACACCCAAGAAAAAGAAGCTCGCTGTAGCCAAAAAACCCGCGGCTGGTGAGCCAGCAGCCAAAAAAGCGAAAAAGTCTACTGCAACCAAACCCAAGGCAACTACGCCGAAAAAAGCCGCCCCGGTCAAAGCGAAAAAGCCGGCCGCCGTCAAACCCAAACCGAAGAAGAAGAAGACTCCAATAAAGAAAACCGCAGCTCCCAAAAAGAAGTGATAGCAATACACACTACTTCTTTTCCCCTTACATTATAAAACGGTCCTTTTCAGGACCACCAATTGTATTGAACATAATAATTATGATTTTTTTTTTTTTTTTTATTAAGAGTAAAGCTTCAACAGCTGAGGTTTGTGTTGCCTTTGTAGGACGGCCTAAGGCCTATATAGAGCTCCAGGCTTTGCCTTTTCTCTCTTATTTCATGTTTGCCTTACAGTATTTGGACGATTTGTCAGTAAGACATAGTTTATTGGGTCAGAGCCCGAATGTGATGGAATCTTGATACAGAAGCTCTATGTAGAAATACAGCTATTGCCAACTGTATTGTTTCCGAAATAGATTGAATATCGGCTGACTGTCTTATTGCTTCATTTGTGGTTAGGTAATGTGCTCCGGTTATTGTTCTGAGTGCAATGTTTTGGACAGCCTCTAGCTTCTGCCAGTTTGATTGACTAAGTTGAGGTGCCCAAACAACTGATGCGTACAGGAGGATTGGTTTAATGTAGATGGTGTATAGTTGGATTCTGGTCCTTAGCGGAATCGGGGAATTTTGGTTCAGTATTGGGTAGAGTGAGGCTCTGACTCCTTTTGCTTTTTGTGTAGTTGTTTTTAAGTGTCCGTTCATTGTCAGTTTTGTGTCCATCGTTACGCCGAGGTATTTTATTTGGTTTTTCCATTTGACTGCTTGGTTTTTGATTTTTATTTGTCGAAGATGTTTATTCTGTTTACTGCCAAATATAATGGCTTCGGTCTTGTCTATATTTAATTTAAGTCTCCATTTATCTATCCAGATCATGGTCTGATCCATTTGTCTTTGAAGTTGACATATTGCGTAGTTCCTGTTTTGATGGGCTGTGTGGAACATGGTGTCATCTGCGAAAATGGATGTTTGTATTCTGTCGAGAAGTGGGAGATCATTTATATAGTGGATGTAGAGCAGAGGTGAAAGGCAGGAACCCTGTGGTACTCCTGCTTGTATTTGTCTTGTCGTTGATTGTTGGTCAACTACTCGTACTTGGAACGAACGATCTGATAAGAATGATTTAATTAATTTAATTATATCTATTGGAAGTTCAGTGTTTGTTTTTAGCTTGTAGATTAGACCATCGTGCCATACGCGGTCAAAAGCTTTTTCCATATCAAGAAATGTTGCAGCAGTGTATTTCTTTTGTTTTTGGTTGTTTTTTATTTCTTTGAATAGATGGAAAAGTTGTGTGGTGGTTGAGTGGCCTTCTCTGAAAGCGTGTTGCTCCGCCCGAGGTTTTATGTATGTTCGTAGAGTTCTTAGGATAATTTTTTCAAATACTTTTGAAATGGTTGAAAGTAGAGATATTGGGCGGTGGTTTTCTGGGATAGAGTGGTTTTTCCCTGGTTTTGGAATCATGACGATAGTGGCTTTTTTCCATATCTTAGGGAAGTAGGAAATTCGAAGACATGCCGTGAAAATGTGTGCTATTTGTGTGATAATGTTGTTTGGTAAGTTTTTGAGTGCTGTGTTCGATATGTTGTCAAATCCTGGTGCTTTGCCATTTGGTAGTTTATTGATGATGTCTAGGACTTGCTTGGGATTGATGTAGATGTTGGATGTAGTCTGGTCAAGATTTATTTTTGTGATGATTTCGTTTACTTCTTGTCGGTCGATTCCTGAATTTCCTGCGAATTGGTTTTCCATGGTGTCTGCGAATAGCTCAGCTTTTTCGTCGGCTTCAAATATTTTGTGGCCAGCGGTTGTTTGTAGCGGTGTATCTGCGGCTTTCTTATTGAGAAGACGACGATTTAGTTGATATAGTGATTTGTTTTGAAAGTTTAACGTTTCTGTGAAAGCGTTCCATTGCGTTTGTTTGTGTTCAATTAATAAGTTTTTAACGTATGCAATTTGAGCGTTGTATAGGCGTTTTGTTCTCGGGTCTCTGGAGGATTGCCACATTTTTCTAAGTTGCCGTTTGGTTGTTATTTCTAGCATTATTTCGTCAGGAAGTTGGGATGTGATTTGTTTTGGTTTGAGAGTGTAGGAAGCGTTTTCTTGTGTAATTCGAATGGTGGTTGTTAGATTGTCGATTTTGTTGTCAATTTCTTCCGGTGTTTGAACGCGGTCAATTTTTATTTGGGAGAGTTCTGATTTGAATTTGGCCCAGTTAGTTTTCTTTAATGTTTTAGGAGGATTGCTTGAGATTGGTGATGCGTTTAAATTTAATTGGATTGGATTGTGGTCTGACGACAGGTCATTGTGATTTATTATCGTATATTGAATTGACGGTAGATCCAGTAGTATGATGTCAAGGACGTCTGGTCGATGAGTTTGAATATATGGATAATATGTCGGTGAATCAGGAGCAGCAATTGTATAATTGTTTGCTTCCGAGTGACGAAGTAATTTTCTGCCTGCAGTATTTGTTGAGAAGCTGTTCCAGCTCGGATGCTTGGAGTTTAAGTCTCCGGCTATTATGAAGGGTCCATTGTGGTTTGTTAGAATGTCTAGGTCATTGTGGTGGAGATTTGCACTAGGACTTTTGTATACTGCCGTGATTTGTGTTATTTTGTTTTTGAGTTTCAATTGTACTGTGGTAGATTCCACAGTGGTTGGTAGCGTGACGTGTTGATGGATTATGTTTTTCCGTATTAAAATTGCTGTGCCTCCTGAAGAGGGAGCGGTTGGTGCTTTTGGGCGGTCGGTTCGGTAAACGTGATAATTTGGTATTGATATTTTATTTTTGGGATTTAGTCGGGTTTCACCAAGTAGGATTATGTCGATTTTGTTTTGTTTTACAAATGTGGTGAGTTCTGGTATTTTGTTTCCGATACCGTTGCAATTCCATGAGATGATTTTGAATTCATTCATCATGGGGTGTGGGTATGGCGTTGATGATTTTTTGGACTGTTGTGATGACTGCATTCTTTGATGTGACGTCTTCACATTTTTGAGCTGTAGTAAGGAGGTCTCTAATTATTTGTAAGAGCTTTGATGTGTCAATTGTGATTTCGGTTTTTTCCGTTTGGTGTTTTGTTGCAGTCGCGTATGATCTTGTATTTGTTTCTATGGCTGTTTCATGTGTTGTAGATACTGGTATATTTGTTGGTGGTACTTTGAGCATGGATTTCTGAATGAGTTTGGTTCTTATGACTTCTCTGGGTTGTTCGGTTTTTTCTTTGCAAGTATTGGTGTAGTAGGGGCAGCCCCTATAGTTAGCAGTATGTTTGCCATTGCAGTTACAGCAGGTTGGGCTGTCTTCTTTCGGTTTTGTACATTCTTTGCTAGGGTGGTTTTTTCCGCATTTTACACATCTTGGCGAGTGCCCGCACTGAAGTGATGAGTGGCCAAATCGTTGGCAAGAGAAACATTGTGCGGGACCTGTTGACTTGTATGACTCTATTTTGACTCTGACGTAGAATAGTTCGGTTGTTTCAAAGATTTCTTTGACATTCTCTGTTCGTTTTAAGGAGACCATGTGAATCGGAAGTCGCTTTTCATTTTTGGCAAATGCTCTGACAAAGTTTGGTTTGAAACCCAACTCTTCGAGTTCTTCCGTAAGTTCTACGTCAGTGACGTCAAGTGGGACTCCTTTGATAACAATCTTGAGAGATTTTTCATCGGGTAATGCAAAAGTGTGATAGTTGATTTTGTTGGTGGCCATGAATTGTTGAACGAGTCTGAAGGAAGATTCTTCAGGGCAGTTAATTTGAATTTGCAGTGGTATTGATGTAGTTTTCGCGGTAACTTCGTCAAGCCCTTGTACTGTATACATAGTTTTTGCTATCATCCGCCATGGATGTGAAGCGCAAGTTTGGACGAAGATGGGAGGTATGCGGAAAGTTTTATTTTCGTTAACAGCGGTATTGTTTTGAGAAAGGTCAGGTGTCGGAGAGCGAGATGTTGATGCTGGGCTATCGGGCCAGCTGTCTGCAGAGTTTGTGGTTTCAGATGATGGGGTCGGTGATTTGTCTTTGGTTCGTTGGGGGCCTCTTTTTCCTGATGGGGTTGGCGATTTCTTTTTTCTCTTGGTCATAGCGTGTACTGGAGGAACTGCTGCTTGAACGTTTGGACGAACTGTGATATTATTGATGATGAAATTGTCCGAGTAAATGTTCAAATCTATGAATGATTCTGTTTTTATGATGATGTTGAGCTGAGGTTTATTAGCCTGGTTGGGTTTTTGTACTTTAGTGTTGTCGGTAGGGGGAGGAACACGTGTGTGTTGGGTTTGGCAGATTTTTGATTGGGCACCCGTAAGTATCTGCCATGCCCGGGTGGGGGACGGCGGCACTTGATTCTCCGGACACCGTGACTTGCCCGAAGAAAAATGCCGTTCCTGGCCGAGAATCGAACCCGGATCGGCTGCATCGCAGCCGACGCCTTAGTCCGCTCGGCCACTCCGTCCCCCAATAATTATTATTGTAATAAAAAATATCCCCCCCCCCCCCCCGTACAAGATCTTTATGATTGCCGAAAGAGTTCGCATATTTATAAACATTATAATAGGTCATTTCGGACAATATGGACAGTTGTGCAATACAAGGTTTGCTTAAAACAGCAGGCACTTTACATATTGATTTTGTATTAAATCAATAAAAAAAAACGTGTTTAAAACCGTATTTATAGTACATTTCGAATAAGTCCATGTATTTTTTTCTACTCTGCGAGATACTTTTAGATCTTAAGCGGAGCGATGAATGTATAATTTTACAATGATGTGTGTTGTTTTTCTATTTTTTTGTGTCTGTGTACACGATAAGTATCGAAGTGATGCTTTGATTTTCAATTTCTGATGTAACTATAAAACAAATGACCGCTAAAAAAAAAAAATGCTCTAAAAGTTGTGATATAATTTGTATTATAGTACACGACTATCGCCTGATGTTTAGCCTTCATTATGAATATAATATATTATATTTCATCACTATTCAGTATTGTAGGTACTTATTATTCAAAATAAATGGTCAATATAAAAGTTTAAAAATATATAAGAAAAAATGTGGATTAGTGGATTTCGCTCTGCTGTGTGCAGTAGGCTACAAGTGGTTCACTGTATAATGGATGGCATTAAATTTCAATTCAATGTATAATATTATTGTACACGAAAAACGATTCTGGGCGGCGACGGTTTGTCAGTGTGGATATTTTATATTATATATTTTGTATTGTTATTAATTTATTATTAATACAGTAGCCGGTAAGTTGAATAAATATTATAAAACAACAACAAAATAACTAACATCTTTATTCTTGATTATTTAATATGTAATTTCCTCCAAATTTGAACATAAAATACCTATAAAAAAAAACTGTGTTTTTATATTTTTGAGACTTTTTGTAAGTTTTCTAACCTTAGCTATAAGAGTTGAACATTTTATACTACATTTTAAAATTTAAAATATGATAAATGTTATCAAAATTTAAATGTTTATGAAAAAAAATTGTGCTTATGTATTTTTAATATTTTTCAAATGTCATTGTAACAATCTTGCCTTGTATTACAATTGGAAACAGAGAATGTCTGTAAGCAGTTCAAAACAAATCAATATTTTTTGAAAATTGTATCGTGTATAGAAAACGATAATTTAAATATATAGTGAAAATGCCATCTACGTATCTACGTGGTAATTTGTTTTAGAGTCACTCCAAAAATCAAAATCGATTTTGTCGAAACCGATTTTGCGTAGACATTCCCGTTTTTCCTTAATTTGTACGTTGTGTTTCCCGGCGCTTTTGAAAACTATTGGGAATTTTAAATTTTGACTTCCAAATGCACCAACTAGATTCACTTTCCCATCGAACAAGATACTGTTGGAAAAAATCGTAGTAGTTCTATTGCTCCAAACCATGATCACAGTCACAAAAAAAAACGCACATCATTGTAAACTCAATATATAGTCATTCATAGCTCCGCTCAGAATCTAAAATTTAAGCCTTTTGGCTTTTACAAATATTATTAATATTTTTAGTCACATATATCATTGTTTAATAAAACGTAATTTATTTTAAATTATTATTATTATTATTTTAGAGTGATATAGTGTTTGTAAAAGCCTAAAGGTTTATATTTTTTAACTCACTTTTATATTGAATGTTGTTTTAAATTTTAATATGGAATCATATTATTTGTAAACTGTAGGTAAGTATAAGGAATAGGTAGTAATCAATTATAATAGTTATAACTAGGGCGCGCATTTCAATGCAAAATGCATTTTTTTCTGGTTGATCTTAAACAGTGCTTTCCAAGTACATAATTCGTTTCGTGTAACGATTGCTTCAAAGCTAAAAATTTTGATTTACATTTTTATTGCATATTTCGACGTTTTTTTATTTTTAGAATTATTGGGTAATTTTTGTTGGTTTTTATGCATATTTGTTCAATATGTCACCCGTACCAGATAAATAACAAATAATTAGTGAGTTCGTGTAACATCACGGTCGTATGGCGTATGTTTTTATTTCATGTTCGTAATTTTAATAGGGATAAATATTGTGTTAAGCAATGCCCCCCCCCCCCAAAAAAATCATCAAAAAATGAATACGGTATTTTTAAGTTTATTTCTAAAGTCATTTTTGCGGTAAAATGCATATTTTAAGGGCATAAATTAAATTTTTTAGAGCATTACAATCCACGCCTTGGTTATATACTTATAACTATTGACCGTCGGGAATCGAATAATTCAACGTATAAAACGTATTATAGTACAGGCGGTAATGTTTAGTTTTTGTGGAAGTTTGATAAATACGTCATTTTCCCCGTAAACATAGTAATTGTTACAAATATGTTTGTATTACTGATGATTGATAAGAAAAATATATTTAATCCAGGATTTGTCGGTACCTATATTGCTTCAATTGCGTAACCTAGTTAAAAAATTCTGAAATACCCAAGTTTGCATTATAGACGTGTAAAATGTGCAACTCTACTTATTATTTCGTGTTTTCTGGGATTTCTTAGATGACATCGAGTGTTTTGATTATTATACATTGCCGGTAACAATGATATATTCTATACAGATAAATGTATCTATGATTTAGATAAGTGAATTTTTTTTTTTCATCTTGGATATGTCGAAGACACTGGTGTCAACTGCCGATGATATATATATTTTACGCATTTAACGTCAATATTTTACTGTAAATGTTATAAAGGTTTTCCCCTGAAAGCGAATTGTCAGTTCAACTAATATCGATTAATAGAAAACAGAAATTGGTGGCCCTGAAAAGGGCCGTTTTAATGGAGTTGTGGTCGTATTTCAAAACGGACTTATTTGGAGCTAGTGTACTTGGTCACGGCCTTAGTTCCTTCACTGACTGCGTGTTTGGCCAATTCACCTGGCAACAAAAGACGGACGGCAGTTTGAATTTCCCGGCTGGTAATGGTCGAACGTTTGTTGTAGTGAGCCAGACGACTGGATTCAGCGGCGATGCGTTCGAACAGATCGTTGACGAAGCTGTTCATGATGCTCATGGCCTTTGAGGAAACACCGGTGTCGGGATGTACTTGCTTTAACACTTTGTAGATGTAGATGGCGTACCTAACCTGGCGATAATTAACAAGGCCAAACGATCAAGAGCGGCACTCTATCCGCTGCTAAATAGCAAAAGCCATATCCCAATTAATGCAAGACTATCTCTATTTAAAATATATATAAGGCCCATCCTCCTCTACGCCGCACCTGCATGGGGGCCTAAAATTAGTAGGTCAAACTGGAAGAAGATCGAAGCCGTGCAAAACGTAGGACTAAGATCAATAACAGCCATTCCACCATACCAGTCAAACAAATCCTTACTCGCAATAACTAAAATCCCGTCAATAGAGGAAGATGCTAGGAAAGCCACTACGATAATGTTTAATAAAAACACAAGATCCCTCTACCCACACATTCAAAAATTAGGAGTACCAGACCCAGAAGACCCTATATGTAAATCAAGACCTTTCTACTTCAAAAAATAACACCTAAATAAACAAGCCAAAACTCCGAGAATTACATCATACAGGAAGACAAAGACATAAGTCTGGTACTTCCCATTAGGCCACAGGCCGTCACCCATAGCAATAGCAATAGATGGCGTACGATTCTTTCCTCTTGGGCTTGCGTTTCTTGTCGGACTTGGTGATGTTCTTTTGAGCCTTTCCGGACGATTTCTTCATCGCTTTACCGCCTGCGGATTTACCTCCTGGAGCCATGTCGATAAGTACAGTTGAAATTACTTGTTGACAACTGGAACGTTTCGGTCTGAATGATGCTTAAAACGGCGAAAAACGAGTATATATATTACCAAACCAAAGCTATACGTCGTTCATTTATTGGTCAAATAGCACTAAGTATGACGGACTAAACAGGATTCTACGGTGGTTACTTGATGGTTGGAAACAATGGTTTCTTTACGAAAAAAAATATAGAAATGCCGATTGAAAACCGCATCGTTAAGTAGTAATTGATCGGTAAACGGTGTCAAGTTTCTTCGTCTAACTGTTTGGTTCCATCCAATAGCAGAAATGTTTTCCTATTTTTGCCTATATAATGTGCGGAGCAAAACTTAATTTTCATTAGTCACCAGTTGAGTTCCATACAAAACAGTCGTCAAACCATCAGTCATGAGCGGAAGAGGCAAAGCAGGAAAAGCGAAAGGAGGCAAGTCCAAGACCAGATCGTCCCGTGCCGGACTCCAGTTCCCGGTCGGTCGTATCCATCGTTTGCTGAGAAAGGGAAACTACGCCGAGCGCGTCGGAGCCGGAGCACCGGTTTACCTGGCCGCCGTCATGGAGTACTTGGCAGCCGAAGTTTTGGAGTTGGCCGGTAACGCCGCGCGTGACAACAAGAAGTCCCGTATCATACCCAGGCATTTGCAATTGGCAATCAGAAATGACGAGGAATTGAACAAATTGTTGTCCGGAGTGACCATCGCTCAAGGTGGTGTGTTGCCCAACATCCAGGCCGTGCTCTTGCCAAAGAAGACAGAGAAGAAAGCTTAACTTTTTGACCGGGGGACTACTTCATTTACCGTCGAATAACAACATATATTTAAAACGGCCCTTTTCAGGGCCACCAAACTATTAGCTCACTCATAGGGAACCGGTACAATTTAAGCCATATGATGTACGTCTTGTACACCAGCTTTGCACAGATACTTATAAATTGAATTATTTTGTTCTCCCGGGGGGCCCACGGGATAATGATAATTACAAGCAATTTATTATGCCAATAACATTATAATTTAACAAATTGATATACTTCAATAATTAATGTTACCTGTTCTGGGATAGTTCCCGCCACTTCCCGGTTCCTATGTTATTTCAATATTAAAAAGCAATTTATCAATCTTTATAATCATGTACCTTCTTATAAATTAATATTGATCAGTTGGTACGAATTTACTTTGAATAGAGCACCGTTGTTCAACCATTTTTTTTGTTCAATTGTGGTAGGCATAAAAATATTTATATTCATAAGACTAGATGTGAATTTCTAATTTATTGTTTTGGTTTTTGAATACTAATATTAAAATGGAATATCGATAATCGCAACTAACGGTGTACTAAACGTATGTGTAGAAACTTAAAAAGAATAAAATTATCAACACATTTTGCATAATATATTTTTGATAAACAATGTAAATTTCATAAATTGGCACAAAATAAAATTTTACAAATTGTATTTTTTATTTATAATATTAATAACAAACATAGTTACTAAATATATATTGATATTAAACTGTATTAAACTGTTTACTTCCTAGTATATAATAAATCTTCAATATTAAATAAACTATCGTGTAACTGATGAAAACACTAATTGTAGATTATGAAATATCCAAAATATTATTTTTTATTTAATACGGCTTAAGATATTTGTACCGAGTGAAAACACAATATTATTGTTACCATATTTTTATTACTACCTCCATATTATTATAGTAACTTATTTGATTAAAAATATTGAAAACGAAACGTTTTTAACGCAATGGTTGGTAAATAAAATTTGGTACATTATATTAATTAAAGAGAGTTGAAAACAACAAAATGATATTCAAGATAATGATCCGGATCTCGATGAAGTTAGTATTAATGGAGAATAAAATATAAAACAATAAGATATTGCTGATAAGTCGTTGCTAAAATGTAATTTTAAGACTGAGATCGTTTTTTTATTTTGTTTTATTAAAATTAATTGTTTCATGTTATAATATTACAAATAAGTTTGGTAATTTTAATTTTAAAATGTTATTGTTTTTATTATCATACATAAGAATACAGTCTATTATTATTCTATTAGTTGAAGCACTAATTTATTTTATTTTGTTTAAATTGAAAATATTATGTTAATTTTATTATAATTTGTAGACATATTTTTGATAAAAGTAAAAGCATTTTTTCTTGAAATATATACAGTGATAGTTTTTTTATAATTGTATGTGTATATATTTTCATTATTTAATAATGTGGGAGGATGCCATTGCAATATTTTAGTAAGTTGTATGCCAAGTCATAACAACAATCGGTAATAGTGTAGTCTTAAAGTATTAAGTCATGGTAGTAGTCAGATATTATTGTCTTAAGGCGCCCGGTGCCGATGCAATTTTGTCCTCAAAAATACACTCTGCGGGAATAACGATACCCCCTTGTAAAATCAACCAAATTTCAAAAAAAAATTTTAATTGTTAGAGGGAAATATTCTACAGCCCGCATTGATCTCTTTTTTCAATATTTTATTCTCAAATTGTATAATATATCGAAAAAAATACAAGATAAAAAACATTTTTTTTTACAAATTTTTTAATACAATTATTTGAAATAAAATACAAAATCAGAGACCGATGCGGACTGTAGGAAGTCTTCTTCTTTCAGATAAAAAAATAGTCATCAAAATCCGACAATTCTACAAAGCTTGAGAGTTATTCCCGTAAAGTAATTATTTTCGATATAATACGCCCTATCAACCCCTCCTAAATAGGTATCGGGTAGTAGATTAGTGAAAAAGAATTATAATTGAGGTGGCAACTAAAATATAAAATTTAATTTTCAAATTTTATAGAATTGTGGAAAATTTGAAATAAAAAAAACCTTAAATTTTAAGTAAGTTTCATCGGATACTATACAGATGCATAAATAGTCACACAAGTATCATATTTAACCACATAAAGTAAATCATTAATTCATTCACGATTTGACAACATTTTTCAAACTTTAAATTGCTTCTCCTGAAAACTAGACATTTTTGACTTATGTTGTTTGTACTGAGCATCAAAGTATTATACGTAGGTCATTCCGATTCCATGATCCATTAAAAAATGGTCATGAAGTAAGCCCCCCTCCCCACTTTGGCCGATTCACTTCAAACCAGCGTCAATAATTAGCAAATTAATGCTGATATATAGCTGACCTAATTTGCAAAAGAATTCGCCAAAATTACAATTTTTATTTGCAAATTCTAAAAACCAATTAGTTTACTAAATATTGACGCTGGTTTGAAGTCAATTGGCCAAAGTGAGGTGGAGGGGACTCACTTCATGCCCATATCCACTAAGCGTTATTAAAAATATCGAGATACTGTGAGCGCATTAAATATGAATATAAAAAAAACATTAGGTAGTTAATTACCTGAACTCAATTTTTTTTCCTGGTTAACTAATTTTTTCTTTTAAAAAAAGTAATATCGCATGTTTGTTCAAAAGGTATTACAAAATATTATATCTTAGATTCTGAGCGGAGCGATGAATGTATAGATTTAACATTGATGTATGTGTGTTTTTTTTAAACATTTTATTTTTCGTGTTCGTCATCGCCGTTTTGGGGCAATAAAACTTCTTCGATTTTGGTTTTTGGTGGAACTATAAAATCACGAAAATGTGCAAAATATTTTGTTAGAAAATGTAAAACCGATCCGACTCTTACAGAGTACGATCAGTTTGACAAGAATGACTGAACTAGACTGACAAGTTGCGGAGGTGTGTTGAGTTTGAATAATTTGTGCAGTAGTCCGTCGTGCCATATCTTATCAAACGTTTTTTTTGAAGTCGAGGAAGACTGCGGCTGTTTTTTCCCCGCGATTTGTTGTGTTGGTCAGGTGGTCAACTACTTGCGTTAGTTGGTTCTTTGTTGAGTGCTGTAGACCAGTGGTTCTCAACCTTTTTGAATTCGCGACCCCCCTATAATGTCACCAAGATGTCTAACGACCCTTTTGTAATGTAAGCGTTAAAAAATTGAAGAAACTGTTATTATTGTATTTATTTGTGTATATATTTTACAAAAAAAGGTATATTATGTACATTTGAATATTTTTTAAATTTAATGACTCTTATGCTGTTGTTGATTTGAAATAATTTTGTCAATCCTTGGCTCAACAGATTCGGATAGACTTATTCTCATTGTTGGCGATATATCCAGCCGATTTCTCGATTTAGGTTTAATTGTAGTCATCGTAGAAAATCCTGCTTCGCATAAGTATGTCGTTGAAAATGGAATAAACTTTTTTAAAGCTTCCTCTGTTAATGCAGGATATTCAGATTGAATTTTGATCCGAAATTTACTTATGTTTTTATTGCTATTAAAAATCTGTTCCAACCCTTTGTCTGAATACAACTCAATTGATTTTTCTTCATTTAATGATGATTATTTATTTTTTTCTGATTTAATAAATGGATTAATAACCCATAAATTGTTTGAACGAATATCTTTCGTTGGATCAAAATATTTAAGAAATTTTTCTTTTAGTTTTAATAAATGAATCGCAATAACATTTTGCATTTCACTTATTTCATTTTCATTTATTATTTTTTCTTCCACCATATTAAAAAAAGATGGGAACATCAAACGTAAGATTTTGTACTCTTTTTTCGATTTTGTTGAGAAATGCTTCTATTTTATTGTTTGAATTAAAAATATTAGTATATGGCCCTTGAAAACTCAAATCCAGGTCGTTGAGAATAGAAAATATATCTGAAAGATAAGCAAGATTTGCTAACCATAAATTAATTTCAAAATAATCACCCAAGGGTAATTTTTTATCTTTCAAAAATATTTCCACTTCGGTTTTATGATCAAATAAACGAGCTAAACATTTTCCTCGTGATAACCATCTGACATGTGTATGTTATAGCAAACCAGTGTAATCTGAACCCATTTTGTCACACATGACTTTAAAAATACGCATATTTACTGCACTTGATCGAATAAAGTTTATAATTTTAATGCAAGTATTTAAAACATTAAATAAATGTCCTCCCTTTAGTGGCCAATTGCTCTCGGTGAATGAAACAATGAGTTGAAATTATATCCTTATGAGCTATCTGTTTAATTCGTGCTACAAGACCATTAAACTTTCCCGTCATGGTTGCAGCACCGTCAGTACATTCCAATACACTTAGAAATAGATAGATCATTTTTGTCAAAGTACACTAAAATAGATTTGAAAATTTCCTCAGATGTACAAAACGTTGGTAAATTTAAACAATATAAAAACTCGTCATTTACGTATTTTTTATCTTCAGTTATAAAAGATTTGATAATTTTTTTATTTTCTTAAACAATTTTTTTCCCACATGAATTGGCGACCCTAAAAAAATTGTTGGGGACCCTCTGGTTGAGAATCACTGCTGTAGACGGAAGGCAAATTGTTCCGGTCTGATCAACGGGGACAGTGTTTTCTTGAGTTTACCAGGACTAGGATCTCGAGTACCTTCGCCATGGAGTTGATCAGTGAGATTGGCCGATGGTTACTTGGATTTTTCAGATCCTTCCCTGGTTTTGGAATCATTATGATCGTGGCCATTTTCCAGAGGGCGGGAAAGTAATGGTATCTGAAGCAGGTGTTCAAAATGTTTGTCAGAACCAGCAAGGTCTTGTCCGAAAAGTGCCGGAGAGCCGTGTTGGATATACCGTCTGGACCGGGTGTTTTGTTCCGTGGTAGACGCTTGAAAATGAGCTGCACTTCTCCAGGAGATACTGGTTGGATTCGGGACTTGGCTGCCGGGTGTAGAGTTCGTATTGAGCTAGTGACCAGCTCGTTTGTGGATGGAGTTCCTTCGGGACAGATGAATTGGGCTACTAAGTTTTCGGCGAAGAGTTCTGCTTTGCCAGGGGAGTCGAAGACTGGGCCTTGTAGATTATTTAGTGGGCGATCAGGGGGTCTTCTGTTTACCAGAGATTTGTTAAGTTTATAGACTCTTGGGTCTCGTAGTCTAAGGCTGGCAAGATAGGTGGTCCATTAGGACTGCCTATGTTGGTGCATCAGGTTTTTGACCACAGATGTCTGGTTGTTGAAATTATGGTGTTTGGCTTCAGGATTTCTAGTGTTTTGCCGCGTTCTTCTGAGTCTGCGTTTTTCGGTGATTTCTCTTTGGATGTTGACCGGTAAGGTGGTTTTGGTCAGTTGATTGTTGAAAACGGAGGTGTTTTTGGTCATGGTTGTTTTGACGAGAGTTGTGAAGCTGCTGACCGCTTGATCGAGTTCCACAGAGGGGGTTTGGCGTTGAAATCACCTGCCGAAATTTGCCATTCAGCACTTTGGGTTAGCAAGTCTAAGTCGCGAGTCGTGAGTGTGGCGCCGGGTGGTTTGTATACCGCTGATATAAGTACTTCGTGGCCATTTATTTGGATAAGGACGGAAGAGGTTTTAATGAGTGTGTTAAGGGTGGTAGGTTGGTGAACGATGCGTCGGTGATTAGAACTGCCGTGCCACCGTGAGCAGGCGAGCCGCGGATGGGTGGCAGATCGTTCCTGTAAGTGAAATAGTTAGGAATATGAAGTTTTGTAGAAGGAGATAGACAGGTTTTGTTAAGTAAGATTATATCGGATTTAAGTAGAAGTGAGAGGGAACGTAGTTCGTTGAGTTTGTGTTTAATACCGTTTGAGTTCCAAAATAGTATTTCTAAGTTATCCATTTTGGGGTGAGAGTATTGGACAGAAAAGTTTTAATTGTAGTTTCTATAAGTGTTTTAGGATCTTGATTGTTGGATAGTGCAGTCAATAAGTCGGTGAGCAGGTTGAGAATCATTGGTAAGTTAAATTGTGGGACTGGAGAAACTAAAGAAGTGTGCGCTGATTTAGATGTTGCTGTGGAGTAAGTGTCTTTGCAGAGACTTTTTGTTGGGCGGAGTGTTGGTTCGGTGATGGAGATACCTGCTGTTTTTGGGCCAAGAATTGGGGGCAGCCTCGAAAGTTTGCAGTGTGTGGACCGCCACAGTTGCAGCAAGTCTGAGCTTGTTCAGGGGTTTTGGGGCAGATGTCGGCAGTGTGGTTTCCAGCGCACTGAACACACCGCGGCGGGTGACCACAGTTACGGGAACCATGGCCAAAGCGTTGACATGAGAAGCACTGGGCTGGGCTGGACGGCGGGCGGTTTAAGAGGTTCAACGGAGATTTCCAAGTAGAATAAGTTGGTAAGGAGAAATATATCCTTGGCAGCGATATGCACGAGACATATTGGCATAGGCTTTTCTGGAGTGCCAAAGCGGCGTACGAATTTTACGGAATAACCCAGGGACCCAAGTTCATTCTTGAGTTCGTCCGGAGTTATGTCGTTCGGAATTCCCTTCAGAACAACCTTGAGGGATCGTTCTTCTGGGAGAGAGAAAGTGTGGAATTCGGTCCCATGTTCCAGTAGGGTGTTTTGGATAATCCGGAAGAGGGACGCATCGGCGGCCTTTAAGGTTACCCGTTCGCTGGAGGACTTGGCCGACAGGGAGCCTGGTTGCAAGTTGGGGAGTGCGTAAATGGTGGGCGCGACCTTACGCCAGGAAACGGAGCTCAGGATTATGGGTGGTGGTCTGAGGATTGTTGGAGATTTATACGGTGATTGGGTTATTGCAGGAAGTAATGTGTCTGTAGATTGTACGGAAGTTAGTGAGGATCGTGAGTGTTGAGTCGAAGCGCTCGAGTCAGAGAAGGAGTCTAAAGTTTCAGAGTCGGAAGTTTTCGATGGTGTTGGAGAGGGGGGAGCAGAACGTTGACGTGATATTTTAAGTAAGTGGTTGGTAGGAGGGTTTCCCCCTTTGCGTTTTTTGCCCATGTGTTATGGGCGTAGGTGTGTTTAATGGGAGGGGATGTGATGCTGTGGCTATGTGAGGGCGCGGCCCCACGACAGCTAAAACGGAGGGACGTCGCTTCCGCGACGGCTTACTTGTGGGCGCTGGAGCCCTGTTGAAGCAGTGAGAACGGCTGCTTTGAGGTTATAGGTTCGTGGTGTGAACCGTGGGCGCTGTTGCCCTGGTGAAGCGGTGAGAACAGCTGTTTAAATGGACGGGTACCCTGGAGTGTTCCAGTGGGCGCTGATGCCCTGTTGAGAGCGGGGAGAACGGCTCACTGAAGGAGCTGCTAATGAACGCTGGCTGCAGAGTATAGTTGGCAGAAGACGTCTTAACAGGATAACTGTTGGCTGGATAGTAGTGAAAAAATTGCATTGCATGGTTGAAGGGACTTATAGTCCTTTTCCTGAGTTTCGGGGGGTTTAGCCCCATGACTCAGAGTAGAAGGTGGTGTGGTTGAGGTGCTTTTTATGTGCGCCTGGTCAGTTCACCGGGTCGGTTTCTATTGAGTTCGGGTGGGCCGATCGTTTTGCCTATGCTTTGTAGGTGGTTGTAGTTTGATTGTTGGAGTTTGACGAACATGTTTTTTGAATTTTGAGTGATGGTTGATTGGATCGATGGGATTTGGCTGGATTTAGAAATGACGGTGTTCCGGACAAACCAGGGCGAGCCAGTGATTGTTCGGAGGGCTATGTTTTGTACTGCTTCTAGCCGTCTCCAGTTTGCAGTTGATATAAGTGCACCCCATGCTGGACCGGCGTAGGTGATTATAGTTTTGACGTACATCTGGTAAATGTTGAGCTTCGTACGAACTGGAATCGGGCTCAGCCGGTTGAGCACGGGGTACAGTGCAGCTCGAGTGCGTCTTGCTTTTTGCGTGGTTTCCGTGACGTGCCGGTTGAATCGAAGTCCACCGTCGAGGTATTTTACTGCAGGTTTCCAGCTGATATCCTGGTTGTAGATTTTTAATGGAGTCGTATTTTTAAGTCCTCTTCTCCCGAACTTTATTGCCAGGGTTTTGTCGGTGTTCAGAGTCAGCTTCCATTGTTGAAGCCAAGGAAGGGTGACGTCGATTTGTGTCTGGAGTTTGTCCACAGCATGCTGGTTGCCATGAACATGGTATCTTCAGCAAAGAGGTTAGTCCAGGTTCCGGGAGTAGAAGGCATATCGTTTATGTATGATATGAACAGAATTGGCGAGAGACAAGATCCTTGGGGGACACCTGCAGTCTGTGTTCTTGGTGTTGAGAAGTCGGAGCCGACTCGTACTGAGTATGTTCTGTCGGAATTGAATGATTGCACCAGTCTGGCAAGCGAGGGTGGTACGTGTAGCTGGAGTAGTTTGTACAGTTGTCCGTCGTGCCACACTTTGTCGAACGCCTTCTCGAAGTCCAGGAATACTGTCGCTGTTCGCTCTTCTCGGTTCGTTGTGTTGGCTAGCGTTGAGAGCGGGGAGAACAGCTCACTGAAGGAGCTGCTAATGAACGCTGGCTGCAGAGTATAGTTGGCAGAAGACGTCTTAACAGGATAACTGTTGGCTGGATAGTAGTGAAAAAATAAAAACACTGTTATATATATACACGAATCGGAATCGTATGTGTCGCTACCATTGGTCGGTGTACTGCAGTTAGTTCGTGAGGGAGAGGAATCCAATCGAGCATTTTGATTGGCCGTGCGTGCGTCGTAAAACGCATAAATAAGACAACGTTTCATGTTTTCGGTATCCTTCAGAATCTGCTACTTTCCCCTTGCCTGGAAAAAAGCAGTCATCATCTCCATTCCCAAACCTGGCAAAGACCATAAACAACCCGAAAACTATAGACCAATCGCCCTCCTCTCCTCCCTGTCCAAAATTTACGAACGACTCATCCTCACCCACCTACAAGACAAACTCAAAAACAAAATCCGTCCCGAACAGTTCGCCTTCAGACCCGAACACTCGACCACACTACAACTGACCAAACTCACCCACCAACTGAGCGAAAACTTTAACAACGACTTAAACACTGCTTCCGTCTTCCTCGACGTGGAGAAAGCCTTCGACCGCGTCTGGCACGAAGGCCTACTCTACAAACTCTCCAAACTCAACATCTCGTTAGAAATCGTAAAAATCATCCAATCCTTTCTCACCGACCGTACTTTTACCACTAAAATCGAACATTCCTTCTCTACTACCAGACACGTACTCGCAGGAGTCCCTCAGGGCTCCTGTCTCTCACCGACGCTATACTTGACGTACATTAACGACATTCCAACGACTCCTAAAGCCAACCTCTCGCTCTTCGCTGACGACACGATGTTCTTTACTAGTAACAAAAACCCCAAACGTGCAACCATACAACTACAACACCAACTCAACCTCGCGTCCAACTGGTTCCACAGGTGGCGAATCAAAATAAACCCGACCAAAACAGTAGGAGTCCTCTTCGGGCGTTCTAATACAACCCACATTCCACCTCTAACCATCGATAACCAACCCGTTAACTGGTCAAAACAGGCCAAATACTTAGGCGTCACGATTGGACGTAAACTTACATTCAACCAACACATTCAAGACGTAACCAAAAAAGCTACCCGCGTCCGTGGTATGCTTTACCCCTTACTTAACCGTACCAGTCCCGTTCCGCTGAAAACAAAACTTAACATACTTAAACTCTACGTGACCCCTATACTTACATATGCTGGCTCTTCCTGGGCACCCTTTATCGGCCCCTCCCATTGGAGACGTATTGAATCCGTCCAAAACATCGGCATACGCACGATAACCGGTATGCCCACTATCGTTAGAAACTCGGCCCTTTTAAAATCAGCCAACTTCAAATCTATTCAAAATTCCATTTGCTCTCAATCAAAAACAATGTTCTACAAAAACTCTTTTTCCGAATACGATCATATCCGCCTCTTAGGTAAAACCCACTCCCCTCCAACCACCAAACGTTTACTCAAACCATACCCATTAAATTGGACTGACTAACATAACTGAACCTACCAATCAACCCCAAAATCCATCCACTAGTAGAGGCACAAGCCTGGAATAGTAAACGGCATAGCCACCCCTCCCAAAGCAAAGCAAAGTTTTCGGTATCCTTTGGATTTGAGTTCTTCCGAGACCTCTGATTCGGTGATGTCTGAGAGTAAGCCACGGATGACTATTTTTAATGTCCTTTCCTCTGAAGATGGAACGGTGTGGAATTCAGTATCGTGATTGAGAAGGTATTTTTGAACGGACCTAAATAGCTTAATGTCGATGCACTGGAGTTTGATGGAATTGTTGGTAGATGCCTTGGCTTGAATGCTGTCAGGAGGGACATCGGATGAAAGTTTGGCTGCGACTTTGCGCCAAGCAGTTCCTTGGATGATGATCGGCGGAATTTTTTGAGCAGAAGGTGGTGGTGGTGAAGAGGTAGATGGCTCAGAGTTGATATCAGATACCACGCCACACTGAAAAGTCAGCCCAGATGACGGAGTTGGGTTAGATGATGGAGCCGAAGGGTAGCTGGCTCACCAAATGGAGAATCCAATTAAACGTATCCAAAACGGTAGCAGTGATATTTGGGCCTCGATCCCAAAATCACAACACGAAGTTAAAATTACAAAATCAACATCTTAAATGGAGCTACCACGCAAAATAATATATTGGAAACACTTTCAACCACGATCTAAGCTTCGACAAACATATCCAAAATACCAATCGTAAGGCGCGCGGTTCTAATTCACCGTGTTCGTTGAAAATTTGTTTGCTGGAAGGCGAAGAAGCAAGAATCACCATGTGGAGGGGGAATTTACGAGTTGCGTTGCCGAATTGACGAACTGATGTGACGTCGTATCCTTTGGATTTGAGTTCTACACAATACACAACTATTCTAAATGGCTCCGGGACAAGTTGTCAACAAGTAATTTTCAACGATTCATACCGTCATGGGTAACCACCGCGGTCGGAATAAAAACAACACACCAGCCCACATGAAGCTACGACAACGGGACGCACACCAGCGACCAGAATCCAAATCTCCAACACCTTCATCTGCTTCTATTAACACCGACGATAGCTCATCGTTTATCACGTCAGACTCGGACTCACAATCAAATAGCTACCCTTCGGCTCCATCATCTAACCCAACTCCGTCATCTGGGCCGACTTTTCAGTGTGGCGTGGTATCTGATATCAACTCTGAGCCATCTACCTCTTCACCACCACCACCTTCTGCTCAAAAAATTCCGCCGATCTTCATCCAAGGAACTGCTTGGCGCAAAGTCGCAGCCAAACTTTCATCCGATGTCCCTCCTGACAGCATTCAAGCCAAGGCATCTACCAACAATTCCATCAAACTCCAGTGCATCGACATTAAGCTATTTAGGTCCGTTCAAAAATACCTTCACAATCACGATACTGAATTCCACACCGTTCCATCTTCGGAGGAAAGGACATTAAAAATAGTCATCCGTGGCTTACTCTCAGACATCACCGAATCAGAGGTCTCGGAAGAACTCAAATCCAAAGGATACCGAAAAGCTTTGCTTTGAAAGGGATGGCTATGCCGTTTACTATTCCAGGCTTATGCCTCTACTAGTGAATGGAAATTAAGAAGAAATGGTTAGATTTATTGGTCTGCCCAAGAGAGTGGGTAGGGTTTCAATTTACGCTTAGTATTTGGGGGAGGATGTGTTTTACCTAGAAGTCGGATGTGAGTATGATTCGAGAAAGAATTTTTGTAGAACATTGATTTGGTTCGGGAACGAATGGAGGTTTGAATAGATTTGAAATTTGTCGATTTTAGAAGGACCGAATTTCTAACGATAGTGGGAATACGCCTTATGGTGCGTATGCCGATGTTTTGGACGGATTCGATGCGGTTCCATTGAGAGGGTCCTATAAAGGGTGCCCAAGAAGAGCCAGCGTACGTTAGGATTGGTGAGACGTAAAGTTTTAGTAGGTTAAGTTTCGTTGTCGTTGGGACGGGGCTAGTGCGATTTAGTATGGGGTAAAGCAAACCTCGGATGCGGGTAGCCTTTTTGGTGATGTTTTGAATATGTTTGCCGAAAGTGAGTTTGCGCCCGATGGTGACGCCGAGGTATTTTGCTTTGTCGGACCAGTTAATGGAGTGGTTGTCGAGTAGTAGTGGTGGTACGTGGGTGGTATTTGAGTGTCCGAAAATGATACCTACAGTTTTGGTCGCGTTTATTTTGATTCGCCATCGGTGAAACCATGTGGTTGCAAGGTTAAGTTGGTGTTGTAACTGTATGGCTGCTCGTTTTTGGTTGTGGTCGTAAGTAAAGAACATCGTGTCGTCGGCGAATAACGAGAGATGAGCTTTTGAAGTCGTCGGAATGTCGTTTATGTAGGTCAAGTAGAGAGTTGGTAATAGACAGGATCCTTGAGGGACGCCTGCGAGAATGTGTCTGGTTGGACGAGAAAGAGTCTTCGATTTTAGCGATAAAAGTGCGGTCGGTGAGAAAGGATTCGATGATTTTAATGATTTCGGTCGGGATGTTGAGTTGAGAAAGTTTGTAAAGGAGTCCGGCGTGCCAGACTCTGTTGAAAGCTTTCTCCACATCAAGAAATATAGAAGCGGTGTTTATGTTGTTGTTAAAGTTCTGGCTGAGTTGGTGAGTGAGTTTGGTCAGTTGGTGGGTAGTAGAGTGTTCGGGTCTGAAGGCAAACTATTCTGGGCGGATTTTGTCACGGAGTATGTTTTGTAGGTGAGTGAGTATGAGTCGTTCGTAGATTTTTGATAGGGAGGAAAGTAGAGCGATTGGGCGGTAGTTTACGGGTAGTTTGTGGTCTTTGCCTGGTTTGGGAATGGAAATTATGACTGCTTTTTTCCAGGCAAGTGGAAAGCAGCAGATTCTGAAGGAGCTGTTTATAATTTGCGTTAGGGATAGTAAGATATTGTTGGGAAGAAATTTAAGAGCCGTGTTGGTGATGAGATCATCGCCTGGGGCTTTCTTCTTGCGAAGGTCGCTTATGATTTTTTGAACGGTGCCGGGGGTGGTGAACAGGTTAGATTTTATAGTATTGTGGTTTTGTAGTGAATGGTAGTACGCGGTCACTTCTGGTATGCCGGGACCGGGGTTGGTTTGGAATTGTTGTTCGAGAGAGTCTGCTATCAGCTCGGCTCGGTCTTTGGCCGGAAAGACAAGACCGTTTGGCCCGGTCAGAGAGTGAGAAGCTGGACGTTTATGAAGGAGGCATTTGTTGAGTTTGTAAATGGAGTTGTCTTGTTGGTCAAGAGAGTTTAGGAAGGTGTCCCATTGGTCAGTTTTGTGAGTTAGAAGTAAGGTACGAATTAGTGCGATTTTGGCGTTTAGTTGGCGTTTAACGGTTGGGTCACGGTTTCTCTGCCATAGACGGCGTAGTTGGTTTTTTCCAGTTATTTCTAGTTTTATGTAGTCGGGAAGTAAGAGGGACGAGTTTTTGAGTTTAGGATACCGAAAACTGCTTTGCTTTACTTTGGGAGGGGTGGCTATGCCGTTTACTATTCCAGGCTTGTGCCTCTACTAGTGGATGGATTTTGGGGTTGATTGGTAGGTTCAGTTATGTTAGTCAGTCCAATTTAATGGGTATGGTTTGAGTAAACGTTTGGTGGTTGGAGGGGAGTGGGTTTTACCTAAGAGGCGGATATGATCGTATTCGGAAAAAGAGTTTTTGTAGAACATTGTT
This sequence comes from Metopolophium dirhodum, assembly GCF_019925205.1. Classification (NCBI taxonomy): domain Eukaryota; kingdom Metazoa; phylum Arthropoda; class Insecta; order Hemiptera; family Aphididae; genus Metopolophium; species Metopolophium dirhodum. The sequence goes on from NC_083562.1 coordinate 36,398,197, forward strand.
TTTGATTGAGAGCAAATGGAATTTTGAATAGATTTGAAGTTGGCTGATTTTAAAAGGGCCGAGTTTCTAACGATAGTGGGCATACCGGTTATCGTGCGTATGCCGATGTTTTGGACGGATTCAATACGTCTCCAATGGGAGGGGCCGATAAAGGGTGCCCAGGAAGAGCCAGCATATGTAAGTATAGGGGTCACGTAGAGTTTAAGTATGTTAAGTTTTGTTTTCAGCGGAACGGGACTGGTACGGTTAAGTAAGGGGTAAAGCATACCACGGACGCGGGTAGCTTTTTTGGTTACGTCTTGAATGTGTTGGTTGAATGTAAGTTTACGTCCAATCGTGACGCCTAAGTATTTGGCCTGTTTTGACCAGTTAACGGGTTGGTTATCGATGGTTAGAGGTGGAATGTGGGTTGTATTAGAACGCCCGAAGAGGACGCCTACTGTTTTGGTCGGGTTTATTTTGATTCGCCACCTGTGGAACCAGTTGGACGCGAGGTTGAGTTGGTGTTGTAGTTGTATGGTTGCACGTTTGGGGTTTTTGTTACTAGTAAAGAACATCGTGTCGTCAGCGAAGAGTGAGAGGTTGGCTTTAGGAGTCGTTGGAATGTCGTTAATGTACGTCAAGTATAGCGTCGGTGAGAGACAGGAGCCCTGAGGGACTCCTGCGAGTACGTGTCTGGTAGTAGAGAAGGAGTGTTCGATTTTAGTGGTAAAAGTACGGTCGGTGAGAAAGGATTGGATGATTTTTACGATTTCTAACGAGATGTTGAGTTTGGAGAGTTTGTAGAGTAGGCCTTCGTGCCAGACGCGGTCGAAGGCTTTCTCCACGTCGAGGAAGACGGAAGCAGTGTTTAAGTCGTTGTTAAAGTTTTCGCTCAGTTGGTGGGTGAGTTTGGTCAGTTGTAGTGTGGTCGAGTGTTCGGGTCTGAAGGCGAACTGTTCGGGACGGATTTTGTTTTTGAGTTTGTCTTGTAGGTGGGTGAGGATGAGTCGTTCGTAAATTTTGGACAGGGAGGAGAGGAGGGCGATTGGTCTATAGTTTTCGGGTTGTTTATGGTCTTTGCCAGGTTTGGGAATGGAGATGATGACTGCTTTTTTCCAGGCAAGGGGAAAGTAGCAGATTCTGAAGGCGCTGTTGATGATCCGAGTAAGGGACAGTATAACGTTGTTCGGTAGGAATTTAAGAGCCGTGTTGGTGATGAGGTCGTCACCTGGGGCTTTCTTTTTGCGAAGGTTGCGAATTATGTCTTGTATCTGGCCGGGAGTGGTAAAGAGGTTAGATCGGGTGATGGCAAGGCCTTGTAGGTACTGGGAGTGAGCGGTTACGTCTGGTAAGTCGGGGCCGGGGTTTGTTTGAAATTGACGTTCGAGCGAGTCGGCTATCAGCTCTGCTCGTTCGTTGGCCGGAAAAACTAGGCCGTCGGGGCCGGTTAGTGGGTGAGATGCTGGACGTTTGTGTAAGAGACATTTGTTGAGTTTGTATATTGAACCGTCTTGGTGGTCTAGTGAGTTAAGAAAGATGTCCCATTGGTCAGTGTTGTGCGTTGCGAGTAAGGTACGTATGAGAGATATTTTGGCGTTTAGTTGTCGTTTAATTGTCGGGTCGCGGTTTATTTGCCATTCGCGGCGTATACGGTTTTTGTCTTGTATTTCCAGTTTAATGTAGTCTGGTACTACAGTGGACGGGTGTTTGCGTGTCGGTACGTATACGCTGGATTCAACCGCTTGTTGGATATGTTTTGTGAGGTTTTCGATTGCCAGGTCGATAGACTCGCGGTCGTTGGTCGGTTGAGTGGTTGAGTTCGGTAAGTTCGTGAGAGTTGTCGTGTATTTTTTCCAGTTAATAAACCGATTCGTAACCGGTGGAGAAGAAGAGATCGGAGTGCAGAGTGTATCTAGAAGAATGGGGTTGTGGTCGGAAGATAGTTCGTTGAGGTTAGTGATTTGGGTTTGATAGGGTAGTCGTACGAGGGCGATGTCGAATATGTCAGGTCTGTATCGTGTGCATGTCGGGAAATGTGTGGGAGAAGAGGGAGCAGTTACAGAGTAGTCCGATTGTTGTGCGTGGTCAAAGAGGACACGGCCGGCAGCGTTAGTCGTGTGGCTATACCACAGCGGATGTTTGGCGTTGAAGTCGCCTGCCGAAATTTGCCATTCGGCACTCTTTGTCAAAAGGTCGAGGTCGTTTGTCGTTAGTAGGGTTCCGGGTGGTTTGTATACGGCTGAAATAAGTACTTCGTGGCCGTTGAGTTGTACGAGGATGGAAGAGGTTTGGATGGTTGTGTTTAGGGTAACTGGTTGGTGAACGATACGTCGGTTGACGAGAACGGCCGTGCCTCCGTGGGCGGGCGAGCCCCGCACGGGCGGCAGGTCGTTCCTGTACGTAAAAAAGTTAGGAATGTGAAGTCTGGCTGAGGGTTTTAGGTGGGTTTCGTTAAGTAGGATTATGTCGGTTTTCAGTTTTAGTGCTAAAGAGCGCAGTTCGTCAAGTTTGTGGTTAATGCCGTTTGAGTTCCAAAATAGAATTTTTAAGTTATCCATTTTGGGGGGATAGTATGGTTAAGAATGATTGTATTGCTGTTTGTATCAGGGTTTTGGGGTCCTGGTTGTTTACTATGGCTGTTAAGAGGTTGGTCAGGAGGTTTAAAATGAGGGACAGGTTAATTTGTGGGGCTTCGGGACTGGTCGGTTTTGGTGGTGGTGGTGGTGGGGGCGCTTGGCCGGTGGTGGCTGCAGCGTACGAGCAGGTTTGGGGTTTTATTGTAGTTGTTGGTGGGGGCGGGGGTGGTGTAAAAGATTGAGTTGTCGGTGGCAGGGTTTGGGGTTTGGTTGTTGGTGGTGCGATTTTGGGTTTTATCGTCAAGAGATGTGGGCATCCGCGGAAATTAGCCGTATGAGGCCCGCCGCAATTGCAGCATGTCGGGGTTTGGTCGGGAGTTTTTTGGCATTCAGATGCCAAGTGATTTCCTGCGCACTTGACGCATCTGGGTGGGTGGCCACAGTTACGGGAACCGTGTCCAAAACGTTGGCACGAAAAACATTGTGCCGGGCCGGAAGGTTTAAGGGCTTCTACCGAAATCGTAAGATAAAATAGGGAGTTGAGAAGGAAGATATCCTTGGCGTTCGGGGTTGCCGCAATGTGTACGAGGCACATGGGCATCGGTTTTTCGGGAGTACCGAAACGGCGGATGTATTTTGTTTGGAAGTTTAGGGTTTCTAGTTCGGATTTTAGATCGTCAGTGGTGATGTCGATCGGTATGCCCTTTAGAACGACCTTAAGGGAACGATCTTCAGGGAGGCTGAAGGTATGGAATTCAGTTTTGCTGTCAACTAGGACTTTCTGAATTTGTCGGAAGTGGGTGGGGTCGGTAGTTTGGACGGTTATTTGTCCATTGGATGTGGTTTTGGCTGTAATTGCCGATGGAGTGAAGTTCGGAAGTTTGTAAATGGTTGGTGCGATTTTTCGCCAGGACGCAGAGTTTAAGATTAAGGGGGGTGGCCTGATTTGCTTGGGTTTGGCTGATGTCGGGGTTTGTTGTTCGGATGTTTTGGCTGGTGGAGGTTTCATAGTCGGGGCGGAGTGTTGGGCGGATTTGTTTGACTCGGTGTCGGAAGTGGAGCAGTTTGACGACATTGATATTGATGAGTCGGTCGACGGAGTTGGAGAGGGTGGGTAATCCCTCTGTGGACCTTTTAGGAAGGTGGACGGTGGGGATGGCGAGGCACGTGGACGTCCCTTCTTGGAACTCCCGGGTGTTTGCGCGGGGCCCTTCCGCTTGTTAGCTGTCTTGCCCATGGCAAGACCGTAACAAACTCAGGGTTTTAACACTGTAGCTCTGAAAAGAGCGATTTTCTGGTGGTGTGACGGGCGGTTTTAGGGGGGTTTGGTTTGGTCAGGGATGGGATTCTGCGGCAATGAGAGGGCGCGGCCCCTCGACAGATAAACGGTGGGAGGTGGATACCCGTCGCTTTCGCGACGGCTTACCTTGGGCGCTGGTGCCCTGTCGGAGTAGCGGTGAAAACGGCTGTTTTGAGTTGAAGGTTCGTGGTGTGAACCGTGGGCGCTGGAGCCCTGTTGAAGCAGTAAGAACGGCTGTTTTGTGGTTGAAGGTTCGTGGTGTGAACCGTGGGCGCTGTTGCCCTGTTGAAGCGTTGAAAAGGTTGGCTGTAGAGTAGTTGGCAGAGGACGTCTTGCTCGGATGTGAACTGAACGTTGACTGATGATACCGAAAACATGAAACATTGTCTTATTTATGCGTTTTACGACGCACGCACGGCCAATCAAAATGCTCGATTGGATTCCTCTCACTCACGAACTAACTAAAGTACACCGACCAATGGTAGCGACACATACGATTCCGATTCGTGTATATATATAACGGTGTTTTTATTTTTTTCACTACACCCCTTACTTAACCGTACCAGTCCCGTTCCGCTGAAAACAAAACTTAACATACTTAAACTCTACGTGACCCCTATACTTACATATGCTGGCTCTTCCTGGGCACCCTTTATCGGCCCCTCCCATTGGAGACGTATTGAATCCGTCCAAAACATCGGCATACGCACGATAACCGGTATGCCCACTATCGTTAGAAACTCGGCCCTTTTAAAATCAGCCAACTTCAAATCTATTCAAAATTCCATTTGCTCTCAATCAAAAACAATGTTCTACAAAAACTCTTTTTCCGAATACGATCATATCCGCCTCTTAGGTAAAACCCACTCCCCTCCAACCACCAAACGTTTACTCAAACCATACCCATTAAATTGGACTGACTAACATAACTGAACCTACCAATCAACCCCAAAATCCATCCACTAGTAGAGGCACAAGCCTGGAATAGTAAACGGCATAGCCGCCCCTCCCAAAGCAAAGCAAAGCAGTTTTTCACTACTCATGGTAGACGCCAACATACCCTTCCACACCTTCACACTACCGGCAGAACGCCAACTTAAAGTGCTGCTCAGGGGCGTCCCGAGCTACAACACTGAGGATTCCGTGAAATCGGAGCTCGAATCACTAGGATACACCATCTCTCACGTGCGCCAATTCCTGAAAGACGGGAGGAAGCTACCGATGTACATGGTGTGTCTCCCAAACACCCAGTTAAGCAAGAACATCTTCAACCTACCCAGTCTATTCTACGTAATCATCCGCGTAGAGGCCTACAAAACATCAGGACCATCCCAGTGCTTCACATGCCAAGGTTTCGGACACTCTTCAGCTAACTGCAAGCACCAGCCAAAATGCGTGAAACGCGGCAACGACCATGCAACTAAGACGTGCATCAAACGTCCTGACCAGCCGCCAAAGTGTTGCAACTGCAATGGTGAACACACGGCCAACTATCGTCAATGCCCAACCTTCATCAGGGCTACCTCTGCAAAGAAATCCAAACCACATGACATCACACCGCCACCAGCTACTCAACCAACATCTATACCACCCACTAGCACCACTCAGATCACCTATGCACAGGCTCTATCACCGTCAAAATCTCAACTAGCTCCTCCAGTCCAACCGCTAAACGAGATAAACACAAACCTGATTGATATACTGAAGCACGCCATATATCAGATATCTACTGCATCAAACTTCAAAGACACCATCCTGTTGGCAATTTCGGCCATAGTCTCACTTATAAACCAAGATGGATGAACAACTTAAAATCCTCTACTGGAACTGCCAAGGACTGGGCAACAAAAAATCTGAACTACTCCATTTCATACGACAGCATAAAATCCACATCATCCTACTCAGCGAAACCTACTTCAATCCTCCAGTGTCATTCAAACTTCCAAACTACCACATTTACAGAAATGATCGACCTACTCCTCCTGGCCAGACAAGAAGCGCCGGAGGCACAGCGATCCTAGTAGCAAACAAGCTCGTTCACTACGAAGTCCCCATCCAAACCAACTCTCTGGAAAACACTACCATCCACATTCAGATAATCAACCGAGAGACCAGACTCTCGGCAATTTACAAAAGACCTATAAATCGACTTATGACATCGGACGTGGACAACCTTCTAGACACCGACCTTCCAACAATTCTCGCGGGCGATATGAACGCCAAACATCCTTTTTGGAACAGCCAAAGAACAAATGCTGCAGGCCTGATACTCCTTAACCACATGGAGGAGAATGACTACCTCATTGTTGCACCAGATACCCCGACCCACCACCCAGACCAGCGCCTACATCAACCTGATGTCCTAGATATTGTAATACTAAAGAACAACCACCTACAATATGAACTCTGCAACTTCACAAACGAACTCTCGTCTGACCACAGTCCGGTCATCCTAACACTTCACGGCAAGCCATCGTCCGACCCACCAAATCAGCAGAGACATGTTACAAACTGGCCAAAATTCGCAGTCGATCTGCATTTTGCTATCTCAAGTCCGAATCCAATCATCAACTCAACATCGGAACTCAACCAAGTGATCGAGAACTTTACCACTTCTGTCCGGGACACCATCTCCAAAAATACATCTATCCTCGACAACCAACCAAATCAAGCACGCATACCAGATAATATCCAGCTTGAAATCACAAAAAAGCGAAGATTACGGAGGGCCTGGCCAAACACCCGAAACCCAGAATCCAAACACAGGTTCAATAACCAGACATCAAAAGTCAAGAGGCTCATCCAACTCCACAGAGCTGCCGAATGGGACTCTTTCCTTGGAAAAATAAGACCAGGAGACTCAAAAATTTTCAAAATCAATAAATCTCTAATCAACAGGAAACCTCCAAACCGCCCATTAAACGGCCATCATGGACCCGTCTTCGATTCTCCAGGGAAAGCTGAACTCTTCGCCGCTAACTTAGCCACACAATTCAACTGCCCGGATGGAACACCAGCCACCAACTTACTAGTCGCCAACTCAATTCAAATTCTAAACACTTCAGCAAAATCACCAATCCAGCCGGTCTCCCCTGGAGAAGTTAAAAACATAATTAAGCGACTACCACGCAACAAAGCGCCGGGACCCGACGGAATCTCCAACACGGCTCTCCGTCACTTCTCTGACAAAACCCTCCTGACACTGACCAAAATGTTCAACTGCTGCCTAAGATTCCAACACTTCCCCACCCCATGGAAAGCAGCCACAGTGATAATGATACCGAAATCAGGAAAAGATCTCAAAAATCCAAGTAGCCACAGACCAATAGCACTCATCAATTCAATGGCCAAAATCCTGGAAATAATTATCCTGATCAAACTGAAAAAAGTCATATCTACTTCTATCCGACCCGACCAATATGCCTTCAGATCACAACACTCAACGACCAACCAACTGACAAAAGTAATCGACCACCTAGCCAACACAACGAACCGAGAAGAGCGAACAGCGACAGTATTCCTGGACTTCGAGAAGGCGTTCGACAAAGTGTGGCACGACGGACAACTGTACAAACTACTCCAGCTACACGTACCACCCTCGCTTGCCAGACTGGTGCAATCATTCAATTCCGACAGAACATACTCAGTACGAGTCGGCTCCGACTTCTCAACACCAAGAACACAGACTGCAGGTGTCCCCCAAGGATCTTGTCTCTCGCCAATTCTGTTCATATCATACATAAACGATATGCCTTCTACTCCCGGAACCTGGACTAACCTCTTTGCTGAAGATACCATGTTCATGGCAACCAGCATGGGCATGCAGCATGCTGTGGACAAACTCCAGACACAAATCGACGTCACCCTTCCTTGGCTTCAACAATGGAAGCTGACTCTGAACACCGACAAAACCCTGGCAATAAAGTTCGGGAGAAGAGGACTTAAAAATACGACTCCATTAAAAATCTACAACCAGGATATCAGCTGGAAACCTGCAGTAAAATACCTCGACGGTGGACTTCGATTCAACCGGCACGTCACGGAAACCACGCAAAAAGCAAGACGCACTCGAGCTGCACTGTACCCCGTGCTCAACCGGCTGAGCCCGATTCCAGTTCGTACGAAGCTCAACATTTACCAGATGTACGTCAAAACTATAATCACCTACGCCGGTCCAGCATGGGGTGCACTTATATCAACTGCAAACTGGAGACGGCTAGAAGCAGTACAAAACATAGCCCTCCGAACAATCACTGGCTCGCCCTGGTTTGTCCGGAACACCGTCATTTCTAAATCCAGCCAAATCCCATCGATCCAATCAACCATCACTCAAAATTCAAAAAACATGTTCGTCAAACTCCAACAATCAAACTACAACCACCTACAAAGCATAGGCAAAACGATCGGCCCACCCGAACTCAATAGAAACCGACCCGGTGAACTGACCAGGCGCACATAAAAAGCACCTCAACCACACCACCTTCTACTCTGAGTCATGGGGCTAAACCCCCCGAAACTCAGGAAAAGGACTATAAGTCCCTTCAACCATGCAATGCAATTTTTTCACTACTATCCAGCCAACAGTTATCCTGTTAAGACGTCTTCTGCCAACTATACTCTGCAGCCAGCGTTCATTAGCAGCTCCTTCAGTGAGCCGTTCTCCCCGCTCTCAACAGGGCATCAGCGCCCACTGGAACACTCCAGGGTACCCGTCCATTTAAACAGCTGTTCTCACCGCTTCACCAGGGCAACAGCGCCCACGGTTCACACCACGAACCTATAACCTCAAAGCAGCCGTTCTCACTGCTTCAACAGGGCTCCAGCGCCCACAAGTAAGCCGTCGCGGAAGCGACGTCCCTCCGTTTTAGCTGTCGTGGGGCCGCGCCCTCACATAGCCACAGCATCACATCCCCTCCCATTAAACACACCTACGCCCATAACACATGGGCAAAAAACGCAAAGGGGGAAACCCTCCTACCAACCACTTACTTAAAATATCACGTCAACGTTCTGCTCCCCCCTCTCCAACACCATCGAAAACTTCCGACTCTGAAACTTTAGACTCCTTCTCTGACTCGAGCGCTTCGACTCAACACTCACGATCCTCACTAACTTCCGTACAATCTACAGACACATTACTTCCTGCAATAACCCAATCACCGTATAAATCTCCAACAATCCTCAGACCACCACCCATAATCCTGAGCTCCGTTTCCTGGCGTAAGGTCGCGCCCACCATTTACGCACTCCCCAACTTGCAACCAGGCTCCCTGTCGGCCAAGTCCTCCAGCGAACGGGTAACCTTAAAGGCCGCCGATGCGTCCCTCTTCCGGATTATCCAAAACACCCTACTGGAACATGGGACCGAATTCCACACTTTCTCTCTCCCAGAAGAACGATCCCTCAAGGTTGTTCTGAAGGGAATTCCGAACGACATAACTCCGGACGAACTCAAGAATGAACTTGGGTCCCTGGGTTATTCCGTAAAATTCGTACGCCGCTTTGGCACTCCAGAAAAGCCTATGCCAATATGTCTCGTGCATATCGCTGCCAAGGATATATTTCTCCTTACCAACTTATTCTACTTGGAAATCTCCGTTGAACCTCTTAAACCGCCCGCCGTCCAGCCCAGCCCAGTGCTTCTCATGTCAACGCTTTGGCCATGGTTCCCGTAACTGTGGTCACCCGCCGCGGTGTGTTCAGTGCGCTGGAAACCACACTGCCGACATCTGCCCCAAAACCCCTGAACAAGCTCAGACTTGCTGCAACTGTGGCGGTCCACACACTGCAAACTTTCGAGGCTGCCCCCAATTCTTGGCCCAAAAACAGCAGGTATCTCCATCACCGAACCAACACTCCGCCCAACAAAAAGTCTCTGCAAAGACACTTACTCCACAGCAACATCTAAATCAGCGCACACTTCTTTAGTTTCTCCAGTCCCACAATTTAACTTACCAATGATTCTCAACCTGCTCACCGACTTATTGACTGCACTATCCAACAATCAAGATCCTAAAACACTTATAGAAACTACAATTAAAACTTTTCTGTCCAATACTCTCACCCCAAAATGGATAACTTAGAAATACTATTTTGGAACTCAAACGGTATTAAACACAAACTCAACGAACTACGTTCCCTCTCACTTCTACTTAAATCCGATATAATCTTACTTAACAAAACCTGTCTATCTCCTTCTACAAAACTTCATATTCCTAACTATTTCACTTACAGGAACGATCTGCCACCCATCCGCGGCTCGCCTGCTCACGGTGGCACGGCAGTTCTAATCACCGACGCATCGTTCACCAACCTACCACCCTTAACACACTCATTAAAACCTCTTCCGTCCTTATCCAAATAAATGGCCACGAAGTACTTATATCAGCGGTATACAAACCACCCGGCGCCACACTCACGACTCGCGACTTAGACTTGCTAACCCAAAGTGCTGAATGGCAAATTTCGGCAGGTGATTTCAACGCCAAACCCCCTCTGTGGAACTCGATCAAGCGGTCAGCAGCTTCACAACTCTCGTCAAAACAACCATGACCAAAAACACCTCCGTTTTCAACAATCAACTGACCAAAACCACCTTACCGGTCAACATCCAAAGAGAAATCACCGAAAAACGCAGACTCAGAAGAACGCGGCAAAACACTAGAAATCCTGAAGCCAAACACCATAATTTCAACAACCAGACATCTGTGGTCAAAAACCTGATGCACCAACATAGGCAGTCCTAATGGACCACCTATCTTGCCAGCCTTAGACTACGAGACCCAAGAGTCTATAAACTTAACAAATCTCTGGTAAACAGAAGACCCCCTGATCGCCCACTAAATAATCTACAAGGCCCAGTCTTCGACTCCCCTGGCAAAGCAGAACTCTTCGCCGAAAACTTAGTAGCCCAATTCATCTGTCCCGAAGGAACTCCATCCACAAACGAGCTGGTCACTAGCTCAATACGAACTCTACACCCGGCAGCCAAGTCCCGAATCCAACCAGTATCTCCTGGAGAAGTGCAGCTCATTTTCAAGCGTCTACCACGGAACAAAACACCCGGTCCAGACGGTATATCCAACACGGCTCTCCGGCACTTTTCGGACAAGACCTTGCTGGTTCTGACAAACATTTTGAACACCTGCTTCAGATACCATTACTTTCCCGCCCTCTGGAAAATGGCCACGATCATAATGATTCCAAAACCAGGGAAGGATCTGAAAAATCCAAGTAACCATCGGCCAATCTCACTGATCAACTCCATGGCGAAGGTACTCGAGATCCTAGTCCTGGTAAACTCAAGAAAACACTGTCCCCGTTGATCAGACCGGAACAATTTGCCTTCCGTCTACAGCAGTGATTCTCAACCAGAGGGTCCCCAACAATTTTTTTAGGGTCGCCAATTCATGTGGGAAAAAAATTGTTTAAGAAAATAAAAAAATTATCAAATCTTTTATAACTGAAGATAAAAAATACGTAAATGACGAGTTTTTATATTGTTTAAATTTACCAACGTTTTGTACATCTGAGGAAATTTTCAAATCTATTTTAGTGTACTTTGACAAAAATGATCTATCTATTTCTAAGTGTATTGGAATGTACTGACGGTGCTGCAACCATGACGGGAAAGTTTAATGGTCTTGTAGCACGAATTAAACAGATAGCTCATAAGGATATAATTTCAACTCATTGTTTCATTCACCGAGAGCAATTGGCCACTAAAGGGAGGACATTTATTTAATGTTTTAAATACTTGCATTAAAATTATAAACTTTATTCGATCAAGTGCAGTAAATATGCGTATTTTTAAAGTCATGTGTGACAAAATGGGTTCAGATTACACTGGTTTGCTATAACATACACATGTCAGATGGTTATCACGAGGAAAATGTTTAGCTCGTTTATTTGATCATAAAACCGAAGTGGAAATATTTTTGAAAGATAAAAAATTACCCTTGGGTGATTATTTTGAAATTAATTTATGGTTAGCAAATCTTGCTTATCTTTCAGATATATTTTCTATTCTCAACGACCTGGATTTGAGTTTTCAAGGGCCATATACTAATATTTTTAATTCAAACAATAAAATAGAAGCATTTCTCAACAAAATCGAAAAAAGAGTACAAAATCTTACGTTTGATGTTCCCATCTTTTTTTAATATGGTGGAAGAAAAAATAATAAATGAAAATGAAATAAGTGAAATGCAAAATGTTATTGCGATTCATTTATTAAAACTAAAAGAAAAATTTCTTAAATATTTTGATCCAACGAAAGATATTCGTTCAAACAATTTATGGGTTATTAATCCATTTATTAAATCAGAAAAAAATAAATAATCATCATTAAATGAAGAAAAATCAATTGAGTTGTATTCAGACAAAGGGTTGGAACAGATTTTTAATAGCAATAAAAACATAAGTAAATTTCGGATCAAAATTCAATCTGAATATCCTGCATTAACAGAGGAAGCTTTAAAAAAGTTTATTCCATTTTCAACGACATACTTATGCGAAGCAGGATTTTCTACGATGACTACAATTAAACCTAAATCGAGAAATCGGCTGGATATATCGCCAACAATGAGAATAAGTCTATCCGAATCTGTTGAGCCAAGGATTGACAAAATTATTTCAAATCAACAACAGCATAAGAGTCATTAAATTTAAAAAATATTCAAATGTACATAATATACCTTTTTTTGTAAAATATATACACAAATAAATACAATAATAACAGTTTCTTCAATTTTTTAACGCTTACATTACAAAAGGGTCGTTAGACATCTTGGTGACATTATAGGGGGGTCGCGAATTCAAAAAGGTTGAGAACCACTGGTCTACAGCACTCAACAAAGAACCAACTAACGCAAGTAGTTGACCACCTGACCAACACAACAAATCGCGGGGAAAAAACAGCCGCAGTCTTCCTCGACTTCAAAAAAAACGTTTGATAAGATATGGCACGACGGACTACTGCACAAATTATTCAAACTCAACACACCTCCGCAACTTGTCAGTCTAGTTCAGTCATTCTTGTCAAACTGATCGTACTCTGTAAGAGTCGGATCGGTTTTACATTTTCTAACAAAATATTTTGCACATTTTCGTGATTTTATAGTTCCACCAAAAACCAAAATCGAAGAAGTTTTATTGCCCCAAAACGGCGATGACGAACACGAAAAATAAAATGTTTAAAAAAAACACACATACATCAATGTTAAATCTATACATTCATCGCTCCGCTCAGAATCTAAGATATAATATTTTGTAATACCTTTTGAACAAACATGCGATATTACTTTTTTTAAAAGAAAAAATTAGTTAACCAGGAAAAAAAATTGAGTTCAGGTAATTAACTACCTAATGTTTTTTTTATATTCATATTTAATGCGCTCACAGTATCTCGATATTTTTAATAACGCTTAGTGGATATGGGCATGAAGTGAGTCCCCTCCACCTCACTTTGGCCAATTGACTTCAAACCAGCGTCAATATTTAGTAAACTAATTGGTTTTTAGAATTTGCAAATAAAAATTGTAATTTTGGCGAATTCTTTTGCAAATTAGGTCAGCTATATATCAGCATTAATTTGCTAATTATTGACGCTGGTTTGAAGTGAATCGGCCAAAGTGGGGAGGGGGGCTTACTTCATGACCATTTTTTAATGGATCATGGAATCGGAATGACCTACGTATAATACTTTGATGCTCAGTACAAACAACATAAGTCAAAAATGTCTAGTTTTCAGGAGAAGCAATTTAAAGTTTGAAAAATGTTGTCAAATCGTGAATGAATTAATGATTTACTTTATGTGGTTAAATATGATACTTGTGTGACTATTTATGCATCTGTATAGTATCCGATGAAACTTACTTAAAATTTAAGGTTTTTTTTATTTCAAATTTTCCACAATTCTATAAAATTTGAAAATTAAATTTTATATTTTAGTTGCCACCTCAATTATAATTCTTTTTCACTAATCTACTACCCGATACCTATTTAGGAGGGGTTGATAGGGCGTATTATATCGAAAATAATTACTTTACGGGAATAACTCTCAAGCTTTGTAGAATTGTCGGATTTTGATGACTATTTTTTTATCTGAAAGAAGAAGACTTCCTACAGTCCGCATCGGTCTCTGATTTTGTATTTTATTTCAAATAATTGTATTAAAAAATTTGTAAAAAAAAATGTTTTTTATCTTGTATTTTTTTCGATATATTATACAATTTGAGAATAAAATATTGAAAAAAGAGATCAATGCGGGCTGTAGAATATTTCCCTCTAACAATTAAAATTTTTTTTTGAAATTTGGTTGATTTTACAAGGGGGTATCGTTATTCCCGCAGAGTGTATTTTTGAGGACAAAATTGCATCGGCACCGGGCGCCTTAAGACAATAATATCTGACTACTACCATGACTTAATACTTTAAGACTACACTATTACCGATTGTTGTTATGACTTGGCATACAACTTACTAAAATATTGCAATGGCATCCTCCCACATTATTAAATAATGAAAATATATACACATACAATTATAAAAAAACTATCACTGTATATATTTCAAGAAAAAATGCTTTTACTTTTATCAAAAATATGTCTACAAATTATAATAAAATTAACATAATATTTTCAATTTAAACAAAATAAAATAAATTAGTGCTTCAACTAATAGAATAATAATAGACTGTATTCTTATGTATGATAATAAAAACAATAACATTTTAAAATTAAAATTACCAAACTTATTTGTAATATTATAACATGAAACAATTAATTTTAATAAAACAAAATAAAAAAACGATCTCAGTCTTAAAATTACATTTTAGCAACGACTTATCAGCAATATCTTATTGTTTTATATTTTATTCTCCATTAATACTAACTTCATCGAGATCCGGATCATTATCTTGAATATCATTTTGTTGTTTTCAACTCTCTTTAATTAATATAATGTACCAAATTTTATTTACCAACCATTGCGTTAAAAACGTTTCGTTTTCAATATTTTTAATCAAATAAGTTACTATAATAATATGGAGGTAGTAATAAAAATATGGTAACAATAATATTGTGTTTTCACTCGGTACAAATATCTTAAGCCGTATTAAATAAAAAATAATATTTTGGATATTTCATAATCTACAATTAGTGTTTTCATCAGTTACACGATAGTTTATTTAATATTGAAGATTTATTATATACTAGGAAGTAAACAGTTTAATACAGTTTAATATCAATATATATTTAGTAACTATGTTTGTTATTAATATTATAAATAAAAAATACAATTTGTAAAATTTTATTTTGTGCCAATTTATGAAATTTACATTGTTTATCAAAAATATATTATGCAAAATGTGTTGATAATTTTATTCTTTTTAAGTTTCTACACATACGTTTAGTACACCGTTAGTTGCGATTATCGATATTCCATTTTAATATTAGTATTCAAAAACCAAAACAATAAATTAGAAATTCACATCTAGTCTTATGAATATAAATATTTTTATGCCTACCACAATTGAACAAAAAAAATGGTTGAACAACGGTGCTCTATTCAAAGTAAATTCGTACCAACTGATCAATATTAATTTATAAGAAGGTACATGATTATAAAGATTGATAAATTGCTTTTTAATATTGAAATAACATAGGAACCGGGAAGTGGCGGGAACTATCCCAGAACAGGTAACATTAATTATTGAAGTATATCAATTTGTTAAATTATAATGTTATTGGCATAATAAATTGCTTGTAATTATCATTATCCCGTGGGCCCCCCGGGAGAACAAAATAATTCAATTTATAAGTATCTGTGCAAAGCTGGTGTACAAGACGTACATCATATGGCTTAAATTGTACCGGTTCCCTATGAGTGAGCTAATAGTTTGGTGGCCCTGAAAAGGGCCGTTTTAAATATATGTTGTTATTCGACGGTAAATGAAGTAGTCCCCCGGTCAAAAAGTTAAGCTTTCTTCTCTGTCTTCTTTGGCAAGAGCACGGCCTGGATGTTGGGCAACACACCACCTTGAGCGATGGTCACTCCGGACAACAATTTGTTCAATTCCTCGTCATTTCTGATTGCCAATTGCAAATGCCTGGGTATGATACGGGACTTCTTGTTGTCACGCGCGGCGTTACCGGCCAACTCCAAAACTTCGGCTGCCAAGTACTCCATGACGGCGGCCAGGTAAACCGGTGCTCCGGCTCCGACGCGCTCGGCGTAGTTTCCCTTTCTCAGCAAACGATGGATACGACCGACCGGGAACTGGAGTCCGGCACGGGACGATCTGGTCTTGGACTTGCCTCCTTTCGCTTTTCCTGCTTTGCCTCTTCCGCTCATGACTGATGGTTTGACGACTGTTTTGTATGGAACTCAACTGGTGACTAATGAAAATTAACTTTGCTTTTGCTTTGCTTTGGGAGGGGTGGCTATGCCGTTTACTATTCCAGGCTTGTGCCTCTACTAGTGGATGGATTTTGGGGTTGATTGGTAGGTTCAGTTATGTTAGTCAGTCCAATTTAATGGGTATGGTTTGAGTAAACGTTTGGTGGTTGGAGGGGAGTGGGTTTTACCTAAGAGGCGGATATGATCGTATTCGGAAAAAGAGTTTTTGTAGAACATTGTTTTTGATTGAGAGCAAATGGAATTTTGAATAGATTTGAAGTTGGCTGATTTTAAAAGGGCCGAGTTTCTAACGATAGTGGGCATACCGGTTATCGTGCGTATGCCGATGTTTTGGACGGATTCAATACGTCTCCAATGGGAGGGGCCGATAAAGGGTGCCCAGGAAGAGCCAGCATATGTAAGTATAGGGGTCACGTAGAGTTTAAGTATGTTAAGTTTTGTTTTCAGCGGAACGGGACTGGTACGGTTAAGTAAGGGGTAAAGCATACCACGGACGCGGGTAGCTTTTTTGGTTACGTCTTGAATGTGTTGGTTGAATGTAAGTTTACGTCCAATCGTGACGCCTAAGTATTTGGCCTGTTTTGACCAGTTAACGGGTTGGTTATCGATGGTTAGAGGTGGAATGTGGGTTGTATTAGAACGCCCGAAGAGGACGCCTACTGTTTTGGTCGGGTTTATTTTGATTCGCCACCTGTGGAACCAGTTGGACGCGAGGTTGAGTTGGTGTTGTAGTTGTATGGTTGCACGTTTGGGGTTTTTGTTACTAGTGAAGAACATCGTGTCGTCAGCGAAGAGTGAGAGGTTGGCTTTAGGAGTCGTTGGAATGTCGTTAATGTACGTCAAGTATAGCGTCGGTGAGAGACAGGAGCCCTGAGGGACTCCTGCGAGTACGTGTCTGGTAGTAGAGAAGGAGTGTTCGATTTTAGTGGTAAAAGTACGGTCGGTGAGAAAGGATTGGATGATTTTTACGATTTCTAACGAGATGTTGAGTTTGGAGAGTTTGTAGAGTAGGCCTTCGTGCCAGACGCGGTCGAAGGCTTTCTCCACGTCGAGGAAGACGGAAGCAGTGTTTAAGTCGTTGTTAAAGTTTTCGCTCAGTTGGTGGGTGAGTTTGGTCAGTTGTAGTGTGGTCGAGTGTTCGGGTCTGAAGGCGAACTGTTCGGGACGGATTTTGTTTTTGAGTTTGTCTTGTAGGTGGGTGAGGATGAGTCGTTCATAAATTTTGGACAGGGAGGAGAGGAGGGCGATTGGTCTATAGTTTTCGGGTTGTTTATGGTCTTTGCCAGGTTTGGGAATGGAGATGATGACTGCTTTTTTCCAGGCAAGGGGAAAGTAGCAGATTCTGAAGGCGCTGTTGATGATCCGAGTAAGGGACAGTATAATGTTGTTTGGTAGGAATTTAAGAGCCGTGTTGGTGATGAGGTCGTCACCTGGGGCTTTCTTTTTGCGAATGTTGCGAATTATGTCTTGTATCTGGCCGGGAGTGGTAAAGAGGTTAGATCGGGTGATGTCAAGGCCTTGTAGGTACTGGGAGTGAGCGGTTACGTCTGGTAAGTCGGGGCCGGGGTTTGTTTGAAATTGACGTTCGAGCGAGTCGGCTATCAGCTCTGCTCGTTCGTTGGCCGGAAAAACTAGGCCGTCGGGGCCGGTTAGTGGGTGAGATGCTGGACGTTTGTGTAAGAGACATTTGTTGAGTTTGTATATTGAACCGTCTTGGTGGTCTAGTGAGTTAAGAAAGATGTCCCATTGGTCAGTGTTGTGCGTTGCGAGTAAGGTACGTATGAGAGATATTTTGGCGTTTAGTTGTCGTTTAATTGTCGGGTCGCGGTTTATTTGCCATTCGCGGCGTATACGGTTTTTGTCTTGTATTTCCAGTTTAATGTAGTCTGGTACTACAGTGGACGGGTGTTTGCGTGTCGGTACGTATACGCTGGATTCAACCGCTTGTTGGATATGTTTTGTGAGGTTTTCGATTGCCAGGTCGATAGACTCACGGTCGTTGGTCGGTTGAGTGGTTGAGTTCGGTAAGTTCGCGAGAGTTGTCGTGTATTTTTTCCAGTTAATAAACCGATTCGTAACCGGTGGAGAAGAAGAGATCGGAGTGCAGAGTGTATCTAGAAGAATGGGGTTGTGGTCGGAAGATAGTTCGTTGAGGTTAGTGATTTGGGTTTGATAGGGTAGTCGTACGAGGGCGATGTCGAGTATGTCAGGTCTGTATCGTGTGCATGTCGGGAAATGTGTGGGAGAAGAGGGAGCAGTTACAGAGTAGTCCGATTGTTGTGCGTGGTCAAAGAGGACACGGCCGGCAGCGTTAGTCGTGTGGCTATACCACAGCGGATGTTTGGCGTTGAAGTCGCCTGCCGAAATTTGCCATTCGGCACTCTTTGTCAAAAGGTCGAGGTCGTTTGTCGTTAGTAGGGTTCCGGGTGGTTTGTATACGGCTGAAATAAGTACTTCGTGGCCGTTGAGTTGTACGAGGATGGAAGAGGTTTGGATGGTTGTGTTTAGGGTAACTGGTTGGTGAACGATACGTCGGTTGACGAGAACGGCCGTGCCTCCGTGGGCGGGCGAGCCCCGCACGGGCGGCAGGTCGTTCCTGTACGTAAAAAAGTTAGGAATGTGAAGTCTGGCCGAGGGTTTTAGGTGGGTTTCGTTAAGTAGGATTATGTCGGTTTTCAGTTTTAGTGCTAAAGAGCGCAGTTCGTCAAGTTTGTGGTTAATGCCGTTTGAGTTCCAAAATAGAATTTTTAAGTTATCCATTTTGGGGGGATAGTATGGTTAAGAATGATTGTATCGCTGTTTGTATCAGGGTTTTGGGGTCCTGGTTGTTAACTATGGCTGTTAAGAGGTTGGTCAGGAGGTTTAAAATGAGGGACAGGTTAATTTGTGGGGCTTCGGGACTGGTCGGTTTTGGTGGTGGTGGTGGTGGGGGCGCTTGGCCGGTGGTGGCTGCAGCGTACGAGCGGGTTTGGGGTTTTATTGTAGTTGTTGGTGGGGGCAGGGGTGGTGTAAAAGATTGAGTTGTCGGTGGCAGGGTTTGGGGTTTGGTTGTTGGTGGTGCGATTTTGGGTTTTATCGTCAAGAGATGTGGGCATCCGCGGAAATTAGCCGTATGAGGCCCGCCGCAATTGCAGCATGTCGGGGTTTGGTCGGGAGTTTTTTTGGCATTCAGATGCCAAGTGATTTCCTGCGCACTTGACGCATCTGGGTGGGTGGCCACAGTTACGGGAACCGTGTCCAAAACGTTGGCACGAAAAACATTGTGCCGGGCCGGAAGGTTTAAGGGCTTCTACCGAAATCGTTAGATAAAATAGGGAGTTGAGAAGGAAGATATCCTTGGCGTTCGGGGTTGCCGCAATGTGTACGAGGCACATGGGCATCGGTTTTTCGGGAGTACCGAAACGGCGGATGTATTTTGTTTGGAAGTTTAGGGTTTCTAGTTCGGATTTTAGATCGTCAGTGGTGATGTCGATCGGTATGCCCTTTAGAACGACCTTAAGGGAACGATCTTCAGGGAGGCTGAAGGTATGGAATTCAGTTTTGCTGTCAACTAGGACTTTCTGAATTTGTCGGAAGTGGGTGGGGTCGGTAGTTTGGACGGTTATTTGTCCATTGGATGTGGTTTTGGCTGTAATTGCCGATGGAGTGAAGTTCGGAAGTTTGTAAATGGTTGGTGCGATTTTTCGCCAGGACGCAGAGTTTAAGATTAAGGGGGGTGGCCTGATTTGCTTGGGTTTGGCTGATGTCGGGGTTTGTTGTTCGGATGTTTTGGCTGGTGGAGGTTTCATAGTCGGGGCGGAGTGTTGGGCGGATTTGTTTGACTCGGTGTCGGAAGTGGAGCAGTTTGACGACATTGATATTGATGAGTCGGTCGACGGAGTTGGAGAGGGTGGGGAATCCCTCTGTGGACCTTTTAGGAAGGTGGACGGTGGGGATGGCGAGGCACGTGGACGTCCCTTCTTGGAACTCCCGGGTGTTTGCGCGGGGCCCTTCCGCTTGTTAGCTGTCTTGCCCATGGCAAGACCGTAACAAACTCAGGGTTTTAACACTGTAGCTCTGAAAAGAGCGATTTTCTGGTGGTGTGACGGGCGGTTTTAGGGGGGTTTGGTTTGGTCAGGGATGGGATTCTGCGGCAATGAGAGGGCGCGGCCCCTCGACAGATAAACGGTGGGAGGTGGATACCCGTCGCTTTCGCGACGGCTTACCTTGGGCGCTGGTGCCCTGTCGGAGTAGCGGTGAAAACGGCTGTTTTGAGTTGAAGGTTCGTGGTGTGAACCGTGGGCGCTGGAGCCCTGTTGAAGCAGTAAGAACGGCTGTTTTGTGGTTGAAGGTTCGTGGTGTGAACCGTGGGCGCTGTTGCCCTGTTGAAGCGTTGAAAACGGCTGGCTGTAGAGTAGTTGGCAGAGGACGTCTTGCTCGGATGTGAACTGAACGTGATGTGATGAGTGATAATGAAAATTAAGTTTTGCTCCGCACATTATATAGGCAAAAATAGGAAAACATTTCTGCTATTGGATGGAACCAAACAGTTAGACGAAGAAACTTGACACCGTTTACCGATCAATTACTACTTAACGATGCGGTTTTCAATCGGCATTTCTATATTTTTTTTCGTAAAGAAACCATTGTTTCCAACCATCAAGTAACCACCGTAGAATCCTGTTTAGTCCGTCATACTTAGTGCTATTTGACCAATAAATGAACGACGTATAGCTTTGGTTTGGTAATATATATACTCGTTTTTCGCCGTTTTAAGCATCATTCAGACCGAAACGTTCCAGTTGTCAACAAGTAATTTCAACTGTACTTATCGACATGGCTCCAGGAGGTAAATCCGCAGGCGGTAAAGCGATGAAGAAATCGTCCGGAAAGGCTCAAAAGAACATCACCAAGTCCGACAAGAAACGCAAGCCCAAGAGGAAAGAATCGTACGCCATCTACATCTACAAAGTGTTAAAGCAAGTACATCCCGACACCGGTGTTTCCTCAAAGGCCATGAGCATCATGAACAGCTTCGTCAACGATCTGTTCGAACGCATCGCCGCTGAATCCAGTCGTCTGGCTCACTACAACAAACGTTCGACCATTACCAGCCGGGAAATTCAAACTGCCGTCCGTCTTTTGTTGCCAGGTGAATTGGCCAAACACGCAGTCAGTGAAGGAACTAAGGCCGTGACCAAGTACACTAGCTCCAAATAAGTCCGTTTTGAAATACGACCACAACTCCATTAAAACGGCCCTTTTCAGGGCCACCAATTTCTGTTTTCTATTAATCGATATTAGTTGAACTGACAATTCGCTTTCAGGGGAAAACCTTTATAACATTTACAGTAAAATATTGACGTTAAATGCGTAAAATATATATATCATCGGCAGTTGACACCAGTGTCTTCGACATATCCAAGATGAAAAAAAAAAATTCACTTATCTAAATCATAGATACATTTATCTGTATAGAATATATCATTGTTACCGGCAATGTATAATAATCAAAACACTCGATGTCATCTAAGAAATCCCAGAAAACACGAAATAATAAGTAGAGTTGCACATTTTACACGTCTATAATGCAAACTTGGGTATTTCAGAATTTTTTAACTAGGTTACGCAATTGAAGCAATATAGGTACCGACAAATCCTGGATTAAATATATTTTTCTTATCAATCATCAGTAATACAAACATATTTGTAACAATTACTATGTTTACGGGGAAAATGACGTATTTATCAAACTTCCACAAAAACTAAACATTACCGCCTGTACTATAATACGTTTTATACGTTGAATTATTCGATTCCCGACGGTCAATAGTTATAAGTATATAACCAAGGCGTGGATTGTAATGCTCTAAAAAATTTAATTTATGCCCTTAAAATATGCATTTTACCGCAAAAATGACTTTAGAAATAAACTTAAAAATACCGTATTCATTTTTTGATGATTTTTTTGGGGGGGGGGGGGGCATTGCTTAACACAATATTTATCCCTATTAAAATTACGAACATGAAATAAAAACATACGCCATACGACCGTGATGTTACACGAACTCACTAATTATTTGTTATTTATCTGGTACGGGTGACATATTGAACAAATATGCATAAAAACCAACAAAAATTACCCAATAATTCTAAAAATAAAAAAACGTCGAAATATGCAATAAAAATGTAAATCAAAATTTTTAGCTTTGAAGCAATCGTTACACGAAACGAATTATGTACTTGGAAAGCACTGTTTAAGATCAACCAGAAAAAAATGCATTTTGCATTGAAATGCGCGCCCTAGTTATAACTATTATAATTGATTACTACCTATTCCTTATACTTACCTACAGTTTACAAATAATATGATTCCATATTAAAATTTAAAACAACATTCAATATAAAAGTGAGTTAAAAAATATAAACCTTTAGGCTTTTACAAACACTATATCACTCTAAAATAATAATAATAATAATTTAAAATAAATTACGTTTTATTAAACAATGATATATGTGACTAAAAATATTAATAATATTTGTAAAAGCCAAAAGGCTTAAATTTTAGATTCTGAGCGGAGCTATGAATGACTATATATTGAGTTTACAATGATGTGCGTTTTTTTTTGTGACTGTGATCATGGTTTGGAGCAATAGAACTACTACGATTTTTTCCAACAGTATCTTGTTCGATGGGAAAGTGAATCTAGTTGGTGCATTTGGAAGTCAAAATTTAAAATTCCCAATAGTTTTCAAAAGCGCCGGGAAACACAACGTACAAATTAAGGAAAAACGGGAATGTCTACGCAAAATCGGTTTCGACAAAATCGATTTTGATTTTTGGAGTGACTCTAAAACAAATTACCACGTAGATACGTAGATGGCATTTTCACTATATATTTAAATTATCGTTTTCTATACACGATACAATTTTCAAAAAATATTGATTTGTTTTGAACTGCTTACAGACATTCTCTGTTTCCAATTGTAATACAAGGCAAGATTGTTACAATGACATTTGAAAAATATTAAAAATACATAAGCACAATTTTTTTTCATAAACATTTAAATTTTGATAACATTTATCATATTTTAAATTTTAAAATGTAGTATAAAATGTTCAACTCTTATAGCTAAGGTTAGAAAACTTACAAAAAGTCTCAAAAATATAAAAACACAGTTTTTTTTTTATAGGTATTTTATGTTCAAATTTGGAGGAAATTACATATTAAATAATCAAGAATAAAGATGTTAGTTATTTTGTTGTTGTTTTATAATATTTATTCAACTTACCGGCTACTGTATTAATAATAAATTAATAACAATACAAAATATATAATATAAAATATCCACACTGACAAACCGTCGCCGCCCAGAATCGTTTTTCGTGTACAATAATAT
Organism: Metopolophium dirhodum; assembly: GCF_019925205.1. Taxonomy (NCBI): domain Eukaryota; kingdom Metazoa; phylum Arthropoda; class Insecta; order Hemiptera; family Aphididae; genus Metopolophium; species Metopolophium dirhodum. The sequence goes on from NC_083562.1 coordinate 36,421,855, forward strand.
TATACATTGAATTGAAATTTAATGCCATCCATTATACAGTGAACCACTTGTAGCCTACTGCACACAGCAGAGCGAAATCCACTAATCCACATTTTTTCTTATATATTTTTAAACTTTTATATTGACCATTTATTTTGAATAATAAGTACCTACAATACTGAATAGTGATGAAATATAATATATTATATTCATAATGAAGGCTAAACATCAGGCGATAGTCGTGTACTATAATACAAATTATATCACAACTTTTAGAGCATTTTTTTTTTTTAGCGGTCATTTGTTTTATAGTTACATCAGAAATTGAAAATCAAAGCATCACTTCGATACTTATCGTGTACACAGACACAAAAAAATAGAAAAACAACACACATCATTGTAAAATTATACATTCATCGCTCCGCTTAAGATCTAAAAGTATCTCGCAGAGTAGAAAAAAATACATGGACTTATTCGAAATGTACTATAAATACGGTTTTAAACACGTTTTTTTTTATTGATTTAATACAAAATCAATATGTAAAGTGCCTGCTGTTTTAAGCAAACCTTGTATTGCACAACTGTCCATATTGTCCGAAATGACCTATTATAATGTTTATAAATATGCGAACTCTTTCGGCAATCATAAAGATCTTGTACGGGGGGGGGGGGGGGGGGATATTTTTTATTACAATAATAATTATTGGGGGACGGAGTGGCCGAGCGGACTAAGGCGTCGGCTGCGATGCAGCCGATCCGGGTTCGATTCTCGGCCAGGAACGGCATTTTTCTTCGGGCAAGTCACGGTGTCCGGAGAATCAAGTGCCGCCGTCCCCCACCCGGGCATGGCAGATACTTACGGGTGCCCAATCAAAAATCTGCCAAACCCAACACACACGTGTTCCTCCCCCTACCGACAACACTAAAGTACAAAAACCCAACCAGGCTAATAAACCTCAGCTCAACATCATCATAAAAACAGAATCATTCATAGATTTGAACATTTACTCGGACAATTTCATCATCAATAATATCACAGTTCGTCCAAACGTTCAAGCAGCAGTTCCTCCAGTACACGCTATGACCAAGAGAAAAAAGAAATCGCCAACCCCATCAGGAAAAAGAGGCCCCCAACGAACCAAAGACAAATCACCGACCCCATCATCTGAAACCACAAACTCTGCAGACAGCTGGCCCGATAGCCCAGCATCAACATCTCGCTCTCCGACACCTGACCTTTCTCAAAACAATACCGCTGTTAACGAAAATAAAACTTTCCGCATACCTCCCATCTTCGTCCAAACTTGCGCTTCACATCCATGGCGGATGATAGCAAAAACTATGTATACAGTACAAGGGCTTGACGAAGTTACCGCGAAAACTACATCAATACCACTGCAAATTCAAATTAACTGCCCTGAAGAATCTTCCTTCAGACTCGTTCAACAATTCATGGCCACCAACAAAATCAACTATCACACTTTTGCATTACCCGATGAAAAATCTCTCAAGATTGTTATCAAAGGAGTCCCACTTGACGTCACTGACGTAGAACTTACGGAAGAACTCGAAGAGTTGGGTTTCAAACCAAACTTTGTCAGAGCATTTGCCAAAAATGAAAAGCGACTTCCGATTCACATGGTCTCCTTAAAACGAACAGAGAATGTCAAAGAAATCTTTGAAACAACCGAACTATTCTACGTCAGAGTCAAAATAGAGTCATACAAGTCAACAGGTCCCGCACAATGTTTCTCTTGCCAACGATTTGGCCACTCATCACTTCAGTGCGGGCACTCGCCAAGATGTGTAAAATGCGGAAAAAACCACCCTAGCAAAGAATGTACAAAACCGAAAGAAGACAGCCCAACCTGCTGTAACTGCAATGGCAAACATACTGCTAACTATAGGGGCTGCCCCTACTACACCAATACTTGCAAAGAAAAAACCGAACAACCCAGAGAAGTCATAAGAACCAAACTCATTCAGAAATCCATGCTCAAAGTACCACCAACAAATATACCAGTATCTACAACACATGAAACAGCCATAGAAACAAATACAAGATCATACGCGACTGCAACAAAACACCAAACGGAAAAAACCGAAATCACAATTGACACATCAAAGCTCTTACAAATAATTAGAGACCTCCTTACTACAGCTCAAAAATGTGAAGACGTCACATCAAAGAATGCAGTCATCACAACAGTCCAAAAAATCATCAACGCCATACCCACACCCCATGATGAATGAATTCAAAATCATCTCATGGAATTGCAACGGTATCGGAAACAAAATACCAGAACTCACCACATTTGTAAAACAAAACAAAATCGACATAATCCTACTTGGTGAAACCCGACTAAATCCCAAAAATAAAATATCAATACCAAATTATCACGTTTACCGAACCGACCGCCCAAAAGCACCAACCGCTCCCTCTTCAGGAGGCACAGCAATTTTAATACGGAAAAACATAATCCATCAACACGTCACGCTACCAACCACTGTGGAATCTACCACAGTACAATTGAAACTCAAAAACAAAATAACACAAATCACGGCAGTATACAAAAGTCCTAGTGCAAATCTCCACCACAATGACCTAGACATTCTAACAAACCACAATGGACCCTTCATAATAGCCGGAGACTTAAACTCCAAGCATCCGAGCTGGAACAGCTTCTCAACAAATACTGCAGGCAGAAAATTACTTCGTCACTCGGAAGCAAACAATTATACAATTGCTGCTCCTGATTCACCGACATATTATCCATATATTCAAACTCATCGACCAGACGTCCTTGACATCATACTACTGGATCTACCGTCAATTCAATATACGATAATAAATCACAATGACCTGTCGTCAGACCACAATCCAATCCAATTAAATTTAAACGCATCACCAATCTCAAGCAATCCTCCTAAAACATTAAAGAAAACTAACTGGGCCAAATTCAAATCAGAACTCTCCCAAATAAAAATTGACCGCGTTCAAACACCGGAAGAAATTGACAACAAAATCGACAATCTAACAACCACCATTCGAATTACACAAGAAAACGCTTCCTACACTCTCAAACCAAAACAAATCACATCCCAACTTCCTGACGAAATAATGCTAGAAATAACAACCAAACGGCAACTTAGAAAAATGTGGCAATCCTCCAGAGACCCGAGAACAAAACGCCTATACAACGCTCAAATTGCATACGTTAAAAACTTATTAATTGAACACAAACAAACGCAATGGAACGCTTTCACAGAAACGTTAAACTTTCAAAACAAATCACTATATCAACTAAATCGTCGTCTTCTCAATAAGAAAGCCGCAGATACACCGCTACAAACAACCGCTGGCCACAAAATATTTGAAGCCGACGAAAAAGCTGAGCTATTCGCAGACACCATGGAAAACCAATTCGCAGGAAATTCAGGAATCGACCGACAAGAAGTAAACGAAATCATCACAAAAATAAATCTTGACCAGACTACATCCAACATCTACATCAATCCCAAGCAAGTCCTAGACATCATCAATAAACTACCAAATGGCAAAGCACCAGGATTTGACAACATATCGAACACAGCACTCAAAAACTTACCAAACAACATTATCACACAAATAGCACACATTTTCACGGCATGTCTTCGAATTTCCTACTTCCCTAAGATATGGAAAAAAGCCACTATCGTCATGATTCCAAAACCAGGGAAAAACCACTCTATCCCAGAAAACCACCGCCCAATATCTCTACTTTCAACCATTTCAAAAGTATTTGAAAAAATTATCCTAAGAACTCTACGAACATACATAAAACCTCGGGCGGAGCAACACGCTTTCAGAGAAGGCCACTCAACCACCACACAACTTTTCCATCTATTCAAAGAAATAAAAAACAACCAAAAACAAAAGAAATACACTGCTGCAACATTTCTTGATATGGAAAAAGCTTTTGACCGCGTATGGCACGATGGTCTAATCTACAAGCTAAAAACAAACACTGAACTTCCAATAGATATAATTAAATTAATTAAATCATTCTTATCAGATCGTTCGTTCCAAGTACGAGTAGTTGACCAACAATCAACGACAAGACAAATACAAGCAGGAGTACCACAGGGTTCCTGCCTTTCACCTCTGCTCTACATCCACTATATAAATGATCTCCCACTTCTCGACAGAATACAAACATCCATTTTCGCAGATGACACCATGTTCCACACAGCCCATCAAAACAGGAACTACGCAATATGTCAACTTCAAAGACAAATGGATCAGACCATGATCTGGATAGATAAATGGAGACTTAAATTAAATATAGACAAGACCGAAGCCATTATATTTGGCAGTAAACAGAATAAACATCTTCGACAAATAAAAATCAAAAACCAAGCAGTCAAATGGAAAAACCAAATAAAATACCTCGGCGTAACGATGGACACAAAACTGACAATGAACGGACACTTAAAAACAACTACACAAAAAGCAAAAGGAGTCAGAGCCTCACTCTACCCAATACTGAACCAAAATTCCCCGATTCCGCTAAGGACCAGAATCCAACTATACACCATCTACATTAAACCAATCCTCCTGTACGCATCAGTTGTTTGGGCACCTCAACTTAGTCAATCAAACTGGCAGAAGCTAGAGGCTGTCCAAAACATTGCACTCAGAACAATAACCGGAGCACATTACCTAACCACAAATGAAGCAATAAGACAGTCAGCCGATATTCAATCTATTTCGGAAACAATACAGTTGGCAATAGCTGTATTTCTACATAGAGCTTCTGTATCAAGATTCCATCACATTCGGGCTCTGACCCAATAAACTATGTCTTACTGACAAATCGTCCAAATACTGTAAGGCAAACATGAAATAAGAGAGAAAAGGCAAAGCCTGGAGCTCTATATAGGCCTTAGGCCGTCCTACAAAGGCAACACAAACCTCAGCTGTTGAAGCTTTACTCTTAATAAAAAAAAAAAAAAAAAATCATAATTATTATGTTCAATACAATTGGTGGTCCTGAAAAGGACCGTTTTATAATGTAAGGGGAAAAGAAGTAGTGTGTATTGCTATCACTTCTTTTTGGGAGCTGCGGTTTTCTTTATTGGAGTCTTCTTCTTCTTCGGTTTGGGTTTGACGGCGGCCGGCTTTTTCGCTTTGACCGGGGCGGCTTTTTTCGGCGTAGTTGCCTTGGGTTTGGTTGCAGTAGACTTTTTCGCTTTTTTGGCTGCTGGCTCACCAGCCGCGGGTTTTTTGGCTACAGCGAGCTTCTTTTTCTTGGGTGTTCCGGCGGCTTTGACTTTTTTGACGATCGATTTCTTTTTTTTCGCTACAACGACCTTTTTCGCCTTGACCTCCGCCACGGGCAGCTTGAAATGTCCCGAAGCGCCGGTTCCCTTTGTCTGAACGACGGTACCGTTGGCGACGGCGGCTTTCAAAAACTTTCTAATGAAAGGCGCCAACTTGGCGGGATCGACTTTGTAGTTGGCGGCCAAGTATTTTTTAATGGCTGGCAGCGACGAACCCTTCTTCTCCTTGAGCTCTTTGATAGCCGAGGTGACCATCACGGCGGTGGTCGGATGCAACGCAACGGTAGTCTTCTTGGATTTAGAGGCCAACAACTTCTTCTTTGCAGGAGACTTCTTGGCGGCCGGCGATGCGACGACTGGTGCCGGAGTTGTGGCAACGGTGTCGGTCATTGTCGATGATGAAATTGTCCGAGTAAATGTTCAAATCTATGAATGATTCTGTTTTTCACTGTAGTGATGGCGAGGAAAACACAAGTTTCTAACTATATACAGTGAACCGTACCGACTAGTAAACCAGTGTAATTCGCGTCGTCCTCCGGGCTACGGTTGTACAATCATTCTACACAAGAACTCAGTTGAAAATTGTTGTAAGACTCTGGTTTGGAACTATTTCGAAAGCTAACTAAATTCTAAACGATTGCCGACGGTTATTGTATCGCCAACCAGTACCAAGAAACCACTACAGGTCGTTATTTCCACTCTTCCTACCGGGTTTTCGTAAACCATACTCAAAGGTCTGTCGTATGACTGAAACCAGTCGAAAATTGACAAAAATATTTTTGACGAATTCTCCACGAGTTTAGCGACACCATAGAATTTTCAGATTTCTAATTGACCGATTTTCCAAAGAACAGCGGCTGTTCGAAAATGACGGTTTTAGGACTCTGTTACTGCACGTCGTTTCCGAGTGAAATCTTAACAAGGCAGACTTTATCAATAAATCTTGTATTTCAATCGTACTCGACCTAATCATTACGAATAAATAATTATAGCAACACATTGTTAAAGGATTTTGATGGAAACTCAATATTGCAAATGTGCAACAATTTAATATGTTCATTTGTAAGTGCTTTTTGTCAATCCTACCGATGGACCTGATTACGCGTTTTAATATTTAATATTTTACACAATTTTAAATTTAAATAAATAAATTATCTTAAGATAATATTTAACAAATTAAAATGTGGCCTAATCGAACTCAAGTAGTTATATTAACAATTTCAAATCAGTTTACAAAAGTCTAAACACGTTGGTCATCAATTTTTGGACTTTATTCGTGAACTCAATAATTATAGGAAAAATTAAAAATTATATTTAACGTTGAAATTACAAAAAGTATTATTTTATATTTGTCTTCCATTCATTGTTACATTGAATAACTAAATGTTTTCGCATTTTCCGAACGTAAATGCTCTTCAAATGTCAGAAAACAGAGTTATGGAAACGAAAATGACCTCTCTGATTTAGTGATGTGGTTGGTGCGGTATACTACCAAAAAGTCTGAGGCATACAAAGTCAACGGTGAAAAAGTCCGGTTTTTTTTTATATGCATTAGATTTTATAATACTCAATTTAATTAAAAAATAATATTACGTATATTTTATTTGTATGTTATAATTATTTCGATTTTTTGATATGGGTCATGCTACTAAGTACATTACATAATAATTATAATCATTGCATTTTTTTTTTCTTATAAATTATTTTAAATATTATTATGTATATATTATAATAAACCGGACTTTTTACCCCGATTCTCGCCTATTTAAAGTAGGTACTAGTCGTTTCTTGAATGATCTTCAGAGAAATCTCTCATAATATGCGAACTTTCCTATTCTACTTCTGAAATTGGTGATATTTTCTCCAGAATTTTATGACCTTTGTACTTTTCAAAAACTTTTTGTTGTTTTAAAAGTATAGATTTTCCTTGAATTCCTTTTGATTTTACCACTTGAATTACAGCAAGTAAATCAGCTAACGGTAGGATTCTGATAAAAAAATTAATTTGTACTTTTAATAGGTCAAAATCGAAGTCCCAGTAGTTTTAAAAAGCGTGGGAAAAACACAAAAAAATTGTTATTTCTACACAAAACTTTTTTTTTTTGGTTTAACACAAATACTAATAACCGTACAAACTTTAAATTTTCACCAAACATATCACTTTCCATGAATGGTATCATATTTTAAATATTTCGACTTTTTTTGAGTTATTTATCTATATGAATATTCTTCTTGAATTCAACAAGATACTTGCTGCAACGCTGCTGCTCAAATTGCCTGTAACAAAATTATCTTTAATAAAAATATATTTACTGGGTACATCTATATCTGAATCTAATTAATAATAATCATAATTTACAAAGTAGGTAATACCTATGAGTAGATGTGGAGAATTTACGGAAAAAAATATCGGTAAAATTTACCAATAAAGTGATAAAAATGGTAAAAATAGAATCGAAGGTTGAATAATAAAGTAAGATCAGTATAATAATAATTGTATTGGTAATTATTATCGGTTGATAAAAATTACAACTAGGAATAGGTTTGATTGCATTTGATTAGAGGGGCCACAGAACATTTTTTCGGGTAAAAAAAAAATTGGTAAAATGTACGGTACTTTTTTTACATGTAAAAATGTGGCTAATTAATTTATAGCACTCACACCTCAACCAATAAGTAGTGTTGAGCCCAATTAATATCAAAAATATTATCTAGATAAAATACAATTAATAAACATAAAAACATATTAGAAATACCTACCATAAATTCATGATGTTGTTCAGCCTGTAAACTTAAGGGGCAATATTTAGGCAATACGCAATTTCGTCGTCGCCGCCCATGTGAAGTCGTGCTCGAGTTTTTTCTAGTTTACAACAACTGACGCCGCCGCGGGAATTGCTTTCGCATTACTTCTGCGACGCCGCAATCGTTTATTATACATTAAAATGAGGTACAATATTTATGTATAATGTTTAACACCTATGTTTTTTTTTGGGTCCTCTAAGGGCGCACATTTAAATTAATTGTACATGTTATAAAAGATACATTGTTGGCTGAAGGCCTGCAGAGTTCTCGACCCGCCAGTCTAGTCTTCTCGTTCTGTTGTTTTTTTTCTCGGCCCGCCTTGATAGTCAGCCAGCTTTTAATCTCGTTCGTCGCGTCTTCTCCTTCCGATATTGTGGACTGTGCGTATCGCCGTTGTTGGTTTCCTAGTTTTTCTACTGACCGTTGTTGTTGTTGTACTCGTCATTCCGGGAGCTTTGCGGTCTGCGGTACCTCATCGCATCCGAGGCCACTCTCACGCTCAATCGCGATCACCCGGACGGTGACCAACCGTGCTGTGGGTGTCCTATTAATGCCCCGGGGCACGCCTGCCGTTGTGGGGCAGTTTCGGATGATGGTACTGAGGCGCTGGGTGGTATGACTGTACATACAGTTTGCCTTCTGTGCCTCCCCCGTTGGCCGAAACGGAATTCTGTTTCCAGTCGGCACCACATGTAGGTGGGGGTAGGACTCTGCCGACCAGTGTGATTGTACTTAGCGGGTACCGGGCCATCTACGCACGCGCTGCTTGCACAACGGTACCGCCGACCAAAAATAAAGTGTCTGATTCTTAGTGAAAACTTTAAGTGTTTGTGAGAGTTTTTCCTGTACGGGTACCTTAATTATAACGTATAACTAATTAGTACTTTGTAGCGTACACACGATCGTAAAATTTCAGTTTCAATTTTATAATAATAGAATTGTGATTTGTGTATTATTTTTACAGTATTTACTCCTTACAAACTATTTTTACAGTTTTCTCAAATAGCGTAAGAGTGTAGTTTATAATTTCGAAAGAAGTGGGTGTCCTAATTTAAAATGGTTGGTGGCCCTGAAAAGGGCCTTTTTAAGGTATATTGGTCAATAATCGATTTAAGCACGTTCTCCGCGGATGCGACGAGCCAACTGGATGTCTTTCGGCATGATGGTGACACGCTTAGCGTGGATGGCGCACAGATTGGTGTCTTCGAACAGACCGACCAGGTAAGCCTCGCTAGCTTCTTGCAGAGCCATGACGGCGGAGCTCTGGAAACGTAGGTCGGTCTTGAAATCCTGGGCTATCTCACGCACCAGACGTTGGAACGGCAATTTGCGGATCAACAGTTCCGTGCTCTTCTGGTAACGACGGATTTCACGGAGGGCGACGGTTCCGGGACGGTAACGATGTGGCTTCTTCACTCCTCCGGTGGCGGGTGCGCTCTTACGTGCGGCTTTAGTGGCCAGCTGCTTCCTGGGCGCCTTTCCTCCGGTCGACTTGCGGGCAGTTTGCTTGGTACGTGCCATCTCGTAACCGTTTGATAATAGTCAATACAAAACTTTAGAGAGTGCAAATGAACAATGATGCACAAAAAATAAAAACACTCTTATATATACACGAATCGGAACCGTATGCGTCGCTACCATTGGTCGGAGTACTGCGGTTAGTTCATGAGTGGGAGAAATCCGATCGAGCATTTTGATTGGCCGTGCGTGCGTCGTAAAACATATAAATAAGACGACTTTTCATGTTTTCGGGATCAGTCTACGGTCAGCGTTCAGAACAGCAGTCACACTCAACTAAACATGACGGGACGCGGCAAAGGAGGAAAAGGTCTTGGCAAAGGAGGCGCCAAACGTCATCGTAAGGTGTTGCGTGATAACATCCAAGGGATAACCAAGCCCGCCATTCGTCGGTTAGCTCGCCGTGGTGGAGTGAAACGTATTTCTGGTTTGATCTACGAAGAAACACGGGGTGTGTTGAAAGTGTTCCTGGAAAACGTAATCCGCGACGCCGTCACATACACCGAACACGCTAAAAGGAAGACAGTCACCGCCATGGACGTCGTCTACGCCTTGAAGCGACAAGGTCGTACTTTGTATGGTTTCGGTGGTTAAGAAGAATAACTATTACGGCATGTGTCAAATTCTGCGCAAAACTCGCTCTATCATCTTAAAAAGGCCCTTTTCAGGGCCATCATATTTTCATTAACTTGCTTTTCCACATCTCATCAAAAAGAACACTAATAATCATTATATTCGATCTCTTAATTTTTGTTTTTAGCAACTACGGGTATGTGACGTGGTATGTGGACGTGTTTTTTACCAAACATTCCAATTAATCTATGATGCGATAAAATATGGGAAAGTAGACTTTTAATTTAAGTACCTGACCAACTAATTTAAATCGGTTTTCAGAATTCTTTATGAATTTAATCAGTTGATATGTCTAGCAAAGAAACCGTTTAAAATCCGATGCGGCGCAGGTGTTAGACAAAAACAAAAATTTTGTAAGTACCAAAAAAGTTCTATAGTGCACTACCTAAAGTAGATTTATTATACAGTTCCGTGACTAGCAATGTGAATTTTTCCGATGCATATGTTACTCAGTGGATGTATAGAACACATTTACGTTATAACTTATAACTAGGGCAATCGCATTATTGCATTGAAAAAATTTAATAAAATCAAACATAATGATAAAAAGGTTTCCGTGTATAAGAAAAACGATCAGTCAGCCTATGATATTACCAAGTGTATTTGATGATATTAATGTGAATAAAGTAATTCATATACAACCTATTTACGTGGAGTCTTGTTTTCAATTTTCAATCCTTAGCTATAAAAGTTGAACATTTTATACATTTTTAACTACAAAATAATTATTAAATTATAAATTTGATAAATTTGAACTTTAAATGCTTATAAAAAAAAATTGTGCTTATGTATTTTTAATATTTTTCAACTACTATTGTAACAATACATCAGGAGCCTTGCATTGAATTTTCACGTTTATTACCCAACAAATAACATTTTATTGATATTTATAGAAAAAAAAACTAAAAAAATTGAAAACCGACAATGTCCGTAAACAGCTCAAAATAAGTCAAAATATTTGGAAAATGTTATAGTGTATAGAAAATGCTAATATTAACCTTGGAAATTTGTTCCATGGTCATTTGTTTTAGAGTTTCACCAAAAACCAAAATCGATTTTCTCGAAAACAGATTTTGCGTAAAAATTCACGTTTTCCCTTAATTTTTCTTTTGTTTTTCACGTCGCGTTTGAAAACTACTGAGAAATTTGACCCCCCAAAGTACCAACTAGATTCACTTTCCTATCAGAAAAAAAGGTGATGACAGAGACAGACACAAAAAAAATAAAAAAAAAACACACACACATCATTGTAAAATCAATACATTAATTGCTTCGCTCAGAATCTAAAATTATATATGAATATTGCTTATATTATTGCATTACACAATAAATAATTTTTTTAACGTTTCTTAGCGACCTTAATGCGATAATCGCTCCATAGAAATATTAATAAAATAATAAGTATTACAACAAATATAGACATTTGTTCACTGCTACCTTTACTTGCTTTTATTTTATATATTAAGTCATATAATCTTAAATGTAAACGAAAATTATGATAAATAGTTAAAATTGCAGTAAAATATTTTAAAAGTCGCCAAATTTGCATTTATTGCAATATAATTTTTTTTTGTTTAAATTATGAGTTTAACGAAACATATTTTAATCTCACTCGGCAATAAATACAAGCATTTACAAAAAAACATGCAAATGCACCAACTTCACTGCCCCAGTTATAACACTTTCGCCCTTATATCGTGTTATTTCCGTCTTACGTTCGTGCGTAGTAAGTAAAGTTATGGTCATTCATTTTGAAATGTATACTTTCGTAACTTACTTAAGAATAATAATATCAATAAAAGCCTACGTAACAAATAATCTTGCATTTAAATTGTATAATAGTGAAATTCACTCTAATATCAAAAATAATAGCACACTGACACTGGTGAACGTAAATTTACTATGACATACGTGTGTAAAGGACAACGCATGCCGGCATTACGTCCTCTTAATTAAATGATTCCTATCTAACAGAACGTGAACTCTGTAACTATAATTCAAACTTAAAAGTTTCAATTTATATTATTTATAAGATTTAGTATTTACTATACGTTCAGTTGTAATCGATTTTACAGGCGTAATACGGTCAAGCCCGGGTTATTGGGAGGGGGGCAAGAGGGGCACGGTCATGGGGCACATTGATTTTGGGGGCCCATCTTTATCCCCAAAATATATTTTTTTAACGCGTCCAATAGTTTTCCAAAAAAAAATTATTATTTAAGTAAGTAGGTCAATTATTATTAATAATTATAAAATAATATTATTCTCCATTTTATACCAAGAAAAATAACTATAAATAATCAACTACGTTTGTCAACAGTTTTGTTTGTTTTTTTTTTTTTGAGCATTTTAGATTACCGATTTAACTATTTAAGTATACAAAAAAGGAGTTATAAGAAAAAAATATGTAGCTTTGTAAATTAGGTGTTTCAGTTAAAAGTATTAATGCATATTAAACTAAACTTTAGAGGACCATAGTTATTAACCTTGGGAACAAAAATTGATCATTCGACTTTCAAAATATTCAGAAAAAAAGTTTTATTATAATCCATCAAAAATAATAGTGGTTACCATATTTTGAATAAAGTCGATTTAGTTATAAGCCCGGGTTATTGGGAGGGGGCAAGAGGGGCACGGTCACGGGACCCATCTTTATCCCCAAAATATATTTTTTTAACGCGTCCAATAGTTTTTAAAAAAAAAATTATTATTTAAGTAAGTAGGTAAATTATTATTAATAATTATAAAATAATATTATTCTCCATTTTATACCAAGAAAAATAACTATAAATAATCAACTATGTTTGTCAACAATTTTGTTTTTTTTTTTTTTATTAGCATTTTAGATTACCGATTTAACTATTTAAGTATACAAAAAGGTAGTTATAAGAAAAAAATATGTAGCTTTGTAAATTAGGTATTTCAGTTAAAAGTATTAATGCATATTAAACTAAACTTTAGAAGACCATAGTTTAAAAAAAAAACCGCGTACAATGACATAATATGATACAACCAGTATATTTTTTGTATTATAAAAAATTATACAATAATATAAAGTCGTTAATATGTAACGATTATTATGAAGTTAATAATAAATTGGGGCCCAATTGATCCGGGCTTGAATACGGTATAAGATTAATAATACATTGTAGATAATTTGTTACATGACATAAAATCACTGCCAACATTTAATGCTAATAGTTGTTTATTTCCAAATCATTCAGGGTAAATATTATTAAGTTAAAATAAATACCTACAAATTAATGGTTCTACAAATAATTAATTGTTTCAGAAATCAACGTTCAAAGTGTATAGGTTACATGCGTCTTTTTTAAACTACCTCGTACAATATAATATTAAATATAATATGAAATAAATTGTTAAAAATACCTTACGTGTATCAGAATTAAAAAGTTATGCCATGTTATTTGATAATTTAACACTTCAATACAGTTACGAAAAACGTTAGTTTTAAAAGACTACAAACACCTCGATGTTGGATACGAGCATTTGACTAGGGTATACCGAATTCTTTACGGGTCCCACCAGACCGTTGGAAAACTCTTAATGATTTATGAACATGATCGATTTTAATATGTAGGTATATGAAAACTATTTCCCCTCAAAATAGCAAGCGACTAGCATGTACCAAAAATCGATCACATGTGTTGAAACTTATATTTTGCAAACAACGGGTTCTGGAGCCAAATCGCATGAACTATTACGTTCAGAATAGTGTGAAGAGTCAAACAAGTTGAGTTTCACCGAAAAAAATGCAACGTTTCAATTGGAAAATAACAAAATAACCGAGGTCATACTCAGTGAACAAACTCAGTCGTAACTCGTTTAATAGTCGGTACGGTGCTGTGCTTATATATTTTTTTTGTAAATTGTGATCACTTGGTATCAAAATCATAGTTCACATCCGAACAAGTCCTACACCACTCAACTTGCAGCCAGCTTTCAGCAGCAGTTCCTCAAACAGCCGTTTTCACCGCTTTCAACAGGGCATCAGCGCCCACGGTTCACACCCGAACCGTCACCAAATCAGCCGTTCTCACGGCTCTCAACAGGGCACCAGCGCCAACAGCAAGCCGCCGCGGAAGCGACGTCTTCACCAACAGCCGTTTTCACCGCTCTCGACAGGGCACCAGCGCCCAAAACAAGCCGCCGCGGAAGCGACGTCGACGTCAACACAAATCAGCCGTTTTCACCGCTCTCCGACCGGGCACCAGCGCCCACAAGTAAGCCGCCGCGGAAGCGACGTCCCTCCGTCAACAGCTGTCGTGGGGCCGCGCCCTCACATTGCCACAGCATCCCCTCCCGCATCCTCTCCCCAACATCCCACACCCAAGAAATGACCAGGAACAACAAACGTAGGAAGGTCGGAGACCCCTCGACCAAACCACCTCCGAAAATACCAAAACAACGATCAACTCCCCCTTCCCCAATACAATCTAATTCCAGTACATCCGACTCTGAAACCATAGACACTTTCTCCGACTCTAGCACCTCAACCCACCACTCCCTATCATCACTTACTTCCGTACACTCAGTAAAAACTCCACTCTCAACCGCCCAAGTTCCGTCCAAAACTCCTCCAATCTCCAGACCTCCACCTATCATACTGAGTTCCGCTTCCTGGCGGAAGGCCGCGCCCACCATCTATTCACTCCAAAACTTGCAACCGAGCTCTCTATCAGCAAAATCCTCCGGCGACCGGGTAACCCTACGGGCAACCGATACCACCCAATTCCGCCTAATCCAAAAGACTCTATTACACCTAGGTACCGAATTCCACACTTTTTCTCTCCCCGAGGAACGCTCGGTAAAAATCGTTCTAAAGGGCATTCCAACCGATATATCTACTGATGAACTTAAAGACGAGCTAGTTACTCTAGGGTACTCCGTGAACTACGTCCGCCGCTTTGGCACCCCTGAAAAACCTATGCCGATATGTGTAGTGCACATCGCTGCTAATCAGACTGCTAAGGACATATTTCTTCTGACTAACTTGTTTTACTTGCAAATCTCAGTTGAACCACTAAAACCTTCTGGACCCGCTCAATGCTTTTCATGTCAACGTTTTGGCCATGGCTCTCGAAACTGCGGTCACCCACCTCGGTGTGTAAAATGCGCCGGAAACCACAATGCAAATGCCTGTCCAAAAACTCTCGAACAACCTCCGACATGCTGCAACTGTGGTGGCCAACACACGGCAAACTTTCGTGGCTGCCCCCAATTCATGGCTCAGAAACAGCAGGTAACTCCAACTCCAACCCAAGACTTCGTTCAAAATAAATCCTCACACCCAACCTCAACCCTCCCTCCGCCACCACCTCACCCTAATCAAAACACTACATTGACATACTCCGCAGCAACATCAAAATCAGCGCTCACTTCTTCAAATTCTCCAGTCCCACAACTAAACTTGTCGCTGATACTAAACCTGCTCACCAACCTACTAACTGCGCTATCCAATAATCATGATCCGAAAACTCTCATAGAATCAACGATCAAAACATTCCTGTCCATTCTCTCACCCCCAAATGAATAACTTAAAAATCCTATTTTGGAACTCCAACGGCATCAAAAACAAACTCAACGAACTACGCTCCCTCGCTCTCCTACTGAAAACTGACATAATCCTACTAAATGAAACCCGTCTATCTCCTTCTACCCAACTTCACATTCCAAATTTCTTCACATACAGGAATGACCTGCCGCCCGTCCGCGGCTCGCCTGCTCACGGCGGCACGGCTGTTCTAATCCACCGACGCATCATTCATCAACCTATAACTCTTAACACACTCATTCAAACCTCTTCTGTCCTCATCCAACTAAACGGCCACGAAGTCCTTGTATCAGCGGTATACAAACCACCAGGTGCAACACTCACGTCTCACGACTTGGACTTGTTGACCCAAAGTGCCGAATGGCAAATCTCTGCAGGTGACTTCAACGCCAAACACCCTCTCTGGTTTAGCCACTCGACAAACGCTGCCGGTCGCGTACTTTTCGACCACGTTCAACAATCGGACTATACCATCACTGCTCCCTCATCCCCCACACACTTCCCGACAAACGCTAGATACAGACCTGACATACTTGACATCGCACTCGTTCGACTACCTTATCCTACTCACATCGACAACCTCAACGAGCTATCTTCTGACCACAACCCTATCCTTCTGGAGACCTTGTGTACTCCGGTATCATCGTCCCCTCCAACGACTAACCGCTTCATTAACTGGACAAAATACAAGACAATCCTATCCAACTTACCAAGCCCAACTGAACGACCGACCATCAACAGTGAGTCAATCGACTTGGCAATTGATACTCTCACCAAAAACATACAACACGCGATCGAAGCTAGCGTATTTACCCCTAAACACAAAAACTCTTCCTTTTTACTACCTGACTACATAAAACTTGAAATAACTGAAAAAAACCAATTACGCCGTCAATGGCAAAGAAACCGTGACCCGACTACCAAACGTCAACTTAACGCCAAAATCTCACTAATCAGAACTTTACTCGAAACTCACAAAACTGACCAGTGGGACATTTTTCTTAATTCTCTTGACCATCAGGACGGCTCTATATACAAACTAAACAAATGTCTCCTCCACAAACGTCCTGCATCCCACCCTCTCACCGGCCCCAACGGTCTAGTTTTTCCGGCCATCGATCGAGCCGAGCTGATAGCTGACTCTCTCGAACTCCAATTCCAACCAAACCCTGGTCCCGACCTTCCAGAAGTTTCTGCCCACTCCAACTTACTTCGAAACATAAGTATCACCAAATCTAATTTATTCACCACCCCTGGCACAATCCAAAAAATCATAAACAACCTCCGCAAAAAGAAAGCCCCTGGTGTCGATCTCATCACCAACACTGCTCTTAAATTTCTACCGAATAACATTCTACTTTCCCTAACACAAGTTATAAATTGCTCCCTCAGAATTTGCTACTTTCCACGTGCTTGGAAAAAAGCAGTAATAATTTCCATCCCTAAGCCGGGTAAAGATCACAAACTTCCCGAAAATTACCGACCTATCGCTCTACTCTCCTCAATATCAAAAATTTACGAACGAATCATCCTCTCTCACCTTCAAACCAATCTTCGAGACAAAATCCGCCCAGAACAATTTGCCTTCAGACCTGAACACTCTACCACTCTACAACTGACCAAACTTACTCACCAACTTAGTCAGAACTTTAACAAAAACGTTAACACCGCCTCCATTTTCCTTGACGTGGAAAAAGCCTTCGACCGGGTCTGGCACGTCGGCCTCCTCTACAAACTGTCCCAACTCAACATCTCGACTGAAATCGTTAAAATCATCGAATCCTTTCTCACTGACCGCACTTTTGTCACAAAAATCGAAGACTCATTCTCGTCCACCAGACACATACTCGCAGGCGTCCCTCAAGGATCCTGCCTTTCACCTACTCTCTACTTGACTTACATTAACGACATACCAACAACTCCTAAAGCTCACCTCTCACTATTCGCTGACGACACTATGTTCTTTACTTTCGACAAAAACCCGAAACGCGCAGCCATACAATTACAACACCAACTCAACCTAGCTACCACATGGTTTCATCGCTGGAAAATCAAAATAAACCCTACCAAAACAATAGGTATTCTTTTCGGACGTTCCAATACTACTCACATCCCACCACTACTACTCGACAACCATCCAGTGACTTGGTCCAATCATGCCAAATACCTCGGCGTTACAATAGGACGCAAACTCACCTTCGACAAACACGTTCAAGACATCACCAAAAAAGCCACTCGCGTCCGCGGAATTCTTTACCCCATTCTCAACCGTTCTAGCCCTGTCCCAAAATCTTCAAAGCTCAATATTCTAAAACTCTACGTCTCTCCAATTCTTTCATATGCTGGCCCCTCTTGGGCTCCTTTCATCGGTCCCTCACATTGGAGACGTATCGAATCTGTTCAAAACATCGGCATTCGCACGATAACGGGTTTACCCACTATCGTTAAAAATTCGGTCCTTCTAAAATCGACAAATTTCAAATCTATTCAAAACTCCATTCGTTCCCAAACCAAATCAATGTTCTACAAAAATTCTTTCTCCAATCATACTTACATCCGACTTCTAGGTAAAACACACCCTCCCCCAAATACTAAACGTAAATTGAAACCCTACCCACTCTCTTGGGCAGACCAATAAATCTAACCATTTCTTCTTAATTTCCATCCACTAGTAGAGGCATAAGCCTGGAATAGTAAACGGCATAGCCATCCCTTCAAAGCAAAGCAAAGCAGTGATCACTTGGCCAAAGAATGTACCAAACCAAAACAAGATCCGCCATCTTGCTGCAACTGTGGGGGTAGTCACACGGCCAACTTCCGCGGTTGCTCACACTACCTACATGTTGTAGCGTCATCGAAGCCTGCTGTAACTAAACCACCCCCACCTACACAATCCACTCCGGCCTCTATCGCTCAGCTGAAAACAAATACTAGTTATGCTGATGTCGTAAACTCAGACAAAAACCCATCATCCGACGAAACAAAAATAAATCAAAACAATATCGATGAAATAATTACTCTACTCACTGACCTACTCACCGCCCTTATATCTGATAGCGACCCTAAATCTATTATGGTATCAACAATCAAGTCTTTCCTCTCCCTACTCACTAGTCGAAATTGATAATGAACTAAAAATTATTCATTGGAACTGTAACGGCATATCAAACAAAATTCTAGAACTTCAATCGCTAATTCAAAAAATCAGGGCCGACATTATTTTACTTGGAGAAACCAAACTAAACCCAAATACCAATATCAAATTTAATAACTTCCACATATACCGATCGGATAATGAAGCGCGACCAGGAAAACCTTCATACGGGGGCACTGCCATACTCGTCCACAAACGCATAATCCACCGCCAATCTATTTTAAAAACATCAATGAAATCTACGTCAATTGACATATCAATAAACTAACACATCATCCGTATATCTTCAGTCTACAAACGTCTTGGCGTCCCGTTCGTCGACAACGACCTCCGTGTGCTGCTAAACGGCTGCGATTAGTTCATAGTCGCGGGCGACTTAAACGCAAAACACCCGCTTTGGCACAGCCGCTGCATAAACACAGCCGGTCTAGCACTTCACAACTACGTCCAAAACATGGACCTTACAGTCGTAGCTCCTGACTCGCCTACCTTCTTCTCGTCAATACCAAATCACCGCCCAGATGTACTCGATATTGCCCTGGTCAAACTTCCACACCTATCAATATCATCTACATCATTAAATGAACTGTCATCCGACCATAATCCAGTTCTTCTGCTAATTAATGACTCTCCAATAACTTCTTCATCTCCAACCGCCGCAAACAGAATAAACTGGAAAAAATTTAGCGACACTCTAGAAACTATCTCCAAGGGTAAATTACCACCAATAAATACTCGTGACGACATAAACCGTGCAGTAGCCACCCTCACGTCAAATGCCCAAAAAGCACTAGATGTCTCGAAATATACAATCAACAATAGATTATTTTATCGCGACCGTTTGCCACCTGAAATCATAAGTGAAATAAATGCAAAAAACCGTCTACGGCGTGAATGGCAAAGGTATCGCGACCCGGCCACAAAACGACAACTTAACCACAAAACTGCCTTCATAAAGTTAATGCTTGCCACTCACAAGCAGGACGAATAGGATAAGTTTCTCCACTCGTTGGAACCATCTGATGGGTCCATCTACAAACTTAACAAAAGCCTTCTTAAAAAGAGACCAGCAACTCATCCGCTTATGGGACCAAACGGCCTAACTTACTCGGCCATTGATCGTGCAGAACTATTTGCTGATACGTACCAAGAACAGTTCACACCAAATCGTGGCCCAGTCCTCCCCGAAGTAATTAGCAGCCTAACATCTATCTTTGACGCACAAGTCAGTAGTAACGATTACACAACCCCTGGGTCCATCAAAGACATCATAAACCATCTACCCAAACGGAAAGCCCCCGGCGAAGATCATATCACGAATAACGCACTTAAAAACGCTCCGAATAATTTTATTCTCAGGCTAACGCATATATACAATGGTTGCATTCGACTTTGTATCTTCCCGGACGACTGGAAAAGAGGTCTGATCATAACCATACCTAAACCGGGGAAAAACCACGCTGACCCCGTTAGTTACCGTCCTATCACGCTCCTACCCACTATTGCCAAGATGTTTGTAATAATCATCCTCAGAAAACTAAAGTGCCAAACTGAGCACCTGATCAGAGATGAACAGTTTGCCTTCCGTCGTCAACACTCTACCGTTCTTCAACTAATTAAGCTCACGGACCAGCTCTGCAAAAATCAAAACGACAAAAAATTCACTCCGGCTATTTTTCTCGACGTACAAAAGGCCTTCGATAAGGTCTGGCACGAAGGTTTACTCCACAAGCTATTCAAAATTGGTACCCCAATCCACTTAATTAAGCTTATCCAATCGTTCTTATCCGACAGATACTTTAACGTTCGTGTCGATAATTCTGTCTCCAGTAACCGTCCAATCAGAGCAGGTGTGCCACAAGGCTCCTGCCTGTCACCATACCTATACCTGATATACACAAACGACATACCTGTTAACGCTAACAGCAGTCTCGCTTTATTCGCCGACGACACCATGTTTCTAGCCTCAAATCGTAACCCTAAATACGCAATTAATGCACTTCAAAGGCAAATTGACCTGACCTTAACATGGTTCAAAAACTGGAGGCTAGGCATCAACACAAGTAAGACAGTAGCTATTTTGTTCAACAAAAACACCACGTTTAATTTGAGTCAAATTACCATGGCAGGTGTACCCATCCCGTGGACAAACCATGCAAAGTACCTTGGAGTCACTTTCGACAAATACCTAACATTCAACAACCACGTCAAAAATACTCTCGTCAAAGCGCGTAGATGCAAAAATATGCTCAACCCAGTCCTAAATAAACGCAGCCCAGTGCCGCTCAAATCCAAAATTCAAATCTATCTCATGTACATAAGACCTCTCTTAACATACGCCGCCGAAGCCTGGGGCCCTTGTATTTCGCCATCTAACTGGAATCTCATTGAGTCAGTTCAGACCAGTTGCGTACGGTCCAGTGCTGGCCTCTTGAGATTCGTATCAAACCAGAATATTCGTGACTCTGCCAGAATAAAAACCATACATGAAGTAATAAAGGATAATTCAAAAAGACTATTCTTTCAAAACACTTTCTCAAACCACAATCATATTAAAAACTTGGGCCGTGATGAAGCCGTATCGACAATAAGATCAACTCCTAAAATACGACCATTCGATTGGTCACATTCATAGTATACCTAAACCTACCTGCCATATCATTCATCTCTTAATAGGCATCCGCCTGAAAAGAATACATAGACCAATCTATGGTCGTCCTACTTGCAATGCAATAATTTTCATCAGTCACCAGACGGGTTCCATACAAAACAGTCGGCAAACCATCAGTCATGAGCGGAAGAGGCAAAGCAGGAAAAGCGAAAGGAGACAAGTCCAAGACCAGATCGTCCCGCGCCGGACTCCAGTTCCCGGTCGGTCGTATCCATCGTCTGTTGAGAAAGGGAAATTACGCCGAGCGCGTCGGAGCCAGAGCACTGGTTTACCTGGCCGCCGTCATGGAGTACTTGGCAGCCGAAGTTTTGGAGTTGGCCGGTAACGCCGCCCGTGACAACAAGAAATCTCGCATCATCCCTAGGCATTTGCAATTGGCCATCAGGAATGACGAGGAGTTGAACAAACTATTGTCCGGAGTGACCATTGCCCAAGGTGGGGTGTTGCCCAACATCCAAGCTGTGCTCTTGCCAAAGAAGACTGAAAAGAAAGCTTAACTATTCCCATCCGACGCGGTTATATACCAAATAAAAAGGCCCTTTTCAGGGCCACCAATTTAATAAATACATTAATTTTAACCTCAAATTATATAAGTTGATCAACATAAATCATACAATTTACTTTAAGTTCGTAAGATATATATTTTATTCCCCTAGGCAGGTAGGACGCTCAAAAAACATTGGCAGTTATGTTTAATGGCCCAGCTAGGTTCTCGACTCATCTCCTGAAAATAAACGGAAACCAAATCCCCTGGCCCCGTCATCCAAATACCTTGGAGTGATCCTCGACAGGAACCTGACGTTTTCCGCACACATCAAGTCAACAATAAAGAAAGCCACCGCCGTCCGCGGTATGTTGTACCCAGTTATAAACAGATCCAGTCCCATTCCCACCATAACAAAACTCAACCTTCTCCAACTGTATGTCAAGCCAATATTGTCCTACGCTGGCCCGGCATGGGGACCACTATTGTCGGAAACAAATTGGCGTAAACTCGAAGCCGTCCAAAACATTGGTCTCCGCACCATAACCACCTCTCCATGGTTTGTGTCAAATAGGACAATTCTCTCCTCAACTCGTACCTCCGCCCTAAAACAACAGTAAAATCAAATAGTAAAAACCTCTTCTACCGAAACTCTCTTTCAACTTACACTCACATCCGAAAATTAGGCCTGTCGACAGTCACCGAAACAGCTAATCACCCAAAACCTCGCCCCCCACTCATGGGCCAACTCAAACATCTAATTCATTACATCAACTCATCCAACTCGACATAGGCGTACGCCTGACACGAGTACATAGGCATAACGCCGCCATACAAGCAAAGCAAAGGTAGGACGAACCGGTCAAATTCGATCAATTTTCCATGAAATATAAGTTTATAACATTGGATTAGTTTCAATCAATTTCGGTTTTTACAGTATAAACAAACACATGATAAATTATGGTAGGTATATTATATAGGACTTGTTGTGAATTTCTAATCGATTAAATTGGATTTCGAATACTAATATCAGTATTATCAAAATGAAAAAGTTATTACCAACAATCGCAATTGTGTAACGTGGATATAATAATGGATTGAAAATATCAATTTAATATGATTACTTTTTAATGAGCACAAAAATTAGATTTTATCTTTTAAAATCAATAACAAACATAGTACCTTATGTACATATTATATTGTTGTTGGTAGTATTAAACTGGGAATGTCACTTGTTCACTTACCGCTTGAAAAACCCTGTACATGACTATTGTACATCATAATGTGTTACCAAGCGTATCAAGATCATGCACTGGTAAAGTTTAGCTGCACACTTTTAAGTGACTTATAAAAGACTGCTGACGACGCAGAATGATATTTCTAGTTAAACAATCTCATAAGTTTCAATTATCATTTTGCCTATACAAACAACACGAAAATATTATATTATATTACAATTATTATAAGAGTAGAATTGCCTATTGATTCAAAAATAGTGGTGTTAAAAAGTAATGGTTAGCTGTTCACAGCGATTCATGAAGTACCAGTACAGTGGCTAACGTACTACGTAAAAGCGTAGCGATTTGAATACATTGCTACTATTAATAGGATACCACGACGCGAATTCATACTTTATTCCGACTTCTCACAAATTTTCTCTAAAACTGTTATGAAAGTAGTCGAATTTTTCTACGGATAGACAGTACTTAGTTGTGCACAACGATCAGAAGGAAGCTGTCTTTTATTCCTTTATGTAGATGACACGGATGTGCCACATACTATTTAAAAAACACCGAGGTAATATTATTTTGAAAAACATCGTTGCCTCGTTAGAGTCAGTTATTAAGTGTATAGACTAAGAGGTAAAATAGTACGGTTATTATATTGGTGACCCTGAAAAGGGCCTTTTTAAAAGTGTACGTATGTGTGTGTGTGTGTGTGCGTGGTTTAGCCTCCTAAACCGTAAAGAGTACGGCCTTGACGTTTTAGCGCGTAAACGACGTCCATGGCGGTGACCGTTTTCCTCTTGGCGTGTTCGGTGTACGTGACGGCGTCGCGGATTATGTTTTCCAGGAACACTTTCAAGACGCCACGTGTTTCTTCGTAGATCAAACCGGAGATACGCTTCACTCCTCCACGGCGAGCCAACCGACGAATGGCAGGTTTGGTTATTCCTTGGATGTTATCACGCAACACTTTACGATGACGTTTGGCGCCTCCTTTGACAAGTCCTTTTCCTCCTTTGCCGCGTCCCGTCATATTTAGTTATAGGTTGTTGTCGAGTACCAGAGAAACTGCTGCTCTGAACGCACAACGTAGACTGATGCCGAAAACATGCATCGCATTGAAAGGGATGGCTATGCCGTTTACTATTCCGGGCTTATGCCTCTACTAGTGGATGGAAATTAAGAAGAAATGGTTAGACTTATTGGTCTGCCCAAGAGAGTGGGTAGGGTTTCAATTTACGTTTAGTATTTGGGGGAGCGTGTGTTTTACCTAGAAGTCGGATGTGAGTATGATTCGAGAAAGAATTTTTGTAGAACATTGATTTGGTTTGGGAACGAATGGAGTTTTGAATAGATTTGAATTTTGTCGATTTTAGAAGGACCTAATTTCTAACGATAGTGGGCATACGCGTTATGGTGCGTGTGCCGTTATTTTGGACGGATTCGATGCGGTTCCATTGAGAGGGTCCTATAAAGCGTGCCCAAGAAGAGCCAGCGTACGTTAGGATCGGTGAGACGTAAAGTTTTAGTATGTTAAGTTTCGTTGTCGTTGGGATGGGGCTAGTGCGATTTAGTATGGGGTAAAGCATACCTCGGGTGCGGGTAGCCTTTTTGGTGATGTTTTGAATATGTTTGCCGAAAGTGAGTTTGCGCCCGATGGTGACGCCGAGGTATTTTGCTTTGTCGGACCAGTTAATGGAGTGGTTGTCGAGTAGTAGTGGTGGTATTTGAGTGTCCGAAAATAATACCTACAGTTTTGGTCGCGTTTATTTTGATTCGCCAACGGTGAAACCATGTGGTTGCAAGGTTAGGTTGGTGTTGTAACTGTATGGCTGCTCGTTTTTGGTTGTGGTCGTAAGTAAAGAACATCGTGTCGTCGGCGAATAACGAGAGATGAGCTTTTGAAGTCGTCGGAATGTCGTTTATGTAGGTCAAGTAGAGAGTTGGTGATAGGCAGGATCCTTCAGGGACGCCTGCGAGAATGTGTCTGGTGGACGAGAAAGAGTCTTCGATTTTAGCGATAAAAGTGCGGTCGGTGAGAAAGGATTCGATGATTTTAATGATTACGGTCGGGATGTTGAGTTGAGAAAGTTTGTAAAGGAGTCCGGCGTGCCAGACTCTGTCGAAAGCTTTCTCCACATCAAGAAATATAGAAGCGGTGTTTATGTTGTTGTTAAAGTTCTGGCTGAGTTGGTGAGTGAGTTTGGTCAGTTGGTGGGTAGTAGTGTTCGGGTCTGAAGGCAAACTGTTCTGGGCGGATTTTGTCACGGAGTATGTTTTGCAGGTGAGTGAGTATGAGTCGTTCGTAGATTTTTGATAGGGAGGAAAGTAGAGCGATTGGGCGGTAGTTTACAAGTAGTTTGTGGTCTTTGCCTGGTTTGGGAATGGAAATTATGACTGTTTTTTTCCAGGCAAGTGAAAAGTAGCAGATTCTGAAGGAGCTGTTTATAATTTGCGTTAGGGATGGTAAGATATTGTTGGGAAGAAATTTAAGAGCCGTGTTGGTGATGAGATCATCACCTGGGGCTTTCTTCTTGCGAAGGTGGCTCAGGATTTTTTGAACGGTGCCGGGGGTGGTGAACAGGTTAGATTTTATAGTATTGTGGTTTTGTAGTGAATGGTAGTACGCGGTCACTTCTGGTATGTCGGGACCGGGGTTGGTTTGGAATTGTTGTTCGAGAGAGTTCGCTATCAGCTCGACTCGGTCTTTGGCCGGAAATACAAGACCGTTTAGCCCGGGCAGAGGGTGAGAAGCTGGACGTTTATGAAGGAGGCATTTGTTGAGTTTGTAAATGGAGTTGTCTTGTTGGTCAAGAGAGTAAGAAATAGTGCGATTATAGCGTTTAGTTGGCGCTTAACGGTTGGGTCACGGTTTCTCTGCCATAGACGGCGTAGTTGGTTTTTTTCAGTTCTTCTAGTTTTATGTAGTCGGGAAGTAAGAAGGACGAGTTTTTGAGTTTAGGAGTAAATACGCTAGCTTCGATAGCGTGTTGCAGGTTTATGGTCAGACAATCGACTGCTAGGTCAATTGAATGTTTGTCATTTGTCGGTGGTACGGGAGAGTTAGGTAAGTTGGTAAGGATCGTTTTGTATTTTGTCCAGTTAATGAAGTGGTTAGTAGTAGGAGGAGACGATGAGATCGGAGTACATAGAGTCTCAAGAAGTATAGGGTTATGGTCGGAAGATAGTTCGTTGAGGTTTTCGATTTGGGTCGGGTATGGTAGACGTGCGAGGGCGATGTCGAGTACGTCGGGTCTGCGACGGGCGTAAGTGAGAAGTGTGGGGGAAGAGGGGGCAGTAATGGCATAGTCCGATTGTTGAACGTGATCAAAGAGAACACGGCCGGCTGCGTTTGTTGAGTGGCTGTACCACAGTGGGTGTTTGGCGTTGAAATCGCCTGCCGATATTTGCCATTCCACGCTTTGAGTAAGTAAGTCTAAGTCAAGTGTCGAGAGAGTGGGGCCAGGTGGTTTGTATACCGCTGATACAAGTATTTCATGGTTGTTAAGTTTGATAAGGACTGAAGAGGTTTGAATGGTTGTGTTAAGAGTCATAGGTTGGTGAACGATGCGACGGTGAATAAGGACGGCCGTGCCGCCGTGAGGGGGCGAGCCCCGGGTAGTCGGTAAGTCGTTCCTGTACGTGAAGTTATTTGGAATGTGAAGGTTGGTGGAGGGGGATAGACGAGTTTCGTTAAGTAAGATTATGTCGGTTTTTAGTTGGAGCGCGAGAGCTGTTAGTTCATCAATTTTGTGTGTAATACCGTTGGAGTTCCAAAACAGGATTTTTAAGTTATTCATTGGGAGGCGTGAGAATTGTCAGGAATGCTTTTATGGTCGTTTCCATCAGTGTTTTGGGGTCCTGGTTGGTTGCCAGGGCAGTCAGTAGGTTGGTCAGGAGGTTTAGAATCAGGGACAGGTTGATTTGTGGTGCTTGGGGAGTGGTGGAGGGGGGAGCTGCTCCGGCAGTTGCAGTAGCGTAGGACAGGGTGGTCCTAGGAGCAGGTGGGGGAGGTGGTGTTTTTTGAATAGGAAGGGTTTTGTTTGGTTTTGGGATGGTTTGGGCCTGAGTTTGTGGTTTTGGTTGGTTTTGAGCCAGTAAGTGGGGGCAACCTCGGAAATTTGCGGTATGTGATCCGCCGCAGTTGCAGCATGTGGGGGCTTGTTCGCGGGTTTTTTGGCAGTCGCTAGCCAAGTGGTTACCTGCACATTTCACACATCTGGGTGGGTGACCGCAGTTGCGTGAACCGTGGCCGAAGCGTTGGCACGAATAGCATTGGGCAGGGCCGGTGGATTTAAGCCATTTAAGGGGTTCGACGGAAATTTGTATATAGAAAAGATTGTTTAACAGGAAAATGTCTTTGGGATTTGGATTTGATGCGATGTGTACCACACAAATTGGCATCGGTTTTTCCGGGGTGCCGAAACGGCGGAAGAATTTAACGGAGAATCCAAGGGTTTCCAGCTCCCCTTGGATTTCGTCGACCGGGATATCATTTGGGATGCCCTTCAGCACGTTTGAGGGAACGTACTTCGGGGAGCGAAAATGTGTGGAATTCCGTTCCTTTCGACATTAGCGTGTTTTGGATCAGACGGAATTGGGACGAATCAGAAGTTTGGATGGTGACTTGGTTGTTGGAGGACGATTTGGCGGTTAGAAAGGTAGGGGCAAGGTTTGGGAGGGCGTAGATCACGGGAGCGATCTTCCGCCAGGAGCCGGAGCTTGATTGGTGGTGGTCTGGCGGATGTAGGTTTAGTCGGAGTTTTTGGTGCGGAAGTAGATTGTTTAGATGCGGAGGTGGTTTGATTTAGTGTGGAGGTTATTTGGTTTAGTGTGGAGGAGGTTTGGTTTTGTACGGAGGTGGTCTGATTTTGTGCGGAGCTATTTGTTTGGTTTGGTTTAGGTACGGAAGTTGATTTAGTAGATGTCGCAGAGGACAGTGAGTGGTTTGTAGAAAGGCTACAGTCAGAGAGAGAGTCTAAGGTTTCAGAGTCGGAAGTATTTGGTTTTATTTGAGGGGGAGAAAATGTGCGTTGCCGTGCAACTTTCGGAGGTGGGTTGTAAGTGGAGTTTCTCGTTTTGCGTTTTTGTTTGCCCATAGTCAAGGTTGTGGTTAACCTATTTCTGGGGAGGGGACGGGGATGCTGTGACTATTGAGGGCCCGGCCCCACGACAGCTGGTTGCGGAGGGACACGTCGCTTTCGCGGCGGCTTACTTGTGGGCGCTGGTGCCCTGTTGGAGAGCGGTGAAAACGGCTGTTGTTATTGACTTTGACTTCGCTTCCGCGGCGGATTTGGTGGGCGCTGGTGCCCTGTTGAGAGCGGTGAGAACGGCTGTTTGAACATGTCGCTTCCGCGGCGGCTTATTGAGACGCTGATGTCCTGTTGGAGTGAACCGGCAGTTGACGGTTGACGGTCGGATTTGACCCGTGGGCACTGTTGCCCTGTTGAAGGTACTGCTTCAGAAGCTGGATGCAGAGTTGGTCGGCAGAGTAGGTATGAACAGGCTGGCTGTTGACTGGATTCTAAAGATATGGTGGCGAGGAAAATTTATTAAGTTTCTAACTTACAACGACCTTTTTCGCCTTGACCTCCGCCACGGGCAGCTTGAAATGTCCCGAAGCGCCGGTTCCCTTTGTCTGAACGACGGTACCGTTGGCGACGGCGGCTTTCAAAAACTTTCTAATGAAAGGCGCCAACTTGGCGGGATCGACTTTGTAGTTGGCGGCCAAGTATTTTTTAATGGCTGGCAGCGACGAACCCTTCTTCTCCTTGAGCTCTTTGATAGCCGAGGTGACCATCACGGCGGTGGTCGGATGCAACGCAACGGTAGTCTTCTTGGATTTAGAGGCCAACAACTTCTTCTTTGCAGGAGACTTCTTGGCGGCCGGCGATGCGACGACTGGTGCCGGAGTTGTGGCAACGGTGTCGGTCATTGTCGATGATGAAATTGTCCGAGTAAATGTTCAAATCTATGAATGATTCTGTTTTTCACTGTAGTGATGGCGAGGACTTTGCTTTGCTTTGGGAGGGGTGGCTATGCCGTTTACTATTCCAGGCTTGTGCCTCTACTAGTGGATGGATTTTGGGGTTGATTGGTAGGTTCAGTTATGTTAGTCAGTCCAATTTAATGGGTATGGTTTGAGTAAACGTTTGGTGGTTGGAGGGGAGTGGGTTTTACCTAAGAGGCGGATATGATCGTATTCGGAAAAAGAGTTTTTGTAGAACATTGTTTTTGATTGAGAGCAAATGGAATTTTGAATAGATTTGAAGTTGGCTGATTTTAAAAGGGCCGAGTTTCTAACGATAGTGGGCATACCGGTTATCGTGCGTATGCCGATGTTTTGGACGGATTCAATACGTCTCCAATGGGAGGGGCCGATAAAGGGTGCCCAGGAAGAGCCAGCATATGTAAGTATAGGGGTCACGTAGAGTTTAAGTATGTTAAGTTTTGTTTTCAGCGGAACGGGACTGGTACGGTTAAGTAAGGGGTAAAGCATACCACGGACGCGGGTAGCTTTTTTGGTTACGTCTTGAATGTGTTGGTTGAATGTAAGTTTACGTCCAATCGTGACGCCTAAGTATTTGGCCTGTTTTGACCAGTTAACGGGTTGGTTATCGATGGTTGGAGGTGGAATGTGGGTTGTATTAGAACGCCCGAAGAGGACTCCTACTGTTTTGGTCGGGTTTATTTTGATTCGCCACCTGTGGAACCAGTTGGACGCGAGGTTGAGTTGGTGTTGTAGTTGTATGGTTGCACGTTTGGGGTTTTTGTTACTAGTAAAGAACATCGTGTCGTCAGCGAAGAGTGAGAGGTTGGCTTTAGGAGTCGTTGGAATGTCGTTAATGTACGTCAAGTATAGCGTCGGTGAGAGACAGGAGCCCTGAGGGACTCCTGCGAGTACGTGTCTGGTAGTAGAGAAGGAGTGTTCGATTTTAGTGGTAAAAGTACGGTCGGTGAGAAAGGATTGGATGATTTTTACGATTTCTAACGAGATGTTGAGTTTGGAGAGTTTGTAGAGTAGGCCTTCGTGCCAGACGCGGTCGAAGGCTTTCTCCACGTCGAGGAAGACGGAAGCAGTGTTTAAGTCGTTGTTAAAGTTTTCGCTCAGTTGGTGGGTGAGTTTGGTCAGTTGTAGTGTGGTCGAGTGTTCGGGTCTGAAGGCGAACTGTTCGGGACGGATTTTGTTTTTGAGTTTGTCTTGTAGGTGGGTGAGGATGAGTCGTTCGTAAATGTTGGACAGGGAGGAGAGGAGGGCGATTGGTCTATAGTTTTCGGGTTGTTTATGGTCTTTGCCAGGTTTGGGAATGGAGATGATGACTGCTTTTTTCCAGGCAAGGGGAAAGTAGCAGATTCTGAAGGCGCTGTTGATGATCCGAGTAAGGGACAGTATAACGTTGTACGGTAGGAATTTAAGAGCCGTGTTGGTGATGAGGTCGTCACCTGGGGCTTTCTTTTTGCGAAGGTTGCGAATTATGTCTTGTATCTGGCCGGGAGTGGTAAAGAGGTTAGATCGGGTGATGTCAAGGCCTTGTAGGTACTGGGAGTGAGCGGTTACGTCTGGTAAGTCGGGGCCGGGGTTTGTTTGAAATTGACGTTCGAGCGAGTCGGCTATCAGCTCTGCTCGTTCGTTGGCCGGAAAAACTAGGCCGTCGGGGCCGGTTAGTGGGTGAGATGCTGGACGTTTGTGTAAGAGACATTTGTTGAGTTTGTATATTGAACCGTCTTGGTGGTCTAGTGAGTTAAGAAAGATGTCCCATTGGT
The DNA here is from genome assembly GCF_019925205.1 of Metopolophium dirhodum. Taxonomy (NCBI): domain Eukaryota; kingdom Metazoa; phylum Arthropoda; class Insecta; order Hemiptera; family Aphididae; genus Metopolophium; species Metopolophium dirhodum. The sequence goes on from NC_083562.1 coordinate 36,452,986, forward strand.
CAGTATTGTGCGTTGCGAGTAAGGTACGTATGAGAGATATTTTGGCGTTTAGTTGTCGTTTAATTGTCGGGTCGCGGTTTATTTGCCATTCGCGGCGTATACGGTTTTTGTCTTGTATTTCCAGTTTAATGTAGTCTGGTACTACAGTGGACGGGTGTTTGCGTGTCGGTACGTATACGCTGGATTCAACCGCTTGTTGGATATGTTTTGTGAGGTTTTCGATTGCCAGGTCGATAGACTCACGGTCGTTGGTCGGTTGAGTGGTTGAGTTCGGTAAGTTCGTGAGAGTTGTCGTGTATTTTTTCCAGTTAATAAACCGATTCGTAACCGGTGGAGAAGAAGAGATCGGAGTGCAGAGTGTATCTAGAAGAATGGGGTTGTGGTCGGAAGATAGTTCGTTGAGGTTAGTGATTTGGGTTTGATAGGGTAGTCGTACGAGGGCGATGTCGAGTATGTCAGGTCTGTATCGTGTGCATGTCGGGAAATGTGTGGGAGAAGAGGGAGCAGTTACAGAGTAGTCCGATTGTTGTGCGTGGTCAAAGAGGACACGGCCGGCAGCGTTAGTCGTGTGGCTATACCACAGCGGATGTTTGGCGTTGAAGTCGCCTGCCGAAATTTGCCATTCGGCACTCTTTGTCAAAAGGTCGAGGTCGTTTGTCGTTAGTAGGGTTCCGGGTGGTTTGTATACGGCTGAAATAAGTACTTCGTGGCCGTTGAGTTGTACGAGGATGGAAGAGGTTTGGATGGTTGTGTTTAGGGTAACTGGTTGGTGAACGATACGTCGGTTGACGAGAACGGCCGTGCCTCCGTGGGCGGGCGAGCCCCGCACGGGCGGCAGGTCGTTCCTGTACGTAAAAAAGTTAGGAATGTGAAGTCTGGCAGAGGGTTTTAGGTGGGTTTCGTTAAGTAGGATTATGTCGGTTTTCAGTTTTAGTGCTAAAGAGCGCAGTTCGTCAAGTTTGTGGTTAATGCCGTTTGAGTTCCAAAATAGAATTTTTAAGTTATCCATTTTGGGGGGATAGTATGGTTAAGAATGATTGTATTGCTGTTTGAATCAGGGTTTTGGGGTCCTGGTTGTTTACTATGGCTGTTAAGAGGTTGGTCAGGAGGTTTAAAATGAGGGACAGGTTAATTTGTGGGGCTTCGGGACTGGTCGGTTTTGGTGGTGGTGGTGGTGGTGGGGGCGCTTGGCCGGTGGTGGCTGCAGCGTACGAGCGGGTTTGGGGTTTTATTGTAGTTGTTGGTGGGGGCGGGGGTGGTGTAAAAGATTGAGTTGTCGGCGGCAGGGTTTGAGGTTTGGTTGTTGGTGGTGCGATTTTGGGTTTTATCGTCAAGAGATGTGGGCATCCGCGGAAATTAGCCGTATGAGGCCCGCCGCAATTGCAGCATGTCGGGGTTTGCTCGGGAGTTTTTTGGCATTCAGATGCCAAGTGATTTCCTGCGCACTTGACGCATCTGGGTGGGTGGCCACAGTTACGGGAACCGTGTCCAAAACGTTGGCACGAAAAACATTGTGCCGGGCCGGAAGGTTTAAGAGCTTCTACCGAAATCGTAAGATAAAATAGGGAGTTGAGAAGGAAGATATCCTTGGCGTTCGGGGTTGCCGCAATGTGTACGAGGCACATGGGCATCGGTTTTTCGGGAGTACCGAAACGGCGGATGTATTTTGTTTGGAAGTTTAGGGTTTCTAGTTCGGATTTTAGATCGTCAGTGGTGATGTCGATCGGTATGCCCTTTAGAACGACCTTAAGGGAACGATCTTCAGGGAGGCTGAAGGTATGGAATTCAGTTTTGCTGTCAACTAGGACTTTCTGAATTTGTCGGAAGTGGGTGGGGTCGGTAGTTTGGACGGTTATTTGTCCATTGGATGTGGTTTTGGCTGTAATTGCTGATGGAGTGAAGTTCGGAAGTTTGTAAATGGTTGGTGCGATTTTTCGCCAGGACGCAGAGTTTAAGATTAAGGGGGGTGGCCTGATTTGCTTGGGTTTGGCTGATGTCGGGGTTTGTTGTTCGGATGTTTTGGCTGGTGGAGGTTTAGTAGTCGGGGCGGAGTGTTGGGCGGATTTGTTTGACTCGGTGTCGGAAGTGGAGCAGTTTGACGACATTGATATTGATGAGTCGGTCGACGGAGTTGGAGAGGGGGGGGAATCCCTCTGTGGACCTTTTAGGATGGTGGTCGGTGGGGATGGTGAGGCACGTGGACGTCCCTTCTTGGAACTCCCGGGTGTATGCGCGGGGCCCTTCCGCTTGTTAGCTGTTTTGCCCATGGCAAGACCGTAACAAGCTCGGGGTTTAACACTGTAGCTCTGAAAAGAGCGATTTTCTGGTGGTGTGACGGGTGGGTTTAGGGGGGTTTGGTTTGGTCAGGGATGGGATTCTGCGGCAATGAGAGGGCGCGGCCCCTCGACAGATAAACGGTGGGAGGTGGATACCCGTCGCTTTCGCGACGGCTTACCTTGGGCGCTGGTGCCCTGTCGGAGTAGCGGTGAAAACGGCTGTTTTGAGTTGAAGGTTCGTGGTGTGAACCGTGGGCGCTGGAGTCCTGTTGAAGCAGTAAGAACGGCTGTTTTGTGGTTGAAGGTTCGTGGTGTGAACCGTGGGCGCTGTTGCCCTGTTGAAGCGTTGAGAACGGCTGGCTGTAGAGTAGTTGGCAGAGGACGTCTTGCTCGGATGTGAACTGAACGTGAACTATGAATGATGGAGTGATGTGATAAGATTGTGATGATGGCGAGGAAAACACAAGTTTCTAACTATATACAGTGAACCGTACCGACTAGTAAACCAGTGTAATTCGCGTCGTCCTCCGGGCTACGGTTGTACAATCATTCTACACAAGAACTCAGTTGAAAATTGTTGTAAGACTCTGGTTTGGAACTATTTCGAAAGCTAACTAAATTCTAAACGATTGCCGACGGTTATTGTATCGCCAACCAGTACCAAGAAACCACTACAGGTCGTTATTTCCACTCTTCCTACCGGGTTTTCGTAAACCATACTCAAAGGTCTGTCGTATGACTGAAACCAGTCGAAAATTGACAAAAATATTTTTGACGAATTCTCCACGAGTTTAGCGACACCATAGAATTTTCAGATTTCTAATTGACCGATTTTCCAAAGAACAGCGGCTGTTCGAAAATGACGGTTTTAGGACTCTGTTACTGCACGTCGTTTCCGAGTGAAATCTTAACAAGGCAGACTTTATCAATAAATCTTGTATTTCAATCGTACTCGACCTAATCATTACGAATAAATAATTATAGCAACACATTGTTAAAGGATTTTGATGGAAACTCAATATTGCAAATGTGCAACAATTTAATATGTTCATTTGTAAGTGCTTTTTGTCAATCCTACCGATGGACCTGATTACGCGTTTTAATATTTAATATTTTACACAATTTTAAATTTAAATAAATAAATTATCTTAAGATAATATTTAACAAATTAAAATGTGGCCTAATCGAACTCAAGTAGTTATATTAACAATTTCAAATCAGTTTACAAAAGTCTAAACACGTTGGTCATCAATTTTTGGACTTTATTCGTGAACTCAATAATTATAGGAAAAATTAAAAATTATATTTAACGTTGAAATTACAAAAAGTATTATTTTATATTTGTCTTCCATTCATTGTTACATTGAATAACTAAATGTTTTCGCATTTTCCGAACGTAAATGCTCTTCAAATGTCAGAAAACAGAGTTATGGAAACGAAAATGACCTCTCTGATTTAGTGATGTGGTTGGTGCGGTATACTACCAAAAAGTCTGAGGCATACAAAGTCAACGGTGAAAAAGTCCGGTTTTTTTTTATATGCATTAGATTTTATAATACTCAATTTAATTAAAAAATAATATTACGTATATTTTATTTGTATGTTATAATTATTTCGATTTTTTGATATGGGTCATGCTACTAAGTACATTACATAATAATTATAATCATTGCATTTTTTTTTTCTTATAAATTATTTTAAATATTATTATGTATATATTATAATAAACCGGACTTTTTACCCCGATTCTCGCCTATTTAAAGTAGGTACTAGTCGTTTCTTGAATGATCTTCAGAGAAATCTCTCATAATATGCGAACTTTCCTATTCTACTTCTGAAATTGGTGATATTTTCTCCAGAATTTTATGACCTTTGTACTTTTCAAAAACTTTTTGTTGTTTTAAAAGTATAGATTTTCCTTGAATTCCTTTTGATTTTACCACTTGAATTACAGCAAGTAAATCAGCTAACGGTAGGATTCTGATAAAAAAATTAATTTGTACTTTTAATAGGTCAAAATCGAAGTCCCAGTAGTTTTAAAAAGCGTGGGAAAAACACAAAAAAATTGTTATTTCTACACAAAACTTTTTTTTTTTGGTTTAACACAAATACTAATAACCGTACAAACTTTAAATTTTCACCAAACATATCACTTTCCATGAATGGTATCATATTTTAAATATTTCGACTTTTTTTGAGTTATTTATCTATATGAATATTCTTCTTGAATTCAACAAGATACTTGCTGCAACGCTGCTGCTCAAATTGCCTGTAACAAAATTATCTTTAATAACAATATATTTACTGGGTACATCTATATCTGAATCTAATTAATAATAATCATAATTTACAAAGTAGGTAATACCTATGAGTAGATGTGGAGAATTTACGGAAAAAAATATCGGTAAAATTTACCAATAAAGTGATAAAAATGGTAAAAATAGAATCGAAGGTTGAATAATAAAGTAAGATCAGTATAATAATAATTGTATTGGTAATTATTATCGGTTGATAAAAATTACAACTAGGAATAGGTTTGATTGCATTTGATTAGAGGGGCCACAGAACATTTTTTCGGGTAAAAAAAAAATTGGTAAAATGTACGGTACTTTTTTTACATGTAAAAATGTGGCTAATTAATTTATAGCACTCACACCTCAACCAATAAGTAGTGTTGAGCCCAATTAATATCAAAAATATTATCTAGATAAAATACAATTAATAAACATAAAAAAATATTAGAAATACCTACCATAAATTCATGATGTTGTTCAGCCTGTAAACTTAAGGGGCAATATTTAGGCAATACGCAATTTCGTCGTCGCCGCCCATGTGAAGTCGTGCTCGAGTTTTTTCTAGTTTACAACAACTGACGCCGCCGCGGGAATTGCTTTCGCATTACTTCTGCGACGCCGCAATCGTTTATTATACATTAAAATGAGGTACAATATTTATGTATAATGTTTAACACCTATGTTTTTTTTTGGGTCCTCTAAGGGCGCACATTTAAATTAATTGTACATGTTATAAAAGATACATTGTTGGCTGAAGGCCTGCAGAGTTCTCGACCCGCCAGTCTAGTCTTCTCGTTCTGTTGTTTTTTTTCTCGGCCCGCCTTGATAGTCAGCCAGCTTTTAATCTCGTTCGTCGCGTCTTCTCCTTCCGATATTGTGGACTGTGCGTATCGCCGTTGTTGGTTTCCTAGTTTTTCTACTGACCGTTGTTGTTGTTGTACTCGTCATTCCGGGAGCTTTGCGGTCTGCGGTACCTCATCGCATCCGAGGCCACTCTCACGCTCAATCGCGATCACCCGGACGGTGACCAACCGTGCTGTGGGTGTCCTATTAATGCCCCGGGGCACGCCTGCCGTTGTGGGGCAGTTTCGGATGATGGTACTGAGGCGCTGGGTGGTATGACTGTACATACAGTTTGCCTTCTGTGCCTCCCCCGTTGGCCGAAACGGAATTCTGTTTCCAGTCGGCACCACATGTAGGTGGGGGTAGGACTCTGCCGACCAGTGTGATTGTACTTAGCGGGTACCGGGCCATCTACGCACGCGCTGCTTGCACAACGGTACCGCCGACCAAAAATAAAGTGTCTGATTCTTAGTGAAAACTTTAAGTGTTTGTGAGAGTTTTTCCTGTACGGGTCCCTTAATTATAACGTATAACTAATTAGTACTTTGTAGCGTACACGATCGTAAAATTTCAGTTTCAATATTATAATAATAGAATTGTGATTTGTGTATTATTTTTACAGTATTTACTCCTTACAAACTATTTTTACAGTTTTCTCAAATAGCGTAAGAGTGTAGTTTATAATTTCGAAAGAAGTGGGTGTCCTAATTTAAAATGGTTGGTGGCCCTGAAAAGGGCCTTTTTAAGGTATATTGGTCAATAATCGATTTAAGCACGTTCTCCGCGGATGCGACGAGCCAATTGGATGTCTTTCGGCATGATGGTGACACGCTTAGCGTGGATGGCGCACAGATTAGTGTCTTCAAACAGACCGACCAGGTAAGCCTCGCTAGCTTCTTGCAGAGCCATGACGGCGGAGCTCTGGAAACGTAGGTCGGTCTTGAAGTCCTGGGCTATCTCACGCACCAGACGTTGGAACGGCAATTTGCGGATCAACAGTTCCGTGCTCTTCTGGTAACGACGGATTTCACGGAGGGCGACGGTTCCGGGACGGTAACGATGTGGCTTCTTCACTCCTCCGGTGGCGGGTGCGCTCTTACGTGCGGCTTTAGTGGCCAGCTGCTTCCTGGGCGCCTTTCCTCCGGTCGACTTGCGGGCAGTTTGCTTGGTACGTGCCATCTCGTAACCGTTTGATTTTTCAATACAAAACTTCAGAGAGTGCAAATGAACAATGATACACAAATTGCATTGCATTGCAAGTAGGACGACCATAGATTGGTCTATGTACTCTTTTCAGGCGGATGCCTATTAAGAGATGAATGATATGGCAGGTAGGTTTAGGTATACTATGAATGTGACCAATCGAATGGTCGTATTTTAGGAGTTGACCTGATTGTCGATACGGCTTCATCACGGCCCAAGTTTTTAATATGGTTGTAGTTTGAGAAGGTGTTTTGATAGAATAGTCTTTTTGACTTACTACTTCAAGTATGGTTTTTATTCTGGCAGAGTCACGAATGTTCTGGTTTGATACGAATCTCAAGAGGCCAGCACTGGACCGTACGCAACTGGTCTGAACTGACTCAATACGATTCCAGTTAGATGGCGAAATACAAGGGCCCCAGGCCTCGGCGGCGTATGTTAAGAGAGGTCTTATGTACAAGAGATAGATTTGAATTTTGGATTTGAGCGGCACTGGGCTGCGGCTATTTAGGACTGGGTTGAGCATATTTTTGCATCTACGCGCTTTGACGAGAGTATTCTTGACGTGGTTGTGGAATGTTAGGTATTTGTCGAAAGTGACTCCAAGGTACTTTGCATGGTTTGTCCACGGGATGGGTCACCTGCCATGACTTTGTTTCTTCCCGGACGACTGGAAAAGAGGTCAGATCATAACCATACCTAAACCGGGGAAAAACCACGCTGACCCGGTTAGTTACCGTCCTATCACGCTCCTACCCACTATTGCCAAGATGTTAGAAATAATCATCCTCAGAAAACTAAAGTGCCAAACTGAGCACCTGATCAGAGATGAACAGTGCTGTGTTCGTGATTTGGTCCCTGCCAGGGGCTTTATTCTTTTCTAACTTGGATATAAGTTTTTGGATTGATCCTGGAGTGGTGAAGAGATTAGGTTTTTTAATCACTGATCCTCTGATTGTCGTAATGCTCTCAGTTACTTCTGGGATATTTGGACCTTGAAAAGTAGAGAATTGTCGTTCCAGGGAGTCTGCAATAATCTCCGTTTTTTCCTCTGCGGAGTAGGATAGACCATTTGGTCCAAGTAGTGGATGAGTGGCTGGTCTTTTTTTTAGTAGACCTCTATTTAGTTTATAAATTGAATTTTCACTGTGATTCAGGGAAACTAGGTATTTGTCCCATTAATCTTCTCTGTGGGTTTGCAGCATTAACCTTATGAATTTTATTTTGGCATTTAGAGAAGTTTTAATCAGGGGGTCACGGGTTCGTTGCCAATCTCGGCGGATTCGGTTTTTAGCATTTATTTCTTGCTGTATTTCTGCGGGGATAACTGGGCGGCGACTGTTTTTGTTGCGAAAATACGAGCTATCGTTTATTGCTGAATTAATGGAATTGGTGAATGCTTGAATGCTGTTGTCAATGTTTTGCTTGGTGTTGGCAAAAAGAGCCATGTTAGGTTTTTCTGCACTAAGTGTGTGATAAAATTTTTCCCAGTTGATTTGGGTGTTTGGAGTTGGGGGAGAGACTGTGATGGGTGAGTCAGAGAATTCAAGTAGTATTGGATTGTGATCAGAAGATAACTCGTTTAAGTTTGTGACGTGTATTTGAAGATGAGTGCGAACTATAGCAATATCTAATACGTCAGGTCTGTATTTTTTAGAACTTGGAAAATGTGTAGGGGTGTCAGGAGCGATTATTGAGTAGTCATTTTGCAGAAGGTGATTATAGAGTTTTAGCCCAGCAGCGTTTGTCCTGCGGCTGTTCCAGAGTGGGTGTTTTGAGTTTAGGTCACCAGCAATAATGAAATTATCTGCACCATTGATGAGAAGGTCGAGGTCGGATGTAATTAAGGTTGACGACGGAGGCTTGTAGACTGAAGAGATGAGAGTGGTTTTGTTATCAATTTTTATTAATATAGATGTAGACTGAAGTTTAGTATTAATGTTGATTGGTTGATGGACTATTTTACGATGAACTAGGATAGCTGTACCGCCATGGGCTGGAGAACCTCGGATTAGCGGTAGGTCGTTCCTATATGTGATAATATTAGGGATCTTGAGGATTAGGTTAGGTTTGAGATGAGTTTCATTTAGTAAAATGATGTCGGGTTTGTTAGTGGAAATGAATGCACTAAGTTCAATAGTTTTTCTTGTAATGCCGTTTGCGTTCCAATGTACAATTTTTAAGTTTGAAATCATTGTTGATTAGCAAATAGGGTAATAAAGGATTTTATAGTAGATATTAACATGGATTTGGGATCGTCCGATGTAGACAGAACTGAAAGGAGATCTGTTAAAAGTTCGATTACCTGTTCACTATTTAAAGTCTTCTTGGGCTTAGTTGCGGAGGCGTAGTCCATTTTTGTGGTATATTTGTACATGCGGCTTGGGCAAGGTATGGACAACCACGGTAGTTTGCCGTGTGATTACCACCACAATTGCAACACGTTGGCTCTTGATCGGTGGTTTTAGGGCATAGGCTGGCTTTGTGTTCCCCTGAGCATTTTACACATCTGAGTGGGTGGGTGCAGTTTGAAGAGCCGTGACCAATGCGTTGGCAAGCAAAACACTGGGAGGGGCCCGTTTTTTTGTAGGACTCAACAGTGACCTTTATGAAGAAGAGATCAGAGACTTCATAGATGAGTTTAGAATTTTGAGTGTTAGTGGGTATACCTCTTAGTACTACTTTGAGGGTGCGTTCCTCGGGGAGTTTGGACGTTTTGAACTGGATTTTTAGATCAAGGAGAGTCTGCTGAATTAGCCTGAAGTGATCAATCATACGGGTTTTAATTATTATGGATCCGTCAGAGGTTGCCTGCGCTGAGATATTTTCGAGAGAGACGATGGCGTTTTTGAAGATGATCGGTGCAACTTTGCGCCAATCAGAAGATTTACTTACAAAGATAGGTGAGATACGAACTATGGGTTTTGCGGCTATTGGATTTGCATCATATTTCTGTGATTCGCTTAAGTTGTTTTTCTTTGGGTGGTTAGGAGTGGGGGACGGGGCTAAGGGAACGGTTTGATAATACAGACGAGGTAGAAGTAGTATCAGAAAAATAAGACTCACCTGACATTTGCTCCTTGAAGGATTCGGGGGAAGGAGGTTCTGCACGTTGGCGTTGATCAGCATGCAACAGCGGTGAAGAGTAATTGTTGTCTCGTGTTTTCTTCGGACTTGAGACCGGAGGTGTCCGTTTCCTTTTGGCTTTGCGGCCACCCATAGTGTTTTGTTCAGAATGGTTCACTGCGATTTGTAACCGACGTCTGCATAGAACGAACAGTAGGCAATGATACACAAACTTTGCTTTGCTTTGCTTTGGGGGGATGGCTAAGCCGTGAAACTATACCAGGCTTTTGCCTCTACTAGTGGATGGATGTTTTAGGAAGGTGGTGTTAAATTTGTTGGTCAACCCATGTCAAAGGGTAGGGTTTGATTCTACGCTTTGTGGTTGGTGGGGTGTGAGATTTCCCTAAGAGTCAGATGTGGGCATGAGTAGAGAAAGAGTTTTTGTAGAACATCGATTTAGATTGGCTATGAATAGAATTTTTGATTGACTTGAAATTTGCTGATTTTAGAAGGACCGAATTTTTAACGATAGTGGGCATACCCGTTATCGTGCGAATGCCGATGTTTTGAACAGATTCGATACGTCTCCAATGTGAGGGACCGACGAAAGGAGCCCAAGAGGGGCCAGCATAAGAAAGAATTGGAGAGACGTAGAGTTTTAGAATATTGAGCTTTGAAGATTTTGGTACAGGGCTAGAACGGTTGAGAATGGGGTAAAGAATTCCGCGGACGCGAGTGGCTTTTTTGGTGATGTCTTGAACGTGTTTGTCGAAGGTGAGTTTGCGCCCTATTGTAACGCCGAGGTATTTGGCATGATTGGACCAAGTCACTGGATGGTTGTCGAGTAGTAGTGGTGGGATGTGAGTAGTATTGGAACGTCCGAAAAGAATACCTATTGTTTTGGTAGGGTTTATTTTGATTTTCCAGCGATGAAACCATGTGGTAGCTAGGTTGAGTTGGTGTTGTAATTGTATGGCTGCACGTTTTGGGTTTTTGTCGAAAGTAAAGAACATAGTGTCGTCAGCGAATAGTGAGAGGTGAGCTTTAGGAGTTGTTGGTATGTCGTTAATGTAAGTCAAGTAGAGAGTAGGTGAAAGGCAGGATCCTTGAGGGACGCCTGCGAGTATGTGTCTGGTGGACGAGAATGAGTCTTCGATTTTTGTGACAAAAGTGCGGTCAGTGAGAAAGGATTCGATGATTTTAACGATTTCAGTCGAGATGTTGAGTTGGGACAGTTTGTAGAGGAGACCGACGTGCCAGACCCGGTCGAAGGCTTTTTCCACTTCAAGGAAAATGGAGGCGGTGTTAATGTTTTTGTTAAAGTTCTGACTAAGTTAGTGGGTAAGTTTGGTCAGTTGTAGAGTGGTAGAGTGTTCAGGTCTGAAGGCAAATTGTTCTGGGCGGATTTTGTCTCGAAGATTGGTTTGAAGGTGAGAGAGGATGATTCGTTCGTAAATTTTTGATATTGAGGAGAGTAGAGCGATAGGTCGGTAATTTTCGGGAAGTTTGTGATCTTTACCCGGCTTAGGGATGGAAATTATTACTGCTTTTTTCCAAGCACGTGGAAAGTAGCAAATTCTGAGGGAGCAATTTATAATTTGTGTTAAGGAAAGTAGAATGTTATTCGGTAGAAATTTAAGAGCAGTGTTGGTGATGAGATCGACACCAGGGGCTTTCTTTTTGCGGAGGTTGTTTATGATTTTTTGGATTGTGCCAGGGGTGGTGAATAAATTAGATTTGGCGATACATATGTTTCGAAGTAAGTTGGAGTGGGTAGAAACTTCTGGAAGGTCGGGACCAGGGTTTGGTTGGAATTGGAGTTCGAGAGAGTCAGCTATCAGCTCTGCTCGATCGATGGCCGGAAAAACTAGACCGTTGGGGCCGGTGAGAGGGTGTGATGCAGGACGTTTGTGGAGGAGACATTTGTTTAGTTTGTATATAGAGCCGTCCTGATGGTCAAGAGAATTAAGAAAAATGTCCCACTGGTCAGTTTTGTGAGTTTCGAGTAAAGTTCTGATTAGTGAGATTTTGGCGTTAAGTTGACGTTTGGTAGTCGGGTCACGGTTTCTTTGCCATTGACGGCGTAATTGGTTTTTTTCAGTTATTTCAAGTTTTATGTAGTCGGTAGTAAAAAGGAAGAGTTTTTGTGTTTAGGGGTAAATACGCTAGCTTCGATCGCGTGTTGTATGTTTTTGGTGAGAGTATCAATTGCCAAGTCGATTGACTCACTGTTGATGGTCGGTCGTTCAGTTGGGTATGGTAAGTTGGATAGAATTGTCTTGTATTTTGTCCAGTTAATGAAGCGGTTAGTCGTTGGAGGGGACGATGATACCGGAGTACACAAGGTCTCCAGAAGGATAGGGTTGTGGTCAGAAGATAGCTCGTTGAGGTTGTCGATTTGAGTAGGATAAGGTAGTCGAACGAGTGCGATGTCAAGTATGTCAGGTCTGTATCTAGCGTTTGTCGGGAAGTGTGTGGGGGATGAGGGAGCAGTAATGGTATAGTCCGATTGTTGAACGTGGTCGAAAAGTACGCGACCGGCAGCGTTTGTCGAGTGGCTATACCAGAGAGGGTGTTTGGCGTTGAAGTCACCTGCCGAGATTTGCCATTCGGCACTTTGGGTCAACAAGTCCAAGTCGTGAGACGTGAGTGTTGCACCTGGTGGTTTGTATACCGCTGATACAAGGCCTTCGTGGCCGTTTAGTTGGATGAGGACAGAAGAGGTTTGAATGGTTGTGTTAAGAGTCATAGGTTGGTGGACGATGCGACGGTGAATAAGGACGGCCGGGCCGCCGTGAGGGGGCGAGCCCCGGGTAGTCGGTAGGTCGTTCCTGTACGTGAAGTAATTTGGAATGTGAAGGTTGGTGGAGGGAGATAGACGAGTTTCGTTAAGTAAGATTATGTCAGTTTTTAGTTGGAGCGCGAGAGCTGTTAGTTCATTAAGTTTGTGTGTAATACCGTTGGAGTTCCAAAACAGGATTTTTAAGTTATTCATTTTGGGGCGAGAGTATGGACAGGAATGTTTTGATCGTTGATTCTATGAGAGTTTTCGGATCATGATTATTGGATATTGCAGTCAGTAGGTTGGTGAGCAGGTTTAGTATCAGCGACAAGTTTAGTTGTGGGACTGGAGAATTTGAAGAAGTGTGCGCTGATTTTGATGTATCTGCGGCCCAGATAGCATTTTCGTAATGATAATATTTTATAAATATCAGTTTTCCATTACAAAAGTATTATTATGGAATTAACATTATTATAATATCGAATAGTTATTTTATAAAATAATATTATAATTTTCAGAATATAATATTTAATTAATATCATATATTAATTTAAATAATATTGTTATAATAATTATGTTAATATAACATCAAATAATTATTTTATAAATATTATTATGAATATAATAATAATATGATATCATAAGCGAAATAATAAAATAATATATATAATATATTATTATTATGTTATTTAAAATAAATTGTTTAAATGACATTTTGAATTTAAACCCCTAGCTCCTGATTTTTCAGTGAGGTTTACTGTTTTAGAATTTTATATCAATGAAGGACGGTTAGCCGGATCGATTGATACTGGTTTGGGGTCTATCCGACTTATAGTTCGGGAGTTAGGATTTTACTTAGGTTTTTTTTGGACTTGTAATATTTTTTGAAAAAAAAAAAATGCGAGGATTGAGAGTCGAACCCGCATCTGCTAGTTGGCATCGCAGTGCCGCATGCACCACTGCACCGCTTTTTTCTTGCTCTCGGTGAAGCGAATCATTATCAATTTAGCCGCTGTAGTAAAGAAAATATGTTAATATATTAATAAATAAATTATTATATATATATATTAATATACGGTGTGAGCAAAGCGTCCGTTGTGCACTTATATATACGGAGTGTTGCGGCGCTCGGTATTTCGACATTTTGTCATCGCGCCAGTGAGCAGGCGTGGAGCGTCATGGAAATATTTCGTAAGCAGCTATGGGTTGTGCCCGCCCATGAGCTTATCATACCGAAAATTACCCCCCTTTTTTTTGATTTAAGTATATCTCGGTCGGGTTCTAACTCTGGTGCACCGTTTCTTCACCAAAAAATTTGTTTCAAGTCCCCCTAAATAGTCCAGGCTTTCGACCCCACCCCTCAAAGATATTTTGGAAAAACTCGGGATGTCGTCGTACGTTTCTGAAGGTTCGAGATTCCTATAGTGTGGAGGTTGGTGATTAAGTTCGGCGTCTTGTGTCGATACCGTACGAGCCTTTTTTACCCGTCTTTGGAGGGTTCGTTTAGGGTAGGTAGCTGCGTTTTTCGTGTTTTTCGACACCGACACTTAGATTTTGGACGCTACGAGCCGTTTTGTAGTCGTACTTCATAGAGCACTTTACGTCGGAACGATTGGAACCGAGATCGAGTTGAGCCGACATTTGATTCGGGGGGCAATTTTTAGAGTGTTTTTTGTACCTACTTGGAAAATTAAGTATTCGCCTGGTTTTTGGATTTTTTTTTCCCGTAGATCGCTACCGAACTCAAGAATCTGACTGTTTGGCGTACGGGGATTCGAAAAGGCTCTATGGTTCGAGTACGTACAACCTTTATTTCACCCGCAATCGTAGTAGCAAAAAGTTTAAAAACTAATTACGTTATTATTTGTATGACCAGGCGTATCCTTATGGTATACGTATCTGTGTAACGTATCAAGTAATAAATGTTTTGAACTTATTTTAGTAGCCGTGTAGCTAGTTTGTTATTCATTAATGTTAATCGATAGGTGCATAAGAATAATAGTTGGACATAACTAATACTATAAATGTCAGGCATTTATTTAATTTTTTTCGTGTTTTTCGACCTAAATATCACGTTTTTTTTGGCTTTACGTAATTTTTTGGAATTGAGTTTTTTGCCGATTCTTTTAAATTTTGAATACTGTTCTATCAACGTACGACAAGTGTATATGGTTCAGTGGTTGAAACGCGTAAGACCCTTATATTTACCAAGTAATTTGGGTGCTAAGAAGGTAGGTAAACCGTTTGCGTGCTGTTTGGTGTACCTATGTTATCGTCACCAGATATAATACGAATTAATACCTATGTAATTTTTTATTGAAAAAGCGTTCTTTTCAACTGTGCCCGATTAAAATTGACCTTGCCCTCCCACAACGTTCCGTGTAACGCGCGTCGAGCTAGGGACCTCGGGCACCGAGAAAACTCGCTTTTCCGGAACCCTCGCATCTGGAAGTCTGGCGGGCGAACGGTAAGGCGTACGTCCGCGCGCGATGGCTCGTCGCACGCCGCTTGATGAGACGAATCCAGGGATACCAGGCCCGACGAGGTCCGACAAATAGCGGGTGGGGAACGCCGTTTCCCATATTTCCCCTATACCATATCACGGCCACCCAAAGCCGCCCGAGGGAAAACGGAAAATACGCGCAAACAGCTGTTATTCCATTCGGCAAGGTACGCTCACTTACGCAAGGTAGGCTCAACTGATTGCGTTCTGTGATTGGCTGATAGTCATCGGCAACCGTGGTTGACCGACGACGGCGATAGTATCACCTCCGTGTTTACAGAAAACCATAATATAACGAATTGTATATACTATTATGAACTATGTACCCTCTTTTATCAGAGTAACAATAAAACCGTGATTTGTGACTTTTCGGCTCGTGTAGTCGTGTTTTATTTTATAACCTCTCTTCACTGTTGTCGATCTGTCTTTGCTGTGTGCAGTTAATGCGAGTGTCGATGTTTTGGGCGATCTTCAGACTTCAATATTGAATAATATCTTCCGACTTCCTTTGGTAAGTAATTACATGAATACCTACCATTTTTAATTGTATGATATTTCATATTTCCAAATACAATTAAATGTAACTAGGTTGTAGGTACAGTAGAAACTCGATTAATTTTCACTCTCCATATTATATATTTGAGCTGCAAAGTTCCAAATTTTACGGAGTAGTAAGACCGGCGTCGCATATTATGTTGTATTTTTATATCTATTTTTAGTAACTATGAGTTTTAATAAGGAATCAAATTTGAGTGCTCGGTCTAAACGAAGACGTATTCAAGAAGAATTACAAAATAGTAGGAATAATTATGCACATTCTTTTAATGAGTCGCAGACACTTATTAATGATGAACACTCTCAATCCAACGTTGATATTTGTATTAATACATCAGTATCTCAACCAGCATTTAATGAAATAATAAATGAATCTTTGGTCAATCAAAATTCTGAAGGAAATCAAAATCAAGATTACATTTTAGAATTTTTTAACGAATTAGATACTAACACATCATACTTATTCTCATCCTCCTCGTCAGAATCTGAAGAAGAAAAAGATGATTTATTAAATGAAACAACTGATCAAATATTTATTTTTCGTAAATTGATTGCTCAGTGGGCTGTTGATTTTAATATACCCCAAACTGCCCTAAATAAACTATTAGTTTTATTAAAGCAACATAAATGTTTTGAATTTTTGCCTAAAGATTCTAGGACTGTAATGCATACAAAATCTGTTGACTCCTATAGTAGTTTTGATACTGTTGAACCAGGGACATATTACCACTTTGGTCTGTTGAATGGAATCAAAAATAATTTCCCAGAATTGTCAAAAGGTGAGACAGATATCTGCATTGTGATAGGAGTTGATGGCTTACCATTATTTAAAAGTAACCCGGAACAGTTCTGGCCAATACTGGCATACATCCGTCCAGAAAGCCACAATGTGTTTCCAATCGGTATTTATTGTGGCAAAGAAAAACCAGCCGATAGCAATGCATTTATGAAAGAATTTATTAATGAAGCTAAACTTTTGAAAGATACTGGAATTTTAATAAATAACAAAGTTTATAATTTGAAAATTGATGGCTTTTGCTGTGATGCCCCGGCGAAGTCTTTTTTATTGAAGACGAAGGGTCATTCAGGATTTTATTCATGCTCAAGATGCGAAAACGAAGGAAAATATTTATTAAATAGAATGTGTTTCCCTTATACTCCAGATTCAAGATGTCCACCAAAAAGAACACATGCAAATTATATTACAATGAACAATGAAGATCATCATGTTGGTAATTTATCTATTATATCTACATTGCCTTCATTTGATGTAGTTACTGGTTTTTCGCTTGATTACATGCATTTAGTGTGTCTCGGTGTTGTTCGAAAATTGATTTTGTTATGGATAAAAGGTCCAATTAATATTCGATATCCTTCTTGGAAAATTAAACAAATATCAAAAAATATTGAAGATATCAAAGTGAATATGCCATGCGAATTTGCCAGAAAACCTCGTAAGCTTGATGAAGTTAACCGTTGGAAGGCAACGGAGTTTCGAACATTCTTGTTGTATATTGGAACTGTTGTTACTAAACCAGTATTAACTGATGAACACTGGAAACATTTTTTTGGTTTTAGTATAGCAATGTTTATACTGTTGAGTCCTGACAAATCTAAATTTATTCACATTGCAAGAAAATTACTGGACAATTTTGTGAAAAATTTTGAAATTATATATGGTCCACATCTTATATCCCATAATATACATGGTGTAACACATATCTGTGATGATTATGAAAAATTCGGCCCACTTGACAACTGTTCGGCATTCCCTTTTGAAAATTATATGGGATCCTTAAAGAGAATGTTGAAAAAACCTCATAAACCTCATAAGCCTCTACAGCAGATTGTTAAAAGGTATAGAGAAATCTGTTGTTTAAAATCTACAGTTGGAACTCAAAAGAAAACTTCTTATCAATTTGGTGGACCACATAAACGAGGACCCACAATAGAAAATGGACTCAACGATTTTGATGGGGATCAATTTACCTCTATAGTATTGGAATCTATGAAAATAAAGATAAATGTTGATGCAGACTCTTATTTGCTTACTAAAGATGATAATATTTTAAAAGTTTTTAATATAATACATAATAAAAATAAAAATGAAGTCATTTTAATATGTAAACAATTTAAAAACAAATATGTTATGTTTAATAGTCCTATAAAATCATCTAAGTTAGATATGTATGTAGTTGATAAATTATGTAATAATTATATTTGTTGTAGCATCTTTAATATTAAAAAAAAAGTTATCATTTAACAAAATAAGGATAATCTAATTGCCTTTCCAATTATTCATTCAACAAGAACATAATTAAATTATTTTTATTCTACTGTTAAGTCTATATTATAATATGTTACTGTATTTTTAAAAATATCTTCTTAGTACCTAATAATATATATTTAGTTCTATTAGTATTTATATATAAGACACAAGTTATTTTTAAGAGAATAATGTACACAAAACCTTTATTAATTATATTATTATGTTTTATTAAGATGTGATTTCATTATAAGATCTTATAAAATTAGTATTAATTCACTAATTTTTTTTTCCTTATTTTACATGAAATGATTGATTCACTTTTTATATTTTTTATTTTATTATATAGATAATACTTTAACAACAATTTAGAAATGTGAAATACCTTTAGTTTTAGCTGATTATTTATAGTAATATAAATTGTTTGTATAATTAGATTTATTATGTAATTTCAGTGTATTATATTATTTAAAATGTGGTCAATTATTGCTTTCCGTGACAATTCTGTGGAGGTTGTTCCATCAAAATGGTATGATAGTGGAGTCTGTGCATGGCCTAAAAGAAATTTAAAACAATGCATAGATCAACAATTGTCTCCAAATTTAAAAGAATTTAGATATTTGAAAGGTCGAAAATTAGGGAATGATACAAGTATGTTAAATACATTATATATAATATTTAAATTTGATAAAAATAAATTGTATAAATATGCTTGTGCCATTCATGACTCAGTTATGTTCTTATTTATCTTAAAATAATATTTATATTTTAGATACATTTCACATATTATATTATGTAACATAATAATATATACACATTATATTTTCTAACTAATTTTATATATTAAATAATAATAAGAAAAATATTTTTACAAGAGATTACAACAACAACATTTAGGAATGGTAGAATTTATTATATTACTAGGTATAATATATAAGTACTACGTATTTGTATACTGTATTAGTATTCCAATTTGGGGAATATTTTTATGTGTGTACAATCCAATTTTATTACATACAACCCTGTATTGTAATGTTTGTTTATATTTTATCTGTAGAGGATTTTAATATTGCTCAAGAAAAGGCCAACATTGCCAAGACAACATCAGATTTATCTACTAATGAATCATCTCATGAAAATGATAATAATAAAGAGCATAGTGGTAACAAACAAAAGAGAAGAGTATGTCAGCAAGAAGTCCAATCCAAAAAAAGTTTGTGGAGTCCAGGCTCAAGTGATATTTTTGGTAAAATAATTTTTAAACTAATTGTTTGTAATGAAATTACGAGTGAAATTATTTATGACTTTTTTATGACTTTTTTTTTTTTAATTTTAGACGATAGTGACACTGATCCACACTATACTTTACCTAAAATCAACCAAGGTAATATATAATATTATTTGAGTTTTATATAATTATTAGTTATAACTAGGTAATTAAACATTGTACAATGTCTCTCAATGTTCTCTCTAAAATAATAATAATTGTATAGGTATACTTATTTTTTTGTATACCTACATTATATATTTACAAAAATTAAGGTGTAATTTATTTATATAAGTAGGTAATCTAAATATGGTACAGATTTTTGATTATAAAACTGATAGTTTCCATGAATTTATTATAACCTTCTTTAATTTACAATTAGTTCTACATATTATCTTAGACCTAGAGGTACCTGTATAGGTACTTTTATATGGCGGGCCAAATCTGTGATGTACTTCTGTATTTTGGCCAACATTTTTAAATTATTTAGATATAAGGAAAGAGTTAATGAAATTGGAGATATCTATAGTATATAAAAATTATTTTTAGTACCTAATTAATTTATTAAAAACAATAAATGTTATAACAAATAATAAATAAATATATTTTCAAAACATCAATTAGCTTGGTGGGCCAGTTTGAAAACTTGTAGGGCCGTAGGTTAGAGATTTCAATCTTAGACTGTAGCTAGTATTATATGAAATTAAATAGTATAATATAATATTATTTTTGCATAATTTAAAATATATTTCAGGCACATCATTATCTCCTCAAATAAAGTCAACGAAACCTCAAAATATACCCTTAACATGGCCTCAACAGCCCGTCAGAAAGAAGCTTCACTTTGACAAATGTCTTAAAAATGCCAGTAAGTAAATTATTTTGCCTGTTTATTATATATCTATATATAATGTTAAATTCTATGACTGAATATTAAAAAAATATATATAAATTTAATAGCTTACTAAATTGTGGTTTTTAATTTCAGATCAAAATGAACAAACACCTGATGACCAAACTACTATCATACATACATTATCCTCTCCATTTAAAGTTTCAACCATCAATAATGCTACTATCACAAGTACTCCACTACAATCTAATTCTAAGATTCCAACTTCAAATGATAATATTGGTATGCTTATATTATTAGTGTATTGTAGTAGCTATTATAATATATATATACCTAATGTAGTATATGTCTTGTGTTTTTAATCAAATATTTTTTTGTTTTATCAATGTATTATTTTTATTGATTTTTTTGTTTAGAAATTTTTGACAAACTAAACCGAAACATTTTAAACATAAAATATGAAGTAAAATCTTTGCATGATAAAATTGATAAGCTGGAAAATCTTATAGTAAATATCAGATCTAATACAACTGAATACAGTAATGAAGATGCCACTAATCATGATAAAGATTAATTTCAATATATTATAAACAATGAATTTCCTTTGAAAGATGAAGACTCTCTTCAAAAATTTGAAGATAAACTTATTTTTGATCCAAACTTCAAACCTCAAATGGTATAAATAATGAACTTAAATTAAAAAAAAATAAAATAATTTTAACAGTTATTATATTATTCCTTAAAACTTGCTGAACTAAGACAAAAATATTATATTTTTAGGTTAATGAACTAAGTCGATATGTCCGTAATACACTTCCAAGTACCATTAGATCAATGATGCGTTATCTTTTCAACGATAATTTATTGCAAGAATATAGTTACAAAGGACAGAAAAAGAAGAAAATATTTTCAACATTAAAATCATGTTCCATTATATTTGGTAACATAAAAAATTACTTTACTTTATATATATTATCAATGAATATAATATTAATGATGTTTGTGTATTTAGATTCTGTAAAACAAATGAAAAGATACCAGAAATATGATAAAATTGATGTAGAACAACCAATAAAAATTTTCATTGCTGGAGCTAAATTTCGGGGAAAATATAATGAGCCATCTCAAGAAGACTTATCAGATAATTAATAATATCTATATCAATTGTATGATTTAATGTAATAATTATTCTCAGTAATGACATACATCATAAACATACATGTAAATTAAAAAAGATTTTTTTTTGTAAGAGGAACTTACAAAATTTTGTACCTATTTAGTAAAAGGATATTAACTAAAAGGAACACATTATTTGTTGATTGTTATACTTATTGATCCTAATATTACTCCTTTAATAATGTTTATTAATTATTATAATTGAAAAAAGTTAACATAATATGATACAATTATTATTATCAGCTATAATTCAATAAAAAATTATTTACAATTAATATTATAGTATACATTTATTAAAAATATAAATTTATTATTTAGAAACTAACAATTTATTGTTAAATTATAAATAACAATATAAAAATATAATTATGAGAATAATATAAAAATATTATTATAAGATAATATAATAATATTATTATAAAATAATATAATAATAATATTAAGTAATGTTAATATAATGTAACTTTGGTGGCCAACCATTATTATATAAATAATATTATATTTTTCTGATTAAAAAAATGGAGAAAAAGAACATTTATATAATCATGTTCATTACTGAGAAAATATTTTTTTGCTATCTGGGGGAGTATGTCAATGTAGTGTTTTGTTTAGGGTGAGGTGGTGGAGGAGGGGGGGTTGAGGTTGAGTGTGAGGATTTATTTTGAACGAAGTCTTGGGTTGGAGTTGGAGATACCTGCTGTTTCTGAGCCATGAATTGGGGGCAGCCACGAAAGTTCGCCGTGTGTTGGCCACCACAGTTGCAGCATGTCGGGGGTTGCTCGAGAGTTTTTGGACAGGCGATTGCATTGTGGTTTCCGGCGCATTTTACACACCGAGGTGGGTGACCGCAGTTACGAGAGCCATGGCCAAAACGTTGACTTGAAAAGCATTGAGCGGGTCCAGAAGGTTTTAGTGGTTCAACCGAGATTTGCAAGTAAAACAAGTTTGTCAGAAGAAATGTCCTTAGCAGTCGGATTAGCAGCGATGTGCACTACACATATCGGCATAGGTTTTTCAGGGGTGCCAAAGCGGCGGACATAGTACACGGAGTAACCTAGAGTAACTAGCTTGTCTTTAAGTTCATCAGTAGATATATCGGTTGGAATGCCCTTTAGAACGATTTTTACAGAGCGTTCCTCGGGGAGAGAAAAAGTGTGGAATTCGGTGCCTAGGTGTAATACAGTCTTTTGGATTAGGCGGAATTGGGTGGTATCGGTTGCCCGTAGGGTTACCCGGTCGCCGGAGGATTTTGCTGATAGAGAGCTCGGTTGCAAGTTTTGGAGTGAATAGATGGTGGGCGCGGCCTTCCGCCAGGAAGCGGAACTCAGTATGATAGGTGGAGGTCTGGAGATTGAAGGAGTTTTGGACGGAACTTGGGCGGTTGAGAGTGAAGTTTTTACTGAGTGTACGGAAGTAAGTGATGACAGGGAGTGGTGGGTTGAGGTGCTAGAGTCGGAGAAAGAGTTTATGGTTTCAGAGTCGGATGTACTGGAATTAGATTGTATTGGGGAAGGGGGAGTTGATCGTTGTTTTGGTATTTTCGGAGGTGCTTTGGTCGAGGGGTCTCCGACCTTCCTTCGTTTGTTGTTCCAGGTCATTTCAGTGGGTGTGGGATGTTGGGGAGGGGATGCTCTGGCAATGTGAGGGCGCGGCCTCACGACAGCTGATGACGGAGGGACGTCGCTTCCGCGGCGGCTTGTTTTGGGCGCTGGTGCCCTGTCGAGAGCGTTGAAAACGGCTGTTGGTGAAGACGTCGCTTCCGCTGCGGCTTGCTGTTGGCGCTGGTGCCCTGTTGAAAGCCGTGAGAACGGCTGATTTGGTGACGGTTCGGGTGTGAACCGTGGGCGCTGATGCCCTGTTGAGAGCGGTGAGAACGGCTGTTTAGTTACGGTTCGGGTGTGAACCGTGGGCGCTGATGCCCTGTTGTAAGCGGTGAATACGGCTGTTTGAGGAACTGCTGCTGAAGCTGGCAAAAAGTTGAGTGGTGTAGGACTTGTTCGGATGTGATAATGATACACAAAAAATAAAAACACTCTTATATATACACGAATCGGAACCGTATGCGTCGCTACCATTGGTCGGAGTACTGCGGTTAGTTCATGAGTGGGAGAAATCCGATCGAGCATTTTGATTGGCCGTGCGTGCGTCGTAAAACATATGAATAAGACGACTTTTCATGTTTTCGGGATCGTTTAGTATTTGGGGGAGGGTGTGTTTTACCTAGAAGTCGGATGTAAGTATGATAAATGTAAGTATGTAATTTCCATCCACTAGTAGAGGCATAAGCCTGGAATAGTAAACGGCATAGCCATCCCTTTCAAAGCAAAGCAAAGCAAAGTTTTCGGGATCTTTGCCGATGACACTCTCCTATATGCCAGAAACCGTAATTATAAATACGCAGTTATGGCCCTACAACGTCAGCTAAATACTACGACAGATTGGCTTACCAAATGGAGATTCAAATTAAACGTCTCAAAGACGGTAGCGGTGTTATTTGGGCCCCAACATAAAAATCTTGACATGAAACTTACTATTCAAAACCAAACCATCGAATGGAGCAAAAATGCAAAATATCTTGGAGTCACGTTCAATCAAAACCTTAGCTTCACATCCAAAATACCATCAAAAAGGCGCGTGGTGCCCGGGCGGCCCTCTACCCTGTCCTAAACCGCAACAGTACGGTCCCACTATCCAACAGAATAAAAATCTACAAAATCTATATCAGGCCAATTTTGTTATATGTCGCACCAATTTGGAGACAACTCATTGGTCCATACACATGGAGAAAAATCGAGGGCTTCCAAAATGTGACGTTGCGTACTATAACAGGCGCTCACTATCTCGTAAACAACAATAATGTACGGAACTCTACCTCCATTCACCCTCTAAAAGAGGAGGCACTACATCTATCAAAATCACTAGCATACAGGCTATCGCTTAGTCGCCACCCTCACTTGTCAGCACTATCCTAAAGACCCAAAATTGTCATGAAACACCTCAAATAGAGTGTAAAGGCGTCAGCCTGGTGCTCTTAATAGGCCACTGGCCGCCCAACCAAAGCAAATTGCAAATTGCAAATTTTCGGGATCAGTCTACGTTCAGCGTTAAGAACCGCAGTCACACTCAACTAAACATGACGGGACGCGGCAAAGGAGGAAAAGGTCTTGGCAAAGGAGGCGCCAAACGTCATCGTAAGGTGTTGCGTGATAACATCCCAGGAATTACCAAGCCCGCTATTCGTCGGTTAGCTCGCCGTGGTGGAGTGGAACGTATTTCTGGTTTGATCTACGAAGAAACACGGGGTGTTGAAAGTGTTCCTGGAAAACGTAATCCGCGACGCCGTCACATACACCGAACACGCTAAAAGGAAGACAGTCACCGCCATGGACGTCGTCTACGCCTTGAAGCGACAAGGTCGTACTTTGTATGGTTTCGGTGGTTAAGAGGATTAACTATAACGGCATGTCAACTTCTGCACAAAACTCGCTTTATCATCTTAAAAAGGCCCTTTTCAGGGCCATCATATTTTCATTACACTGCTTATCCACATGTCATCAAGAAGAACACTAATTGTTAGATTCGAATATTCGATATCTTAGTTTTTTGTTTTTAGCAACTACGGACGACGTGGTATTGTGGACGTGTTTTTTACCAAACATTACAATTCATCTATGACGCGATAAAATATGGGAAAGTGGACTTTTGAGTACCTGACCATCTAATTTAAATCGGTTTTCAGAATCCTTTATGAATTTAATCAATTTATCAATTGATATGTCTGGCAAAGAAACCGTTTAAAATCCGATGCGGCGCAGGTGTTAGACAAAAACAAAAAAACACTGTATTGGAATCCCCTTAGTAAGGTACCAAAAAAGTTCTATAGTGCCCTACCTAAAGTAGATTTATTATCCAGTTCCGTGACTAGCAATGTGAATTTTTCCGATGCATATGTTACTCAGTGGATGTATAAAACACATTTACGTTATAACTTATAAAAAGTTACAATTTATATTATTTATAAGATTTAGTATTTACTATACGTTCAGTAGTAATCGATTTCACAGGCGTAATACGGTCAAGCCCGGGTTATTGGGAGGGGGCAAGAGGGGCATGGTCACGGGGCCCATCTTTATCCCCAAAATATATTTTTTTAACGCGTCCAATAGTTTTCAAAAAAAAAATTATTGTTTAAGTAAATAGGTCAATTATTATTAATAATTATAAAATAATATTATTCTCCATTTTATACCAAGAAAAATAACTATAAATAATCAACTACGTTTGTCAACAGTTTTGTTTGTTTTTTTTTTTTTTGAGCATTTTAGATTACCGATTTAACTATTTAAGTATACAAAAAAGGAGTTATAAGAAAAAAATATGTAGCTTTGTAAATTAAGTATTTCAGTTAAAAGTATTAATGCATATTAAACTAAACTTTAGAGGACCATAGTTATTAACCTTGGGAACAAAAATTGATCATTCGACTTTCAAAATATTCAGAAAAAAAGTTTTATTATAATCCATCAAAAATAATAGTGGTTACCATATTTTGAATAAAGTCGATTTAGTTATAAGCCCGGGTTATTGGGAGGGGGCAAGAGGGGCACGGTCACGGGGCCCATCTTTATCCCCAAAATATATTTTTTTAACGCGTCCAATAGTTTTCAAAAAAAAAATTATTATTTAAGTAAGTAGGTAAATTATTATTAATAATTATAAAATAATATTATTCTCCATTTTATACCAAGAAAAATAACTATAAATAATCAACTATGTTTGTCAACAATTTTGTTTTTTTTTTTTTTTAGCATTTTAGATTACCGATTTAACTATTTAAGTATACAAAAAGGTAGTTATAAGAAAAAAATATGTAGCTTTGTAAATTAGGTATTTCAGTTAAAAGTATTAATGCATATTAAACTAAACTTTAGAAGACCATAGTTTAAAAAAAAAAACCGCGTACAATGACATAATATGATACAACCAGTATATTTTTTGTATTATAAAAAATTATACAATAATATAAAGTCGTTAATATGTAACGATTATTATGAAGTTAATAATAAATTGGGGCCCAATTGATCCGGGCTTGAATACGGTATAAGATTAATAATACATTGTAGATAATTTGTTACATGACATAAAATCACTGCCAACATTTAATGCTAATAGTTGTTTATTTCCAAATCATTCAGGGTAAATATTATTAAGTTAAAATAAATACCTAC
Organism: Metopolophium dirhodum; assembly: GCF_019925205.1. Lineage (NCBI taxonomy): Eukaryota > Metazoa > Arthropoda > Insecta > Hemiptera > Aphididae > Metopolophium > Metopolophium dirhodum. The sequence continues at coordinate 36,479,298 of NC_083562.1, forward strand.
AAATTAATGGTTCTACAAATAATTAATTGTTTCAGAAATCAACGTTCAAAGTGTATAGGTTACATGCGTCTTTTTTAAACTACCTCGTACAATATAATATTAAATATAATATGAAATAAATTGTTAAAAATACCTTACGTGTATCAGAATTAAAAAGTTATGCCATGTTATTTGATAATTTAACACTTCAATACAGTTACGAAAAACGTTAGTTTTAAAAGACTACAAACACCTCGATGTTGGATACGAGCATTTGACTAGGGTATACCAAATTCTTTACGGGTCCCACCAGACCGTTGGAAAACTCTTAATGATTTATGAACATGATCGATTTTAATATGTAGGTATATGAAAACTATTTCCCCTCAAAATAGCAAGCGACTAGCATGTACCAAAAATCGATCACATGTGTTGAAACTTATATTTTGCAAACAACGGGTTCTGGAGCCAAATCGCATGAACTATTACGTTCAGAATAGTGTGATGAGTCAAACAAGTTGAGTTTCACCGAAAAAAATGCAACGTTTCAATTGGAAAATAACAAAATAACCGAGGTCATACTCAGTGAACAAACTCAGTCGTAACTCGTTTAATAGTCGGTACGGTGCTGTGCAAATATATTTTTTTTTTTGTAAATTGTGAACCATTTCTTCCAAATTTCCATCCACTAGTAGAGGCATAAGCCTGGAATAGTAAACGGCATAGCCATCCCTTTCAAAGCAAAGCAAAGCATTGTGAACTAATCCCTATCAAGCACTTAATCAAAAAGTATGCCTTAGCAACCTTCCACCGTATCTCAACTTCTCAGTACACCCATATAAAGAATATTGGCCAGACTTCCCATCAATCACAAGCCTCTAGACATAAACAACGACCTAGAGTAAAATTATGGGCAATAAGTTAATATATGCAAAAAAAAAAATCCTTAATTTGCAAATTCCACTTGACATCCAGCTACTAGCAAAGGCAAAAAGCCGTCCTACCAAGTAAGGAAGTTGTGAACTAATCACCTCTTCGCCACCATTAACCTTCAAGATGCGTCAACTGGAATAAATACATGGCCACAGTTGGTTCCCTATCTCCGTCGACTAACCCGCCAATCAGAACGCCCCGGGACATCTACGCGGTTCTCGACCGTTTTAACACCAGCATTATAACCTCTGTTATTAACAGCAAATACATAAAAAATAATCGAACGTTCAAAACCGCTCTACCCCCCGAAATAGTCGAGGAAATCGAATTAAAAAACCGTCTTGTTGCGAATGGCAACGTTTTCGTGATCCATTGGTTAAACGCCGTCTCAACAGTAAGATCAAATTCTTACGTCTTATCCTCAAGACACACCGCTCCGACGAATGGAATAATTTCCTCGATACTCTGGACGCCCAAGACGGTTCAATTTATAAGTTAAATAAAAAAACTCCTTAACAAAACCCCTGCGGTCCATCCGCTGATTGGCCCAAATGGCCATGGATGAAGAAAATGTTGAATTATTTACTGACACGTACGAACACCAATTCAAGACAACTACAGACAGACCCTGTTATACCAGAAGTCACTACCTTCATCCACTCCCTTCGTACTTCCCCCCAAACTATTTGTTACACGTCACCTGGCATCGTTTAACAAATAATCAACCAAATCCCCAATCGCAAAGCACACGGCGCAGACTCCATCACTAACACAGCCATAAAACTCTTAACCAGGAAATCAGTTTTGCTACTCACCCACATCTTTAACGGATGCCTAAGAATTGGCCACTTCCCAACGTCTTGGAAGCATGCTATTGTCATCACTATCCCCAAACCAGGAATGAATCACCGACATCCAGTCAACTACCGCCCTATTGCGTTACTATCCTCCCTCTCAAAAATCTTTGAACGCTTTGTATTGGCAAAACTTAACGCTGCAATTGGTCCCAAAATTAAAAACGAACAATTCACTTTCCGACCACAACCCACCAGCTCGTCAGCCTAATTGACCAATTGGCAGTAAATTGCGCACAGCCACCGTCTTTCTGAACGTCGAAAAAGCAGTCTGGCACGCACAGTCTTATTGTACAAGCTCCATACCTTAGGCACCCCTACCTCACTACTAAATATAATAAACTCATTCCTTACAGACCGTACTTTCTCGGTAAGCCTAAACACCACTATATCTAGTAGCAGGCCGGTCCTTCAGGTGTACCGCAAGGCTCATGTCTCTCACCGACACTCTACTTGGCCTACACGAATGATGTCCCCCTCAACCAAAACGCTCGGCTTTACCAATTCGCCGACGACACTATGTTCACCACCTCGAATAAAAACCCAAAAAGAGCAGCCATACAACTGCAAAAACAATTAAACGTATCACTAGCCTGGTGTGACAAATGGCGTCTCAACATCAACGCTCAAAAAACGGTTGCTGTCATGTTCAACGGTCCTAACAATTTTGCTTCACATCATCTGAACCTAAACGGTCACCGAATCCCCTGGCCTCCTACATCAAATTACCTTGGCGTAACCCTGGATCGAAATCTCACGTTCTGAGCGCATTTAAAGTCAACCACCATAAAGCCACCGCCGTCCGCGGAATGCTGTACGCGATCCTAAACAGCTCCAGTCCCATTCCTATCAAATCAAAACTTAATATACTGCAACTGTATATTAAACCTATTCTATCATACGCCGGTCTGACGTGAGGCCTCACACCCAAAATTACAATATGAATTATACTTACCATACATAACCAGTGTCTGGAAAGAACCTGCCACGCAAAATACCTCGGAGTGACCCTTAACTACAACCTCAAATTCAAAAAACACATCAAAACCCATCATACAAAAAGCGCGTGGTGACCGAGCGGCACTGTTTTTGCTTTGCTTTGAAGGGGTGGGTATGCCGTTAACTATACCAGGCTTTTGCCTCTACTAGTGGATGAAAGTTTGTGAGGGTGATTATTTTAAAATTGTTGGCCTACCCATGATAGTGGGTAGGGTTAGAGTGGCACTGTATCATCCCACTATCCAGTTAACAGTCAACCTGTCAACACTTTGCAGCCAGTGTTCAGCCGTAGCTCCTTAAAACAGCCGTCCTCACCACCGCTCTCAACAGGGCATCAGCGCCCACGGTTCACACCACGAACCTGCCATCTTCAACAGCTGTTTTCACCGCTCTCCAACAGCGCCCACAAGTAAGCCGCCGCGGGAAGCGACGTCCCTCCGTAACAGCTGCCGTGGGGCCGCGGATCACATAGCCACAACATCCCAACCCCCTCCCAAAAAAACCATATGACAATAAAAGAATGAATATAAAGAAAGAATTAATTAAATTGGTGGTCCTAATAAGGACCTTTTTTTAAATTAAATTGCTTTAACTCTTACAATAATATTATACCTATTTTACTTTTTTTTGGGCGCTACTTTTTTCGTCGAAGCTTTCTTGGCGACAGGTTTCGATATTTTTGGTTTGGCCGGAGAAGCCTTGGCGGCCACCTCAACTGTCTTCTTGGCTTTCGGTTTGACAACGTCCGTTGGAACTTTCTTTGGTTTCTTAGCTTTTGAAACAGCCGTAGTGGTGGACGTCGTCGTCGTCACCCCCTCGATAGACCTCCGCTTTCCTGATGTCGCCGTGGGTGTCTTCTTGGCGATCGGTTTTTTCGCTTCCGGTTTCTTCTTGACGAGAACACCCGCTTGCTTCTTAGCGACGGGTTTTTTTTCTTTTTTAACGGGTTTTTTCTCGGCAGCTGGCAGTTTAAAGTTGCCGTTGGCACCGGTACCGTTTGTCTGAATCAACTCACCCTTGGTGATGGCTGACTTCAAATACCTGCGGATGTATGGGGCAAACTTGGCCGAATCCACTTGATAGTTGATGGCCATATATTTCTTAATCGAGGGCAAAGTAGACCCCTTTTTATCCTTCAACGATTTAATGGCCGTGGTCACCATGACAGCAGTCGACGGATGGGCCAGTGTAGGCCTCTTGACGGTTAAGTCCTTTTTGATCGGCGATTTAGACAACACTACGGTCGGTGATGATGGTGGTGAGGAAGCTTGTGATGACGCTGTTGAAGAAGCTTGTGAGGAATTTATCGAGGAGTGTAGCGAACATTGTGGTGAGGCGATGGTAGACGCCGACGAGTCATCTCCAGATTCCGACATCGTAAATAATACTGTAATAATTACTATAATAATAAATAAATAATAAGAAAATTAAAAATAAAAATGTTAAATAAATATAAAGTTTGACTAGGATTTAACCCAAAATTCACGGCCACATCCTTTATAAATCCTTTACCGTACCGACTAGTAAACGCTCACCGGCCAAACACTGGTGACCGGTGGTAAGTACACCCGTTTTCCTTTCTCTAACTCAACGACCAAACGCGGTAAAAGGTCAAAACCGTTGTTCTCATATAGGTGGCTGTTTCGAGAACTTGAAAACAACAGCACCGAGTGTGCAAAAGACCTACCGTTCACTACGCGAAATATTATTTCATCACCTCTTCGCGGACTTCGGTACTCCTCTGTCTTAAGCCAATACGACCAATGCGTTTCTCAGAAAACCGAAAATAAAAGTACAAACACAATCTGCGTGTCTATACGGTCGTCGTAGTAAACCACCCGCGATGTTGATAAGTCAAAGTTTAACCAAACAGCGTCGTTCTGAATTCGAGGTATTTTGGTCACTTTCCGAACGGTTGCTGTCGTTGTCAATCACAGAGACGAATTTTTCCAATCACGTATTGGTTTTTTATTATCAGTTTAAATCCAGTAAGTTTCCACACATTATCTATCTGTAATAATTTATAATAGGTATATTTTATGCTTTACTTACACCGAATATTATTATATTGCATTTTCAAAATTGACATTTGACACTACGAACAGTTAGTACGAACAGTATTAAATAGGAAAACATTCAATTGATTTGATTATGGAAATGTTACTCACTTTTATTTCATCTCTTAATTGATAAAATAAAAATGTATAATTAATATTGAATTCAAATATAATATTATTTTATTTTTATTTGATACATGCCAAGCGGACACATACTAGTACAATATTATTGGTGGTTAATAATATTATTTATTTTGATAGGTACCTACATTATCATAGATCAGTAACTCTAAAGTACCAATACAAGTAGACACTAGAGTTCTGCACGGTCTGGTCTAGACCAGTCCGGTTTTTTTCGGTCTTTGTGTATTATAATTTAATGTGGTTCAGTCCAGTTCGGTCTCTTCGTCTAAAAAAAAAAATGTTCCGGTTCGGTTTGATCCTTATAAATAAAATGGTCCAGTCCAGTCCGCCTTAAAATTTATATTAGGTATATATATATTGTCCGGTCTATAATTGAGATCTGCATTTTGAACGTTAATTTAATAATATAATTTATATTAGGTACGTTGAAAAATAAAAATCATTATCATAATGAAATAATCGTTCGGTCTGGCTTCATTTTTATTTTATCGGCCTGGTCTGGTCCAGTCCGTTCCTAGTCTTTGTTAAAATGTATCAGGCCGGTCCTGGTCTTTGTTAAAATAAATCAGTCCGGTCTGGTCTGGCTTAATTTTTATTTTATCGGTCCGGTTAGGTTATTTTTATTTTATCCGGTCTATAAGAAAACGGACCGTGCAGAGCTCTACTAGACACTGTATTATTTTCATTCTGAACATTCATAATATTGTGATTACACAAATTTTTGTTTTATTTATAGAGATGCATTTGTATAGTAATTTTCACTTTAATAATTTCTATATTTATTAATATTTAAACAATTTTTAAAATATTACAAAATACCTATTGTTCTCTTTAATGTAACGATTGCCGACGTACTTATAACTTTGAATATAAAGATTAGAGTTAATATAAAAACTTATAATATGTCGATATTATGATATTATAATACGTAGGTATTATAGCTAAAGAAATACAGAATGTATTCAAATCATCATGTTTTATGTTTATTTTACATAATAATATATGTCATACATTATACTCATAACTTGATATACACTTTTAGTAGCGTTTATACTATTAATTTGTTAAAAAATTAAATTTATTGAAAATATTTTTTTCATACCTTGTGAATTCGAACTCATAATAATTAACCTATAGAATACTAATTAATAATTATTAACAATTCAAAATAAAAACAACATTATTTTTGTTTTCATTTTTTTTTTAATTTAATATTTTTATAAAATACGTATAATTATGCACAAAACATTGGTGGGAACATAACATATATATTAGGTATCTCTCCGCTCAAAATCTAAAAGTAAGAAAGATGTTTTCAAATAAATTTTGTTACGAATTTCAATAATATGATTACAAAAATGTTATCGAATAAATAGGTTAGGGCAAAGGATTGATGTATATCAATCACAGTCACTCACACTATATTATTATTATAATATTATACTACGCACCCATTCACAAGAACTACATGCAAGAAAATTGCCTACATTGAAATCCTTAAAAACGGTCGCTACCGAATCCCCGTAAGATTTTTAAATATTTTACTAATAAGTGGCATATTTGATATTTCTTCTTATTATTAAATATTTACCTATTTTTAAATATATAATATTGACAATAACCATTATTATTTTGCCAATTTAAAATTTGTTTAATCACTTGTTAATCGTATAGAGACCGTAACAAAAAAAAGATAAGATAGGTTAGAGTTTCGACATCGAAATACAGACTAGTCCAATAAAACTCTTGTTAGTAATATTATATACGGTAATAACTTACTGTTCTTCTCGTTTGTTTAGTTCATGTAGTTGTAGTTGTTAGTTTTTTATAGTACTAAATAATGTTAAAAAAAAGCATTTTTCTTTAAGGGGCAAAAAGTTAAGTCTATTAACCTAACCTATTAAGGGGCAATTTGTAATCTCTCCTTAGCCACCTTTGGTCTATGTGTTGGTTGTAAATGATTATTATATATTGATATGAATGAAATTCAATGCAGGTACCACTCTCGTACGCTCATGAAAAAGTTTAAAACTCGATAAAAATATAAAATTAACTATAAGAATTTTACAACTTTCTTATTTTGTTTTGACAAAATTAATGTTAATCGCGGTAAATTATAGACTATAATCTACAGTGATGTTATTACTAACATTGTCAGATTTTGATTCTGAAAAAATATTTTTATTTGGCAGAAAAATGTCTGTGAATTGTACGAAACATATTCCGTTTTTAATTTTAGTTATGATTCAAGTTTTCTACACTTCAGTGCTCACAATAATATAAGATTTATATTTTACCAAGTTTTCGTACGATCTATAGACAATTTTCTGTAGAATTAAATTTTTTGTTCAGATTCAAAATCGGACGTTTACGTTGTCTCTAATATTATCATAACCTAAGATCTTTTAAGCTAAAATTAATGGCCGTAGCAAGGCCCCTTAAATTGTTTGATTTGTTTATATTCAAATTTGCGCCCTGTGATCACTCACCCTACACACACATTTACACCACAAAAAAATGTTTAAAATATTGCCTATACGGCTATACTTAAGCCCTTAGAAGCGGTCGGTATTCAATAAACACTGGCATTCATTTATACTTGAAATGTAAAATTTACCATCATACGAGTGAACTTGTGAACTTGGAACAAACTTGGTACCTACAGTCCTACAATCATAAAATATGATACAAAATTGTGATTAATTAACTCCTTTGTTTCGCTATAGAAGCAAAATCATAATATATTTTAATTTTTAACCATCTCGCGTGGCGTTTCCCGTGAGACTCGCTTGTGGTTATGCAAACGGTATATTATCAGGTAGGCAATCTGCCGTAGATTGCGGACCCAGCGAGGTGGGTGATAAATAAAATATAGCATAGGTACCTTACCTATATTAATTTGATTTATTCTTCTAACCTTTTTACCCGGCAAATGTTCAAAAATCCTTGCTTAGTGGGTGTCTACGTCATAATTTTAGCTATCTGCATTCTGCATGCCGAATTTCAGCCAGATTCCTCCAGTGGTTTGGGCTGTGCATTGATACATCAGTCAATCAAGTTACTGTTTTATATATACAGATAAGCTCTTCTTTATGTCTCCATAATCAGTTACTAGTTTAGTACCTATATTATAATATTAGTAGTTTCATAGACTTAATATTACTAGTGTTGTTTAATCTATTATATATTGTATCCATTTATTATTCATTCAAACATTTCATTTCATTTATGGATCGATATTCTATATTGTAGCTTATAATTAATTAGATATCATTTTAAACGAAAATTCGTTAACTCAAAGTTACTTGATACTTCTATTCGAATATCTATATATTAAGATAAAAAAAATATATTAATATAGGCACAAAAATTGATATTCTTTTATAGGTACGTGCAAGCTTTATTCAGTTGGTAAAAAGCTAAATGATTACGTAATTATACCATTCGACGATCATCTCATATCAAGAATTCATTAACTTATTGTCCAAATATTATATTATTATTGAAGTACTATTTTTTTTGTAGATATTTGTAGAAACTATTAATTAATAAAAATAAAAACATTCCCATGATGGAATGATATTTTACTTAAGTAAGATATTTTATATATTGATTATTACTACCAAGTCTAGTTATTCCTATTACAGGGGTAGAAAATAATACCAAACACGCATGTCCTGTAATATTGTTTAACTATTTATTGTAGTTGGAACTAAGCACCTACTACAGTATTACCTACATGGCTACATACTCATTACAGATTTATTAATGTGCAGTGTAAAATTAGTCGTGGATAGTAATCATAATTTCTACACATACAAGGTCGCGTCTGTTATTATACAAATTAAATAACGTATATATTATTATCTATTGCAGATGTTATATTATACCTAGTATGTTACATCAATTAATACAGGGTTGGACTAATGTAAATGGTTACAGATTAGAAATACAATTTTCTTCGTGAGTTCATCCGATTACAAAATTTACCCATAATATTATTATAATTGAAATTTACTAATTATATTATACTTATATAATATTTTATATAAAATTAATAAAAACGAAAAATAATAAGCATGTAGGTACCTATATTTAATTTAGTAATGTTTCTTTTATTTGAATTTTTAAATACCTATATTTTTAATAATGATATGACGATTAATTAGCCGATCAAGTTATTATACCAAGTAGAGCTCTTAGATCATATCATCAACTTAGAGACTCGATAAACAGAACTTAGGTATCTAATTTGTATTAATATCAATATCTAACATCCATATGGATACGCATGGTGAGAATAATATTATCATTCACTTTTTTTAATATAATATAATAAAATATAATATTATCTAGAATGAATAATATTAAACATTGTATATATATTATATTATGAAGTTTTTAAATTTTAAAATTTATGGGAAACACATATAAGTTTATAATGTTATAATATTATTTATTATTTTATACCTTGTGCATAGTGCATCGTCAATAGTGCCATATAATATTTATTATTTAAAAGCTGTTCTGATTAATCATCACTCTATACTCTAATACTATATAGTCTATAGTAATTGTATAGGCTAGTTATGAACTGTTATTTGTATTGTATACACATACTGCCATACCTCATACCTAATATAAAATATAGTTTTAAAGTAGGTAGATCATTTCATACTTCGTGGTTTAGCAATTTAATTTATTTAGGGTACCACAATAATTTATAAAAGATCAAGTTTAACACTTTTTGGATAACATAAGGAGAGTCCTGTGGCGATACAAACTTCTGTTTTTCAAATGAGAACAAATGAGAGAGGGGTCCCTTTATACTATACATTTTTGGGGGGATAATTTTTTTTTTAAATGTCTAATTCTAATTTGTAGTTTCTCAATTATCGAAATGTTTATATTAAGAATATAAATGATTATAACAAGGCTTATAAATGGTTTTACAAAAGTATAAAATATTTGTTATATACTTATATTGGATCTAGTATTTATTATACTTAGAATTTGGATCATTTTTATAAATGTTGATGGATTAATATTACTAAAAATGTTTAATTACTAGGTATTGCGTCCATAGCCTCCATTGTATATTCCAAACCCGTTATTGTGTAAGGCATGTCACTATTATCCTTAGACCTTGGAATACAAAGTCAACTGAATAACTCAACAATTGTGTGTTCGAATTTTAATTTTAATGCGTCAGAATATTTTAGAAAAAATTATGCACTGAATAATGTGTACCTAATAAAGAAGTGGATTCTTGTTTGAAAAATAGCATTTTGTATCTCCACATGACAACCCAAGTAGTAAAAAAGAATCTCAAGTAATTGAAAATATAGTCTAAATAGTATATTTAAAAATTCCAAAAATCCTTTTTTGAATAACTACCTAATATTGAAGAAAAAAGGATAATCCGGTTGTGAATCGCGGTTTATATTAATATATATGGCTACCTATTTTGTTATAAAAGTGTGACTAGTGATGATTTCCCTGTATTTATAATAATAGTATATGTCACAAGCAACGGAACTTCCAAGGCTTTTCCCGTGTATTCAATTGTAAATAATATTTATTGTTGTCTGTAATTACTGTCCACCATATTGAGTATATAACGAAAAGGTAATTGAAAAATAATTTAGTACTATTGTAGCATTGTGTACTTATTTAGAACTTTTGGTAGTATAATCCTGTAAAACATGAATTTTTTTAACGTTCCAGATGAATTTAAAAAAAACCCAGAACTTAATGAAGAAGATTTAAATCATCTCAGAGAATGGATATCCAAACAACCACACCTTCCAATCGTTACAGGCAAGTACCTATTTATTGTATCATAGAAATCTCTGTGATACGCATTATATTATTTGTCCTGTATTGTAATATATTATGCATTTATATAGGTGACATGAAAAATGTTTTCAATTTAGGCCACGAAATATAATTTATAATAATATAACACTAATAATAGGTACTTATTTGATATTTTTCTTCGATTCAAAAATTATATGTCAAAAAGATTAATGATGTTATAATATTATATATCTACATGTTTTTAATCTTTTTTTTCCTGTTTCAAACGTGAGACCAGGTGGGAAATGTTTTCGCATTGCTTTCGAATATTTTTTTAACCTAGGTACCTATGTCACAAAAGTTTGATGATAAATAAAAATGTTCAAAAGTCATCACTCATCTGTCATCATTAATTTTTACAATAATTATGAATTATAATTAATTTATATTCTATCGCTGGCTGGCTTAACTTTGAAATGTTAACAAAACATAAACAATTTAGAAAACTTGAATGGTATTTAAATGAAACGTTCATTAGATTTAAAAGCTAAAGACTCGGTAGTTACCTATATGAATTTCTAGATTACATGTGGTATACATCTTAGTATCTTATAATATAAGTGACGTGTGCTTTTAATTTATAATATATAATATGTTTTGATATGCCACTATTATTTATTGCATTAACTGTAGATTTTTAATTTACAATAATTACACCACAACAATTAATTTGGCCTGCTAAGGCGAGCGATGCGAGACAAGTGTGACGCTAACACTTAAGGTACAGTTTTGTAGTTTGTGTCCGACCCACTTTTATTTATCTATATATTTAAAAGTCGTGTACAGTTATTGCGTACACGGTATACTATGTCACCATGATAATATATTATGTACACGTAATATTAAATAATATTTTTGCAGCTTTGTATAATTTATCGTATTACTTATAGATACGTTTTAATGTTGACGTACCATTAAAATAATTAAAATATTTTCAGATGAACTCCTCGTGCTATTTTTTCACAGCTGTTTTTATCGATTGGAACCGACTAAAGTAACTATAGAGTCGTATTTCACTCTTCGCACTCATTCGCCCGAATTATTCACAAAACGAGATACCGATGTAAAATCTGTGTTAGAAGCATTTAAAACTATGTAAAACAAAAACATATTATTTATTACAATATAGTGTAAAATGATTATTTACTCAGAAGTTCATTACTCCTTAGATCGTTTAGTGCATTGCCGGGATCAACTCCAGATGGTTGCAAAGTTATATTTATATACGCAAAACGAGTAGAGGCAGAATTGTTTGTTTTATCTGATTTCATTAAAGCACTCAGCATGGTGATCGATATGTTGCTAATGACTTCAGGAACTTTCAACGGACTTATAATTATTTATGACATGAAAGGTTTTAGTCTTAGTCACGTCGGTCGTCTTGGTATCAATATGATGAAAAAATACGTGTATTTCTTGCAAGTACGACTATATTAGAAGCATTATTTTGGAATTTGAATTTCCCTACGTACTTATTTAACGAGCCTAATTAACTATTTTAATTTTAGGATGGATTACCGGCTCGTCTACAAGCTATTCATACAATAAACACAGTTCCGTTTATTGACATGATAACTAGTATGACGAAACCTTTTATGAAAAAAGAATTATCCGAGAAAGTAATTCACTTTTTTTTTATAATATTTTTATTATTGTTTACACTATATAATGTTATAGTACTAAAAATATATTTTACAGTGCATTAATATATAATTATGTTTTATTTCAGTTGTACTACCACTCGGCTGCAGATTCCGAAACGATATTTGATTATATACCAAAAGAAATAATGCCAATTGAGATCGGAGGAAGTGGACAAACTCTACAAAATTTAAGCGGTGGGTCTATAATTTATTGATTTGATAAAAATACCTACAAAACAATAGTATCATAGGTACATGGCTATACTAAATTGTCTTTTGTATGAAATTAGATGATACATTTGACAAAGTCAAAGCAATGAGAAAATGGTTCTTAGAAGAAGAAAACTACAGAGTAGATGAACAAAAACGTCCGGGTAAACCAAAGACGGAAAGTGACTATTTTGGCGTTGAAGGTTCTTTCAAGACTTTAAATTTGGATTGAAATATTATAATATTGTTATTGTTTTGGGACACAAATTATATTTATATAGAAGAAATAGAATACTTATTAGGTAATCATACTATAAAAGTTTTAGTCATAAAGAAGGTTGTACACAAAATAATAGGATAAATTAAAATATTATACTTATATTATAGTTAATTATATCTATCAAGTTTAGTAGGTACTTTACATAAACATAATGTTATTCAGATTCATATATCTCTTGCATGGCTAAATATTATAGTAAATAGTCCATTATAGTTTGTCAGCCTACTAGCCTAGGCTATTTTATATTATATTTATATTGTTATAATAAATACAGTAGCCAGTAAGTTGAATTAATATTATTTGCATTATTTGCATTATTTTAATATTCGTATATAATAATATACTTGAGAAATTTCAAGTACCCACAAATAATATTTTTAAATTACAACAAATTAAGAAAATCGCTTCATGAGAAATTAAGTGAGTATGCAATATGTTGTAAAAATTTGATTTGACTTTTCGGTAGACATTTTGTTTTTGATAAGGGAAGACAAACTTATATGAGGAATATTGTATTACATTTTAAATTTTTTAAAACTAAAAATATCCGTAAACAGCTCAAAACAATTCAAAAAATTTTGAAAATGGTATGGTGTATAGTAATAGATATAGTTATCCTGGTAAATTGAATGTTATTTTATCATTATGTGTTCGTACTATTAACAAAAAAAGAAATACTATTATACCAACGTAGATTAATATTAATCTTATATTATGATATTTCTTATAATATATATATTTATTCTCAATCAAGTATTTTTTTAATGATAAGTGGAAGTGTTTATCTCGAACCGACCTTGCAGATTTAAAATACCTATGTGTTGCATTTTAAATAGTTTTGAAAATAATTTAGATTAATCTATAACTTTAGAAATATATTATATACCTAGTTAACTAACAACAAGTTGTGTATTAAAGTGTTTCACACCTTGCGGCTTTCATATTATTATCATATATGCCATAATATGGTCTTCAACATATGATGTATGTATTATATAATAATATATTAATACTAAGATGGCTAGGTCTATGTATAATTTAAATCTAACGTAACATATGTAAAATATGTTAAAAAAATATGTATACCTACCGTAAATATGTACCTAATATATCGCACATAAGTAGTTTTCTATATTCTTCACTAAAATAAAATAATAATCGTCTAAAATCTGCTAGTTTTTTGTTTTGTTATGTTTAAATTATTATATATTATTATACTATATTATATTAAAATATTAAAATATTAATGCATGTATATAAATTGAATATAGTTAATAGTTATAAACGGACGAAGGTTAAAAATCAAATTAAATGCAATAATAATGTGTCACATTAACTGGTTGCGCCTGGTGGCTGGTATACTAATCCTAAAATAGTCGTCGTTTGGTTACCGGACAAATCCACACGCACCATATATGGTCTATGTAGGTAGAATTTTCACTCTCCGAGACCTCTTTGGCTTCTGACCGGTCGTTTCTTAAATAAATCCCTTGACTCATATTATTATAATAACGTGTATTTAATATTCTCAACCGCCGATCGTTTGTCGGACGTGTACTTAATTTATAAATTATCGTTACAGGCGTACAATACAATAATAACTGAATTACTTAATAAATTGGGTCTGTAGGTGGTTTCTTGCAAATTCTAAAGAACGCACTCGGTTCATTCAACACCACTGTCGATATCTCATTTACCTAATAGCAGATTTGGCAAATCGGACGGTGACTTTTGGAATGGAATCAACAACAAAAATAACTGTTCAATGTCGAGGTATAAACTAAAGTATTTAAAAACCAAAAGTTTTTCAAACTTTCTTGAACTCAAACATTAAAAAAATTCGCTGTCAACTATAATTACTGTATGGCTCATTTAAACGGAGAAATTATAAGAATAACAAACAATGCAGCATACTAAAACGATTCAATTAGTATCGTATCCTGCCAAACTATTTTTGTGTTTGAACTTGAACTAATATAATATACTTGTACCTATCATTATTTATGAATCAAAAACATAATAATACCTATTCTTATTGTATTAACTTCTTTATATTATATATTTACATGGTGTTTAAAATAATGTTGATACTGTTAGGTATACAAAATTCTATTAACAAAATTATATGTTGATACTTGATACTTATATACTACTATACAATGTATAGTATCATAATAGTATCATAATATAATCTATTAATATGTATTACATATTATGTAGATATATTCTTAATTTATTGAGAATTTTAAGTTGTTGTTTCCTGCTCTAGTGCTCTATGTAGATTCCTGCTGTATTATCAAATATAACTAATTTTTGTGATACAAAAAAAATATCTTCATTTATCTAACTATTAATCTTTACAACCATGTCATGATATCTAAACCTACCATGAAAAAATATAAATAACATCAATAAGATTCGTAAAATGATAAATTATGTATAGCTATCTGTTTTTGTATCATTATAAAAACATAATGTGAATTTGACTGGGTGTCCGTGTTTAATATGCGATTTAGTGTCAACACACATTCAACCACGTGCAGAAATGTTCAAATGTATACCTACCTACCTACCTACATGGATAAAATTCACTTATAACGATAATAATATAACATATCATAACTTAACTGTTGTAAAATTGTACACATATTAATTACAATTGTCAAGATAAATGTTATTAGATAGGTAATTACCAACTTACACATTGAGATAAATTTACTCACTTTTATAGTTTTATGTGTAAACTGTACAGCTAGGTTATACCTTTACATCGGTTATGACTAAAAGCACGAATTTTATGATTACTAGGTAAAAGTTTATTTGTGCTTTTGTACGCCTTAACAGTGTAGGGATAAGATCGGAAAATTCAATTTTATTTTTTGTTTATTTCAAACTTAAATGTTATTTAAAACCCATTGGACTTAAACTGGTAATAACTAGCTTTATTACAGGAAACAATTTTAAGCTCGTTATATTCAATTTTCAAAAGTATTAGGTATTTCTGTTTTAATAATAAAAATGATGAAGTTCTGCCGTATAATTATCAATTATGTTTATGGTATAATATTTTCTTAGATAATGGTAAATACTAAATGTCTACATTTATTGTAAACACGTATAATAGTAATTAGTAAAACATGAATTATGAAATATGTTTATAATATGTACCTACTTTGAAAAATAAATGCCTAAAATGAGCCATTTACAAACTGTGAGCTTCAAATTTCAAATTTGATTTTATGGTACCTTATTGAATAAAAGTTCCATTAATAATAAGTAATAACTTTGATTTCGCTACATCTGTGGTAATGAATGGTGATAGTCACTGAAACATTAAAATGTACATACGGTCGATAAATTGGAGCAAATTAACCACAGATATAATATGATACCGTTAAGTCCGCCACACTGAATCCAAAAAACCAAGGATAAAACAATGAAATAGATGAAACATGAGCCAAAACATAATTATTGCAAAACCTATACATTGTTTGCTATAATAATAGTATAAAATGTACAATTAATACGTATTAACATTATTATTGTTCATTTAAAACGTATTTGCATTTTTAATTTTGATTTCATATTTATACAATAACACAATGACGTATTCTGTTTTGTTCGTAAAAACTTTTCTGGCATGTTCCAAAATTTAAATAATTTGGGTTATTTGGGTTGGAAATTCGATAGTAGTGATAATTTAGGTGGTTTATTTTTGGAAGTTCCAGTAGTCATAACAATATTATGTATAAATAAATTAATATTGTTACCTTTAGATACTATACTATATAAACCCTTTTACTTTTATAGATAATAAGCAAATATATTTTTGCTACAAATTTGTGAGTCACACTTTTATACAATTTTTTATTCTTAAAACTGTAGGAACTAAAATAAATAAGTATATTACCTTTTGTTCATATAGGTATGGTCTGTATTTTGGGTTTATTAAAATACGCGTAGTAATAAGAAGTTCGTATGTCTAATCATTTTAAAATTCAGTTTTCATGTATTGTTAAAGCATAATAAATATTTGGAAAGTACATCATTTTTCCATTAGTTTTATTAATAAAATATAATACTGTAGTCTGTACAGGTAGGTATTTTATTTATTTCCATTTTAATCTTATCGGTATAGTCTAGGAGCTTCTGACAGTTTTACCTCACCCATTTTAGCTCCTTTGAAATGTTTATAGCTAATAGAATCGGTTCTGCTAAAGTGCTAAATACTATAGAAAAATCGGTGTCTTTAAAATAAACTGACTTTAGCGCCTCAGCCACCAACACCAAATGATAATTAAATTCTATCATAAAAAAATCGGCTGATGACAATTTAAATTCTAACATGTAGAAATCAATTATACATTTTAAAAACTAAACAATTTTATAGTTTTTTATACATTTTGTTTAAATTAATTAATTTTTTCCAATGGGAATATTACAGAAAACAATGAATATAAATTGAGTAAATTATATTAACTTGTTTATTTTAGATTGTGAGCGAAGCGATGAATGTATTGACTTTACAATGATGTATGTTTTTTATTTTTTTATTTTTGTGTCTGTCATCACATTTTAGGACAGTAAAAGTGGTTGGATTTTCTTCAACAGTAACTTTTCTGATAGGAAAGTGAATCTAGTTGGTACTTTGGGGGGTCAAAAGTAAAAAATTTCCTAGTAGTTTTCAAAAGCGACGTGCAAAACAAAAGAAAAATTAAGGAAAAACGGGAATTTTTACGCAAAATCTGTTTTCGAAAAAATCGATTTTGGTTTTTGGTGTAACTCTAAAACAAATGACCGTAGGGACATGACATTTTGACTGAATGTTTATAATTCCATTTCCTATACACCATAACATTTTCCAAATATTTTGACTTATTTTGAGCTGTTTACGGACATTGTCAATTTCCATTTTTTTTAGTTTTTTTTTCTATAAATATCAATAAAATATTATCTGTTGAGTAAAAAAGCTTGAAATTTTAATAGAAGGCTCCTAGGTTATTGTTTCAAAGGCAGATGAAAAAAATTTAAAATCCTTAATCACAGATTTTATTTAAAAGCATTTAAAGTTCAAATTTTGACAAAATACACTCGATATGTCATGTAACGATTTTCTAATTTTGTTGTAATTAAAAAAAATGAATGTTTATATTAGCATTTTCTATACACCGTAAAATGTTGAAAATATTTTGACTCTTTTTGAGCTGTTTACGGACATTGTCAGTTTTAAATTTTTTTAGTTTTTTTTTCTATAAATATCAATTAAGTTTTATTTGTTGGGTAAAAAAACGTGAAAATTTAATATAAGGCTCCTGATTTATCATTCTAATAGTAGTTAAAAAATATTAGGTTAAAATACATAGGCACAATTTTTTTTTATAAGCATTTAAAGTTCAAATTTTGACAACATTTATCAAATTTATAATTTATTAATTATTTTGTAGTTAAAAATGTATAAAATGTTTAACTTTTATGGCTAAGGGTTGAAAATTTAAATCAAGGCTCCACGTAAATAGGTTATATATAAATTACTTTATTCACAATAATATCATCAAATATACTTGGTAAAATAATAGGCTGACTGACCGTTTTCGCTCAGAATCGTTTTTCTTATACAATGATATTATATCATTGAATTCAAATTTAACACCATCCATTACAGTGTCCCACTTGTAACCTACTGTACAGCAGACCGACATCCACTTATCTGCCTTTTTTTAGCTTATATTCGTCCAAACTTACTCCTTAACAATTCTCTACGGCGCACAGTGTTCCAGAAAGTTGATATATGTGGACAAAATTTGAATTTTTATAATCAGTAATTGAAAATAAAATAAAATTTATTTTGTTGATAGTCATCAGTGACATCAGTGACTGATTACATAAAAAAGGTTTTTAAATCAGTACGCTTATTTCGTGCAATTCTATAATGTACTAAATATACTAATAAGTAATAGTCTGATACATAAGGTTTTTAATGACAATTTAATTTTTAAATTGTTTGAGCGTATAGTATCAGTATGGTTAGCGTTGTTCGTAAAATTAAGTTGGATCGGTTATTTTACTTTAATATCATATTGTATACACTAGTGGAAGGTACGAGTATATACATATGTATAATATAATATATATTATTTTTTTTTGTTAAGTTTTGCATGTACAATTTAAATGATATATATAGAAATATTTAAATATTTAAATATGTTAATAATATATTATTAATGGATACGGAAAAAAAGTAGTAGATAATAGAGGTTCTAAATTCGTGTTTTCCATTAACTTAACTTGTCCTCTAAACGATATTATATAATTTGGTTGTGGCATGTTGCGGCATAATACATAATAGCATATACCACCTATTATATTTAAAATAATATTATTTATATTTGTATGTACTTTCAAATTAGAGAATATAAGGCTCCTGATTTATCATTCTAATAGTAGTTAAAAAATATTAGGTTAAAATACATAGGCCGTGAAAAATAAAATTAAGGAAAAACGGGATTTTGGTTTTTGGTGCAATTTTTAAACAAATTAGCATAAGAACATGACATTTTGACTAAATGTTTATATTAGCATTTTCTATACACCATAATAATTTCCAAATATTTTGACTTATTTTGAGCTGTTAACGAACATTTTCAATTTCTATTTTTTTTCTATAATTATCAATAAATTTGTTTATGTTAGTTAAAAAAGGTTGAAAATGTAATAGAAGACTTCTAGTATACTGTTTCAAAGGCAAATCCAAAAAGTCCATAGTCAAAATGTTTTTATAAGCATTTAAAGTTCAAATATTGACAAAATACATAAAAAATTTTATTTTTAAATCTAAGATTTGAAAATGTAATACAAGATTCCTCATAAATTCGTCTACCTTTATCAACAACAAAAAAATGTCTACAAGAAAGTTTAATTAAATTTTTATGAGCGTTTGAAATACATATTTTTGCAACATTTGATATTCACTCGATTTCTCTTGTAACGATTTCCTTATTTTGTTGTAATTAAAAAACGAATGACTGTAGATACTTGAAAATGTCACGAAATGTTTATATTAGCCTTTTCTATACACCATTCAATTTTGAAAATAAATTTGACTCTTTTTGAGCTGTTTACGGACATTGTCAGTTTTCAATTTTTTTAGTTTTTTTTTCTATATATATCAATAAAATTGTATTTGTTTGGTAAAAAGCGTGAAAATATAATGCAAGGCTTCTGATATATTGTTACAATAGCAGTTAAAAAATATTAAAGATACGTAGTTTTTTTTTATAAGCATTTAAAGTTCGAATTTCGACAAAATTTATCAAATTTAAAATTTAATAATCATTTTGTAGTTCAAAATGTAGTATAAAATGTTCAACTCTTATAGCTAAGGATAGAAAACTTATAAGTTTCCACGTATGTAGGTTGTATATAAATTACTTTATTCACAATAATATCATCAAATATAATTAGTAATATCATACGCTGTCTGACTGTCTTCGTTCAGAATCGTTTTTTTTGTACATCATTTATTATATCATTGAACTAAAATTTAACACCATCCATTACACTTGCCCACTTGTAACCTACTGTACAACAGAGCGACATCCACTTACCCACCATTTTTATTTAAGATTTTACCGGTTACAACAACTAAGGTTACAATATTTTTATTTTACTACTTATTTATAGGTTATTCATCAATCATCATGAAAGTGTTGCCCATGAAAGTGTTTTTTTTTAATTTGTAGTTGGTTGATTTTATTACGGCTTATTGATTGTTTTTTGATTTTAGTTATGTTTGTCTGCCTAAGTAGAACCCTGTTTCAACATGCCACAACCAAATTATATAATATCGTTTAGAGGACAAGTTAAGTTAATGGAAAACACGAATTTAGAACCTCTATTATCTACTACTTTTTTTCCGTATCCATTAATAATATATTATTAACATATTTAAATATTTAAATATTTCTATATATATCATTTAAATTGTACATGCAAAACTTAACAAAAAAAAATAATATATATTATATTATACATATGTATATACTCGTACCTTCCACTAGTGTATACAATATGATATTAAAGTAAAATAACCGATCCAACTTAATTTTACGAACAACGCTAACCATACTGATACTATACGCTCAAACAATTTAAAAATTAAATTGTCATTAAAAACCTTATGTATCAGACTATTACTTATTAGTATATTTAGTACATTATAGAATTGCACGAAATAAGCGTACTGATTTAAAAACCTTTTTTATGTAATCAGTCACTGATGTCACTGATGACTATCAACAAAATAAATTTTATTTTATTTTCAATTACTGATTATAAAAATTCAAATTTTGTCCACATATATCAACTTTCTGGAACACTGTGCGCCGTAGAGAATTGTTAAGGAGTAAGTTTGGACGAATACAAGCTAAAAAAAGGCAGATAAGTGGATGTCGGTCTGCTGTACAGTAGGTTACAAGTGGGACACTGTAATGGATGGTGTTAAATTTGAATTCAATGATATAATATCATTGTATAAGAAAAACGATTCTGAGCGAAAACGGTCAGTCAGCCTATTATTTTACCAAGTATATTTGATGATATTATTGTGAATAAAGTAATTTATATATAACCTATTTACGTGGAGCCTTGATTTAAATTTTCAACCCTTAGCCATAAAAGTTAAACATTTTATACATTTTTAACTACAAAATAATTAATAAATTATAAATTTGATAAATGTTGTCAAAATTTGAACTTTAAATGCTTATAAAAAAAAATTGTGCCTATGTATTTTAACCTAATATTTTTTAACTACTATTAGAATGATAAATCAGGAGCCTTATATTAAATTTTCACGTTTTTTTACCCAACAAATAAAACTTAATTGATATTTATAGAAAAAAAAACTAAAAAAATTTAAAACTGACAATGTCCGTAAACAGCTCAAAAAGAGTCAAAATATTTTCAACATTTTACGGTGTATAGAAAATGCTAATATAAACATTCATTTTTTTTAATTACAACAAAATTAGAAAATCGTTACATGACATATCGAGTGTATTTTGTCAAAATTTGAACTTTAAATGCTTTTAAATAAAATCTGTGATTAAGGATTTTAAATTTTTTTCATCTGCCTTTGAAACAATAACCTAGGAGCCTTCTATTAAAATTTCAAGCTTTTTTACTCAACAGATAATATTTTATTGATATTTATAGAAAAAAAAAACTAAAAAAAATGGAAATTGACAATGTCCGTAAACAGCTCAAAATAAGTCAAAATATTTGGAAAATGTTATGGTGTATAGGAAATGGAATTATAAACATTCAGTCAAAATGTCATGTCCCTACGGTCATTTGTTTTAGAGTTACACCAAAAACCAAAATCGATTTTTTCGAAAACAGATTTTGCGTAAAAATTCCCGTTTTTCCTTAATTTTTCTTTTGTTTTGCACGTCGCTTTTGAAAACTACTAGGAAATTTTTTACTTTTGACCCCCCAAAGTACCAACTAGATTCACTTTCCTATCAGAAAAGTTACTGTTGAAGAAAATCCAACCACTTTTACTGTCCTAAAATGTGATGACAGACACAAAAATAAAAAAATAAAAAACATACATCATTGTAAAGTCAATACATTCATCGCTTCGCTCACAATCTAAAACGAAAATAAAAATATTATTAATTTTCAACAAAAACATCCTACTACTAGTAAGAGCCTGCAGCCTGCAGGTGTCGAAAATATAGACCAATCTGGTCGCCTCAACGAAGCAAAGCCTTTCTATTAATTATTATTATTATAATATTTATAATGAAGTAGTTACTGGCTTACTACCTATAACAATATAATAGGTAGATTTATATCACATAAATTGAACTTAATAAAACAAATTTCTGTTCAAGCAGTATTCACATGGCGATGACAAAGAAACGACACAACCAATACTATTCAAGGTTTTAAAATGAAATATAAAAAACCGGAAAAAATTGTCAACTATAACACTTGCAAATACCCGCCATGTATATTATTATTATAGATGAGTCTAGGACAACTTATATGTCATTGCCTCGTGCTACATAATAATCTGGTAGCACCTATAATAATTCCTATATAAGGGGTCGGGCAGGGCAATCGTGGAATGTTCATTAAATCTAACTCATCCGCTGTCTTATGAAATCCCACGTCAGACAAAAGTAACGGACTAAAAAGGACGGATCTATCGCATGCAAAAATGTGTACGGTGCCCGGTGGTGGTAAAAAAATAATATTATACTCGAGTGAAAATGTCGACAATAAACTACATTTCTTTAAAACATCAATCGACCCATGGAAAACTCCTCCACCTTCATCCAGGCACGAAGAAGTAGTCACCACAAGAACTCGGATTGGTCACTCCCGTCTAACACACCTGCATCTCATAACAAAAGAAGACAGCCCGACCTGCGAACTCTGTGACAAAGCACTGACAATCAAACACGTCACACTTGAATGCCCCAAGTTCATCAACTCTAGACAAATTCTCGGAAACCCATCAACAATGCAACAGGCACTTGGCGAAGAGAACACTAAAAACATATATAATTTTTTCAAAAACATAGGCTTAGCAAAATTAATTTAGAAAAATTACTAATAATTAAATAATGAAATGTTTAAATGTATATATATCCCACAAAATCCCTATATTGTTAAACGTAATGTATCCCCATAGTTGTAAGACCAATATTCACTTTATATTTTTTTGTAATTTTCACAGGCTAATAACCTCGGGAGTTGAAGCCTTATTTAAATAAAAAAAAAAAAAAAAAAACTACATTTCTGTACTCTTTAGATCATAATAATATAATACAATATTATACCATTACAAATTGTGCCTGTACGATGGTGGCGCCAAAAAATCGGTAATCGGAAAAAAAATCCTCGGATATAAAATCCCCAAAGCAAATACTTATCTATGGTTTAATCATACATCTTGAAATACTCATAACTCGCCTTAAAATTTAAATATGATTAGAAACCTATAATATTGCCTAGATAATAATCTTAGTTTTAAATTTTATAAGAAGACAATTCACTTTAATTTTCAAACTATAACGTGATCCGTTGTGCGTAAAATTTTTCGTTTTTTTTTAATAAGTATTTTTGTTTTAGATTCTGAGCGGAGCGATGAATGTATTCATTTTACAATAATGTGTGTTTTTTATTTTTGTATTTGAATCAGTACTCATAAAACTGTTGCGATTTTCTTCAACAGTAGGTATCTTGTTCGATAGGAAAGTGGATCTAGCATTCGGGAGGTCAACATTTAAAATTCCCACTAACTGACTAACACAAATACTGGTCGTTTATATTAGCATTTTCGATACACGGTATAGTTTTCAAAATATTTTGATTTATTTTGAACTGTTTACGGACATTTTCAGTTTCCAATATTTTAGTTTTTTTTTCTATGAATGTCAATAAAATTTTATTTTCTATGTAAATAAGCTTGCAAATTTAATATAAGACTCCTAATGTTGTTAGAACGACAGTTGAAAAATATTGAAAATACATGGTCACAATTTTTTTATAAGCATTTAAAGTTCGAATTTTAACTAAATGCGTAAAAATGACGACAATTATTTGAGCTAGAAATTCATAAAAATTGTCCTTTTTAAATCTAAGATTTTAAAATGTTATACAAGTTCCTTATAAGTTTGTCTACCCTTAACAAAATATATATCTATAAGAAAGTCAAATTAAATTAATTTTTTACAACATTGGATATATTCACTCGATAGGTATCTCAAGTACCGATTTTCAAAAACGAATAACTGTAGATATATGAACATTTCACTGAATGTTTGTATTTTCATTCTCTCTACGCCAACATTTTTTTGCTAAATGATAAATGATAAATGTAAATTGAAAACGTTCTCTACTGCAGTCACCGATTGTGTCTCACGGGCTTTCAATTATTATAAAGTTAAGTAAGCTTTAGTTAATTCCTATTTTTAAAAATTTGGTTTTTATGCCGTATACCCATTACCCATGTCCGTTATCACTTATCTATATTTAAGACAGTGGTGGATCCAGGGGGAATCCCCCCCCCCCAATCACCGTAGTTTCCCTTTGTTTTACACTGTGTTTAGCCAATTGTGTAGCAAATGTATGTACTTTTGTACTTTTGCCTCCTCCATGCTCCCCCCAAAATTAAGCCCTGGATTTAATAACTGCTAGCTTATCCAAAATATAACATCTTGAATGTTGAAAGTGGATAACAGTTTCGTAACAGTGTATAGGTATACACGGATAAAGCGAAACGTCAATATATATAAGAAAGCTCGTACATCTAAACTTTGTTTTTGCTCTACAGTATAATTTAGAAAAAGATGACTCGGCATGCCTATTTTTGATAGTTCGCCAACGCGATCTGACAACGACTACGCACTTATACAATATGTCGCTTGTGATTAAAATATCCATAATATTACAGGCGTCGGTATAATGGTATCTAATAGATATTTAACATATTAATATAATATGCGTTCGTCTTACAGAAATACTTATAGTCGTGACCGGAAACGTGTTAAAATCGAGACCTCCTCAAACAACACCCTCCCCCCACCATAAATCAATGAGTTGTGCCAGTTGTGATGATAATATAATATTATGTGTACACCGTGATGATCGGAGTTGCGATCTTTCGAGGGCGGTGACTTTTTTCTTCAGCAAGGGTATAATCTTATGGCGTCGATTTGGGCTATATTATATTTTATTTTTCCCGCAACGCTGCTCGAAAAATCGAAAACAACTCGCGACGGGCGCCACAGCAGGGTCTTACGTAAAGTTTGTGTACATTTATATATGATAATATTATATAGATACGGTGGTCTATAATATGTTATACGTGGTCGTTAAACACGCAGTGACGTCACGGAAGTGTTGGCCGGGCATAATAATATATGGTATGAGTCACCGACGACGCCCGTCCGTCGGAGACTCGTTTTTCGCGTCCTGCGTGGTCGCCGCCCCATTCTATTTTACATTACTGTTATGTTATGTCACCGCCATCGTCACGACTCACGATCGTACAAACATTTCTATAAACGGAAGATGGTGCCGGAACACAATCGACAGAAAACATAAACAAGGTGATAGCAGGCACGCGCAGCGTATCGCGAGAGATTTATCGACACTTTTGGACGGTAGGCGGAAAAAAATCCCAGAAAAAAAACCTAACCGAAAAATGCCCAGAAATATAAATATAAATGTGAACAGACATTGTATACTTTACTCCTAATTATTAATTACTATGTACCTATAACAAAATATAATTTTATATTATAATGAAAATAATAATAATTGTATAAAATGTAGATTGTAAATCAAATAAAAATATAAATATGAACACAATATTATGTATACGTCATGATTTATTGTGTTATAAGTTATGACTTATGAGTTATGAGTAATAAAATATCAGTCAAAGGTATATATACACACTACAATAAGTTTAAGTCAAAAAACATAAGCCTTAGGTATATGCATACTAAAATGAATACAAAAATTATAAAACAGGAGGTATCTCAACAACCAAAAATGGAGTACTATATTATGGAGTGTCAATATTACCCAGTTATTGATAAATTTTAACATTTTGACTGGTTACATACTGTTTATATAAATATAATATTAACTAAGCTTTTTTTTTCTTGGCGTGTTTATTTTTTGGGTTTTTTTTCTGGTCTTTTTTCCTTGGGCTTTTTTTCCGCCTACCACTTTTTATACTACCTACCCGTTTATTAATCGCGATAACGATATCGTGTTTTCAAATTTTAAATTTTAAACAAAATCTGAGGTAAAGGCTATAATAAATACGGAAGCGCTAAAAACCTGAAATTTTGAAAACAGGACTTTAAACCATGTAGGACAGTAAAAATCTGAACTGGAAAAATATGTACAGTAAAGGTTTGGAATACCAATATTTGAAATCGGTAATTTCTGCAGCAGGTTCAATATCACAGGTCATCATAAATATTGAGTTGTGCAATGGATCCATGGCCCAGGTATATATATCCCTCCCACAAATAGAATACCTATAACGCTATTAATATCACTACCGTAGCATTTATAGCTGCACTGCGGATATCAACTGCATATTATACTCCTTTATATCAACACCCTCGCGCGATAATCGACTCGTCACTGATGCAGCTGACGCATCACGCCACCGCAATGTGGCAGTGGCAGCAGCAGCGTGGTCGTCACCTGCCTCATAAGGATCAGTGGGCGAAGCCATTTATAAAATCATCCCCTATCCAGGACTTTATAATATTATAAAATAATGCATTGTATATTATGCAGTGCGTACTCAGAATTGAAAATGTATCTAATTGTTTGGCAGTATACCTAAATATTATAATACACGGACCGATTCTTTAAGAATCATTATAAAGTTACAAATACTCATTTTTTTGGTAAATATTATTTTTGATAATTTAAAATCATTTGAAAAAAACATTTTTGAAATAAATTATATTTGTTGCCTTTAAGTTAATATGAGCGGAGTAGTGGACCTAGATTTTGCAGGGTAGGTGGTCCAGTGTTCCTAACCTAGCCTAATACCTAACCAGTATTCTGTTTTTTTTGGTAACTATATTATACTTCAAATTATCTTTCACAATTGTAATTAAATTGCTCTTATGTCCTTTTTATATTTATTTACATTACTTTCAAGTTAAAAAAGTAACTTCATTATCTACTAATAAAGTATCTCTTTGCCAATTCATTTACCGGTACCGCTCATCTAAACTGTAAAATGTCAATGCTCATAAGTTATAATCAACTACCTAGGTACTTATTCGAGATTCAATTGTTATATAATAAAATACCAGGAAAATCGTAATTTTTGGAATAATAAGCTAAAAACGTATAGGTATACTTATAGTATTTCTAAAAACGTTGATAGGCTAACCTACAATACCTACTTTTCGAGACAATGAGCATGTTTACTAATAAAATAATCACCCTTACCTATATTATATTATGCTGCAGTGTATAAGCCGTTACGGACATCGAATGAGGGCTGTTTCGAAAAATTAACGATCGTATAGAGTATAGACTATAATTTAGGTAATATGTATTATTATAGGTATCATGTTTGGAGTATTTATAGTTTATTGGTACAATGATGCGGCGCAGTTTGTCCCCCCGAAATAGTTGATTAATATTTCGAACCTTCATGACGTAACTCCGGCTGCACTCCACATTTAAAAAGTTATGTTCACACAGTTCATTATTTATATGATTAAAAATTGGACGTATTTTGAACGTGTCAGTGTCAGAGTTCAACATTAAATCAACTAACACATCTCAATTAACTTAAGTACAGACTTTAGTTGCATTCTTTAAAGTATTATATTGCTCCTTTTGCATTTATACAGTGAACAGCTTGCATACAGCATTGTGATTTCCGGGCAACAGATTTGTGTGGTGTGCCAACATGAATTATCAAAAGTTAACTATTAATCCATTAAATTTAAATTAAACTAGGCACTCTCATAATAAATATCTGTAAAATTAATAATAGAAACAAAAGAAACTTGTTAGGTACGTTAAAATAGTAATACTTAACCTTAACTTAGTGACTATCGTTAACACATAATATATTAATATCCTTGAACTAATATATTATTATGATGTGCAGTGTGCACTTTACGATAAATTTAATTTTAAACTGTGCCAAAACTCAGATCCAAATACTTTCGATTGAATGAAAAAAATAAGTAGAACCTATTATTACTAAATAAAGTACACATATACATTTTTGGGTGTTAGTGAATGTATGTACTTATTTTAAAATAATTTGTTAATTTAGTTCAATTTTTTAACCTTTATTGGGCAAAATTGAATTACTTCTAAATTCTAATTATCATGATTTTATTTCAATTTTAAAATCACATTTTCGAACAAAAACGTTATGATATTAAAGCCTAAAGGTTCCTAAAGCTCTATTATAAAGAATATAATACTATAGTATACACCTATTGCCGCAAAGCTGGGCAAGTTAATGATTTTGTTTAACTCAGTTAAGTTAAGTTAATATGCACCAATAACAAAAAGTTAAAAGTTAATTTAATTATAGGTTAACTCAGTTAAGTTAAAAGTCAATACACACTTTTTGTTAACTTTTTATTAAGTTAAAAAAAAGTTAATTTGTTTATACAACGCTAGCGTGCTTAATTTTTTTCCAACCCAAAACTAAATTATAGGATATAGTGTTCATACATCATACAGTATTTCCATATAAGTTAGATTCAAATGATATACATTTTTAACTTTAAACAATTTACGATACATATTTTTTGACATGAAAACGAATTAGACTGAAATAGTGAAATATTTTAAGATTAAAAACAAAATAAATTAACTTAACTTAACTTACTTTTTAAAATGAAAAATTAACTCGTTAATTTCACGTTAATTAAGAAAGAAATGTAGTAAGTTAAGTTAACAGGTACCTAACAGTTAAGTTGATGAAAAGCCAAAAGTAACTAGTTAAGTTAAAAAGTTTAAATTAAATTAACTTTTTAACTTAACTTTAATTTTTTTACTCGTTAATGCCCAGCTTAACTTCCATGGTTCCATGATACGAACTACGAAGTCTTATAGTACCTATATTGTTATAACAAAACAAATTGTGATTTTCATCATTAATAATTTTTTTTTTAAATATCTAATAAATATACTTCTGTAATTTATCAGCTTTGCATATCAAGAATACAATAGGTACTAATATTATTAAACTGTTTTGATAAATCAATCCATAATAAGAATAAATAGGTAATAGCATGTAAGTTGTTTATAATAATTTTTGTCTTCTAAAAGAACGAAGTGAAATAATAGTTTATTATAGTTAAAATTATTCACAATATTGCAGTGTGATGAATATTAGGTAAAAATAGATTAAACACATCTGACGTCATACAATAATTTTAGATAAACAAATATGTAGGTAGATAATGCAGACTTATACACAATACTCAATACTCTTCAGAGAAAGGAGCTGGATTTTGCTAATTAAAATATTACTTCTAAACAGAATTTTGGATATGATTGAGAAATATATTTTTACAGTAAAAATTAAAAGTATTGCATACCTATTTTGTATCAATTTTTGATGTATTAAATATAAAATGTAATATACACTAATCTTGGATTACGAAAAAAACATATTAAGTTCAACATGATAAATAAATAAATTTATTATTTTCAGAAAAATATGAAGGGTCTTTATATCTGGTCTTATAGCTTATAGGTATTTTTGCAGTTTATATCTTCGAAGTTGACAAATCGTGCTTCGTAATCTGCTACCACGCAAATATTGAATTTTAATCGGAAATTGCAATAGGTAGGTATGTGTTATGGTTACCAGAGTGCTTACACACCATGGTTACGCCAGGTATGGTGTCCCGCACCACGGTAGCAGTATAATATTGTATCGTTATCGAACGGTTGAATAAAATAAAAATATCAGACGATATAGTAACCTACCTGTATAAATTATTTTACTCGACAGTCTATTATTGAAATGTATAATAATAATAATAATAGTTTTGGAAATTTCTAGAACTTATTTCTCGGCCCGGCCTGCACCCACGCACTGCAGAGACGAAACGCGCACGCGTTTTACCGGTGGTTTCGTAAGTACAAAAGATACACACACACAAAATAATAATAATAATAATAATAACAGTGGTATTGAAACGAAACGAGAAAAAACAGAAAGGGAACGTTTCGTATAATACGTTATAAACGTTTCGTTACACGTATATTATAATATACGTTTAGTTATTCTCATCGCCTACGCTGTGTGCGCGTGCGCGCTAGACCAGCATCCGCGTGAAAATGGTGGGTGTTCGATTTTCCACTCATATAGACCGAGTGCGGACCCGCTGGCGTCAGTCATACCCCGAGTGTGTTTGTTGCGTGTCCACAACAGCCGATTTTCACTTTTCAGCGGAATACAAGCCGTAAACCACTTCTATATCACATCGCATAATAAATCGCGTGTAGAGTAATATAAAATCGCATATTATTACTGTCGCATATTTACCCCTTCAAATATTCTCGTCCGTTATCGATTTTTTTTCTTTGTACACGCTAAAATATAAATGGCACACAACACTGGCGTCAAACGAGACATCCCTATCAAATTGGGCGACTTCAGCGTGATCGACTCGGAGTTCAGTAACATCCGCGAGCGTTTCGACGCTGAAATGCGAAAAATGGAAGACGAGATGACCAAGTTCCGTTCCGAACTCATGAACAAAGAGTCCAACTTTTTCAAGACTACGTCCAAGTTAGTATATGAAAATAATATGACGTAATATTATCAATCTAACCGTTATTATAGGTATTATTTTTTTCGTATTTTCGAACACGTTCTTGTTGCATAATAGGTGTGTGATTTATCATCGAATTCGACGTAGGTATTTTTACAATATCTGTGCTACACACGCATTTATTATTATCTTAACGGTATTTAAAACAAAAATGTACTACCTATATTATAATATTATCTAATAAATAATTGTTGTTTTTTTTGTCAATCGATATTTTAAAAAGGACATCACATGTGGAAGAAAAGTCCTTGTAAGTACAATAAGAAAATAATTTTTGAAATTGGCATGCCAATTTTGCATTTGTTTCTCATAGCACGTTAGCAGATTAGCACCTTAAAGGGTTTAGAATGTTTAGATCATAATTCATAGTGTCTGTATAATACACATTTTTTTATATACTTTCTATATTAATTTGCATAATACCGTTTATTAAGAGCACTGGTAATCAATAAAATAGGATTATACATAATAATGAAATATACCTTATACCTACCTAAATTAGAATTTAAAATACTATATAGTATAATTATTTTCAATATTAAGTACTCAATTAATAGTTTATAATAGTGGTCTCTGTGGATACCTGTAAAAATATTAATTATTAGTCAAAATATATAGGCAGGTCCTATTGATATGATTACTCTGTTTTGGAAGTGGAATTAGTAAATATCAATACTTCATTGCTTTAAAGGAATTTTTAATTATGTAATTAATGTAAAAAAAAAACATTAATTCGAGTAGGTATTTAAAACAAATTTACATAAAAGCCAATAGGTATGTATATGAAGAAATACTTCAAAGTCGTGTTTAGTATATGACCTCCTACATGTTCAAGTAATTCGAATAATAATTGTCCTCAAATAGTTTACGATTACGACTTGACTGGTAAAACAGTGCCTATCGATATAATATTATACCTATATAATACGTATGTATTATTATAGCTTATGATTAATTTAATGGTCGTGTTTATGCATAAAATATTAATAATAATAATAATACGTAGGTAGGTAGGTAGGTAGATGGATATAGAACCTGTACGAACGACGATGACTGTCTAGACTCACACAATAAATTATCGTGTGATGTTTATCCATCTCAAATATCGGAATGAAATTTAAAATACGACTGCCGTGTCCGTATGGGAACGTAATGCATCTATTATGCGTACCTCGATGGCGGGCGTACATAGGTACCTTTTATAGTTTTATATAGGTAGGCACTCACATGGGTATATTATCATATTTTATTATATCGAGCAAAACCTATAGTAGGTATTATTATAATATCGTTATTATAAAGTTACGGTTTGGGGAAGAGTGCGGGTTTATACAAAACGGTTCGTGAATCATCTGCGGGTTGACATTGATTGCGTTCGTTCTGCACGGTTTAGCAAACAACAATGGAGGTCGTGATGGGAATCACGTTAGATTATTGCACCACAACACAATTGGCAATAATTGCAGTCGGACTGCATTTTACGTCTGATGTGTGTATTATTATTTTATTATTATTATTATTATGTTTATTATTTTATTCCCCGCTTACGGTAACGCACACCGCGGTGTTCACAGATCAAATGGCACAATACACCTATAAGGAAGCTTAAGTTTGCGATTTCCTGACTCACGTTCACTAAATATTATATTATACAGCACTCACCCGGTGAAATTCTTACAAAAATCAGTCTGGTCAGATTTGAGGTTTGTCAAAAACAAGTTTAAAAAAAACAAGTTGATAGACCTATCACTTTTTGGTGGGTTTTTAAGTATTTAAAATGTTTTTGCATAATGACAACCTAATTTTTTTTATCAATGCTTAAAATACTTTTTAAAAAACGATGGAGAAGCACCTGAGACCTCGAGTGCTGCTGGAAACATTTTTTTCTAGTATAATATATTTTAATTAATAATCGATTATCCACTCGTTTCCAGTGATTTAGTTTCTTTTTTCACATTGTATTATGAATTATGATGTACCTATGGGCTATAATACCTAGGTTGCTAGGTTGTAGGTACATTTGAGTATGATGCGCATATCATAGGTTTT
This sequence comes from Metopolophium dirhodum, assembly GCF_019925205.1. NCBI lineage: Eukaryota > Metazoa > Arthropoda > Insecta > Hemiptera > Aphididae > Metopolophium > Metopolophium dirhodum. The sequence continues at coordinate 36,512,682 of NC_083562.1, forward strand.
TGGTTTACTCGACTCAGATTAGATAAATATTTTGTCCGACGTGTGCACAATCACATAATATATATATTTTAATTTTTAGTATATAAATATACGTTTATGAGGCGGTGCAGGCTATTATTGGATGTAGTAGAAATTATAACACTTGACGGCCGCGTCGCAGAAATACTCATATACACTATAATATTAACTTACTGCCACACTGCAACAAAATATTATATAGGTCTACAATAGTTATAGTTTATTGCATCGTGGTCACGGGACCGCGCCTACACGATAGCATCATAATATCATATGAATGTATAGTATGATATTGATATAAATAAATATATATATATATATAGTATAGCGTGTTAAGTTTCAAACCTCCGTCGTATCTGATCGTATCGGAATATTTCTTTTAAATTAATTTCCGTATCCGACGTTCGTGCTGAGGATTGTGGCAGAAATAACACGTTTTAATTGCACAGTTATGGGCTTATGGCGTGTATTGTAAGAGCCCCAGGGGAAATTGATTTTAATGTTTCCTTTATTTTAACACGGTTTTAACAAATAAAAACCTGTTCGAAAAAAAAATATTTGAAACAACGGGATTTTACATGACAGCCCTATACGTATATTATAATATTATAATAAAAACGAACATTTTCTCGAGCGTACAAGTTCGCCTAAAAATAGAACTATGATCACTGTGAAACGGTGTGGATTTTTGAAATGTCAACTGTTATTTTTTTTTTATTGTTAGCTGGTTGTCTATTGTGCGTCTCACAAAATAATGTCTATAAATTCTTTTGGATTTAATTCTGTAAAACACCTTTTCGTGATATTTAAGTTGGTTCTAAACCAAGACCCAATTAGAAAATCGTAATATTGTACACGAAGTACATGTTATATTATACTGCCACGATTTAAAAAAAATATAAATGTCAAAAAAAAAATAAAAGTACGATAAATATTAAAAGTATATTATAAGTAGGTACAGTGTACATATTAAAACGAGATTGCAATACTTCATTAATCATATTAATTAAACATGTTTACATTTTAAACAGCATTGTGTTTTTTTGCACTGTTTAGACTCATATTGGTTACATGTTTTTTTTTCAAGGTAATAGTAATTTTTTTGACAGTATAACATAATACTAATGTACATTCCACCTCACAGCTCATACACTCAAAACATATGTGTTGTTCCATACCTACGTACTAGTTACGACCTAACTATTCAAATTACACTGATGTTTATACTCTAAGTTTTATCACTCAAGTAAAATTATACTGTTTTATCGTATACAAATTATTGTAGGCACCTATGTCCTATTTTACTATCAATATTATATTTTATAAATTATAATATATTTCGCATAATTATATTAATTTATTACACTGTAATCATTTGTTTGCTTTTCAGTGATTTAATTATATTTTGTATGTATTTTTTTAATTAATTGCTCAGCGTTATTTAATTTAAAACAACCTATTAATATTTATGCTATTTTTAATTTTTACAAGCAAAAATATACTCCATGTTATTACCCTCTTTTTTGAACGCAAAGGTTTTTATCACCTTCTAAAAGGTCACTTTTAGTCAATTTTTTTTTATCAAGTTATTGTTTCAAGCATATACTCCTTAGTATTATAATAAGTATAATAGAAGCCGTATAAATATACAACTATTTGACCTCGTTGTTCATCCGTAACACCAAATTGAAAAATAAAAATATTTTTGAGTGGGCACATTTAAATTAACAGTTGAATGGCAACTGATCGAAAAGAGCTAGTTTCCTTCCAACCCACGGTTGCTCTAAAACAATATAGGTTATAATAATATGATCTATAGTCTCAATGAGTTATAAACCAATATTATTTTCAAAATACATTTTAGATTCTGAGCGGAGTGAATTTTTTTGTGTCTGTAATCACCGTTTGGGGCAGTAACACTGCTTCGATTTTCTTCAACAGTATCTTGTTCGATGGGAAAGTGAATCTAGTTGGTGCATTCGGGGGTCAAAATTTGAAATTTTCTAGTTTTCAAAAGCGCAGGGTAAAACAAGACAAAAATTAGGGGAAAACGGTAATTTTTTGACAAAATAGATTTTGGTTTTTGGAGTAACACTCTAAAACAAATATTCATAGATAAATGAAATTTTCACTGAATGTTCATATTAGCATTTTCTATGCACAATAAAATTTTCAAATTTGTTTTTAGCGGCTTATGGACATTTTCAATTTTTAATTTTTATTAGTTTTTTTTCTATAACTGTCGATAAAATTTTATTTGTTGGGTAAAATTGAGTGAAAATATAATATAAGGCTTCTAATATATTGTTATTATAGTAATTAAAATTATTAAAAATAAATATGCACAATTTTTTTTTATAAACATTTAAGGTTCGATTTTTGACATTAAATTTATCAAATTTAAAATCCAATAATAATTTTGTGGTTAAAATTTATAAAATGTTTGACTTTTATAATTAAGGATTGAAAATTTAAACAGGGTTCCACGTAAATATGTTATACATAAATTATACTTTATTCACAATTATATCATAAAATATACTTAGTAATATCATTGACTGACCATCTTCGCTCAGAATCGTTTTTCTTTGCAATAATATAATTATTATTATTGAATTTAAATTTAACACAATCCATTACAGTGACCCACTTGTAACCTGTTGTACGGCAGAAAGACACCTACTTGCCCACCTTTTTATATTAGTTAATAAACTAAAAGGATCAATTTATACTCCCTCGTGTTTGAGCTAGAATTACATAACATTATATAGGTAATATGTGGGTATAATGTATTAATGGATATATCTGCAGGAAATTAAAAATCTTAATTTATGAGTCAGTAGGTATGTAATATTTTTCTGTAATCAGAACTGAAACTACCTTTACTGTTTTTGCTGATTTATACAAAATCGATATTCCATTAGTTATACGGGAATTCGAGTTTTATAGCAACAGATATATTCGTTGATTTAAATTCTAGAACCGCAATGGTTATCTTATGTATAAGATAGATATTAGGATGTTTAATAGTAACTAGTAAGGGTAGGTAAGTAGTTGGCATTGTTGGCTAGTAACTTAATTTGTAAAACAAATCAACATTAATAATTATGAAAATTCCAAACTCATTAACCTGAATAGCTTAGTAGAAAAAATATGTTAGTAACCTTTTTATAGGTAAAACGATGAATGAATGTTATTGTACATAGTTGATTAATAACACGAGAGAATAAAAAATACATACAACCGAATCACAGGAACGCATAAATACAAAATTACATTGAGAATAAAATGTTTGTCATGATTCATGAATCATGATTAATGGTTACCAGCCGTATTATTTTACAAGGATTTTATTCGAGCTATAATTTGTTTGTATTATATACATGTTTTTTTCTGATTTCATATCTAATAATAAATATAGTTCAAATCTCGAATTTTTTTGTCAGGAATGTCAACATGGTTAAAATCTTTTTAAGAATACCTAATTATTATCGCACTCAACAAGTTTCTGAAAAATATCTTATGCACGTTGTATATTTATGACACTTAAGCATTTGTTTATCATTATTATTATTTTTTTTATATGCATGTGGTTTAAAAAAAAAACAGGATATTGCTTAGATTTTTTTTTTAATTTAAATTTTGTGGATTGTTACCAGCTCTCAGAACACCATCTCGTCGAACCACAGCGATTTGCCAGCAAGCCGACTAACCGGGGCTACGCCTAGCGGTTGGGTCGAAAGCATCAACTCGCCGCTGATTCAAGAAGACGGCGACAACAAAATGTTGAAACTCAGATTCGACGTCAGTCAATACGAACCCGAGGAAATCGTCGTCAAGACGGTCGACAACAAACTATTGGTATGTGTCAATATAATATCGTTCACGTGACCTACCTACCTACCTGCGCCTGTGCGTTCTGCCGCGCACAGTAAAATAATATTATGCTGTAACATGAAGAATAATATTATTATCATTACTATACCGTAGTAGGTACCTACTGTATAAGTGTAACAAACGAAATTTCGAGATAGGTACGATATAGCACATATAAGACAATCGCACCGGATGCGACGTACGCTTAAAATACACATCGCGGGTGTTCTGTAAGCTTCCAGCGCGACGTGTAACGAGATGATTTCGAAACCGGTTGTATTAAAATTATACACTCGGTGGGTATTATAACTATTAGTGTTCCTCTGCTGCACCGTATAGACGTATAGAATGTACCGGCATCCTTTGCAACTATATTCCATACTATAGTGGATCGCTTCAAGTAGATGGACCGACACTTTTAAAGCAGGAAACGAATTTGTAATAAAATAGCTCACGACTTTAATTTCTACTTTATACAGTATACACCTGTAGTAATAATGGCGTAAAGCGCTTAAGTGCCATATTATATTATACTAATATAAATGCAGTGCCGTTATACCTAAACACATAGGTAGGTATAATTGTTTAAATCAGCCACGGATGATTTGTCACGACCTTCACACATTTAATGTCATGTGGACGTCGGCGGCCTCGACGGTTTTTTTAAAATTGTATTTCATACCTATAAAGCTTCGAAAAAAATTGATTATTCATAATATTATATACGTTTACCTATGTTTTAATAACTATTGTTATACAATATATGCCTCACATATGATATTAAAAAAATATTTAGGACACCTTGTGAATCTAATAACAAATTTGTTACACCGATGCGGAGATATTGGATTTTGAGAATTCATCATTTTTTTTTTTAGTTTCCAATATAGCTAGCGTAATGTACCTATAGGTATCTTTAAGTACATATTTTACTATATTTACATAATATTATAAAGTCCACCTGTTTTTTCTCCCACAGTAGAGGGAGTGCCCGTTTATTTAGACGAACAAAAAATAAACAACCACACACTCACGCACACATGGCACAAACATACTTGAAAACGACCCACGCCTTAATCGACCTTGTCTACACCCGATAAACTCCATAAATGGTTAGAAGCCTTCGAACGAATAATGATCTCGTGTGCAAGATGCAAGTACCTATTACCTACATATTGCATTCGTATATAATATTATAATATAATATATTATACTATATTAGACTCCATTTCTCCGTTACATTCCGACACGAATATAATATTATGACATAAGTATAATATAAAAATGTAGAAAAAACCGTAATACATAATATTCCACGATTATTATAAGGGATGACAATACCGTATAATGTACGTGCGTTATTACATTATTAAATAATGAGTGATTCGATTTGTATGATTTTCTAATATTTCTTTCTATATTTCGTTATGTACCTACATACAGGTACGCAGTTAAACTCCGTATTACCTATATAAGAACAATTCACGTTAAAGCTATCACATATTTTGATGTAACTTATTAACGGTGAACATATTATTAAATAACTATGATATCTTCAATATCTATAAATTAGTTACTGTTTAACTTTCTTGTTTATGCTGTTTTACCTTAATTTATAAATATTATCTGTATTGAATTAGGTAATATATTTCATATTGTATTTTTGAATAATTTGGTATGTAATTTAAACAACTGTATGTTCAGTCGTAAATAAACATAAAATGGAAATAATAAAATATAGGCATCTTGTATATCTACATTATAGTTAGTCCGTACACTGCAAAATAAATAATTCTACTATTAGGTAGGTATCTAATTTGATTAATTGAAATATGTTTCTTAGCCTAGCTTAGAAATCAACAGATCAATATAGTAATATTGTATTGTAAAATACATAAATCGAGGAGTGTACAATAAATGTATGTTAAGTTTTTATTATTTAATTCATAAAAGAATTTACTACTGTGAGCAATGCATTGTTAACATATTACGCTCTAATGATTTGAAAGAAAAGTCACTGAACCAATTTAACTCAATCTCCATAATATATTTAATGGTCTGATTTCGAAAAATGTATAGGTACTTTTAACACATTATTTCGATTAGAAATATTATACAATATCATTCAGTACAATGGATTTTGAACAACCTATTTAAATTTAAATTGTTTATATTATACAATATGTATAAGATATTTTATTTTATTTAATAATGACGTGTCGAACATCTAAAGGTAACAACTAACATGCATAATTAAACTAAACCAAATATGGCCAAATAGCAAAGGAAATCTAGACTATGAAGTTCTCTCATTTATAAAACAAATTATACTTAATCTACCCGTGTTCCGTAATATTAATATATTATATTATTATAAATTATGTAACAACTATATAGGTGTATGTTGTATGTACTACTATTAAAGATTATTAAAGTGCTGTTCTATAATATTTTATAATAGTCATTATAACATAATATTATGGGGCATACCTATTACCTATAATATTTGTGATTATTTGTCTGATGATTTGTTTTCTATCTGTTAAGGTACACGCCAAGCATGAAGAAAAATCAGATTCTAAATCCGTGTACAGGGAATACAACCGGGAATTCTTACTTCCGAAAGGCACCAATCCGGAAGCTATCAAATCATCTCTTAGCAAAGACGGCGTGTTGACTGTCGAAGCACCATTGCCTGCCTTAGGAGGGCCTGATAAATTGATTCCAATCTCGCATCATTAAATTTTTTCCACCTAGTGAACCACTTTTAGAATGCATAATCATTTTAATTTTAATTTTAATATCTTAATTTATAATTAATTAATTTTCAAAAAAAATATGTTGTTTTTAATTCCCTTCAGTAGGTAAGTCATTATAATATCTTTTTTTCCATTGTTAAAAAATCATTCAATATAATAATATAATAAATATATTTATAATATGTATATGTTATTTATGTAAACAGCATTAAAATGTCAGCATAGAATTATTATTATACCTACGCATATATTATGATACTATAAAGCTTTATACAACGCGATCACGTTGTACACCTTAATATCATGCAGAAACATAATTTACGTTAGTTCCTACAATATTGTTTCTGTAATCACTGAGTGAAGACCGAATATATTTTTATACACATAATATAATATATTTAGGTACACAAATGTATGTTATATAATAATATATTGTATTATATTTTCAAAATTATGATGAAAAGAAGAAAAAATAGGTGCAATTAATTGGCTAATGTTCATTAACATATTATATATATAATATATACATATATATATATTCCGTGCGATTGTTAAAACGAAGAAAAATTGTATTTTAATCATTATTACTATTACATTTTTATTGTTATAATTATCTATACTAATATAAATTATTTGCCTTTTTTCATGAAGTGTTTGATTTTTTTTTTCTTGATTATTTAAATAAAAATGTCAAAATGCTTTCGTGACAGGAAGCACACCAAATGGTCTAAAATTATCACCAAATGCCGCTGGAACACATTTAGAACTGCTGCTGCCGTCTCGGGTCGTGATCGTTTTTTTGGACCGAGTTCAACGCCCAATCTAGATAGTAGTAACATAACTATTTTACGAGTGCACAAAGCACTAAAATAGAATATTTCTTAAGTGCTCCAAAAACACTATACTTAATACCTATATTCTCTTCTGTTTTTTTCCTTAGGCCCGTGAAATAGTCCGTCGATAAAAATATATATATTAATTAATACATTTTAACGTAGGTATATCTAACATTCTAACCTATTGTAATATACCTACTAATATGAAATTAACAACGTCAACATAAACTGCTGTAGACGTCATGATTCAATCGAAAAATATTCTGTTTTTTGTATACCATACTTGGTATGTGTACAATACAACTTGATAAAACGTTAAGACGTGTGCGCGGAATGTAATATAAGGACGGACGGCTGTTGCATATTATATTATAAAATCTTTGAATAAAAAAAAACCCCACTATGCCTATTTTGTAAATTACATAATAACATTTTTATTTTTTATACAGACAAAACGATATAAAACGCTCCGCTCAGTATCTAAAAAACCATCAATAACATAATACCTAGGTAGTAGGTACATTACAATTAACTATAAGGTAGGTATTCAAAAACATATTATAACTTCTTAAGCCGTCTAACTCTTCAATTATCCTTCTTCGCTTGCATTCAATCAATGATCCTATTTTATTAAAAATATCAAACAACAAATTTTTCATCTATAACTACTATTACGAATTATGAACATAATATAGTAGATATTAATGATTCAATTGATCCGTTATAAATTCAATTTCTTTTTTGTCATTTAAAAATTATGTTTCTTTAAATCTAATCTCTTATACACATTGTTCACTGATTTTTGTGCTGTTTAAATTACTAAATATTACAAGAATGCTGTGTATTTTATTATGCCCGATGTATGTAATTGGACCCAAACACATTTAAATGTTTAATATTTAAATAAATAAATACCTATAGGTATTCTGTACCAATATAATATTATATGATATTGAGTACCGACCTCAGTTAGTCTAGTGTCCGAAATTTGTTGGGTGATTTTATACCTACGCTTCTTACTACTTATCCATTGAACATCATCAACAAAATAAAATACCATACCAAATATACATATAAAAATAATAACGACATACTGCTAGCTAAAATCAAAAATCTAATATGAATGATACTATGAATTAAGATAATATTATAATTATGTATAATTTTAAGTGAATGTCAGCGCACTATATTTTGTTTTCTCTCTCGGTCAGCCTGGCCTACGTGCAACATGCAAACATAGTAAATTTACATTGAAGCGTACCTATGATACATATTATATATTTTCTGACGATAGGTACCAATATTGTATATTCATAGAATTTCTATGATAGTAACCAGTATCAGCATGCAACACGTGGTGAAAAAAATATAATGTCCAACTCAACACCACATTTTCATGGCGAGATGGCTAACAAATTTAAAACTGTCTGAACACGGACGGACGAGACGAAAGCAATCAAATAGGTATGTCGTAAGTAAGAAGTAGTCTCAAAAATGCTGCAGCGTCATTGAAAATTCACGACCAAACAATCCAATAGACACCATTAATAGATTACCTTGGTGCGCACTTGGAAAGCTGCAGACTACGCTAGCTGTAATTAAGAGTCTCGGTGCCAGTTTTTATATTACATTTTATATTTTAGTTGCCACCTCAATTATAAGACTTTTCCACTAATCTACTACCCGATACCTATTTAGGGGGAGTTGATAATAGGTGTATTATTATATATCGAACAAAAATGACTACGGGAATAACTCTCAAGCTTTATAGAATTTTCGGATTTTGATGAATATTTAGTATTTTTTTTATCTAAAAGAAAAATACTTCCTACAGCCCGCATCGATCTCTGATTTTATATTTTATTTCAAATAATTTTGTTAAAATATTTGTAAAAAAAATGCTTTTTATTTTGTATTATTTTGACATACTATAAAGTTTGAGAATAAAATATTAAAAAACAGAGATCGATGTGGGCTGTAGAATATTACCCTCTAGCAATTAAAAAAAAAATTATGAAATTTGGTTGATTCTACAAGGCGGTATCGTTATTCCCACAGAGTGTATTTTCGAGGACAAAATTGCATCGGCGCCGGGCGCCTTAACGGTACAGAAGTCAGAAAGGTGAAGACGCATTTTCAGAACCACTCTATATAACATATCGTAATCAGACATCAGACCACAATCCCACTATGACCTAAGATGAACTATGAACTATGAACATAATATTAATATTAATATTATATATTAGAAATAGAATAATAGGTACGCCAATACCATAATGGGAAGCACCCATCTCGAATACAAGCTGCACTGAACTAGAAAACTAGGTTAAAAATTAACTATGAGTTAAATTAATAATATAAAAATACAGTCAATAAAGACAATTATTAATATAATATACAAATATTGTATTTTATTAAACTCCCGTTATACAAATGAAATTAATGAATTAAAGAAGGAATTATCAATTTAATAAATTTGGGAAGGAATCTTGGGTGAAACCAAAATAGTTTATTAAATTGACTATGCATTTATTTACTCTATAGCTAAAAACTATTAAATTAACTATAAATTATATATATATATATATATATATACAGGGTGATTCTTTTATCAAACAACACTCATTATTTGAAAAAGTATTGACTTTTTTCAAAATTTTTTTTTTTCAAAATTGTAGATTTATGCTGTTCTAGAATTGAATATTTTTTTTATATTTTTCACCCTTATATTTATTAGGTAAACCACTATCAACTTTTGATTTTCAAATGGTAACCTATACTTAAAATTTCATAATTGAATAAAACTATTTTTTTCATTAATTATTACGTTCAAATTTTCATTTTTCGTTAATCCGTTGATGAGATATTGTTCCTCAAAGTTGGGTGGTTTTGGGAGGTAGTTATTGTGTGTAAATGTGTTATACCTCGTCAGTAGATATTATCTCTACTAGGATTTTTCTGTCCCAGGGTTAAAAGATATTACACTTTTCAAATCAGTTCATAAAGTACTTAGAGCCCCTAAATGTATTTTATTATGCCGATTTTTCAGGGAGTCACACAGTTTTACCCCACGAAGGTGATTGCGGCACTGGTCATTGGTCGTAATAATTATTATCAATTATAAAGACCAGAAGTTATAAGTAATAAATTCGATATCGTTCGACCCAAGATATAGCGGTGATTATCTTTGTACCTGATAGCTGATACCTACATACAATAACAGACGATCATATTATTGGGTATACGTATACCTAGCTAATAATTATTGGACTGCTTCTGTTTGTAGATTTGATCACGATTTAATCTCTATTCTATGCCGACTACAACACACCATAGAGTAACATACGGAAATACAGAATTATTTTAGTCCATAAGTTGTCCATGGTTTATCACTCTTATAATCTAAGACCGTGATCATTACAACTGTCTATCATAAAGAAAATACAGTGTTACCAGTATGTGTATTTACAAAATAAATAGTAGCAGTAACTTACTGTTAATTTATGTCACAAATAAAATCCTGTTTTTGTTACTCAATTAGACAGTCTGTACTACAGTTGCAACAACTAGATTACTGATAATAAAACTTCTAAAATATTATTAAAAATCTGTATTTCAATGATAAATGTATACAATAACAATTAATAATAAATGTACAAATTATGATATAATGGACCATAATATTAACAATAAATTAACTTAATTTTTTTTTTATACATATTTTAATAATATACATATAACTGTGTATAGCTTTGGTAGATTTAACTAATACAAAATAATGTTTTAATTATTATTATACATTTAATATTTATATTTTCTACTGTTTACCATATGGATACTATAAACATGTAAATACCAGAATACCTATGAGGATTTAATATTTTTAATAATAATGTTTTTTTTTTTGAACAAATCAAATATTGTACCTCTTCTTATATAAAATATCATTTAGGCACATGCACATCGAATAAAGAAGTTTGACAAGTACATAACACTAGGGTCTGTGAGAATTTAACATTTTAACTTTTTTTATAGTCCCGAAGAATCAAGATAAAAATTAATTTTACACATAATATAACACTAATTGTACAGTGGTATTAAAATTACAATTTATTACAAATCTGGAAATACAATACCAACATAAATTTAAATAATATTTTCAACAAGTTAACATTATATAATACCTAATAAATATAACTGAACTAATTTAATATTAGGTATAAACAACTTTTTTTTATGTTTACAATTTCAATTTAATGCATTTACAATTCCAAATCAAATATTAGTATAATATAAATAATTCGCCATAGGTCACTTCAATAGTTGTAATATACTTGGTAGGACTAGGTCTTTTTGACCAATCACATGAATTTAATCAATAGGTAGGTATTTAAATAATAATGATATACATGCAAATACATAAGGCACTAATAAACTTAAATAATTATAAAAAAAATCATATTCTCAATGTCATGAACAGGGTTTGAGACCATTGTCACAGAAGGGTCTTTAGCACGCCAAGCTCTAATTTAGCACCCCTTGTTTTTTTAGATTTAACTATCATTATGCTATCAATTTAATGTTTTTAAAATATGAAATATTATAGCACCCCACATTTTAGAGTGTTCTTTTTAACACATTTTAAATTTTTTAATGTATATTTTCTACTTTAATATGATGCAAGTGATAACCACTAACAAAAACTAGGGAGAGAATTAATTTTGATTATTTAAATGTTTGATTTGATGATTTTAGGTTCTGTTTAGCCCTGAACCCTGTTCACGACCGAATTTCTCACATTTTATACTGATATTATCGTGAACCATTAAACAATTTTACTTTAATAAGCCCAGGACTATGAAAAATCTATTTCAAAATGATGATACAGTTTAATCAAAATGTTCGTTTTGCAGTTATGCAAAATATGAGTAAAGATAAAACATGTATTCAAAAAATTAAAACAAACTTTTCAATCACCCCAGACTTAGTAAAATTTAAAAATGGTGTTAATAATATTCTTATTTGAATTTAGTACTAATTATTATTTAATGACAACACCAATCATTGACAAAAGTAATTAAGTATTTATCATTATACAATGTAATACTAATATCATTAAAAAAAATATATGTATATTAATAATAATACATTTATATTTTTTTAAATACTTTACATTGAGCATTTATACTATTGTTAAAGTAATAACTGAAAAATAATTATAAATCACATACCTATTTTATTTTTTTTTAAATTCTTTATTTGATTTACACAATCTACATATTATATTGTGTGTATTAAACACAACATACATTATTTTATCTTTTGATTTGTAATGATTGATGTTGTCACCTCATTTAAATTAATTAAAATATCATACAAAGTACAAAACATTAACATTCACAACATTTTTAGTTTCAATACACATCATTTGTAATATGTATGCACTTAGTCCAGCTACATTTTTCCCACTTCTTTGCAATTGTCTTGAATATCTAAAAAATTGAATTTTCAATATAATAATTTAATGATATTACAATTAAAAATATTTATACATACTTTATTTTGTTCTGTAGTCTGTTGAAATATTTAAATCCAATATGTGAAAAATTATTTTTATTTTTCACAGTTACCATTTTAAAATGTAATTAAACATAGCAGTATGAATATAATTTTAACATACAGGATCTTCTGAATTGTGTGTCATAGGTAGCTGATTCCATTATGGCATATTTAAATTAGGTAAAATGACCTATGTGAAACTGATTTTGAATCATCACATATTATGTAGATAAATAATTTTCTATTCACTTTTAGTTTAGGAACTAAAAAGTGGAGATTTTGATATAACATTTGTAGAGTAGGTATAGACTTTCATGAAAAACCCAGTGTCCAGCTGAGTATTGTAATGACTAATTTTAAATAATATGGAAATATTATCGCAATATTTCTGTGTTGTCATATTATGCCACTTCATTGTATAACAACTCATGTATTATCCAGTAAGTACCAGTGTTCCTTGGTTAGGTATACATTTGAACAAAAATAGTGTATTATGTATAAATGATTAAACTGAAATCAAAATGTCTAAAGTTAATGACATACTCATTGTATTATTTATTTTAATTTTGGCCACTACCAACTAGTAAAACTTAGTACTTACCAATAAATTGTACAAATGTAATCACCAAGCATCTAATTCAAGTGTAATAAGTAAATTTAGGTACTTATATGATTGATAAAGTATTAAATTATTAAATAAAATACGTAAAATACAATATGTGGTGAATAAGACAATAATTATATTATATTATACAAGAACTAATAGGTATTTCAAAAATAAAATACCTACGACCACGAGTCACGATTAAATTAGTTCCGAGTTATTATCTTAACCATTTGTCTACTAACGGATTGTTATGTGATTAACGCTAACCCAGTATAAGGTATACTTCCATATCATGTAACCACGGAACCACGATATCAGCGCAGAGCACGATAAACATAGTAGATGATAGTAGGTACTATCTAGTATCTGTTATTACCTAATCGCAAATCCACCATAGATATTATAAGATATATGCGCATATCAGTCTAATCACTAATCAGACAACAATCACGTATCGTTGTGTCCGTTGTCACAAATTGTCGGTACTCCATACTTAATAGGTATTTAACCCAGGATCACTCGCGCGTTGTCTTTTACGCAATTGCTCGCGTGTTAGATTTTTTCTAACACTCAATTAGTTTATTGAATTTCATCAAAACACAAATTCCTTTTTATACAATTTATATTTATTGCATTATTTACAAAAGACAATATATATGAGATACTTGTGCCACTTTAATTTTACCACTTTAGGTGTTTTAAAGCTGTTATTGAAATACATTAAAAAAAAACGTTAATAATGTACTAATATCAAAAACTTTTAATTATATTAATAATTAAAATGAATTACAAATGAGTAAATAGGTTTACTTAATGTATACATTCTTACAATACATTTTACATTTTTATATTTAATTTGAAAAAAAAAAGTACTAACTGATAAATTAAAACCCTAAATTTATGTATACATGCAAAAAATTGAAATAATATTAATCATCTGAATCTTGAGGATTATTACAAATGAGGCAAATTAGGTTAGTTGATGCAGTATGTTCCTTGCAAATTGGTTTGGAGCAAAGGCTACATTGATGCTGTGTGAATCTATTTTTACGTATTGGACAGTATGTACATCGTGGCTTTCCTTGAGGAGTGTTTTCCTTTGGTGCTGCTTGAAATCCTGTAATATTTTGTATTTTCTGGCGAATTGATAATCCAAGACTAGGTATTGTTGCACGTTTTAACAAATGGGGTTTTGTTAATATTTTGCATAAGTCTGTAAGAAATTGTCTTCTAGTAAATATATCATTCGTATTCGTTTTATAAATTATTTGTGAATTTATTGCTCCAATATTCAACAGACTACAAAAAATTGTAAATGGCCAACGGTTACTTATTCTTGTAACTGAATATTCACTTTTTAGTCGATCTACTACATCAACTCCACCTTTGGTCAAATTGTAGAAAGTTATTACTTCTGGCTTTTTCAAATCACCCGAATCTGGGTCAATATAATCATCACGATGCATTGTTGATAACATTAAAACATTTTTATTTTTTTTAGGAACATACGAGCAAAGAAGACTGTTGTTTGTATGTTGTCCATATGCAAACATTGTACTTTGTAATGGACGTGATTTTATATTAGTAAACTCTGGTGGAATCTCTCTTTTGTTTTTCCGTAATGTTCCTACAATAGTAAGCCGGTGGTTTGCATATAATTCGTTGGCGAGAGGTACAGATGTAAAATAATTATCCATTGTAATATTTCGCCCGGATTTATCAATTGGTTCTATTAGACGTTTCACTACACAAGCTGCACTATTATCTTTTTGAAATGGACCTGGGGGCTGTTTTCCAGCGTATATTTCCATGTTGGAAGTATAAAATGTTCTAGCATCAACAAGAGCGTATATTTTGATGCCATATTTGGCGGGTTTGTTGGCTATATATTGCCTAAATTTACACCTCCCACGAAATGCTTCTAACATTTCATCGATAGTAGCGTATTCACTTATTGTGTAACTTTCTATGCATGATTTTAAAAACTGGTCAAAAATATATCTGATTGGCGCTAGGTTGTCAGTCTTTTTTCGCTCTAATCTACTATTACGATCATCAAAACGAATTGCTTGTACGAGAGTATGAAAACGTCTTTTAGACATAGTTGCCGAGAAAAATTCAGGAGCTGTACCGTCGGTAGACCATAATTCATCGGTGTTGAAATGCTGAGCCTTCTTTACACCAGCCAAATATAATAACCCAAAAAATGCTAAAATTTCTTCAAAATTTGTTGGTGGACAGTCTCTTTCACCTCGTGTATAATTAGAACGAATTAAATTAAGTTGTTGATTTGTACATTCGACAATATAAATAATTATATTATCGGGAAAAAATATTTTCCAACAGTCTAAAATTGTTTTTGAATTTTTAGCTGCACCTTTCACTCCCGGTAATTTTGTAATTATATTTTGACGAGCAGTTTTTGTAGTTTGTGGCTTATGCATTAGCCATTTCGTACCATCTTTTCCAACATAACAAGGGGTATTCAGTAAATTATTTGAAGCCGGGGTATGTGTATTATCAGAATCGCTATTACCTGACTGTTCTGATTCAGTGTCATGATTTGAATGCTCAGATTCTGTATCTGTTTCTGAGTTCAGGTCACTGATGTTTGTATCTTCATCTTCTTGCAACCATTCTATTACTTTATTTGTAATTTTATCGTTGTTCATTATTACAGTAAACAATTACAAAGAAAACAATATCATAAAATGACACTCGACACTAAAAATAATGATATTAGTTTGAAAATGTTAATTTGAATTTTACACACATACAAAAATCACCGCGTAAACACTCACGTGTTAGAATATTACTAACAAGTCGGGTGTCGTGATCACTCGCGCGTTAGATTATTACTAACAACTCGGGTGTCGTGATCACTCGCGCGTTAGATTACTACTAACAATTTGCTTACCGTCAACTTTAAACTGAAAACAATTGTCAAATAATGTTACCTTATCTTCCATTATGATATCATTAGTTCTATAGTGATATAGATAAAGCATTGATGGAAGGAGAACTATTTATCATTTAATCGATTATTGTTATTCTAAAAATAAGTTGAATGTTAGATTATTTCTAACAGTGCGAGTTATCGCGGGTTAATGGGGTCGAGGGAATTACACGCGAGTATGCGCAAGTGACACTAATGGTCCAATTACTTAAAATATGACATTATGACAATAAGTTATCAATTATCATTACCTTGGGTTCGAACGATATAGGATTTAAAACTTTTAACTTCTGGTTTTTATAATCGATAAGAATTATTATGACCAGTGACGAAATCACCTTTAGTGGGGCGAACGGCGGACACCCAGCCAAATGGATATTATACAATACATTTAGGGGCACAACTCAACCTTACTGCACCTACTTGAATTGATTTTAAAATGTAATATCTTTAGCCCCGGGGCATACAAATCCTAATAACTGCGGTATCTACTGACGAGGTATAACACATTTACTGTACACACACCCAACTACCTCCCAAAACCACCCAACTTTGAGGAGCAATATCTCATCAACGGATTAACGAAAAATGAAAATTTGAACGTAATAATTAATGAAAAAAATAGTTTTATTCAATTATGAAATTTTAAGTATAGGTTACCATTTGAAAATCAAAAGTTGATAGTGGTTTACCTAATAAATATAAGGGTGAAAAATATAAAAAAAATATTCAATTCTAGAACAGCATAAATCTACAATTTTGAAAAAAAAAAATTTTGAAAAAAGTCAATACTTTTTAAAATAATGAGTGTTGTTTGATAAAAGAATCACCCTGTATATATATATTGGATGAATAAATTTAATTTAATTATGATTTTAATTTATTAAAATAAAAATCATTTATTGTTATTTTCAATGTCTGTAATAATGTATTAATGATTTGAACCATATAACAATAACTATTATTGCATTAGAATAATAATTAATACTTAATATGGAACGTATTAGGAATAATAATTAGGCCACATAAAAGTAGTCAAATAACAACATGCAAGGCTCCTGGGGTACAGGGTCCCGTTAAATGGATTTGTAATTTTTGATAATTTGATAGGAATATTTATTTTATATAATTTTGTTATTTTAAGCTGTGGGTTAACCATTTATTACCTAGAAATCGTGTATGTGACATCCATATCGTTTTTAATGGATTGTACTTTTTTGAAAGTTTTGTGCAGGGGCCCAAAATTTAATGCGGGGGGCTTGACAACAAGTATTTAAATTAGGCATTGAAACATTTTATTAACAGTAAAATATATTCATCTAACACATTAATAAGATAAATATTGAACGATTTGTTTTAAATATTATAACTATATATTTGTATAATTAATAATAACAATAATCATGATTCAATTTGGGTAGGAAAAAATATAAAAATGACCCCAAATTATAGTCTAATAACCACAAACTGATACATTTAATTTTTATTTTTTTCGTAAACTTTAAGTTGAGAAATTTTTTGGCCAACTTGTATTCAAGGTTTATCATATTGGTAATTTTATTTTAAAATAGTTTAGTTGAATAAATAGGTAATCAAAAGTTTAAAGATTCTAACTTATATAGGTAAATATTAAAAAACTATTTAAAAACATAGAAAATATCAAAACCGATTTCATTAGCTTTTGTGATGGTATTTATAATAAATATTTTTAATGACGTTAAGTACACCATAGTTTGTTAGGATCATTATAATTTCTCCAACTACCAACAAGCTTAGTTGAATTTTATATATTTTTTTAACTGATGTTTCCTCCAATTTTGAACTACTTTTTCCTCATATTATGATAAATCTAATTTGAGAATAGTATATTGACATTTTTTCAAAGAAATATTAGTATATTACCATTTTAATCTCTTTTTGTCTCTTTAGAGGTTATGAAATAAACACCGAATGAAGAAGGAAAAATAGAACAACATTGTTACAATCTTAAATCAAGTAAAATCTTTAATTACAATATATTATTCATAAAAACAAGGAATATGTTGGTATAAATCATTCAATATTACATTGAGTTATTTAATTTTTTAACATTTCTTCTAATTGTTTTCAAAGTTTTCAAGAAAATTACAGTTAGGAATTTAAGATCCATTTTTTTGAAAACAATAATAACCATAAAAAAAAGTTTAAACATACATAATTAACGAAATACAAAAATACATGACGTCAAGACAATGAAACTTGTTAATTTAAATTTCTCACAAGTATATCCATGGAGTTAACTCGAGGCAATTCAAAAAATAGCCCTGACAACTATAATTACGGGTTCGTCCGGAACACCACCATTGCATATCCGACGAAAATATCAACAATCCATCATCCAAGATTCAAAACATATTATGAACAAATTTACTCAGCCAGACATAATATAATATAATATTTATATGATATCTTATGATATTTTATAATACCAAGAATAAGTCAATAGAATACCAACGGGTTACGTGTTGTACAGTCACGCAATACACTGATAGTAGATAAACTCTTCTATTTTCAGAATTCGGTGTGTTCGAAATGTCGTCGTCGTCGTCATTTTATTCAAAGATCAAATATAGATACAAATATTTGTTTTAAATAATAAAAATACTATTAAATACTGACGATGCCAAATTGCTGATAACTTTGACCAAGTGCTAAATTTTCCGACAAAATATTTTAAAAATCTTGAGTGGGGTTCTAATCGATCATAATCATAATTATTTATCTAGATAAAAACCAGACAAATTAAAAAACAATTCAGACTTGAAATTAAAATTTACCATATAAAAAAATTTATCAAGATTATCATCTAAACAACATTTTGTATTTTTAAGTCATTCATTGAAATGTATTTCGATTTTAGATTCTGAGTGGAACAATGAATATATTGATTTTACAATGTTGTTTTTTTTTTGGTGTCATCACGGTTTGAGGCAGTAAGGCTGCTTTGATTTTCTTCAACAGTAGGTATCTTGTTCGATGGGAAAGTGAATCTAGTTGTAGCATTCGGGAGGTCAAATTTTAAAATTTCCAATAGTTTTCAAAAGCGCTGGGCTAAACAACATTAAAATTAAGGAAAACAGAAATTTTAACGCAGGTTTTCCAAAAAATCGATTTTGGTTTTTGGTTTAACTCTAAAACAAATGAACGTGTATATACATGAAATGTCAATACAACTTTATTTGTTGAGTCAAACATTTTGAAACTTTAATACAAGGTTCCTACTTTATTGTTACAATGACATTTGAAAAATATTTAAATCCTTAGTCACAGTTTTTATTTATAAGCATTTAAAGTTTAAATCTTGACAAAATATGGAACAATCACGAAAATTAGCAAATTATTTTGGTTGAGAATTTATAAAAAATTTTCTTTTTAAATCTAAGATTTGAAACTGTAATACAAGATTCCTCATAAGTTTGTCTACCTTTATCAAAAAAAAATGTCTACAAACAAATCAAATTAAATTTTCATGAGTGTTTGAAATTCATATTTTTACAATATTAGATATTCACTCGATTTCTCATGTAGTGGTTTTGTTATTTTATTGTTACTCAAAAACGAATAACTGTAAATACATAAAAATTTAACTGAATGTTTATATTTTCATACACCATAAAATTTTGAAAATATTTTGACCCTTTTTGAGCTGTTTACAGACGTCAATTTTTTTAGTTTTTTTTTCTATAAATATCAATAAAATTGTATTTGTTTGGTAAAAAGCGTGAAAATTTAATGCAAGGCTCCTGATATACTGTTACAATAGTAGTTGAAAAATATTAAAAATACATTGGCACAATTTTTTTTATAAGCATTTAAATTTTGAATTTTGACAAAATTTATCAAACTTAAAATGTAATAATTATGTTGTAGTTAAAAATTTATAAAATGTTCTACTTTTATAGCTAAAGATTGAAAATTTAAAACAAGGTGCCACGTAAATAGGTAAATTTATAAATTACTTTATTCACAATAATATCATCAAATATTTAGGTACTTAGTAATACTTAAATCATAGGCTGACTGACCGTTTTCACTCAGAA
Organism: Metopolophium dirhodum; assembly: GCF_019925205.1. Taxonomy (NCBI): domain Eukaryota; kingdom Metazoa; phylum Arthropoda; class Insecta; order Hemiptera; family Aphididae; genus Metopolophium; species Metopolophium dirhodum. Next base: position 36,533,375 of record NC_083562.1, read on the forward strand.
TCGATTTTCTTATATAATGATATCATTGAATACAAATTTAACACCATCGATTACAGTGACCCCCCACTTGTAACCTACTGTACAGCCGAGCGACATCCACTTGCCAACTTTTTTAAGTATTACTTCTATAGTTAATTTTTTTGGTTTTGATTTTAAAAAAAACAGGTATAGGCACACCTGTATTCTGGTTCTGGTTTTATTTGGTCTTACATTTTGCCGTAATCATAGGATTTTTTTTCATCAAAATTATTTATTTATTATTTATAGGTATTTATAACTTTTACAGGGTTCGGACTTTCTTTGTTCGACCTAATGTTTCATTATTCTTTTATGTTGTTCTAAAAATTAAAAAACGAAATTAAATAATATTATATATAGATAGGTATTATGCAAGGCTGGGCATTAACGAGTTAAAAATTAAAATTAAGTTAAAACGTTAAGTTAATATTAACTAAGTTAAGTAACTCGTTACTTGTTTTTGGAAACTTAATTTTAACTTAATAAGTTAAATTCTTAACATATTTAACGTGTTAACTTCAAATTAATTTTATACGAATACGAGCCATATTGGATATAAATATATAATCATAATATATTATATCATTGTCATAATATTATATAATGAAAAAGAACATTGAACTATTATTATATATTTAAATAATATTTATATTTATATATTATATGTACTCATATAATTGTATACAGGTCTCGACGTTCATGTACTTAATTAGTTTTCTTGTAAACCATAACTCATTACCTAGTGACATTTTAACGCATACGCCACACGTCCAGTCTGATCCCGAGAAATACGTTATTACTTGAAATTATTAAAATAACCCTTGGGAAAAAATTATTTTTGAACATATGATTCAAAATATTTATACTCCACGATTTGTAGTTTTAATTGCTGTAATGCGCCAATGCGGTATTGTTATTTTGCTGCCCATTGCTTCATTGACGTGCATAGAGCGGTACTGCACTACTGCAGTTCGTCGATTGACATTTCGTCGATTTCGAGTCATTTATTTGTTTTAATTCCACTGTGGTGTATTTTTTTATTATTTGTATAATAATTATAATATTAATTAATGATGACCGAGTCAAGAGACCTAGAGTCAAAATGGCCGTATTTAAATAATTATTTTAAACAGCTACCTGCGGATATTTCGGATGTCAGTGGAAATTTTGTGTTCAAATGTGTCCTTTGCCTACCAAAAACGAAATTATTGTCAACTTCTAAAACATCAAATTAAAATCTTAAAACTCATATAAAGGTAAGTTTAAAGTGGTATCGTAATAATAATTAATAGGCAATTAATATTTTTTTAACTATACATTTATTCTTAACTTTTTGTAACTACTTAATTATTGAATATTAAAGTTTATATATACATAATAGATAATACATCCATACATTTAAAAGTAGATAGTATCTAAAATTCTATAGATATATGTTTCATTATTTTAAGTTTTAGCTCATGTCTAATAAAAATTAATTTAACAATTTAATAATTAATAGAACATTAAATATAATTTTTTTTTTAATATTGACTAAATTTTTAAAGCACTGATATAAATGTATTATAATTATATACATACAAGTTTGGTATAGGTTACATATTATAAACATACCTTATAATTTAATATTTATTCAATTAAATATATGTTTTAGTGATGAGGTAAATAAAATAAATTTAAGTACTAATAAATGATAATTTTATGTTAAATTCATTTTTTTTAGCATGTACATCCAAATGAATTAAATACATTTAATGCAAATAGTAAAAGGAAGTTAAATAACAGTATTTCTGTGCAACCATATAAACAGTTAAAGTTATCTGAAGTTGGACAAGTTTCTAAAAAACTTACTCAAAAAGAATTTGACCGAGAAAATTCAAAGCTTATTATAAACACCGTATCACCGTTTTCTATGATTGGACATCCTGCATTCATTAACTATTGTAAACTAACTTCTAATAAAGCACCAATGTGTAGAAGAAATTTAATGAGAGATAAAAATTGTTTATATAATGGTATGATTCAAGAATTAAAAACTGAACTGTCCAAAATAGATTATATTTGCATTACTGATGATTGCTGGAGCATTTTTCACAGGTAATATAATACATTCGTTAATTACACCTGTTAAAATAGACATTTTATTTTTTTTTTTTTCAGGTCTTTTATGGGATTTACTGTGTATTGGCTTAATCCTACTACACTAGAGCGCAACTCAAAAGCACTTGCTTGCAGGCGTATGTTGGGAAGACATACATATGATGCAGTTGCAGAACTTATTGATAAAGTAGGTACTCACTGAATTTGACTTACAAAGTAAAACCACACTGCTTGCAACAGACAATGCAGCAAATTTTGTAAAAGCATTCAAGTAAGTAGTATCTATTCTAGATGTATTTGTTTTGAATTAAATAAATATTTAAATTATTTTAGAGTATATTATAACACTAATGAAATTGATAGAAGTGGGTTGAGTGGCTGTAGTACTAGAAGGAATAAAGTCATTGAAGAACCTGAAAATGATGAAGCACCTGAGAACCATAAACATAGCGGGTATTCTTGATAATGGTGATGATTTTGATGATTCATCAGAAATAAAATTACCTAAACACCAAAGGTTTGCAGCACATACATTACATTTAATAACTACAGTAGATATCCTAGAAGCTGAAAAAGATAATACTTATAAAGTTAACAGTCGATATGTATTTAGTAAATGTCAAGCAATTCTCAATAAACAAAATCAGTCTTCACAGTGCGCTGATAAAATCAAAGAAATTCTTGGACGATATCTCATAACACCAAATGCCACAAGGCAAGTTATATTATTATTCATAAATGAATAATTTTAAAAGTATAGTTATGTTTTATATTGAAACAATTTATTTTAAATTCATTTTTAGATGGAATTCCTTTTACGATGCTATTAAATGTATTGTGGGCAATTTAACCAAAATGGACAAAGTGTTTGAAGTAGTTCAACTACCTCCTTTTGTAGTTCAAAGAGACGTGTCATTCTTAATTGAGTATTACAAGGTATTATAATTTATGCTTATACTTAATTCAAAACAAAAAGTATTTCTGTTGAATAATGAAATGCTGTTTTATAAGTTTATTAATATTTAGGTAATGTATTTTATTTGCTTTGACTTTTTCATATTTTTAAATACCACCAAGTACTTACTACAATAATGAATAAATTCATAACTGTAAAAAAGGTATCTTGTATATTTTCAACTTTTTTCTCAGAATCTTAAAATAAAAAAAGTAAATTTTACAATAATATGTTGATTATTTTAAATTAAAATGTTTAAAACTATTAGTTCAATAATTGTCAATTTATTGTTACCAAGATTCTAGGTACCTATACCAAAATCATTAATTTGATGTATGTTTTGAACTTTGATCCATAAATATAAGTGTTCATTATTTTTTAGGTAATGAAACCTATTTTTATAGCATTGGATGTGTTACAAAGGGAAAAGCATGTGTGTTTTGGGTATCTTTTACCAACTATAACAGCCGTAACAAAATAATTAAATGGATTAAACAATTTAAATTACTGTAGACCATTGGTTAATGCTCTCAAAAATGGATTAAAAAAAGGTAAAATTAATGTATTAAATATATAATTGAAAAAATTAAGTTATTTATACACATATAATTTATTATAATACAATTTTTTGGTTTTAATTATAAACTGTTGATCATTACTACATATGTATCAAGCCCTCACAGTGGCAGTACTGGCTTTCAAAAATTCAAATTAAATTATATATTTAAAACCAGTACATTAAAGTCTACATAGTTTTAATAAAATAAAATTCTGTGCAAATATTAATGGTACATTATATTAAAATTTGATTTCAGATTCAATAGTTACATGCAGTCTAAACATTTGTCACAAAAATTTAAATTGACTTGGGTAAGCCCAGAAGATAAAATTGAAACTAAAGATGATATCATTGATTTTGTGAGTTCTGAATTTATTTAAGAACACAACATTACTGCTTCTCAAACTTCTCAATTTTCTACTGAGCCTTCAGCTCATAATATTGATATTAGTGATGAAGAAGATAATTTCTTTACTTTTTCCTATACTGAAAATGTTATTGATAATTCTGATATGCATACTTTGATTTCTGACTACATTTCTAACTCTAGTATAAATTTTCCAATTGATTTACCAATTCAACTAAAAAAGGTCTACATTTAGTATAACACTGCAATACCATCATCGGCACCTGTAGAACGGCTGTTTAGTGCTGGAGGTCAACTTTTTGAAAAAAGAAGAGGTTCAATGTGTGACAACAATTTTGAAATGACATTGTTGTTAAAATATAATAAGTATTTATAATATTAAAAAGTAATGTTTTAGTTAATGCAAAAATGTTTTTTTTTATTTAAAGTTAAAGAATTAAAATAAATGTATTTCTCAGTTGTTAGTTTCTATATTTATTTTTATTTTTTATAATCCACAACCATGAAATAACATAACTATAATGATTATGTTATATGTAATTAAAGTAAGTACTAAAGTCTAAAAGTATCTATTGGCTATCTTCGACCACAGACAATATTATATATTATACTTATATAGTTATATAGCTATAGTTATACTTTACTTACTGCTTAGACTATAATATATGGTAAGTATAAAATCTATTAAAAGTATATATTTTTTTATGTTTATCAAGTACCTATTACTTATTATAATTTAGAATAGTATTTACTATTTAGTATTTAATAGGGTTTTATTAACATATTAAAGAAAATTGACCTTAAATTATTCATAAAAAAACAACAATCAATTTAAATAAAATTATTATTTTATTTATTCAAACGTAATATTATGTTATGTGTTTATGTATGTTATGTACTCTTATCTCTTATTATGCTGATTGTATTTATACTTTATAAATAATACAGTAAATACTAAATACTTCTAAGCATACTACATGGTTGGCCACATGGGCACAGAAATCTGAGCTTGATATAAATTCTAAATTTGTTAATAATTTTGTAGGCAATCTATTTTGAATTTTCCTTATAGATTCAAAAATAATTTAATTTTTAATTAAGTTAATTTTTTTCATCAATTAATTCTCCACTTAACGAAGTTATAAAAAAAACATGAGTTAACTTTTAACTTAACTTACTTTTTCTTATATTAACTTAACTTAACAAGTTAAAAAAAACTTGTAGGTATGTATTTATTAATTCAATATTATACATTGTGGAGATGGTCACATTGAAATAAGAGGAAAACCAAAATAGAACTAAACATTATTAATGTTTGTCATTCACTTTATTTGCATTATGCCATCACCATACATAGCTACCCGCATTCGGCGGACAAGGATATGACCAAGGCTGGGCATTACCGAGTTAAAAAGATAATTTAATTTTAACTTTTTAACTAGTTTTGGCTTTTCATTAACTTAACTGTTAACTTATTAAATTTCTTTCCTAATTAACATGAAATTAACGAGTTAATTTTTCATTTTAAGAAGTAAGTTAAGTTAATTTATTTTGTTTTGAATTTTATTATATTTTACTATTTCAGTCTATTTCGTTTTCATGGCAATAAAAATGTATCGTAAATTGTTTAAAGTTAAAAATTTAAATCATTTGAATCTAACTTATATGGAATTACTGTATAAAGAATTTCCACTATATCCTATAATTTAGTTTTGGGTTGGAAAAAATTTAACCACGCTAGCGTTTTATAAACAAATTACCTTTTCTTTAACTTAATAAAAAGTTAACAAAAAGTGTGTATTAACTTTTAACTTAACTGAGTTAACCTATAGTTAAATTAACTTTTAACTTTTTGTTATTGGTGCATATTAACTTAGCTTAACTGAGTTGCCTTGGAAATAACTATAGCTGACTTTTACAGACTATTTTGACTAATGAGTAATATTAATAATATTATTATATTATAATAGAAATTGATATTGTTACATTTTGTTGAGTTTTTTTTTCGTTTTAAAAGACTAAGACCAATGTTCGCCTTTAAATATATTATGAGCTCTTCTTATTATTATTATCTTTGTTATTGTTAATTTTATTTATTAGTTTATTAGCTTATTGTAAATCTATCTACTCTAGTACTCGTTACTTTGCTAATTTAATGTTTAATGTTTATTTAGTTTTATTTTATGTTTATTTAATTTTGCTTTTCACCAATAAACCTAGGCCATATGCAAGAAAAAAAAAAATATTGTTACATGAAATATCGAGTAAATACCCAATGTTGTACAAATTTGAACTTTAAACATTCATAAAAATTTAATTTGACTTTCTAATAGATATTTTTTTTTTTTTTGATAAAGGTAGATAACCTTATAAGGAATCTTGTATTACATTATCAAATCTTAGTTAAAAAATAAAAAGTTTTTAGGAATTTCAAACTCAAAATTGTTTGCATATTTTCGTTATTTTTACACCTTTTGTCAGAATTTGAACTTTAAATGCTTATAAAAACAAATTGTGACTGGATTTTTAATATTTTTCAAATGTCATTGTAACAATATACTATTAAGAGCCTTATGTATTGAATTTTCAAGCTTTTTTACCCAACAAATAAAATTTTATTGACATATTTTATAGAAAATAAAAATTGGAAACTGGAAATGTCGGTAAACAGTTGAAAACAAATCAATATTTTTTGAAGTATCTACGGTCATTTGTTTTAGAGTTATACCAAAAACCAAAATCTATTTTGTGTAAAAATTCCCGTTTTTCCTTAATTTTTCTTAAAGGTCGCAATAATTTTTGAGAGTTTACAGCTTAGACTGCTTAGAGTAATATTATTCTATGGTTTACAGGCTCATCTGTATGAAACACGGTCTAAGGTACGAAATGTGACGCCAAACAAAATCACTGGTAGCGCTGAAAACATTGAAAAAAAAATGTTGATGCTAATAATATTGAGGAACCTTTTGCGGGACGTTCTCCGTCACCCGCAGCTCAACACTTCGTTTTCCAGTCCATCGTGGTGGGGAGGCACCGGTGAATTTTTATCTGATAATAACTATGCCCATGGTTATCACGTTTATTAGACTAAACTACTAAAGGAAATTTATACTTTAAAGTGTAACATTAAAGCACAGAACAATAAATTATATTAGTCACGTTGCGTTCAAAAATTGAAAAATAAGTACTAACTAATAACTACTATAATAAGTAATATCCAATTAATTTATCTTTAACTGAACACAAAATGTCTTCAATGACGGCGCTTAAATTGTTCAGAAATCAACTCATCAGAAATGTCTGGCGCTTTAGGAGCACTGGACAATCATCATACAAACTCAGACAAAGTATTGTACCATTGTCATCGAGTAAGCAAACTATCAGTTCACTAACATTAATGTAACATAGATGATAATACCTATTATATTATATTATTCAATTATTTGTGATAGGTGTGCCCATTAGAAACTTTGCAGCTAATCCAAATGTGGACGATAGTGTGAACGACCAAAACCCAACTGCAGGTTAGATATAATTATGAACTTATAAGATTATAGATAAAATACATAGTTTTAGATTCATCTTGTGAACAAACTATTATTGGTCTTTCAGAAAAATTGGAATTTCAAGCCGAGACTCGTATGCTACTAGATATTGTAGCCAAATCGTTATATTCTGAAAAAGAAGTAAGAGATATTTCACATTGATACACATAATAATTTTGCACTAGAACTTATCAAATAATATATTTCATGTGTTTAGGTTTTCATTAGAGAATTGATTTCAAATGCTAGCGATGCTTTGGAAAAATTACGTTACGTTAGTTTGAAAGCAGGTGAATCTCATGACCTTGGAAGTTTAGACATAAACATAACGACAGACAAAACAAACCGAAAATTGATAATACAAGATACAGGAATTGGAATGACTAGGGAGGAGTTAATTTCAAATTTGGGTACTATTGCCAAATCTGGTTCTAAAGTAAATATTTGTATACAATTAATATCAATTACAAAAATGGTTTTAAGATAGCTTGACACTTTTATTTGTTTAGGCATTTTTGCAAAATATCCAACAAAGTGAATCAACAAATTTATCGTCAATCATAGGTCAATTCGGTGTTGGTTTTTACAGCTGTTTTATGGTGGCCGATAGAGTAGAAGTTTTCACTAAATCAGTGAACCCTCATGCTACCGGATACTTATGGAAATCAGATGGGTATTTCTTAAATTCTTAGTATTAAATTATTACAATTACTCATACTTAATGATACTGTTTTAGAACAAATGAATATGAAATAATAGAGTCTGATAATATTGAGAGGGGTACTAAAATTGTCATGTACCTTAAACAAGATTGTCGTGAATACGCTTCAGAAGACACTGTTCGTAGTGTCATTAACAAATATAGCAATTTTGTGAATTCTCCAATTAAATTAAATGGTTCTGAAATTAATACCATTCAAGTAAGTATAAAATTTGAAAATATTAATTAATTTATCTATATAATTTTTAAACTGTTTTAGCCATTATGGTTACTTAATCCAAAATCTGTTTCCAAAGAACAACATGATGAGTTCTACAAATTTGTAGCAAACACTTATGATAGACCAAGATTCGTGTTGCATTACTCTGCCGAAGCTCCAATTCAAGTGCGTGCACTGCTATACTTTCCAGAACTAGCACCAGGTATTTAATAATAAACATAAATATAAGTACAATTTAGACGGTCATAGATTTTGTTTATTATAATTTATAGGTCAGACTGATTTTTATGATAGTTCAACTAAAGGCGTATCACTTTATACTCGACGTATTTTGGTTAAAAAAGAAGCTGAAAATGTATTACCCAAATGGCTTCGTTTTGTAAAAGGTAATTTCAAACGATTAGCTTTTGACTACTATTATATTATATCATATTATTTTATCACATTATTTTAAGTTTTTATTTTTCAATATTTCAATATTTAAATATAACAATATCTAATTGTGAATATTAAAATGTGTAGGTGTTATTGATTCTGAGGATATACCATTAAATTTGAGTAGAGAAATGTTACAGAATTCTTCATTACTAAGGTACAAATTGTTAACAAAATATTAAATCCATATTCAATCTCAGTATAATTATTTTATTATATTTCCAGAAAATTGAATCAATTATTGACTAGTAAAATAGTTAAATTTTTACATGATAAATCTGTAAAAGATCTTGATGAATACATGAAGTTTTATCAGGACTATGGTGTGTTTATCAAAGAAGGAGTTGTAACGAATGACGACCCCAAAGAACGCGTTTGTACTCCATTATTTTAATATACTTTTTTGTACCTAATCATAGTGATATACATATGCTATTCCACATACTTATTTAGTCAAATATTTCTCTTTTGAAATAAAGATGTCTTAAAAATAATTATTAACAAAAATTACAGTATTATTGATTGAAGATGTATACTAAACTAGATTAACTAATTAAAAAATTGTCATAAGAAGCTTTTTAAATTTTATAATTTTACAGGAAGAGCTTGCTGGTCTCTTAAGATATGAATCATCCTACACTAAACCTGGTGAAACAACGTCTTTTGAAGATTATATCAAGAGAAGACAAGAAGGTCAAAACGATATTTACTATTTATCTGCTCCCAAGTAATATAAATAAATTATTAATATAAAATAATAATTATTTTTAAACTTAATTTTTTAAATCATTTGATATAGCCGTGCTTTAGCAGAAAGTTCTCCATACATTGAAGCATTGAAAAAGAAAAATGTTGAAGTTATTTATTGTTATGAGCAACACGATGAAATCATTTTATATCAAGTTAAAACTTTCAAGAATGTCAAACTAACTTTAGTAGAAAAAGAAATCAATACTGCTAATAATCAAAGTTCTCAAACAGTTGAATTAGGTTGGTTATACTTATACATCATTAGTTAGGGTAAAACTAAAATTGTTAATACATTTGAATTCCATTAAATGTCTGTATAATAGGTACTGATAGTTTGAGTCAGTTACAATTAGATTCTTTATTACCTTGGATTGAATCTGTATTGGGTAATAAAGTAAAAAAAGTAAAAATTACTGGACAATTAGAAAGTCATCCGTGTGTAATCACTGTTGATGATATGACAGCTGCTAGACATTTTATTAAAACTCAACTGAAACAAATGGACGAGGAGATGTTATTTTCAGTCCTTCAGCCTCAACTTGAACTCAACCCTAAGTAATTTATCTCAACATATGTTTAAATTGTATCTATTATCTAACAACTATCTGTTATTTAGACATGCAGTCATAAAGAAATTGCTTACACTTAAAGAGTCAAATCCAGAGTTGGCTAAATTGATTATCGAACAGGTAAATTATATTTCACAGTGATGTAATAACTATTTTGTTGCTATACACTTTAAAATAGTTATTAAAACAAAACAATATAATTTATCTTCATAAAATTTAAACATAGAAAACTTGAATGATATTTTATTCCTCTTAGAATTTCTAATATACTTGGTTGTTGATATAATATTGTTAACCATTTTATTTCCATCTACAAATTTCGCTTAAACCAATAAGTATGTTATAATTTATTATTTAAATTAATTTGTTTTCTCTGAACACATTGTACTAATGAATATTTTATCTTAATAATTTGGTTAATCTTACTATTATTTTGGTGGTTGTGTTTACATAATCATTCATATCATACACCTAAAAAAATTAAGTTTTCAATATTACAATGATTGAATAAAAAACATGTATCTAGAAATTATGGAAGTATTTTTTAAGCACTAAGGGCATCCAAGAATATCTATAGGCAAGGGGCTCATAAATATTCTAGACTTTCTAGAAGACGTTTATTTATATAAAATATTTAAGTATATCTTAATGTCTGGTAAATATTATATTTTAATCATATGCATATTCTTTGTGTTTATTCTTTATCCAGCTGTACAGTAATTCAATGGTGACAGCGGGCCTCATCAATGATTCCAGAAAATTGGTGTCTAACATGAATCGTGTTCTAGAATTAGTTGTTGAAAAATATTAAATTGTTGGTTTTGTAGTTCTAAACACTTTAATTTTGTAAATATTATCATGAATAAATAATGTTGTTTTTTTTAGCAATTATTTTAAATGTTTATACAGTATTACGTGTAATTACTTATAATTATACTTACATTCATATTTTTAATAATTAATTACATTTAAATACACTAAATAATAAGCATATTATACGTTAATATATTTCTGAAGAAATTTAGTAGAACTAGAATAAGGAGACACCGTTAAGTATAAACAATATATGGTTTTAAATTAAGATTATTTTTTTAAATGCAAAATTTAACTTTCTAAAATAATATGCTTAACAGAAAAAAACCTTACACATTGAACTATTTTCTAAAATTAATATTGGATAATGGATTCTGAAGTTAAGCATACTAATTTATTTTGATGATTAGGTATTCAATACTTTGTCAAGTATGCAACAGATAGGTGTATAAAAATAATGAAATAATGATTATTATTATTATAAATATTGTGATTTTTATTGAAGATCTTGATCAACATGATCTACATTATTCATCGTTAATGTTATTCATAAAAAAAATTACAAAATGTAAATATTCAATCAGGAAAAGATATTATATTCAATGGTTGTCTACAAAATTTTGTTTGTAAAAATTTCAAAACTGGCCAACTGTTTTAGTAATTTTGAAAGGTAAATAAAGATAAATCATGAATTATAACTACAGAGGCATTAGGTAAGATTTTATCATAAAATTTTGCATTTTGCAGAATATTTTTTAAATTAAGGACTGTTTTTTGTTTACTTTTTTACCGTTAGGTTAGGACTATATTATGTTATTATGAAGTGTGTGATTTTACGTCTTAACGTCACAGTGGTGTAATTTGGTCTTGTTGCGGGGGGGGGGGGGGGGGGGGGTGGGGATTGAAACATTTATCCCCTCACTATTTCGCACCAGCAAAAAAATATTGGTTTGTATCATAGTATCCTCTAAGTCCAACCCCCAGTAAACAAATATACATATATTAAACGTATAATATACGGATATACATAATCTAAGTCACGTATAATAAACGAATATAATATTTAGTTGATGATAAGTAGAAAAAATGGATATTTTTGGGTCAAGAGATAGATATTCAACGTATATTATGTGTGTAACAAACGTAAATTGTAACGTATATTCAACGTTTTAAATACGTAAATATTAGTGGCAAAACTCATGTTTATAATTAGTGTATATGCGAGTATATTTATGTAGTTAGCAACGTAATTATGGCCACTGTGATCTCTGTAATGTAAGTATAAATGGCATAAATACATTAAAATAAATAATTACATACTATTTCGAGTAGATTCGTTGAATAATCTGCGTATGCATATAATATACCTATGCTAAATCACGAGCTTCAAAATGTTGTAACCTAGGAACTAACAATTAATTCTGATCGCAACATTGACCTTAACTTGTTGAAATATAGGTTGCCGAAAAAAATTCCCAAAAATCAAGGCAAACTGCATTATTTCAATATATTGGTGCAATATTGCAATTTTAGTGATTAGTTTTTGTTACGGAGTAATATCATCTAAGTTACAACTACCATAGGGGATTTGGGTTTTTATTTGTTGTACCTATAAAACATAAAATATTTATATAATTGTACATAAAATCTATGCATAAAATATATGGTTTACCAGATTAAAAAAAAAGTCATGGGGGAGGGACACGACACCCGAATCCCCCTCCCCGTAATTACGCAACTCTAACATCATAGTGAACTGGAGGAACCGAATAAGTTTAAACCGGCGATACCGGCGGCAATAGTTATCATTGGCACTCATTGGTGAGAAATGAAAATGTAATCAATATCCAGCTGATTTATCCATAGACCTATTAACTAACTTTGGATTTATTGTTGAAAAACTCGTTCCTAACTTCTTTGACGAACCCGTGGGGGGGGGGGGGGTCATTAACATAGTTTTATTATCAGAAGAAAAAGGCTATTATGTTTTATGCTTCTATTTCTGATTAGATAAAATCAGATGGTGCTCCATTGCCCAAAGCCCAATTTATTGCCGGATTACCCCTGTTGTGCAACTTTACAGTTTACTGTGCAAAATGCAAATTAAAATTTTCAAAGCACACACGTTTCAAGTCAAACTTTATAGTCTCTAAGTCGTAGATCGCGATAGGCATGAATTCGTATTATAAATTTTTTTGTAATAATTATCAGTCTCGATTCTTATTTATGGTTTAAATAATATTATACAAGTTCACATTTTTATTGGACGCACTTGCTCGGATTACAATATTTAATTGCGATTAGTGTCAGCCAATAATTACAAAAGTACTTCACAGGTAAAGACGTTATAATTATTAAAATTTTTTTCCTTTTCCATCACCCCCACTAGCGTGTTTCTGGAATGGATGATTAGGAGGTACCTACATTTTCATCGTTCTGCACTTAGTTACTAAGTTGCACAACAATGTATGTACTAAATGTTAAAAAACTTAGGAACTCCAATAACATTATTGGAGTGCATAACTCATTGTTTAAATTATTTTAGATATTCTGTGGTACCTATTAGGTATCATGTGCTTACCTTATATTATTAATGATCAATGAGTTCAGTATCTTGGATTGAGTTACAGACCATATTTAGATATTATATTGTGTTTAATGTTTGTTACCTTTTCTTATGTTTTGATGGAACTTAAGAACAGTATTTATTTAATTTGTCGTCAATTAATACAATTTTTGTTTTTTACAATGTTTCACAGAAAGCGAGCATTCTGATACATTCAATTTGCTATGGCTAACAGTGATCAGATGCCCAAAGTTGATTTCATGAAAGACGGTGAAATCGATAAAAGATTACTGCAACAGATAAAATTTGTTGAACGCCAAAATCTAGTTCGTGCCACTAGGCTAAACCGCATGCGTAGAAACGCTCGTTACACGGGCTTATTACTTGGTGGTATTACATTGAGCATATACGGGTATTCTATATATTCAATAAAACAGGAAACATTCTTGGACGATTTTGAGGAACCGGCAGTAACTGTTAAACAATAATAAATTATACATACTCATTATGTCTGTAAGTCGGATTATTCGGCTGCCGCCCCTGCCTAGCATCAGGGATTTAATTAAACTATATAAACTACGTGCTATGAAAGAACTTTCTCAAAATTTTTTAATGGAACCAAGATTAATTAGCCGCATTGTCAGATCAGCAGGATCCGTTAAGGACTGTGAAGTTTGTGAAGTTGGCCCTGGTCCTGGCAACATAACAAGATCAATCATTCAAAACATGCCCTCTAGGGTACTAATCATTGAAAAAGACAAACGATTTACACCGTCCCTAGAGGTTAGTGTTTCATCTATACTCTATAATTTTGTTATATCTTACTGAGCTTTGGTTAGAATAAAATATAAGCAATCATATCATAATTTGTTTTAGCTGTTGGCTGAATCATCACCAGTACCATTAGAGTTAATATTTGGGGATGTAATGAATTTTAATTTAGAACAAATGTTCAATGAAGACAATAAAATGGAATGGGAAGATAAATGTCCACAAATTCATCTTATTGGAAATTTGCCATTTAATGTGTCAACACCGCTTATTATACGATGGTTAAAAGCTATATCGGAAAGGTAGTATATTCTATGTTCTATTTATAATATGCTCTAACTTTTTTTATAATTACAGGAAAAGTGCATGGAGGTATGGTCGAGTACGCATGACATTGACATTTCAAAAAGAAGTTGCTGAAAGAATGGCAGCTCCAATAATGACTAGAGAAAGAAGTAGGCTCTCGGTTATGTGTCAAAATTGGTGTAGGGTCGAACATAAATTTAATATTCCAGGTAATATTATTATAGTATTGTTCTATTTTATGTAAGATATTCATTATTTCATAAACACTAATGTTTTTGAAAATATTTCTTTTACAAAATTTTAGTTAGTTTCAAAACTACATTTTTGGAAAAAAAAGGTAATGGCACGCAGTTTTAAGTTTTGTATTCTTTAAAATGTAAACATACATTTTTAATTTCTTATTCCAAAGCAGAATATTATTCGGAGTATTTCCGTATCATATTAATCAAATTTCGGACAAGTAGTTTATTAGTTATAAATTATAAGTATTTAAAGTTAAGATGAGCGGACTTGTGGATCATCATTTTATGCGGTAGGTACCCTTGTTGTACACTACACCATTCTATTAATGTAAACTTTAAATATTTATCTCTAATAATTATCTCTAAAACTTTTCGTACAAAAATAAAAATGTTATATAATGAAGTATTCCAAATAATATTCTACTTTGGAATGAGAAATTCAAAATATTTGTCATTAAAAAAATTATAATAAATATACTAAAAAATATTTTTTTTTTAGAAAAATGTATTTGAACAACTTATAATTATGTAAAAAAATATTTTCAAAAGCGTTGATGTTTTGGAGTTAACCGTATAACTTGGGTATTTCTTATACATATAAAGAGCATTTTTTAAAATTGATGAAGAATTTCCCATTGTTTTAATCAATTGTTGACTGTCAACTACCACATAATTTTCTACTAATATTAAATGTTCACCAAAATTCTGATGAAATTAGTTAGTCTCATGTTTAACAAAATTTGGTTTTCAATTTTTAATGCATTTATCTTGGAATGGTTTATGTTTTTGTTGATGTCAACAATAATTCAAACTTTCAAAGAACAAATAAATTCAATTGGCATGATAGTTTTCATATAATTAAAAAAGCACAATGAATAAGTACATGTATTACATTTATTCTTTTGGTTATTGTTTAAAGATAATCCCTGTTTGAAATCTTAATTTTCTGAATTATAAGCTAAAGCATTATTAGGAATTTGTGGTAAGATTCTTGTGTATTGTCCAGCAAACTGTTACTCGGAGTAGTTATTAGTAGTTATATAATCTAGTATTAAAATGCTTGTCAATAAAAAAAACTATTTGTTCAGTATTTGATTATTAATAAACAACATATTTTGAAAAGTATTCCGATTGAGATTATAAATTGACATTTATAACTCAAAGTTGACTAGAAAAACAAATATCATGATGCTAAAATTATGTTTAGAAAAAAATGTTTGAAATTTTATTTTAATCTTGTTCTAAGGTCGAGCGTTTATTCCAAAACCAAATGTTGATGTAGGTGTTGTGCGTCTTACACCTCTGAAAAAACCAATTATTGATTTGCCATTTGACATAATTGAAAAAGTTGTCAGGTCTGTGTTTAGTTTCAGACAAAAACATTGTACTCGGGGCGTTGAGTGAGTAATTTACATTAAAATTACTAGAATGTATATAATTATTTGTTTGATTTATATTATAAAGGACACTATTTCCAAAACCAGTCAGAGAACAACTCGCTAGTGAATTATTAACTGCCGCAGCAATAGAACCAAGCACAAGACCATTCCAATTAACTGTCAGTGAATTTGGTCGTATCAGTGAGGCATACATGAATATATGCAAGGAGAAGCCAGACTACATGAAATATAATTACCGTGGACAGAAATCTGATGATAATTGGCCTTTTGTTGAAATTAATAATTCAGATAGCAGTGAAAACATTATATCGATAAATGAATATTAATAACAATGTGGTTATTTTATGGCATACAGTAGTTTATGTAGTTAGTAATATTGTTTAAATATTTGTATTTCACAAAATATATTTAAATTAAATTAAATTTACAGAGTATAAATTGTGTTTTTACTTAAACATACTGGGAAGTCGTGTACCGATATTCTACATTTAAAATATGATCTTGATAAGTCTAAAAGATGGCAGACTAAAATTATTTATACAAAAATTAAATATGTATATTAATATTTTGTTATTTAGATAAGAACATAAATAATAGTTAATGCTTAATGACATTTTAAATAGTTTTTTTTTGTATCGGACACAGCACAGTCTACGAACAATACAAACATATTAACATATAACCATTGAATAGGTGTGTTCTAAGGTTTCAACCATTTCTAAATGCCCATTGTGAAATTGTTTCTGTAAGATTGTCATGTGTAATGTCAACTTCACATACATTGTTTAATGTTTTTTTTAATGAAATTCCTTCACTGACTTTTTGTATAATGGAAGATAATTAATTTTTTTCATTCTGTGACTAGGTTTTATTTTTATTAAAGATGTTTCAAGTAACAAAATTAAATGTTCACAATTAGTGTGTTGAAATTATTATTAATAAATTACTTAAATTTTAATGCATTCTATTTAACCCTGTATAATGTTTAGTAACTGAGGGAATTTCAATCAAATATACATAACAAACAAGAATTAATCAATGCAAACCCTCATATGACTAGAAACAAGAATTATTCATTATTTATAAAATTAAAAAAATTTATTTTGTGAAAAGAATTGAAAAAGTTTTTGCATTGAGTGTACAGAAATATAGAATGCAAAAAAACTTTCATTTACCTACTGATTGTTTTCGATTCTAATGGTCAGATGAATAACATTTTAGATATTTTAAAATGTATTGTACAATTAATAAATATTGCTTAAATAATAATTATATGTTATAATTTCATTTTCAAAATGATTTGAAATATGAAGTTAGTACCCAGTTCCATGTATAAAGTGGAAAAAAAAACTACGAATTATACAACAAAATGTACATTATATAAGTAGTATTTATTATGAAGATTTTTTTTTAAAATAAAGACACTCATGTTAGCGGTAAATTTGAGATTTTTACTAACATAGTAAAAATTTTTAGATTTGTCAACATTATTTTTTTACTCTCTTAATATGAAATAGAAAATATCTTTGTATAAATATTGAACTTTAAAACAATGGTTTATCGTTAGAAACATTGTAAACATTTAACTTTTTGAAAAGATAAAGAGACACACTAAAAATATTTGCTCATCGACTATATTCCAGCCACTCACAAGAGATGTAAATCGTGCCTCAACCAAAAAACGTCCAAGTTTGTGAATCATTATTTCACACTGCCCAATGTCGTGACCACAAATTAAGATATACCTTAATTGTATATCTTAATTTGTGGTCGTGACTAATGTTTACCGACCAACAATCTGTATGGTCACAATCAGCAGTGTACACAGTTTTCATACCAATACCACACCGGATGTCAGAGTGTGGGGAATGATGCTTACTGATCATCACTGTCCACTAACTTCAGTCTGCATGCACCATGCGCAGAGCCGTGCCGTTACGATTTGGCGCCCGGGGCAAAATTAAAAATATTCGCCACCTATTTTATTTATCATTAATCATAATGCGTTTCATTCCTATTTAATTTAATTTAATTTTTTTTTTACAACGTATTTTGAACATTAATTTGACAAAAAACTAAAGTTAATTGTAATAGTAATTATTAAACAAAATAGTTAGGTATAATTTATTAATTTATACCGTATTAAATAATTAAAAATGATAAAAATCACAAATTATATTATATATACATGTTATATTTACAAACGTATCATAAGAGCGTATCATATATAAGTATCATATAGTTAAAACTTAATTTTTCTGGACTTAATTGAAGCAAAATCTTCAATGACGTCTTCAAAATCAATGCTTTTTGTTATTTCATGCTCAATTGATAATATTGCAGAATTGGTTAATCTGTTTTGCGACATGGTTGACCGTAAATACGTCTTAGTTAGTTTCAATTTACTAAAAGAGCGTTCCCCGGAAGCGACGGTAACAGGCATGGTAAGAAACAATCTATATGCAGTCATTAAGTTTGGACAAGTTGAATCAAGTTCATATTTTTTAATTGCGTTTAAAATATTTAAAGCAGTTGCGTTTAAGTCTGGTAAAATTGCTTTTACTTGATATTTAAAAAATTTGATTTCGTTAATTATTTCCTGGTCAATATCTTCGTTGTATTTGATAGTTAAATCAGCTGCATATTTTTTCAATTTTTCAACTGGTGTAACAGATAGTGAATGAGCAGAAAGGAATTGAAAATCATCAGCAATATTTGATAATTGTTCAAACCTCCATTTCATTTGAGCCATCATATTATCAAGAACTTTGTAGTATTCCAATGTTAAAAATTGATCTGCAGTAATATCTTCACCCGATGAATTTTCTCCACTCATAACTTTCCTTTTTATTGTCCTTTTGATTTTTAATTCAGATTTTATTCCAACTTTATCACAAATACTAATAGCTTCAGTTTTAATTTGTTCATTTCCACTATCACGCATTTCTTGGAGAGAAACATTTAAACAATTTATCCTTTTTGAAGCCTGATCTATTGAAATATTTGAGCTTTGTAATAATTTATTTACACGATATATTTGATTCAATATTTTATCCCACATGACTAAAAAATAAACAAATTCCAAATCAAACTGTTTCAATATACTTTGTGCATTAGCAACCCCATCGCCAAAAATTGGACTGGTAGATATGTCACGTAAAGCTTTTATCACACCGCCAAATTGACAAGACAACGAATGAACTGCATTATATTTAGATGCCCAGCGTGTGTCACTGTGCGTTTTTAATGTTATTTTCAAACACCGCATTAGTACTTCCCAGCGACTTGTTGATCCAGAAAAATAGTTAAATATATTTTGTACAATATTTATGTAAAGTTTAAAATATTATAAAAATGTTTGGCGCCCCTTTAAACCATGCGCCCGGGGCATATGCCCCCTAGGCCCCCCTCACGGCACGGCTCTGACCATGCGTAAATCGGTTTACTTCTCTTTACGGCCGGAGTATAGGCTCTTTTAAGCTTCTACTGTTAATAAAATAATAGATAATGGTTATAAGATTTATACAATAGTAATAATTATTTTTAGAGTAACAAATAAAAAACTAGATTAGGTGAATTTATTTTTCTTTAATTTGATCAAAACAATGAGTGTTTTACATTAAAAATCACCTTCTGAAAATATAATATATATTAAAAATAATGTGTAACAAAAATTGCAAGATTAAATTAAATTTATGAATAGTATGTGCATAATCAAATTTACTAGATGGCAAATTAAAATTACTAATTTTAAATCTGAAGACATCAGAAATGAACACATGAATTATACCTTTTAGTTAGTATTATATACAGGTACCTAAAAGCTAATGAATACCTACTATGAGTATAAAGTTTGACTACAAATTTGTTAATAATAAATAAAAATAAATTAATGACTAAATAAATAAATTAACAACTTAATCACTCTCATCATCTGGTCCATCTTTATTTTTAATGTTAGTAAAATGATTCATTAATTCTTCTTGAAGTTGAAGAACATGTTCAATAGGTTTTGGTCGTCCATCATCACCAATTTTACACGGCTGTATCACTCCTTCCCTGAATGAAAGAGTTTATAATAATAGAAATATAATAAGTTAATAATATATAATTTATAAATACCTAGTGAGTTTATCCATTTTAGAAACCAACTGCATTACTTCGTGTTCTTGTTGTTCAACAGACATGCACTCAAATGGATTAGGTTTTGGTGGTTCATAACAACCAAGAACTGGATTTATCCTATAAAAGATAACGTTCATAATATTACTGGTACATTTAATAGTTAAAATAGAAACTTAACTGGTCTTTGTATGTTAGATATTCTTCTGTATCACTATCTTCACTATCTGACGAGTAATCGGGATTTGATGTTTTACAAAGTAATCCTCGATTTGCGAATAAACCAGCTGCATTACCAAATCCTGTATACTTGATCATACGACCAACTAAAAATGATCCAAATTATATCAATAAAAGTATAATAAAAATAATATGATAAGTTTCATACCATTTTCTTTACATAAGACAAATAACAGTTCAGCAACCAAGTCGCGAAGACTCACATTGGGAGTAGTGAGCAAACGACACAGTTTATTACGCAATGTATTTCCCTGTTCAGGTCGATTTATAACATCTTTCAATGGAGGTAAAATTTGTTGTCGAACCTCACAACGGAATTTCGCAATAGATCTTGATCCTTTTAATAATACCATCAATGCTGGTGATATATGTTCATATAATGGATTCTAAAATCATTATACCAGATAATATTAAGGTAAATTATTATCATCACAATTTAATTTAATAAAATACCTCAGTACTACACAATCGGGTGTCAAGAAAATTCACCATCACTTTTAAAGCATCAACATCACACCAATGACTTTTAACCAGCAATTGATCCAAACAAGGTGGTGGTACATTTGTCAACAAGTTGACAACATTGCTATAATAATAATAAATAATGTTCAAAATATAAGTAGAAAAACATATTTTTTCATATTACCATCTATTTTTAGTTAAGTAAATATGGTAATTAAAATAAAAAATGTCTGAATTTTGAAAACTTCAAGAATTTGTGTTAAATAGGAAAACAATAAATATGTAACTCAGTTATGATATATAGCTAGCTATAATATAAAATATTAATGAGAGGGATTTGATATCACACTCAAGCGGTAAAATCAGTAAAATTCATAAAAACGTCAGTGTGAACAATCCCAAAATATCTATTTTAAACTTTTCTCCTAAACTATGATAGCTAGAAAGTTGGTTGATAACTCATTAAAAAGGGACTATCAAGTATATACTAAATGTGGACATAAAATTTTTTAAAAAAAATTATTTAATTTTTCACAGATAAAAAAAGAGTTATTTTTTGCTAGATTTTCATTTAGCGAGGTAGATTTACGAAACTGGAGAACGGATTTTGTTGTTTGGGGTCTTGTTAGATTCACATTGGCTAGGAGAAGTGCAGTGAAGATTTCCAGAACTTTATCTCCAATCGTTAGTTCACTACAAACTTGTAAAGCTGAAAAACATCAAAAAACGCCCAATAAAATTTGTTTTAATGTTCTGTAATGAAATAACTATTTAAGATAAAGTTCTGAAAATCTTCACTGCACTTTTCCTAATCAATGTGAATCTAACAAGACCCCAAACAACGAAATCCGCTCTCCGGTTTCGGAGATCTATCTCACTAAATGAAAACAAATATTATTTTTTGTGGGGCTGTTCACACAGACATTCCTCTGGATTCAAATTGTTATATCGCTTGGGTGTGATATCAGTTAATAAATTTCTAAAAATTAAAAATCAAGAACGTTGACATGCCGATCCCTGACTTGGCAAGCGTTTTTTTTTAAAATATAGTAATTAAGAAAAATACCAAATGATGTTATCTTGAAATAATGGGACAAAAGTTGAGGTGACAAGTAGATCACGTAATATAGAAATCAATCTAATCCAAATTGAATAATCATCTTCCTCAGATGGCTCATTGATTGGGATAACGGTCAAGTTGAATAAAGTTTTCAGTATTTCACAGCTGAGTAACACATTATCTTCCTGTAAATATTATTCATGTTGTCGTTTAAAATGTCAATTATTTTAGTAGATAAATAAGTAAATTACCTGTAAGCTAGATGAATTGTTTTTGGATGCATCTTCAATAGTGTCGCGTAATATATTGTCTAAGACTTCTGTTAGGTATGTGAGACCATGTAACTCTTCTGTGATTTTTAATCTAAAATAAAACAGTTGGTAAATACACAAAAAAAATTAAACTTAAATATGCATTAGAAGTCTACCTTATATCCTTGTTAAATGCTGTTAAAAGAAATAAAAGTTTAATGTCAAAATATTTTATGGCATATGGAATATTCTGTTCAAAATATGTTCTTAGTCTGAGCACAATGCAATCAACAGTTTTATTTGAACAGCATACTTCTTGTGCAGTGTCACAATTATAAACTATATTACACAGGCATTTCAGGCCTTCTACAATAACTGTAGGACAGAATCACAATATTATTATTTACTATTTTGTAGGTACTATAACATCATTAGCATTTTAATTTTTAATTTAGACAGTATTTATTTTTGAAGAAAGACATTTTTGGTGACTTACCATCTGTATTCTCAGTTGTGATTACTATGCATAATGTGTCTTCAACAAGATTAGCACACTGAAGTAGAATGTTTACGTGTTGTTCAATTAAAATTTCTTTTAAACGTGCTTTGTCTCGGCTGTGGATCACAAAAATTATTTTTAATATATAAGATAGATAAGTATATAGATAAGTAATATTCAAAAATTAATGTTACCATTTAGTTACATAATCTAGTTATATATTGTCAAGTGACAAGTCTAATTAATAATGACTATTCAATCAATTGTATGGTAAAGTTATTCTAGTTTAGCTCCCATACAATTTTAAATTTTTTTTTCTTGTCAGTCGGACTTAGTTTTTAAGTTACAGTGAATTGAAGTATTGAAATATCTTGGCACAATGGGTAACACGGGTTACAGACAAATCATGGCCAGCTTCGCCGGATGTGTTTATACTTTTACCAATTTTGTTTTAACTTTGTGACCTACCAAAGGTGGTTTTACATAAAAAGTTGAGGGATGTTTTAGATTATAATCGTCTAAACTGGTTGTATATGTGCTCCTAATGATTAAAAAATAAAATTCGCTTGGGAGCTAAACTAGAATTATTCAAATGAAACACCTAGGTCTGCAACTAGCTGGTTAGGGAAGAATGTTTGAAAAAGTTAAAAAATACAGTAAGATGTCAAATTCAGTAGAGATAACTAACAATTGATAAAAATAAAATAACTAAATAATAAAAGTCTTATAACGACACACACATTCAAAGTGATGATTGAAGGCCAACTCAATAGCAAATAAAATAATAAACGAATAGTTTTTATTGATGAATTCATTAAAGGTGGATACTGGTTAGTAAATGTGTATTACTTTGTTATTTTAAGACAAGTTTACCTCAGAAGCCGAATGCATGTTAAACATTGTTTGTGAATACATTTGTAACTGTCCGCCGCCAAACATAGGAACATAGAGTCCCATAACCGTTTGAAAGTATTGTCAGCATGATAGGTGTCAAAATTAAATGTATTTGTATGCTATAATCAAGAATGTAAACAAATTATTATGCACAGAACACAATAAGTACTAAACTCAAAGATGTATGTGACTCACTTGTTCGATGATAGCTTCAACTAAGACTTTTACTCGTTGGAAATCATTTTGTTCAATAGCTGCATTAATTTCTGATATCATGGTTGTTTTTCGATATATTTTATGCCATCAAATTAAACATATTGTGACGGACATTAATCAAAGGTGGTGCACCGTCGATTGTCCTAGAATCAGGTAATAATTAAATAACTAAATACTTCATTTAATATCGATTGGAAAAATTTGAACCCGTAATCAAATGATTGCTGATTGTAAATTTGATTTTAACGCACCCATATCCTAATAATTAAAAATTTAAATTGACTAGGCAATAATAAAAATTATATTATATCATCGTCCGCTCGTCAATATTATTAAATATGTCAACAGGCACTGCGGAACCGACTTTCGGCTTGGGTATTTCAAAGATTTAACTCATTATTTCGTTAAAGCTGAAGTGCTGAATACGAAATGTCATATTATTTTATTTATTATTGACGTTTAACTCGCACACAACAACCGACTACCAAGCAACTACAACTCGCCTTACTGTGAGTGTGTGTAATTTGTATCATTATTATCATAATTTATCATCACTCGATACTGTTATCATCAGTTATCACCCTTGCTGTTATGGACCGCGGTTCAACCACAGAAAAGATATTACGTCAGCCTCAAAGTGTATTGATCAATACAATATTATACTAAATTCATATAATTACCTATATCAATATTTTTTTAAGACCAAATTGTCCTCGATTCGAGTATGATATACTGTGTTTTCGATAATATTATAATATTGTTTTATATTCGAATTTGTTCTCATGAGTTGTATTACGATTAACTGTCAATGCCTACGAATTACGATTGTATGTCTGGCACTTTGGGGTCTGCATAGTAATCCAAAGTCTCAAATATCCATAATCCGTTCGAAATATAATATAATATTCTGTCAAAGTATATTTATCATTATCATTTTTAAGAATAACTTATGAAAGTAAATATTAAATAATGTAATTCATGGGAAGTTGTGGAGCTATAATAGTTGTTTAGACATTGCGAATTTTTTACATCTGACACCCAAACTCCAAGGTACCTACTTGATTAATTTTCCTACCAAAAAAGTGTCGCGGTTTTTCTACTGTCCCGAAAAAGTCGATTTCAGGGACAAAAAAAAAAATAGATGCGACACCGTTCTGCCGTATACGGCAGTTGTAGTCGTCGAAATGGACGTGTTATATTGGAAATCAACGATAAATCATTGTGCACGAAAAACGATTCCGACCTATCACACTCTGGTATGAATAATGAAATTTAATAGTTAAAAATCTAAAATATTTCGGGAACCGCCTATTAAAACTTCTTATATTAACTTATGAAAGAAATACTAATAATTTGAAAATGCCGATGAGTTTTGTCAACGTTTCAACTTTAAATGCATATAAAAAAAAATCGTTAATTCTTATGTACTAACACATTAAACTCGGAAGCACTTTTGCCAAGTGAAAAAGGTTTATCGATAATATAATTTTAAAAAGAGTCAAAATAGTTATATAATTTATTGAACACATTGCTGAGGTATAGATTTTATTATTTTGCTATTAAAAATACATAGGCAATTCGTAAATCAATATAAATAATGTTATTGTTTTTCGTTCCACTTAACCGGTTAAAATGAGTAATACTTTTCGTAAATATGGTGGCCCTGAAAAGGGCCGTTTTACTTGTTAGACGTGGTCAGAGAGAAATTATTTGGAGCTTGTGTATTTGGTGACGGCTTTGGTACCTTCACTGACTGCATGCTTGGCCAGTTCGCCGGGCAACAAGAGACGGACGGCGGTTTGGATTTCCCGACTGGTGATTGTCGAACGCTTGTTGTAGTGAGCCAAACGACTGGATTCCGAAGCAATACGTTCGAAAAGATCGTTGACGAAACTGTTCATGATGCTCATGGCCTTTGACGAGACACCGGTGTCGGGATGTACTTGTTTCAAGACTTTGTAGATGTAAATTGCGTACGACTCTTTCCTCTTGGGCTTGCGTTTCTTGTCGGACTTGGCGATGTTCTTTTGGGCCTTGCCGGACGACTTTTTCATCGCTTTGCCGCCTGCTGATTTACCTCCTGGTGCCATGTCGATATTGTTGAAATTACTTGTTACCGAACTGAAAGACTCGGTGTGAATGATGGCTAGAACACAGAAAAAATGAGTATATATTACCAAACTAAAGCCATACGTCGATCGTTTATTGGTCAAAAAGCACTAAGTATGACGGACTAAACAGGATTCTACGGTGGTTACTTGATAGTTGAAAACAATAGTTTCTCCACGAAAAAAAATATAAAAATGCCGATTGAAAACCGCATCGTCAAGTAGCAATTGATCGGTAAACGGTGTCAAGTTGCTTCGTCTAACTGGTTCGATCCATCCAATAGCAGAAATGTTTTCCCATTTTTGCCTATATAATGTGCAGAGCAATAATTTTTTTTCATCAGTCAACAGTCGATTTCCATACAAAACAGTCGTCAATTCATCAGTCATGAGCGGAAGAGGCAAAGCAGGAAAAGCGAAAGGAGGCAAGTCCAAGACCAGATCGTCCCGTGCCGGACTCCAGTTCCCGGTCGGTCGTATCCATCGTTTGTTGAGAAAGGGAAATTACGCCGAGCGCGTCGGAGCCGGAGCACCGGTTTACCTGGCCGCAGTCATGGAGTACTTGGCAGCCGAAGTTTTGGAGCTGGCCGGTAACGCCGCCCGTGACAACAAGAAGTCTCGCATCATCCCTAGGCATTTGCAATTGGCCATCAGGAATGACGAGGAGTTGAACAAATTGTTATCCGGAGTGACTATTGCTCAAGGTGGGGTTTTGCCCAACATTCAAGCCGTGCTCTTGCCAAAGAAGACCGAAAAGAAAGCTTAACTATTCCCATTCGACGCGGTTATATAACAAATAAAAAGGCCCTTTTCAGGGCCATCAATTTAATAAATACATTTTTAACCTCCAATTATAAGTTGATCAACATAAATCATACAAATTTGCTTTAAGTTCGTAATATTTTATTCGCCTAGGCAGGTAGGACAAACCGGTCAAATTCGATCAATTTTCCATGAAATTGCTATGAATATCAGTTTATAACGATGGATTAGTTTCAACCAAACTTTCGGTTTTTACAGTATAAACAAACACATGATAAATTATAGTAGGTATATAGTGAATTTCTATCGATTAAATCGGATTTCGAATACTAATATCAGTAATATCAAAATGAAAAAATTATTACCAATTACCAAACAATCGCAACTGTGTAACGTGGATATAATAATGGATTGAAAATATCAATATAACAATATGATTACTTTTTAATGAGCACAAAAATTAGATTTTATATTTTACAATCAATAACAAACATAGTACCTTATGTGGATATTATATTGTTGTTAGTAGTATTAAACTGGGAATGTCACTTGTTCACTTACCGCTTGAAAAACCCTGTACATGACTATTGTACATCATAATGTGTTACCAAGCGTATCAAGATCATGCACTGGTAAAGTTTAGCTGCACACTTTTGAGTGTCTTATGCAAGACTGCTGACGACGCAGAATGATATTTCTAGTTAAACAATCTCATAACTTTCAATTATCATTTTGCCTATACAAACAACACGAAATTATTATATTATATTACAATAAATTATTATAGGAGTAGAATTGCCTATCGATTCAAAAATAGTGGTGTTAAAAAGTAATGGTTAGTTAGCTGTTCACAGCGATTCATGAAGTACCAGTACAGTGGCTAACGTACTACGTAAAAGCGTAGCGATTTGAATACATTGCTACTATTATAGGGCACCACGACGCGAATTCATAGTTTATTCCGACTTCTTACAAATTTTCTCTAAAACTGTTATGAAAGTAGTCGCTGCAATATATTTTGTATAGTTATCCGTTCAACACAGTAGAATTTTTCTATGGATAGACAGTACTTAGTTGTGCACAACGATCAGAAGGAAGCCGTCTTTTATTCCTTTATTTAGATGACACGGATGTGCGCCACACACTATATTAAATAACACCGAGGTAATATTATTTTGAAAAACATCGTTGCCAGTCAGAGTCAGTTATTATGTGTATAGGCTAAGAGTTAAATAGTACGGTTATTATATTGGTGGCCCTGAAAAGGGCCTTTTTAAAAGTGTACGTATGTGGGTGTGTGTGTGTGCGTGGCTTAGCCTCCAAAACCGTAAAGGGTACGGCCTTGACGTTTTAGCGCGTAAACGACGTCCATGGCGGTGACTGTTTTCCTCTTGGCGTGTTCGGTGTACGTCACAGCGTCGCGGATTACGTTTTCCAGGAACACTTTCAAGACGCCACGTGTTTCTTCGTAGATCAAACCGGAGATACGCTTCACTCCTCCACGGCGAGCCAACCGACGAATGGCAGGTTTGGTTATTCCTTGGATGTTATCACGCAACACTTTACGATGACGTTTGGCGCCTCCTTTGCCAAGTCCTTTTCCTCCTTTACCGCGTCCCGTCATATTTAGTTATTGATTGTTGTCGAGTACTAGAGAAACTTGCTGCTCTGCACGCACAACGTAGACTGATGCCGAAAACATGAAAAGTCGTCTGATTTATATGTTTTACGACGCACGCACGGCCAATCAAAATGCTCGATCGGATTTCTCCCACTCATGAATTTACCGCAGTACTCCGACCAATGGTAGCGACGCATACGGTTCCGATTCGTGTATATATACAAGAGTGTTTTTATTTTTTATGTATCATTGTTCATTTGCACTCTGAAGTTTTGTATTGACTATCAAACGGTTACGAGATGGCACGTACCAAGCAAACCGCCCGCAAGTCGACCGGAGGAAAGGCGCCCAGGAAGCAGCTGGCCACTAAAGCCGCACGTAAGAGCGCACCCGCCACCGGAGGAGTGAAGAAGCCACATCGTTACCGACCCGGAACCGTCGCCCTCCGTGAAATCCGTCGTTACCAGAAGAGCACGGAACTGTTGATCCGCAAATTGCCGTTCCAACGTCTGGTGCGTGAGATAGCCCAGGATTTCAAGACCGACCTGCGTTTCCAGAGCTCTGCCGTCATGGCGTTGCAAGAAGCTAGCGAGGCCTACTTGGTAGGACTGTTCGAAGACACCAATCTGTGCGCCATTCACGCCAAGCGTGTCACCATCATGCCAAAGGACATCCAATTGGCTCGTCGCATCCGCGGAGAACGTGCTTAGAATTATTACTATTATTATTATTATTATTACATTAAAAAGGCCCTTTTCAGGGCCACTAAAAACAATATAAATTATTACTAAAATACGCTTCTGCTCTCTCTTACATCGTGTTTCTACGAGCCACAATGAAATTATAATATTAGTTTATTTTCACATCTAATTTACAAGTAAATCAAGTAAATTCGTAGACACCTTTGGATTTTTGATAATTGATAAAAAGTATAATATCAGTAATTACGTTTTTGGTAATTTATTGGATTATACGATTTACGAGTCGCTATATTATTTTAGTGCAATCATTTGACAAGATTTAGTTAAAAAATTTGAGGTAGGTATGATTAATATATAAGGCGCAATCCGTTGTTATCTAATTTTTTCAATATCCCGCGGTATTGCTATGAAAGATGGGGATGTCCGATGTTATGACTCTTTGGTCAAATCGTACTTTTTATCTAACATCATATTATTAAACGTGTAATTCAATGAATATTATTTTTACTAATATAAAGAGGTAAATGGTGCCATCACAAAAAAATAACGAATAGAAAAACACGATAAACATACATTTCGAGTTGTGGCCTTACTAACCTACAGACAGTACTTAATGAAAATAATATATCGTGTCTATGTATTTTTAATATTTTTCAAATGGCATTGTAACAATCTATTGCCTTCCATTACATTTTCCAGCTTTTTTACCCAACAAATAAAATTTGATTGACACTCATAGAATAAAAAACTAAAAAAAATTGGAGATTGAGAATGTCTGTAAGCAGTTCAAATCAAATCGATATTTTTTGAAAATTGTATCGTGTATAGAAAACATTAACCCTTAACTTGGCAAGTGTACATTATTGGTGTGAAAATTATGAAGTTTGGTTATTCTTTATATTTTGAGGCCCCTGAACTCAAAAAAATAAAAATAAAAATTTTAGGACTTAAACTTTTAAAGTTATAAGATGTATCCTGTGAGATACATTGCCATAACCTCATAATATGTACTATGTATCTGGTGAGATACATTGCCATAACCTTATAATATGTACTGTGTATCTTATGAGATACATTGCTATAAACTCGTATTATAAGAGTTGTATCTAGGGAGATACATTACCAAGAACATGTGTATAATATTAGCCGTTGCCAGTAATTCAGGAAATATAAAAAACATTAATTCATAATAGTATATTTAATATTATATAAAATAAAACCATAACACTAACACATTTAAAATACGAATAAACAATTTATTTTTAAATAAATGCATAGGAACTTCCTTTAATGTTATTATTTAATTTAATACTGAGTTACCCTGTTATCAAATATACAAGAATTCCCAAATTTAAAATGGTCAAAAACCGTAATTTGTTAGAAAAATGCACGAAACAAGGGTGAAAAACTATTAAAGGAAGTATTTATGTTATAATTACATATATTTATTTGATTATAATATTGTATAAATAGTTTTAAATGTCATTTGAATCTTATGTATCCTATAAGATACATTGCCACAACGCCTGTAAGTTTATACATGTATCTCAGAAGACACATTGCCACAACGCCTATAAGTTTATACATGTATCTCAGAAGACACATTGCCACAACGCCTATACGTTTATACATGTATCTCAAAAGACATTTCCCTGGTATTTTTGTATTATTAATAGTCGATTTTCGGAATAAAGGAAGATAACCAATTCATAATAATAAATTTTTTTTTTTATATTATTAAG
Source organism: Metopolophium dirhodum (assembly GCF_019925205.1). Taxonomy (NCBI): domain Eukaryota; kingdom Metazoa; phylum Arthropoda; class Insecta; order Hemiptera; family Aphididae; genus Metopolophium; species Metopolophium dirhodum. The sequence continues at coordinate 36,564,390 of NC_083562.1, forward strand.
CTATTATTATAAATTAATCGAAATGGGCTCCACGTGGAGCCTTATTGATTAATTTTATCACATTTGCCAATGAAATAATAATATTATGTTTAGTTATATGTTGTTTTTCTTGGATAAACACGTATTGTTGAACCAATGTTATAGTTACTACAAAACTTTTATTTCTGTACTATTATTATATATATTATATATTACCGTCCTGTGCAATACATATCATCATCATCATCATTCAATCATTCAACGTTCAGTTCACATCCGAGCAAGACGTCCTCTGCCAACTACTCTACAGCCAGCCGTTCTCACCGCTTCAACAGGGCAACAGCGCCCACGGTTCACACCACGAACCTACAACCTCAAAACAGCCGTTCTCACTGCTTCAACAGGGCTCCAGCGCCCACGGTTCACACCACGAACCTTCAACTCAAACAGCCGTTTTCACCGCTCTCCAACAGGGCACCAGCGCCCACAAGTAAGCCGTCGCGGAGGCGACGTCCCTCCGTTATAGCTGTCGTGGGGCCGCGCCCTCACATAGCCACAGCAACCCATCCCCTCCCTAAACAAACCCACGCCCATCAAACATGGGCAAAAAACGCAAAGGGGGTAACCCCCCTACCAACCACCTACTAAAATTCGCACGTCAGCGTTCTGCTCCTCCCTCTCCAACACCATCAAAAACTTCCGACTCCGAAACGTTAGACTCCTTCTCTGACTCAAGCGCCTCGACACAACACTCTCGATCCTCACTAACTTCCGTACAATCTACAGATACATTAACTTCCGTACCTAAACCAAACCAAACAAATAGCTCCGCACAAAATCAGACCACCTCCGTACAAAACCAAACCTCCTCCACACTAAACCAAATAACCTCCACACCAAATCAAACCACCACCGCATCTAATCAATCTACTTCCGCACCAAACACACCAAAAACTCCGACTAAACCTACATCCGCTAGACCACCACCAATCATGCTAAGCTCCGGCTCCTGGCGGAAGATCGCTCCCGTGATCTACGCCCTCCCAAACCTTGCCCCTACCTCTCTAACCGCCAAATCGTCCTCCAACGGCCAAGTCACCGTCCAAACTTCTGACGCGACCCTTTTCCGACTAATCCAAAAAACCCTACTGCATCATGGTATCGAATTCCACACCTTTTCACTCCCCGAAGAACGATCCATCAAAGTCGTGCTGAAGGGCATCCCAAATGATATCCCGGTCGACGAAATCCAAGGGGAGCTGGAAACCCTTGGATTCTCCGTTAAATTCATCCGCCGTTTCGGCACCCCGAAAAAACCGATGCCAATTTGTGTGGTACACATCGCGTCAAATCCAAATTCAAAAGACATCTTCCTGTTAAACAATCTCTTCTATATACAAATCTCCGTCGAACCCCTCAAACCCTCCGGCCCAGCCCAATGCTTTTCGTGCCAACGCTTCGGCCACGGTTCACGCAACTGCGGTCACCCACCTAGATGTGTGAAATGTGCAGGTAACCACATGGCTAGCGACTGCCAAAAAACCCGCGAGCAAGCCCCAACATGCTGCAACTGCGGCGGATCACATACCGCAAGCTTCCGAGGCTGCCCCCACTTACTGGCTCAAAACCAACCAAAACTAGAAACTCAGGCCCAAAACATCCCAAAACCAAACAAAACCCTTCCTATTCAAAAAACACCACCTCCCCCACCTGCACCTAGGCCCACCCTGTCCTACGCTACTGCAACTGCCGGAGCAGCTCCCCCCTCCCCCACTCCCCAAGCACCACAAATCAACCTGTCCCTGATTCTAAACCTCCTGACCAACCTACTGACTGCCCTGGCAACCAACCAGGACCCCAAAACACTGATGGAAACGACCATAAAAGCATTCCTGACAATTCTCACGCCTCCCAATGAATAACTTAAAAATCCTGTTTTGGAACTCCAACGGTATTACACACAAACTTAATGAACTAACAGCTCTCGCGCTCCAACTAAAAACCGACATAATCTTACTTAATGAAACTCGTCTATCTCCCTCCACCAACCTTCACATTCCAAATTACTTCACGTACAGGAACGACCTACCGACTACCCGGGGCTCGCCCCCTCACGGCGGCACGGCCGTCCTTATTCACCGTCGCATCGTCCACCAACCTATGACTCTTAACACAACCATTCAAACCTCTTCAGTCCTTATCAAACTTAACAACCATGAAATACTTGTATCAGCGGTATACAAACCACCTGGCGCCACTCTCTCGACACCTGACTTAGACTTACTTACCCAAAGCGCGGAATGGCAAATATCGGCAGGCGATTTCAACGCCAAACACCCACTGTGGTACAGCCACTCAACAAACGCAGCCGGCCGTGTTCTCTTCGATCACGTTCAACATTCGGACTATGTCATTACTGCCCCCTCTTCCCCCACACATTTTCCCACTTACACCCGTCATAGACCCGACGTACTCGACATCGCCCTCGCACGTCTACCATACCCGACCCAAATCGAAAACCTCAACGAACTATCTTCCGACCATAACCCTATACTTCTTGAGACTCTATGTACTCCGATCTCATCGTCTCCTCCTACTACTAACCGCTTCATTAACTGGACAAAATACAAAACGATCCTTACCAACTTACCAAACTCTCTCGTACCACCGACAAATGACAAACATTCAATTGACCTAGCAGTCGATTGTCTGACCAAAAACCTGCAACACGCTATCGAAGCTAGCGTATTTACTCCTAAACTCAAAAACTCGTCCCTCTTACTTCCCGACTACATAAAACTAGAAATAACTGGAAAAAACCAACTACGCCGTCTATGGCAGAGAAACCGTGACCCAACCGTTAAACGCCAACTTAACGCCAAAATCGCACTAATTCGTACATTACTTCTAACTCACAAAACTGACCAATGGGACTCCTTCCTAAACTCTCTCGACCAACAAGACAACTCCATTTACAAACTCAACAAAAGCCTCCTTCATAAACGTCCAGCTTCTCACCCTCTGACCGGGCCAAACGGTCTTGTCTTTCCGGCCAAAGACCGAGCCGAGCTGATAGCGGACTCTCTCGAACAACAATTCCAAACCAACCCCGGTCCCGACATACCAGAAGTGACCGCGTACTACCATTCACTACAAAACCACAATACTATAAAATCTAACCTGTTCACCACCCCCGGCACCGTTCAAAAAATCATAAGCGACCTTCGCAAGAAGAAAGCCCCAGGCGATGATCTCATCACCAACACGGCTCTTAAATTTCTTCCCAACAATATCTTACTATCCCTAACGCAAATTATAAACAGCTCCTTCAGAATCTGCTACTTTCCACTTGCCTGGAAAAAAGCAGTCATAATTTCCATTCCCAAACCAGGCAAAGACCACAAACTACCCGTAAACTACCGCCCAATCGCTCTGCTTTCCTCCCTATCAAAAATCTACGAACGACTCATACTCACTCACCTGCAAAACATACTCCGTGACAAAATCGCCCAGAACAGTTTGCCTTCAGACCCGAACACTCTACTACCCACCAACTGACCAAACTCACTCACCAACTCAGCCAGAACTTTAACAACAACATTAACACCGCTTCTATATTTCTTGATGTGGAGAAAGCTTTCGACAGAGTCTGGCACGCCGGACTCCTTTACAAACTTTCTCAACTCAACAACCCGACCGAAATCATTAAAATTATTGAATCCTTTCTCACCGACCGCACTTTTATCGCTAAAATCGAAGACTCTTTCTCGTCCACCAGACACATTCTCGCAGGCGTCCCTCAAGGATCCTGCCTATCACCAACTCTCTACTTGACCTACATAAACGACATTCCGACGACTTCAAAAGCTCATCTCTCGTTATTCGCCGACGACACGATGTTCTTTACTTACGACCACAACCAAAAACGAGCCGCCATACAGTTACAACACCAACTTAACCTTGCAACCACATGGTTTCACCGATGGCGAATCAAAATAAACGCGACCAAAACTGTAGGTATCATTTTCGGACACTCAAATACCACCCACGTACCACCACTACTACTCGACAACCACTCCATTAACTGGTCCGACAAAGCAAAATACCTCGGCGTCACCATCGGGCGCAAACTCACTTTCGGCAAACATATTCAAAACATCACCAAAAAGGCCACCCGCATCCGAGGTTTGCTTTACCCCATACTAAATCGCACTAGCCCCGTCCCAACGACAACGAAACTTAACATACTAAAACTTTACGTCTCACCAATCCTAACGTACGCTGGCTCTTCTTGGGCACCCTTTATAGGACCCTCTCAATGGAACCAAATCGAATCCGTCCAAAACATCGGCATACGCACCATAACGCGTATGCCCACTATCGTTAGAAATTCGGTCCTTCTAAAATCGACAAATTTCAAATCTATTCAAACCTCCATTCGTTCCCAAACCAAATCAATGTTCTACAAAAATTCTTTCTCGAATCATACTCACATCCGACTTCTAGGTAAAACACACCCTCCCCCAAATACTAAACGTAAATTGAAACCCTACCCACTCTCTTGGACAGAACAATAAATTTAACCATTTCTTCTTAATTTCCATCCACTAGTAGAGGCATAAGCCTGGAATAGTAAACGGCATAGCCATCCCTTTCAAAGCAAAGCAAAGCAAAGCTGTGCAATACAAATATGTACCGCACCGGACAGTCGCCCGCTTCCACTCGAGCTGCAATCAACGCGCTAATCCATATTATAAATTATTTTACAAATACGTCGTGTTTAGAAATGTTTTCTAGAACAAGAAAAATGATGGCTTTGGCCTTACCTCCGCTAGATAGTGGATCTAGTTCGGAGTCAGAGATAGATGAACAACATATACCAGAGATTGACAGGCTCTTGGCAAAATTTGAAGAAGAGAATGAAAATGATGTAGGTTTCTTTTAATTACTGTATTTTATTATATTTATTTTTTATATAAATAATATAAAATAAATATAAATATATTATATTATAGAAAATAATATATAATCAAAATTATAATATATATTATATATTATTTATAGAAAATATATAAAATAAATAAATTATATTTATATTTTTATTAATATATTAAATAATATAGGATTGGAACGAAGAAGTGTTTGAAGAACTTGATGCTCAGATAGTACCAGAAGAAACTGAGATGTTAAGAGATGAAGCTGTTTCAGAAATAAGTATTCATTTACCATCTCCAAATCAAGTACCAAGTCCTGCAACACCTCTTCCAACAGCATCATTATCTGTAACACCCGTAAGTTCATCATCACGGCGTTCAGCTCGAGTTCATAAAAAAACAGTTATTGAGACTCCGGTCATCACTCCTGTTCACCATCCAAAAAAAAAAGTGCCGTTGAAACATATAGATTTCACTTGGAAATCAATAAAAAAATTTAATTTTGGTGTTGAGGTTCCAGTTGAACAAAACTATATTATTAACGATACTATTTTAACGCCCTTAGATTACTTTACGAAAATATTTTCTAATGAGGTAATCAAATTGTTAGTTGAACAGTCTAATTTGTTTTCAATCCAAAAATTTTCGAAACCTCTTTCTACAATTCCCCAAGAAATGAAAAATTTTTTAAGTATTAAATTATGGATGGGTATAGTTAAAATGCCGTCATATATTGATTATTGGGCACAAGGCACTAGATTTGGACCAATCGCAGATATTATGCCAATAAAAAAATATCAACATATATTGCGATGCTTACACTTAACAAATAACGAATATGATAACAACACCGATCGATTTTTTAAAGCAAGAGAATTCATTGAAAAAATTCGTATTAACTGTTTGAATATTTCTCAAGGAAACAAATTTTCAATAGATGAAATGATGGTGCCATACAAGGGAAAGAAGGCTGGTTCACGTAGGCAATATATGAAAAATAAACCAAAGAAGTGGGGCTTTAAACTATTTGTCCGTGCTGGAATCGATGGAATGGTGTATGATTTTTTCCCATACTCTGGCGAAAATACATTCCAGAATGTACAGTTCTCCGATTATGAAAATAGTTATTTCGGTTTAGGACCAAAAGTAGTTATTGCATTATGTAAAACTATCCCTAATAAACCACTCAGTACGGTTTTTTTTGATAATTTTTTTACAACACCGGAGCTTATTCATTATTTAAGACAAGAATATGGTATTCTTAGTCTTGGAACATTAAGAAAACAACATTTGCGTGGATGTGATATAGACGATAAGAAGTTAAGTAAAATGCCACGGGGTACCTTCTTTAGCAAGTGTGATAAAAAAAATAAAGTTATTATTGTTAAATGGTTGGACAATAAAATTGTTAGTTTGGCAAGCTCTTATGCAGGTGAAGAACCCGTCCAAACAATTCAAAGATATTCAAAAACCGAAAAAAAAAAGTGCCTGTCCCTTATCCTAAAATAGTTGAGGAATATAATACCCATATGGGTGGCGTAGATCTTGCAGATATGTTTATAGCGCTTTACCGAACAAACATGAAGACACACAAATGGTATATGGCATTATTTTCGCAGATGTTAGATCTATCTGTAAATAATGCCTGGTTATTATATAGAAGAGATAGCAAAAGTGAAAAAAACACGATGAGGTTAAAAGAATTTAGAAAAGATATTGCTATTGCATTGGCTTGTAAAAATAAGCCAAGAGTTGGTCGTCCTTCTTCTTCGATAACAAAAGAAAAACAAAACGTAAAAAAAGTTCAAACACCGGTTGCACCAAGGCCTCCACAAGAAGTGATACAAGATAAAATAGACCATTGTCCAGCATTTACCACCAAAGGCAGATGTAGGTATTGCAAATCAGGCCAAACTTCTGTCATATGTCTTAAATGTTAAAAACCGTCTTTGTTTTGTGGAAGGGAGAAATTGTTTCCAAAACTTTCACTATGCAAAATAATTGTACATATTTTTATCTATTGTTTTGTTTCAATTGAAACTCAGTATTAAATTAAATAATAACATTAAAGGAAGTTCCTATGCATTTATTTAAAAATAAATTGTTTATTCGTATTTTAAATGTGTTAATGTTATGGTTTTATTTTATATAATATTAAATATACTATTATGAATTAATGTTTTTTATATTTCCTGAATTACTGGCAACGGCTAATATTATACACATGTTCTTGGTAATGTATCTCCCTAGATACAACTCTTATAATACGAGTTTATAGCAATGTATCTCATAAGATACACAGTACATATTATAAGGTTATGGCAATGTATCTCACCAGATACATAGTACATATTATGAGGTTATGGCAATGTATCTCACAGGATACATCTTATAACTTTAAAAGTTTAAGTCCTAAAATTTTTATTTTTATTTTTTTGAGTTCAGGGGCCTCAAAATATAAAGAATAACCAAACTTCATAATTTTCACACCAATAATGTACACTTGCCAAGTTAAGGGTTAATGTTTTCTATACACGATACAATTTTCAAAAAATATCGATTTGATTTGAACTGCTTACAGACATTCTCAATCTCCAATTTTTTTTAGTTTTTTATTCTATGAGTGTCAATCAAATTTTATTTGTTGGGTAAAAAAGCTGGAAAATGTAATGGAAGGCAATAGATTGTTACAATGCCATTTGAAAAATATTAAAAATACATAGACACGATATATTATTTTCATTAAGTACTGTCTGTAGGTTAGTAAGGCCACAACTCGAAATGTATGTTTATCGTGTTTTTCTATTCGTTATTTTTTTGTGATGGCACCATTTACCTCTTTATATTAGTAAAAATAATATTCATTGAATTACACGTTTAATAATATGATGTTAGATAAAAAGTACGATTTGACCAAAGAGTCATAACATCGGACATCCCCATCTTTCATAGCAATACCGCGGGATATTGAAAAAATTAGATAACAACGGATTGCGCCTTATATATTAATCATACCTACCTCAAATTTTTTAACTAAATCTTGTCAAATGATTGCACTAAAATAATATAGCGACTCGTAAATCGTATAATCCAATAAATTACCAAAAACGTAATTACTGATATTATACTTTTTATCAATTATCAAAAATCCAAAGGTGTCTACGAATTTACTTGATTTACTTGTAAATTAGATGTGAAAATAAACTAATATTATAATTTCATTGTGGCTCGTAGAAACACGATGTAAGAGAGAGCAGAAGCGTATTTTAGTAATAATTTATATTGTTTTTAGTGGCCCTGAAAAGGGCCTTTTTAATGTAATAATAATAATAATAATAGTAATAATTCTAAGCACGTTCTCCGCGGATGCGACGAGCCAATTGGATGTCCTTTGGCATGATGGTGACACGCTTGGCGTGAATGGCGCACAGATTGGTGTCTTCGAACAGTCCTACCAAGTAGGCCTCGCTAGCTTCTTGCAACGCCATGACGGCAGAGCTCTGGAAACGCAGGTCGGTCTTGAAATCCTGGGCTATCTCACGCACCAGACGTTGGAACGGCAATTTGCGGATCAACAGTTCCGTGCTCTTCTGGTAACGACGGATTTCACGGAGGGCGACGGTTCCGGGTCGGTAACGATGTGGCTTCTTCACTCCTCCGGTGGCGGGTGCGCTCTTACGTGCGGCTTTAGTGGCCAGCTGCTTCCTGGGCGCCTTTCCTCCGGTCGACTTGCGGGCGGTTTGCTTGGTACGTGCCATCTCGTAACCGTTTGATAGTCAATACAAAACTTCAGAGTGCAAATGAACAATGATACATAAAAAATAAAAACACTCTTGTATATATACACGAATCGGAACCGTATGCGTCGCTACCATTGGTCGGAGTACTGCGGTAAATTCATGAGTGGGAGAAATCCGATCGAGCATTTTGATTGGCCGTGCGTGCGTCGTAAAACATATAAATCAGACGACTTTTCATGTTTTCGGCATCAGTCTACGTTGTGCGTGCAGAGCAGCAAGTTTCTCTAGTACTCGACAACAATCAATAACTAAATATGACGGGACGCGGTAAAGGAGGAAAAGGACTTGGCAAAGGAGGCGCCAAACGTCATCGTAAAGTGTTGCGTGATAACATCCAAGGAATAACCAAACCTGCCATTCGTCGGTTGGCTCGCCGTGGAGGAGTGAAGCGTATCTCCGGTTTGATCTACGAAGAAACACGTGGCGTCTTGAAAGTGTTCCTGGAAAACGTAATCCGCGACGCTGTGACGTACACCGAACACGCCAAGAGGAAAACAGTCACCGCCATGGACGTCGTTTACGCGCTAAAACGTCAAGGCCGTACCCTTTACGGTTTTGGAGGCTAAGCCACGCACACACACACACCCACATACGTACACTTTTAAAAAGGCCCTTTTCAGGGCCACCAATATAATAACCGTACTATTTAACTCTTAGCCTATACACATAATAACTGACTCTGACTGGCAACGATGTTTTTCAAAATAATATTACCTCGGTGTTATTTAATATAGTGTGTGGCGCACATCCGTGTCATCTAAATAAAGGAATAAAAGACGGCTTCCTTCTGATCGTTGTGCACAACTAAGTACTGTCTATCCATAGAAAAATTCTACTGTGTTGAACGGATAACTATACAAAATATATTGCAGCGACTACTTTCATAACAGTTTTAGAGAAAATTTGTAAGAAGTCGGAATAAACTATGAATTCGCGTCGTGGTGCCCTATAATAGTAGCAATGTATTCAAATCGCTACGCTTTTACGTAGTACGTTAGCCACTGTACTGGTACTTCATGAATCGCTGTGAACAGCTAACTAACCATTACTTTTTAACACCACTATTTTTGAATCGATAGGCAATTCTACTCCTATAATAATTTATTGTAATATAATATAATAATTTCGTGTTGTTTGTATAGGCAAAATGATAATTGAAAGTTATGAGATTGTTTAACTAGAAATATCATTCTGCGTCGTCAGCAGTCTTGCATAAGACACTCAAAAGTGTGCAGCTAAACTTTACCAGTGCATGATCTTGATACGCTTGGTAACACATTATGATGTACAATAGTCATGTACAGGGTTTTTCAAGCGGTAAGTGAACAAGTGACATTCCCAGTTTAATACTACTAACAACAATATAATATCCACATAAGGTACTATGTTTGTTATTGATTGTAAAATATAAAATCTAATTTTTGTGCTCATTAAAAAGTAATCATATTGTTATATTGATATTTTCAATCCATTATTATATCCACGTTACACAGTTGCGATTGTTTGGTAATTGGTAATAATTTTTTCATTTTGATATTACTGATATTAGTATTCGAAATCCGATTTAATCGATAGAAATTCACTATATACCTACTATAATTTATCATGTGTTTGTTTATACTGTAAAAACCGAAAGTTTGGTTGAAACTAATCCATCGTTATAAACTGATATTCATAGCAATTTCATGGAAAATTGATCGAATTTGACCGGTTTGTCCTACCTGCCTAGGCGAATAAAATATTACGAACTTAAAGCAAATTTGTATGATTTATGTTGATCAACTTATAATTGGAGGTTAAAAATGTATTTATTAAATTGATGGCCCTGAAAAGGGCCTTTTTATTTGTTATATAACCGCGTCGAATGGGAATAGTTAAGCTTTCTTTTCGGTCTTCTTTGGCAAGAGCACGGCTTGAATGTTGGGCAAAACCCCACCTTGAGCAATAGTCACTCCGGATAACAATTTGTTCAACTCCTCGTCATTCCTGATGGCCAATTGCAAATGCCTAGGGATGATGCGAGACTTCTTGTTGTCACGGGCGGCGTTACCGGCCAGCTCCAAAACTTCGGCTGCCAAGTACTCCATGACTGCGGCCAGGTAAACCGGTGCTCCGGCTCCGACGCGCTCGGCGTAATTTCCCTTTCTCAACAAACGATGGATACGACCGACCGGGAACTGGAGTCCGGCACGGGACGATCTGGTCTTGGACTTGCCTCCTTTCGCTTTTCCTGCTTTGCCTCTTCCGCTCATGACTGATGAATTGACGACTGTTTTGTATGGAAATCGACTGTTGACTGATGAAAAAAAATTATTGCTCTGCACATTATATAGGCAAAAATGGGAAAACATTTCTGCTATTGGATGGATCGAACCAGTTAGACGAAGCAACTTGACACCGTTTACCGATCAATTGCTACTTGACGATGCGGTTTTCAATCGGCATTTTTATATTTTTTTTCGTGGAGAAACTATTGTTTTCAACTATCAAGTAACCACCGTAGAATCCTGTTTAGTCCGTCATACTTAGTGCTTTTTGACCAATAAACGATCGACGTATGGCTTTAGTTTGGTAATATATACTCATTTTTTCTGTGTTCTAGCCATCATTCACACCGAGTCTTTCAGTTCGGTAACAAGTAATTTCAACAATATCGACATGGCACCAGGAGGTAAATCAGCAGGCGGCAAAGCGATGAAAAAGTCGTCCGGCAAGGCCCAAAAGAACATCGCCAAGTCCGACAAGAAACGCAAGCCCAAGAGGAAAGAGTCGTACGCAATTTACATCTACAAAGTCTTGAAACAAGTACATCCCGACACCGGTGTCTCGTCAAAGGCCATGAGCATCATGAACAGTTTCGTCAACGATCTTTTCGAACGTATTGCTTCGGAATCCAGTCGTTTGGCTCACTACAACAAGCGTTCGACAATCACCAGTCGGGAAATCCAAACCGCCGTCCGTCTCTTGTTGCCCGGCGAACTGGCCAAGCATGCAGTCAGTGAAGGTACCAAAGCCGTCACCAAATACACAAGCTCCAAATAATTTCTCTCTGACCACGTCTAACAAGTAAAACGGCCCTTTTCAGGGCCACCATATTTACGAAAAGTATTACTCATTTTAACCGGTTAAGTGGAACGAAAAACAATAACATTATTTATATTGATTTACGAATTGCCTATGTATTTTTAATAGCAAAATAATAAAATCTATACCTCAGCAATGTGTTCAATAAATTATATAACTATTTTGACTCTTTTTAAAATTATATTATCGATAAACCTTTTTCACTTGGCAAAAGTGCTTCCGAGTTTAATGTGTTAGTACATAAGAATTAACGATTTTTTTTTATATGCATTTAAAGTTGAAACGTTGACAAAACTCATCGGCATTTTCAAATTATTAGTATTTCTTTCATAAGTTAATATAAGAAGTTTTAATAGGCGGTTCCCGAAATATTTTAGATTTTTAACTATTAAATTTCATTATTCATACCAGAGTGTGATAGGTCGGAATCGTTTTTCGTGCACAATGATTTATCGTTGATTTCCAATATAACACGTCCATTTCGACGACTACAACTGCCGTATACGGCAGAACGGTGTCGCATCTATTTTTTTTTTTGTCCCTGAAATCGACTTTTTCGGGACAGTAGAAAAACCGCGACACTTTTTTGGTAGGAAAATTAATCAAGTAGGTACCTTGGAGTTTGGGTGTCAGATGTAAAAAATTCGCAATGTCTAAACAACTATTATAGCTCCACAACTTCCCATGAATTACATTATTTAATATTTACTTTCATAAGTTATTCTTAAAAATGATAATGATAAATATACTTTGACAGAATATTATATTATATTTCGAACGGATTATGGATATTTGAGACTTTGGATTACTATGCAGACCCCAAAGTGCCAGACATACAATCGTAATTCGTAGGCATTGACAGTTAATCGTAATACAACTCATGAGAACAAATTCGAATATAAAACAATATTATAATATTATCGAAAACACAGTATATCATACTCGAATCGAGGACAATTTGGTCTTAAAAAAATATTGATATAGGTAATTATATGAATTTAGTATAATATTGTATTGATCAATACACTTTGAGGCTGACGTAATATCTTTTCTGTGGTTGAACCGCGGTCCATAACAGCAAGGGTGATAACTGATGATAACAGTATCGAGTGATGATAAATTATGATAATAATGATACAAATTACACACACTCACAGTAAGGCGAGTTGTAGTTGCTTGGTAGTCGGTTGTTGTGTGCGAGTTAAACGTCAATAATAAATAAAATAATATGACATTTCGTATTCAGCACTTCAGCTTTAACGAAATAATGAGTTAAATCTTTGAAATACCCAAGCCGAAAGTCGGTTCCGCAGTGCCTGTTGACATATTTAATAATATTGACGAGCGGACGATGATATAATATAATTTTTATTATTGCCTAGTCAATTTAAATTTTTAATTATTAGGATATGGGTGCGTTAAAATCAAATTTACAATCAGCAATCATTTGATTACGGGTTCAAATTTTTCCAATCGATATTAAATGAAGTATTTAGTTATTTAATTATTACCTGATTCTAGGACAATCGACGGTGCACCACCTTTGATTAATGTCCGTCACAATATGTTTAATTTGATGGCATAAAATATATCGAAAAACAACCATGATATCAGAAATTAATGCAGCTATTGAACAAAATGATTTCCAACGAGTAAAAGTCTTAGTTGAAGCTATCATCGAACAAGTGAGTCACATACATCTTTGAGTTTAGTACTTATTGTGTTCTGTGCATAATAATTTGTTTACATTCTTGATTATAGCATACAAATACATTTAATTTTGACACCTATCATGCTGACAATACTTTCAAACGGTTATGGGACTCTATGTTCCTATGTTTGGCGGCGGACAGTTACAAATGTATTCACAAACAATGTTTAACATGCATTCGGCTTCTGAGGTAAACTTGTCTTAAAATAACAAAGTAATACACATTTACTGACCAGTTATTTTATTTTTTTACATTAAGGCTCCTGCTCAAATAATTTGTTATTACTATATATTTATAATAAATTTGGTTTAAATATAAATTATAAATAGGTATTTTGTATTTTCGAATCAAAACGCACGAGTGCGAACAATTGTTTATATTTGGTGTTTAAGATTTTAGATTTCGGTTAATATAACATTAAATTTAACGAATATACCTATCTAAATTTTATTTTAAATTCATTTAAATTGACTATTAGTTTTTCTGGGTATTTTATTAAGGTTTGTACTATTTGTGTATATAATCGTATTATTTTTAAGTAATTTTTCTTGTTTTTATTTCACTTAAATCCACGCTCTATTTATAACTTAATCTAACGTTTATTATACCGATCGATTAATATATTATAATAATATATTGTCGACTATTAACCGGAAAAGGAAACGAAAAAGGAAAAGAAAAATCAAGTGGGAGCAGTTTAAAAAGTTATGTCGACGGTCAGCCTATAGGTACATAAATATTTTTCATCCATTGTCACCCAGTTATAGAAAATAATTATAACATTATACTCTGTACCGAAGATAAATTACTATATACACATTGAATCTTAAGTTGTTTCGTGATAAAACTGAAGATGAGTACAGGATTCAACCTTCATTAGTTGTTAAATCATTGGTATTCGGTACCATATTTAAGTTTTTACATTTCGTGATGACGAAAATATATATTTCCCGGGCCGAATAGTTGCCACGGTCCGCCCCTTAGCAAAGAAATGGGCTCCGGTAGTTTGCAGTTACTGCTACGTGTAATCGGGCGATTACCGTATTTGTACGGTCAAATACGACCAAGTATGGTATACGGTAACAACGTTGCTACCGCACATCGAAATATATTTTAATATAATATCATGTTGAGTATTGTATTGTATCGAAAATTAAACAAAATTTGTTAATTTCCACCGCTATCATTCCCGTTTCACGTCTGGCGTGCGTACTGACACACAGGTTTTTATTGGGAGAGGTAAATTTAGTTAATACTTAATAAATAAGTTGTCGATGACGCGTCGACATCAGCGCTCAACGTGTAAAGAGTAGTGGTGTAGATGATGACGGGAGTGGCGGCGTTAACGGGTCCGGAATCGCAAAAGTATTCAAGAAAAAATCCAAAAAACTGTCCAACTACCAACCATTACCGAAAAAATTAAAGTTTAGTTTTTTCAAAACAATATTATACCTATTTATAAAAAAATAAATATACCATATTATAGTTGTATAAGATGGTAAAAAAATTTCAGTCATGTAAAACTTAATTTTTTGTTACTGCCCATCACTGACGTGGGTTAGTTAATCCAAATTAAACTAGTTCTCAGCTGTCTGCATCTAACAGATGAGTAGAGCCTGAATAGTGGATATATAAAATAATAAATATCTAACGTGACCTATTTCATATTCAATTTATATTAAACAATCGAAGGACGAAGTAAATGAATTTTAGGATTTTTTTTGTCTAGGAAATTTGGGGGTCCTGAAAAGGACCATTTTAAGGGTACGAGCGTTAATCTATCATTTAGGTTGTGTTTATTACTTGCGTTCATTCGTTACGTTTACTTCTTCTTGGGGATCTTAGTTTTTTTCACGGCGGTTGCTGCTGCTTTTTTTGCTTTTGGCGGTTTTACTGCTACGACGACTTTTTTCGCCTTGACTAATGACTTCTTAGGCTTGGCGGCGGTTGTCGCCACTTTCGGCTTCTTGGCAACAGGCTCGGCGGCAGCTGGCGCTTTTTTCGCGGCCACTTTCCTCTTCTTCGGAGTTGCGCTGGAGGACTTGGCGGCTGGTTTCTTAGCAGAGCTTGGCTTCTTGACGATTGCCGGTTTCTTCTTTACGTCGACGGGAAGTTTGAAGTGTCCCATAGCGCCGGTGCCGTTGGTCTGCAGCAACGAACCCTTGACGACGGCGGCTTTTAGAAATTTGCGTATGAACGGGGCCAACTTGGTGGAGTCCACTTTGTAGTTGGTGGACATGTATTTCTTGATGGCCGGCAGCGACGAACCTTTTTTCTCCTTCAACTCCTTAATGGCCGCAAGGACCATTACGGCGGTCGACGGATGAGCTGGAGCTGCGACGGCCGCCTTGGTGGTGGTCGGAGTTTTCGTCTTCTTCGGTGTTGAGGCGGCGATCGGTGCTACCGACGACGCAGCTTGAACTGTTGCCATTGAAGCCATGACTGCTTGAAGAGAAAACGTTGCTTGAATGAGTAGTAATGTCCAAAGGTAGACCTTGGCGTTCTAGGAACTCGTTGATGCGTTGTACAGCAAAAACGATTTTGTATATACCCAGCACCGTACCGACTAGTAAACGCAATCCGGCCAAATTTGTTTACACGGTTGTGACTGCCTTCGATATTTTGTTATTTTCCGGTCACAAAATCATGTTTTTTCATCGAAACTTACATTTTCAGAATCTTCATATAATTATGAATTTAATAATCTACTCAGTTTTGTTTGGGAACTCGTTGTTTGCAAAATATAGATGGTTGTTTCAGCACGTCTGCTTGATTTATGGTACTCGCGAGTCACCGGTGATTTTAAGTCGAAATCTATTTCATAAGCACATAATCTGTAATGTCCGTTAATAATTAACAGTTTTCTGACCATCTGGTGAAATCTGTATAGAGTTTGGTCTCAACCAAGTCGAACTGGGCCCTTCCAAAATCGGCATGTTTGCAGCGTTTTATCACGGTACAGCATTTATTTCCTTTAGGTGGTCTCCGTCTTTAGAATAGTAATCACATTCTTGTTTTAATTAAATAAAATAATAGGAAGTTAAGTACGGTCAGTGTTTGGGTATTCGTTTAGTATGTGACATACCGAGTGAAAATCGAGTTTAGTATGTGACATGCCAAGAGCCCAAGACGATTATCTATATTATTATGTACGGGCAACGTACGGGTACCGCGATCTATTAACCGGCAAGATTCATTTTTTAAATTTAAGTAATATTCAAAAAGTGTATTGTTAATAAAATAAAATTTTTTTATAATTACGTAACTTTATGACGTTTTTAAATAGTTTTGACATATTGCCGTTATAGGTACCTATTCTAACGCGGTAGTGCCTACCTATGAGTATTCATACATTTTTTTAAAACTGATATTCTGTTTGACTCATTTCGACATTGTTAAATGTAATCCTGTATTATTTTATATTTGTATTACTAATGTATTAATTAAATAATCATTAATATAATTTTACGATTTTTAAACTGCTAAATTTGTGAAAAACAAAATTATTATTAAGAAAAAAGGGTAAAAGTAAAATATAACCGCACTGCTGTACAGTTGTTGGTGTCGAGTGCATAACTCGTCATTGTTGAGAAATTAACACAGTAAAATGTATTTGTTAAATTTGAATTCAATGATAAATAATGATTGCATACGAAAAACGAGTCCGGGTGAAGACTGAGCCTATATTGCTAAGTATATTTTATAATATATAAATATTTATATAAATTACTAGCTGATCCCGCTGGCACTTCGTTGCCCGTTAAATGTACCAATTCTATATGACTCAAACTTTGTTCAATTCGTTATTTAATATTCGGTGTATGGTGTATGGTGTTCAAAATTTATCTTAACTTTTCTGTTGCCCGGAATAAAAATTCTGATTCGCAGCTGTATATTGTCAGGTAGGCAATCTACCTGCGGTAGATCACGGACCCCGTTCTGTTTGTACGTAAGTGTATGATTTAACTCTAACGTATCAAAATTGTACCAAGTTAGTCATTTTTACTTAATTCCACCTACGGAGGATTAATATAAACAATTAATACAAAAGCCTAACGCAACCGTACTAAAATCCGATGAATAAAAAAATAAAACAAATTTAACACTTTTTAAATTAGCTTATCTTCACAGAGGTCTAATCTACACACAAACATTCATTGTTATCTATACTAATATATAAAATGATTCGAGATAAACTCCGAAACTACTGAACCGATTTCGAAAATTCTTTCACCAATAGAAAGCCACATTCTTTGTGAGTGTCATAGGCTAATTTAAAAAGAGAAGTGATCACCCCCGGTAGGTTATCTCACCGACCGTACTTTTACCACTAAAATCGAACACTCCTTCTCTACTACCAGACACGTACTCGCAGGAGTCCCTCAGGGCTCCTGTCTCTCACCGACGCTATACTTGACGTACATTAACGACATTCCAACGACTCCTAAAGCCAACCTCTCACTCTTCGCTGACGACACGATGTTCTTTACTAGTAACAAAAACCCCAAACGTGCAACCATACAACTACAACACCAACTCAACCTCGCGTCCAACTGGTTCCACAGGTGGCGAATCAAAATAAACCCGACCAAAACAGTAGGCGTCCTCTTCGGGCGTTCTAATACAACCCACATTCCACCTCTAACCATCGATAACCAACCCGTTAACTGGTCAAAACAGGCCAAATACTTAGGCGTCACGATTGGACGTAAACTTACATTCAACCAACACATTCAAGACGTAACCAAAAAAGCTACCCGCGTCCGTGGTATGCTTTACCCCTTACTTAACCGTACCAGTCCCGTTCCGCTGAAAACAAAACTTAACATACTTAAACTCTACGTGACCCCTATACTTACATATGCTGGCTCTTCCTGGGCACCCTTTATCGGCCCCTCCCATTGGAGACGTATTGAATCCGTCCAAAACATCGGCATACGCACGATAACCGGTATGCCCACTATCGTTAGAAACTCGGCCCTTTTAAAATCAGCCAACTTCAAATCTATTCAAAATTCCATTTGCTCTCAATCAAAAACAATGTTCTACAAAAACTCTTTTTCCGAATACGATCATATCCGCCTCTTAGGTAAAACCCACTCCCCTCCAACCACCAAACGTTTACTCAAACCATACCCATTAAATTGGACTGACTAACATAACTGAACCTACCAATCAACCCCAAAATCCATCCACTAGTAGAGGCACAAGCCTGGAATAGTAAACGGCATAGCCACCCCTCCCAAAGCAAAGCAAAGCCCCCGGTAAGTACTCAAACAGGAATTTTGAGATTTACGATAGAAATTTTTGTTTTTTAATGGTTGTTATGGGTTATTATATATTATATAGATAAAAATAATTGTATAGACATTGTTGTTGTTTTTGACCATGTCGCCAGGTGTGCACTTAAGAGGCCATAACTCCGGAACCACTTAGCCCACAGCGTACAAACTTCACAAAACCATCTACATATCAATCTCAATATGTCCTGAAATTTTTATCGAAATCGGTTTGGTGGATCTTGAGTTATAAAATTTATTCAAAATGTACACTTATTTTTATATCTATAGATTATATTGCTATTAAAGTGATTTATTTTACTATTAGTAATGCGGTAGATTGATTTAATGTTTGCCGAAAACATTGTGTTAAATTTTGAATACGACAAAACGTCATTGTGTACAGTATAAGTTAAATTATGTTAAAAGTACCCACAACTTATAAATTATATGAAAATCAATAAAATCGTTATTCAACGTTTAAATATCTAATTTTCTCCAAAATTTAACTTAAAATGCCTAAAAAAAACTGTATTTATGTACCTACTTACATTATATTATTTAGATTTCTTGGTGCTTTGCTTTGCTGTTTTGCTTGAGTGACTGCCCCTGGGGCATTTATACTGTACCAGGCATTTTGCCTATACCAGTGCAGGTTTAAATTATTTGAGTAATATAATGATTACTAGTTAGCTGATGCCCATTTTAGCGGACGTGGTTTCGGGGTTTTGCATCGTGTTTCACTGGGTTTGTGGCCGAGGTATCTTATATGTGGGTACTTGGTACTTGTATTTCTTGGTGACAGTAGGTGTGAACTACTAACTTCTGAGAAACCTTGTATGTATTATACAGGATGTTTCAAAAGTCTTCATCCGATTACGAACTGATATAGTTAGCGACCCATGCATTAATGCTTGACTCATTAATAAAACTTTCCTTTTTTAAGAATATATTTTACTTTATTTCACCCGTATATATTCATTTTTTAAATAAATATAAATTTTTGAAATCGGGTGAAGACTTTTGATACACACTGCATTTAAAAATTGAATATTATTTTTATAAATCTTTAACTAAACAGTTATTTGGAAATTTTCGTGATTTTGACGAATTTTCAAATGTTTTTTTAAATAAAATCGTGTCTATGTAATTATTTCCATTTTTTAATGTAGGTAGGTTTTTGTAGGTACGTACATCTTATAAACGTTTTTTTGAACTTATATAATACAACACTTAGTGTGTCACACAATGGTTGATAATATGCCGGGTTGCATGAAAAATTGAATGGAATAATGGTTGAATAGCATTTAATGGACCCTATTATGTCCAACATGGTACAATCAGGGGCTACTAAATCAAGTTTAAGTTTCATATATATTCTACCGACGTAACCTACGGAGTACATAACAATACTTAGGTACATAGATAATATTATGCTCGTCCCTGCATGCGTCTAAATATAAATATATTCCAACTATTAATTATTAACCACCAATTTATCATTGTGACAATAACTTCTTAGTGGGACGTTATAAAAATAGGTATGTTTTTGCTTTAATAAAAATATATAATAATGGTTAAATGGCAAAACAACCGTGCCCACCAGGCTGATTTTAAAATCAGACAGGGCCACGGGGGCAAAATATGCCAACATTGACCCTCCCCCCCCCCCCACACACACACACTGTTTGTAATATTCTATAAAATGGTGAATACAATATTAATATCATACAAAATCCAAATTCCATAATAAGACGTCTAAATTCGAATTTAAAATTAATAAAAAAAGAGCATTAAGTTTTCCTTTTTATAAATTTTATTCTACAAATTCGCTCGACTAAGCCTGTGTAAAAAATAATGCACCAGGATGTTTCGACCATAAAATTTACATGGATTCATTATCTCGGTGCGGGATAATGTGTGATAATTTTAAACCGGTCTAGTTTAGCAAATGTCTAGAATGTTTTATGTAATTCATTCGAAATAGCTATAGGCGGGAGCCTTGTATTATTAATAATTTTGTTGATTTGTAGTGCATAAGATAATATTGTATACATTACACACCATTTTGGATTAAACTTAATTGGTAATACAAAAAATCTATTTTTCATATTTATTAGCACAACTAGCCCAAACATTCGTGGGACGGCTGAATCCCCTGAATAAAATACCTACGTCCCAGTAACCTGATTGCTTAGCGACCATCTCACCCCTTATTGAATATCGTATATGGCAGCGCTATCTAGCTAGGAAATTGAACAGCTGTGAAAACGAATACTTAGCGCCCGCGTAAAATATAGATATAACTTAGCAGCAGTAGATGGCGCTGCTGTTATCAAATTAATTTAAATCTAAATCACAACAATAGGTATTGGCGCATAACAAGCGTTAAACCTCGCTACTGCCGTCAATTTCAGCTGAAAAGACCTAAAGTATTGACAAAATTAAAGTTAGTTAAAGCTGTCCGATTTTGATTTTGAAAAAAAAAATTTGAACTCGCAAGAAAATATTGTCCATAGATCCTGCGAGGCACTTTGTAAAAACTAAACATAACACTGGCATTTGTTGTATCCGTCTTACAAGTGCGTAACATAGGAAATGTACGCTCGGCAAATCACGTTTAGCTTCGTTAGTTTAAAAATTAGAATGAACCGTACCTATCATGAAACTCGATGGTAAGAACATTATCTGTGTTTGTATGTGAGACTTTTTACGATGGTTCAATTTTTTAGTAAGTTTTGCGTGTATAATATAGCGTAAATTTAAAATGCTCACAATTCACTTAAAACCTGAATTATCGTTATAAGAACCCACATACAAACACTGATAAATGTCCTTACCATCGAATTTCATAATAGGTCAATTCACTCTACACTCTCGATACCTCTTTTTACTGGGCTGCCTACTTCTTATATACAATAATATGATTGCCATTTAAAATAGTTAAGCGTAAATTATGTAGGTAGTAATTTTTCAATAGTTGTAACTACTGATCACTTACAACTTGTTTTTACAAATAAATTTCTTAATAATAAATATATCATAATATATTATATTTTTATTTTCGTGCCTCATCACTACCACTATTATGATATCATTTTCTACAATATCGTAATGATTAACATTATTTATTTTAGTTTAGATGTAACCGTCGTTATACTGATATATTTGTAGTGATGTTGGAATGTTGGACGGAATAAATAAAAATGATGGCGACAAGAGCATTATTAAGTTGTGTCATAGCCACAAATAGCATTGTAATATGGGTGAAATACAATTGCGCGCGGTCCTTATCAGCGGTGCCTTTTCAGGCGTACGATTGCGCGCGCTAAATTATTTTAACTTCTAAGCAACGTTGCCAAATACATAGGTGCACGGTAAATATCGAAGGAAGAACTCAAGACAATAGAATTTATGTGTAAGTAATGCGAAGGGTATAAAAAAATAAAACGACAGAAAATGTACACAAGTTTTTAGCCATAGTTGGAAATCGGTATCGCGATAATATAATAATATCAGGCTTTGAAATTTACCTTAAAAATATTAAATGTAATTTGTCAACCTTTTTTTTAATCATTTACCCTTTAATTTCTTTATCTATTCGAATATTTAACCATTGTTTATGAATTTTTTTTTTTTTATAAAGTGTTTGTTTTATTTTGTATTATTTACGTATATCTGACGATATTTTTTTTTATAATAATAAGTATTCAAGTAAATGTATTAAAAATCTTCCCAAATGGTTGAATTTGTATCCGTATTTAAATATAAAAATGAATTACGAAATAACTGAAATTTGTATAGGGGAACAGCT
Source organism: Metopolophium dirhodum (assembly GCF_019925205.1). NCBI lineage: Eukaryota > Metazoa > Arthropoda > Insecta > Hemiptera > Aphididae > Metopolophium > Metopolophium dirhodum. The sequence goes on from NC_083562.1 coordinate 36,586,992, forward strand.
CGCCATCATCTAGATTCATCCCTGACTGAATTTGTTTGGCGACAAAACCTTGGTAACGATCCACCGTTTAATAAGATTTTAATGGATATTAATACCTGCTTTCCTCCTCGAAAAAATCATTAACTACAATATTTTTTATTTATTTTTTATATTATATTATTACAATTTTTTCTATACACATTTTTATGCCATTTTATCGTGTTTAAAAATTTAACCTATATATTTTATATATTTTTATTGCGGTAGTCGAAATAACACGGTTGATCATATAATAGGTAGTCTTGGAAATATTTTGGTAGTCGAGATAACACGGTTGTGAACCTAAAGTAGTCGAGATACCACGGTAGTACCCAATTTTTATACATTTTGAAGTTTATAATAATACTGTTTAGTTTTACTGCAGTATTGGCAGTTGCAACTTACAGTGAATAAACTTGTGTTTTTTTAAAGTTAAAACGTAAACATTTAAAATATATGTTATGGATGAAAATGAAACAAAATGTGCGAGTGGTAAAATTAAGGCATCAATGAACTTATGGAATTGGAACAAGCACTTAAAGGCTTGTAAATTGAATAACATTAAAAATGGTGCAGGACGAACGCAAGATATAAAATCTTTTTTTCACTACATTTAAGTAAGTACTTATAAGTGTTCTATTAACAAAATATTATGTTGTTTTTACTTTTTACCCAAAATAGTGGTAAAGTATTACAATTAATTTCAAAATTTACAGAAATATTATGATACCTAATTTAAAGGGATTTTTTTAAATATATAAGTAACTTAATGTCTTCATTACTTATCAGTTCATCACTATTTAGGTAGACGGTTTAATATTTTTGGTCAAAATCGTAGTTTAATACAATTATTAAAAAACATAATAATATTGCATATTTTTTAAATAATTATAATATGAATCTACATATTTTATAGATTTTTATTGCTTATAAGTCCAGGAACTACTTATCAGTTAAACCTAGGGCTGGGATTTGTATGTAAATACATATTTTTACTAAAACATGATAAATTATTTATTGCAAATGATAGATTCGTTTCACATGTTTTGCAATAAACATATATAATTTTACATATTTTTTCATAATTTGTAAAATGTCTGCTTTAATTTTACATATTTCGTACATTTTGACTATTTTGGTGGTTTAGTAGTAGTAGTATTGATTATAAATTAAAAACAATGAATTGCATTATTCAAAAATGATTTAGAATTGTATTTTAATTTAACACGTTAACATATTTTTAAATTTTTCTTATTACATATTAGATTCTGAGTGAAACGATGAATGTATTGATTTTACAATGATGTGTGTTTTTTTTTTTATTTTTTTTTTTTTTTATTTTTTTTTTTATTTTTTTATTTTTGTGTCTGTGTACACGATAAGTAGTCGAAATAATGCTTCGATTTTCGACTTCAGTATCTTGTTCGATGGGAAAGTGAATATCGTTGGTGCATTGGGGAGGTCAAAATTTTAATTTCCCAGTAGTTTTCAAAAGCGATGTGAAAAACAAAAGAAAAATTAAGGAAAAACGGGAATTTTTACGCAAAATCGATTTTTAACAAAATCGATTTTGGTTATTGGTGTAACTCTAAAACAAATGACCGTAGATGCATGAAATTTTCACTGGTTGTTTATATTTGCATTTTCTATACACAATACAATTTTGAAAATAATTTGACTTTTTTTGAACTGTTTACGGACATTGTCAGTTTTCAGTTTTTTTAAATTTTTTTTCTATAAATATCAATAAAATTTTATTTGTTGGGTAAAAAAGCTTGAAAATTTAATAGAAGGCTCCTAGGTTATTGTTTCAAAGGCAGATGAAAAAAATTAAAAATCCTTAGTCACAGTTTTTTTTTATACACGTTTAAAGTTCAAATCTTGAAAAAATACGGAAAAATCACGAAAATTTGCAAATTATTTTGAGTTAGAAATTCATAAAAAATTTTCTTTTTAAATCTAAGATTTTAAAATCTAATACAAGATTCCTCATAAGTTTGTCTAACTTTATCAAAAAAAAAATTTCTACAAGAAAGTCAAATTAAATTTTTATGAGCGTTTTAAATTCATATTTTTACAACATTAGATATTCACTCGATTTCTCATGTACCGATTTCCTTATTTTCTTGTAATTCAAAAACGAATAACTGTTGATACATGAAAATTTCACTGAATGTTTATATTAGCATTTCCTATACACCATACAATTTTGAAAATATTTTGACACTTTTTGAGCTGTTTACGGGCATTTTCAGTTTTCAATTTTTTTAGTTTTTTTTTCTATAAATATCAATAAAGTTTTATCTGTTGGGCCAAAAAGTGTAAAAATTTAATACAAGACTCCTGATATATTTTTACAATAGCAGTTGAAAAATATTGAAAATACATAGGCACAGTTTTTTTTTATAAGCATTTAAAGATCAAATTTGGACAGAATTTATCAAAATCTCGAAAATTATCAACCATTGTAATTAATAAATTATAAAATGTTCAGTTTTTATAGCTAAGGATTGAAAATTTAAAACAAGATTCCATGTAAATAGATAATTCGGTTACCAAAAAATCTAAAAAATACACAAGCACAGTTTATTTGTATAGTCATTTTAAGTTCAAATTTGGACGAAATTACATAAAAACCTAGAATAACTATTTTAGTTATTTTGTTGTGATTGTATAATATTATTCGTGGGCACTTGAAACTTCTAATTTGTAATATTTTCATCGATATATTATGATGATAGTATCACGGTTTGTTGTTGATGTATAACGCGTTATATGTACCTAATGGATATTGTGATATGATTAATTTGGAATTTATTATAGGTCAATTTTTTTTTTAATACCATAGATAAGTGTATAATATGTCTTATACCTAGACTGACATATCATCTCCACTCAGAATCGTTTTTCTTATACAATGATATATCATTGAATTCAAATTTAATACCATACATTATACAGTGACCCACTTGTAACCTACAGTACAGCAGAGCGACATCCACTTGCCCACCTTTTTTTTATTTTATACTACAGATTTTGGCCATTTTAATTACATATAAATGTACTTAATTTTGGTTTTTAATTACATATAAATCCTAGCACTAGTTATAACTTATGTGTCTAAAATACAAAATACCTAACTTTTGTTTATATTATGCATTAAATTGAATTTGCTCCCGTCTCTGTTTTCTTTTAAATATATTACCTACCTATTTTAACTTTTATACAATAAGATATTGAATCATAAAAATATATTAGGTAATTATGTATCAACAATAAAATTATTAGGTATTTACTTTTATTTTAAAAGAATTCCAATTATTTCAATAAAAAAATATTCAAATTTACTAAGTTGGAGCTGGTTAACTTTTTTTCTCATGAGGATCATGGTTCATGGTTATATTAATAATGTATCCACATTAATTAATTTTATTATATTCACTCAATTTTCACAATTGACTTTAAACCGTTAAAATAAGTAAGAAATAAGAAATTATCTTGAAATTTTCAATAACTACAGGTTAGTGCATACAAAGTACAAACTGGTATCACATGAATTTTTTTTTAAATTAATATCATTAAATTAAATTTTTAGTTTAGATTATTGTTGAAAATATTACATTTAATACTTAACATTTAGAATATAATGTATTATTATATAATATTTTCTAATTAATGTAATGCATATATTGATATGTAATATAAGTACAATTATTAATTAGTTCAGGGGTGATACAGGGTTATATAATATTAACCTAACCTATGAATTCACCTTTTGGAGAGCAGTGAAAATTTTTTTAGGGTGGTTGGTGTAAAAATATTAAATGTGAGTCAAGAAAAAAAAAGGTGGATAAGTGGATGTCGCTCTGCTGTACGGTAGGTTACAAGTGGGTCGCTGTAATGGATGGTGTTAAATTTGAATTCAATGATATAATATCATTGTATAAGAAAAACGATTCTGAGCGAAAACGGTCAGTCAGCCTATGATTTTACCAAGTATATTTGATGATATTATTGTGAATAAAGTAATTTAAATATAACCTATTTACGTGGAGCCTTGTTTTAAATTTTCAATCCTTAGCCATAAAAGTTAAAAATTTATAAATTTTTAACTACAAAATAATTAATAAATTATAAATTTGATAAATGTTGTCAAAATTTGAACTTTAAATGCTTATAAAAAAAAATTGTGCCTATGTATTTTTAATATTTTTCAACTGCTATTAGAACGATATATCAGGAGCCTTATATTAAATTTTCACGCTTTTTTACCCAACAAATAAAAATTTATTGATATTTATAGAAAAAAAACTAAAAAAATTGAAAACTGACAATGTCCGTAAACAGCTCAAAAAGAGTCAAAATATTTTCAACATTTTATGGTGTATAGAAAATGCTAATATAAACATTCAGTGAAATTTTCAAGTATCTACAGTCATTCGTTTTTTAATTACAATAAAATAAGAAAATTGTTACATGAGAAATCGAGTAAATATCAAATGTTGTAAAAATATAAATTTCAGACGCTCATAAAAATTTAATTTAAGTTTCTTCTAGACATTTTTTTTTTGATAAAGGTAGACAAACTTATGAGTAATCTTATATTACATTTTCAAATCTTAGATTTGAAAAGAAAAATTTTTATGAATTCTCATCAAAATAATTTGCTATTTTTCGTGATTTTTCCGTATTTTGTCAAAATTTGAACTTTAAATGCTTATAATTAAAAACTGTGACTAAGGATTTTTAATTTTTTTCATCTGCCTTTGAAACAATAACCTAGGAGCCTTCTATTAAATTTTCAAGCTTTTTTACTCAACAGATAAAATTTTATTGATATTTATAGAAAAAAAAACTAAGAAAATTGAAAACTGACAATGGCCGTAAACAGCTCAAAAAGAGTCAAAATATTTTGTAAATTTTATGGTGTATAGAAAATGCAAATATAAACAACCAGTGAAAATTTCATGCATCTACGGTCATTTGTTTTAGAGTTACACCAATAACCAAAATCGATTTTGTTAAAAATCGATTTTGCGTAAAAATTCCCGTTTTTTCCTTAATTTTTCTTTTGTTTTTCACATCGCTTTTGAAAACTACTGGGAAATTAAAATTTTGACCTCCCCAATGCACCAACGATATTCACTTTCCCATCGAACAAGATACTGAAGTCGAAAATCGAAGCATTATTTCGACTACTTATCGTGTACACAGACACAAAAATAAAAAAAAAAAAATAAAAAATTAAAAAAAAAACACACATCATTGTAAAATCAATACATTCATCGTTTCACTCAGAATCTAAAAGTTCAAGCCGTCACTGCGCGCAATCGTACGCTTTTGAACATTCGAAATCATGTTTTTTTGTTATTCCGGCACTGCGCGCAATCGTTTGCCCAAAAAAGGTAAGACCCACGCAATCGTACTCCACCGTGTAATATAATTATTCGCAACAATAGCAGCACAATCTCGTGCAGTCTTCCGCCGACTTTACCTGTACCGTGTAGTCATCCCTGGATCCCAGTCCGAATCGCCGTCACTTCCGGCTGCCACTTTCAGAACTTACTATGTTGACATCCGACATCTCGGAACGCGCAAACGTCATGGGCCCGCAGCTGTGTCCCTGGGCGTTTTCTAAACGAATCGGCGACAAGAATATTACTATGTGCGGCTGAATCTCCCCGTTCTGCAGGAGACTTTAATAATATTATTCTTCAATGAGACCACCACCAGACCACCACGGTGATGTATTTAAAAAGCCTATCCATAACGCCGTGTGATCATAATTTGTATTATTGAAAATAATAATATTGTGATAAAAAATATAAACCCTTACATAGATTGCCTATCCTCGATGCCGTATTGCCGTATAATCTGTATAATAATAATAATATAACCGTATGATATAATATTCTTTTCGCATAATATTATTATTGTTATGATAATATAATTTTATCACAAACTATATATTGATGAAACATTAAATTTAATATATAAGTATAATATTCAGGTATTTAGGTGGATTGCCACATTTGTTTAGCCACAATTTTTTTTCCTACATTTTCAATCCCACCCATTTAGTGTCACTTATTTTTCTGTGACTCCGAAATATTATGTTCATCCACTGTTCTCTATCTATTATTATAGTGATACGGTAATATATCATTAATAAACGTTTTTGTAAATATTAAATATTATTTATATCTGCTGTTTGGTGCTTATCAGAATGTACATAGTTCTTACCAAACCAGAATTAATATTATTTTAATTCCAGTTTTTGATTATATTTTATAATTTCAGTTCTTTTAGAGGGTACCTATCGGTGTCGTACCAGATAAATTATTTCCTGATTTTCACTGAACCCTTATAGAATAGTAGTAAAATATTGAGAAAAATCTATAAATAGCAATATAATATAATAATATAGGCCTAATAATTACGATTTATTATTGTTAAAAAGTAGTTTATTTCTTAGATGTGATTATATGAATAAGCCCAAAATAGTTTATCAGTGCTTTAATATTATACATCGAATCTTGGTTTTTGAGATAGTAATGTGAATATTATCGACATCCTTAAATAATTTACAGCTTGTTACCTATTTACTCGTATATTAACCATGAACTAAATCTAATGAGGCTGAAGTTGGTGAAAAAGTGTCTTTTAGCCAGGCAAAATTGAAGGAATATTTGGTTTTATGGATTATACGGTTATTGATTGATTAACAAGTTTAATAGGTTTGAATAGAGGCGATTTTTAATATTCCGAATATTGTTAGTGCATTTTTGTGTCATGGATCATGATGAATAATATAAAAAAAAAATTCTTATTTTTATTCATCGATATTATAGGTACAGCTGAAAAAGCGTGTAAGCGTGTAACGCTATGCTGTTTATTAGGTGTTTAGAGAGTCACTGTAATGGGTGTGTTAAATCCATTGATATAAAGACAGTGTATACGAAAAATGATTCTGAGCGAAGACGCGGTTTGTCAGCCTACAATATTACTAAGTATACCTATTCTATGACATAATTTTGATTAAATAGTAATATGATTATTTATTTTACTATTAGGCACTAATAGGTATACATAGTACAGTGGGTTAAATTTATTGTTGCCGAAAAACAGGAAATATTATGAGAACTCTTGTAGGTATTAAATTTTCAAATTTGTAAATGTTCGTGATTTTAATGAATTTTGTCAAACTTTAGACGCTTATAAAAAATTATTTTGGATTTACGCTGAATTTTTTTTAAATCTCCACTAACAAAAACTTATAAGAAGCCTTGCATAAAATTTTCAAATTTTTTGAATAACTGAAAAATGTTATATCAACAATAATTTAAAAAAGTCGACATTTTCTTATGCCTATGAATAATTCAAAAATAGTCAAAATATTTTGAAAATTGTCCGGTGTATAGAAAATGCCATATAAACATTCAGTGAAAATGTCGTCTGTCTACGGTTATATCTTACATCAAAATACAAAATTGAATTTTTCAAAAATTAGTTTTGTGTAAAAATTTCAGTTTTTCTTATTTGTTTATTTGTTTTTCCTGACGCTTTTTAAAAGTACTGAGTATTTTTTCCTTTGTAACAACGATAGGTTCACTGTCCCACCAGTAAAGGTACTGAATCAGAAAATCAAAGCATTTTCACAGCCCCAAAAAGTGACGACAGAAAAAAAACACACATAATTGTAAAATCAATACATTCATCGCTCCCACTCAAAATCGAAAATATTTATTCAAAACCGCCTCGCTATAATAACCTAAAAAAACTTGTTGATCAATTAAAATCAGTTTTGTCTGGCTTTTTGGTCTAACAGCCAATTTTTTTTCATCGACTGAAACACCCTTAAATTATTAAGGATTAACTGCGGACAAGAAATTAATATAATTATTACAATAATTAAATTCCATCCCGTTTTCATATAATATTTAAATACCTAGTGTTTTTTAATTATTGTTGCTGAATGCCGATTTGTACCTCTAATCAACGACGAAAACTGTTCGTCTAAAATTATAATTATAATAATAATAATAATAACAACAACAAAAACAACAACAAATAACAGGACGTAGGATTTATTATTTTAATGGGACAGGTGCACGATGGGGTCTGGTTCCCGGAGGGTGTTACACTTCTACTATTTATGCGCAACCCGACGGAGTGACTAATAAATATTGTAATAGTCGTCGCGCGTCGGTGGTTATAACATGATGGCCACATATATAGGTAGCTTAGGTGCTCTCTCCCTCTTATTATGTATACTTGTTTTTTCGTTTAAGTCATAGGTAGAAGTTTTGGTTAACCTTAAACCCGTCAATACAAAAATTATTTTTTATTTCCGTGGATAAGACCGTTTATTTTTAAACGGAATATAATTAAAATCATCGTTGAAATCTCCCGTTCAAATAATATTATTTTGGTACGCTTTGTAATAAATGAGTATACCTATAGTACGTCTATCAAATTTGATTAATTCTACTAGAATCAGTGACCCGTGTACAATAGTATATTAGATTTATTATGACTTATTATAATACTATAACTATATCATTATACCAGAAAGGTCCATACAGATTACAGGGTGATTCGCCAAGTATTTAGCACGCAACCCCACTCCTTCCCATTATCCTTTAATACCTAAACAATATGTATTAAAATTATGTGGTTTGGAATTTTTAAGTGTTGCCTGCTTAAAGCGTTCACATCATAGTTTTTGTGGTACTTGAATTTTAAGAAGATTTAAGGATTGTCCTGTAGCAAAACAAACTTATTTATTCAAATGTTAAGACTCAGCTTTTTACTGTAATAATTGTTTTGATAAAGTTGATACATTTAAATTAAAATTCGAACGAGTGATTAAACTGTATGTAGGTACCTACTAAAATTATAATAATAATAAATGGGTTTACATAAAATATAAAATATAATATGTAGTGGTATACCCTGTGTTATATTTAGTCTGTTATCTACTTATTATACTCGGACAGTTTTTACAAATATTCAATTCTAATATAGTAATATGTATATTTTATATTTCCAAATCATCATGCCCCCATATTATCTTTCAGGCCTATTATCGTGGACTGCTTCTTTAGAACACTAGGTTTAATATCTGAAATACTATTGGTAGTCGTTTGAATTTCGATTTAGATATATATTTTCAAAATATTTCTGATTACCAATTTACAGTAAAAAATGGAGGTTTTATTTGAAATATAAAGTTTATATCGAAACAGGACAATCCTTAAATTATAAAAAAAAGTATTTCAAAATTTATGGTTAAGAAACTCCAACAAATCAGAATTTGAATTATTCCATTATTTAAACGATAATAATATAATATGTGAGGTGAGCATGCTTGATGAATCATCCCGTTCACCCCTTGTCTAACCCAATAGTATTGATCCTATATAATATAATACCATTAATATCTTAATTCGTAAAGTGATTTGTACTAAAAATCGTGTGGATAAAATACCTATTAGTTATTTATACCCATATTATTATAAAGTATAATATACGCGTATACAATGGGGAATCGCGTTAATACTTATTATGTTTTATTTATTTAATCGAGTAAAAACTTATCGGGTAATTTGTGTTAAAGCAAACGATAATCGTTTTAAAAATAATAATACAATATAATATATTACAATAATTCGGAAACTTAGTGCGGATAGTGCAGCCGGGTGACTAACGATTTCGTCGTGGAAATTCTCCATTCGAACACGGCAGTATAGGTAGTTCTTCGGCTCAGTGCCCCTCCGACAGGTGTATAAAACCAGCACAAGAGGAGGAACAGACAGTCACGCACAATGCATTTCGCTCTCCATACGGGCCTAGTAACCAACGTGCAGTTGTGTAGTTCAGCGGTATAGTGCACTCATTGGTTTTCCATTCGTGTTGTTGCGATACCGTGTTTCCTTACGAGGTGGATATTCGTGCGTTTTGTGATAATATTATTAAGTTTTCCGTTGAATTTTTTCAAATAATTACTATTATCAAAAAAATTTACTCGACGACGGATAAATTACGATTTTTTTCAAAAAACGGTTTCGTTCGATCTACGCGTATATGATGTGAATTAATGTGTTTGATGTGTGGAATACGCGTACAACAAACCATACGGTTTTAACCTTGTGAGTACCATTTAATTCAATAATACGTTTGAGGACCTGCACAGTTTAGTTTGCATTAATGATAAATTTTATTCCGTCTCAAATAACATTAAAATTACCTACTGTAATGACGATTTGAACAAAAAATAATCGCATAATTATTGAGATACTATTATTGATGCAGGTATTATTATAGTTAAGTATCAGTAGTTAGTAATTATGATTAATACAATTACTAAACAATAATTATTATATTAAAGTATAAAATTACACATTCTAAATGGCAATCGTTTACACCTAATATTAATACATAACATTATACAAACAAATGTTTCTGTCGTTCTGTTACACACCTTCTTTCTCTAAAATAATAAAACCCCCTTAAAAAATAATAAATTACATTTTTTTTACTCCAACTCGACTAAAAACCAAATCTTTCGTTTTCGAACATAGTACCCACCTAATCTAACCTACCTATGCATGGCCCGAGACCATGCTTGTTAATTTGTATTTCTAAGAAATTATCAACAGCTCCCTATAAATTTCAAACACGGATCACAGCATCACTGCAGCAGCAGATAGGTAGATTGAGTGTTGAGAAAATAAATAATATCCCATTACGCATCGTTTTATTAATTATGCCAAACTGCACCCATTTTTATCAAATTAACAGTCACGATTTGAACTATTATACTTAAACGAGTTAAATGTATAAATTTATTTAAATTGAACAATTTTGTATGGAATTACTCTATGGTTATTTGTGAATTGTGATACATTGCGGAGCGGTGCGGTGTTTTCATTAAAACGCAAAATATATTAATGCAATGTGCTTTATCGGGCGTAACCTCTCCGAAAATTACAGTGTTTAGAACTATAAAATATTCGTGAAAACAGTTAAAACTTGTTTTTGTTACTAAATAGATACTGTTCTATAACTAATATAATATCATGGTTATTAAGTTAACGAAAGTTCAATAAACCGATGATAACAAAGGTGGGTCGAACTGTTCAAAGTTCTAAAAATCTAACAGAATTTTAGATGCTCGATTCTCGTTTGAAAGCCGAACCAAGCTTTAAAAATACCAAACAGAACGGAACTCAAACAAAAAAATTGAACTTCTAATTAGGTAGTTCGAACTCCGAAAAATGCCAACACGTCAAATGGTTTTAACCAAAAATGTAAACAGTGTTTATCGTTAAATATTAAATAATTAATTTGTATTTTACCCATATATAGGGTATCGATTATTTATAGCCTTACATAACTATTTTGGCTCTGTGTCTCTGTACTATTAATATAATCAAAGTTCGTAACTCTCTGAAACATATTAAAAGTTAATATTATTAATTACTGTTATTCAATATTCATAAATCGTTATAATTTATGAAATTGGTCCTTAGTCCTACTTCTTACTAGATAGTCATTAGTTATTATGGTATGACATAATACTATAAAGTTTGATTTGACATTTAATTCAAAAGTTTAGTTTGGGTTCAGTTCAATAATGAAATATAATAAATATATGGTACAGGTGTGGTTTGATGTTGAACAAAATGTTCGGTTTATGTACGTTTAAAAAGTTAAGTTTGCGTTCAACATCACACTGAATTGTTCGGTTCGACACACGATTAAAAATTCGGTTCAAGTTCGGTTCGAGACCATACTTTTGAGCTCGACCCACCTCTAAATAATAACCATCCAAAGTTCTATATAGGTACATATCTTATAAATATGTGTAAAATTTCAACATTTTTCGAATTGTAGAGATATACCTATACCAAGTTATAGGTATAATAGGTACCTATTCCGTTTTAACAACATTTTAAAGTGCTAAGAAATTCAACATTTATTCATTTTCTATGCGCAATAGAATTGTCGAGAATGTTTTTTATTGTTGAATTAAATTTCTGTCAAGTGAACCATATCGTGAATTTCAGATTTTTAGTGAATAACATATGTATTGTTTGATTATTTTTCAGTTACAATTTTCAATTTTATAGTCTTAACGGTTTTAAATTTTAAGAAAACTTTCTAGTTCAACGTCCAACATATTTTAAATAAAACATATTTCTTATGTATAGGTATCTACTGTATAATACCTTATTCAAACTTTAAAAAAACAATCACTTAATTCACTTAAATCACAATATTTATTTAGTATTGTAAAACGATTTAAACACATCATGATAATAGTCGAAATTAACTCCGATCAAAATTGTTTTTCTAATGCGATTATTTCTTTTACATTATGAACAACGCTAATACAATACTCAATAAATCAACTATTGAAGTGAGTGAAGCGAGACGAGTTACCATCGTCGTATTCAGTCTCACTGTCGCAGTAGGTATATCCTGTGCCCGTTAACATACCCTCTTCTGGGGCCCGTCCTCTCACTTTACGAACGAATAACGTCCTGGTTGATTTTTTCGTTAATATTACAAACTCTGTAAGGTACCTCGTACTTTTAACTTGAGTCAAGATATTACATTTTTAATCGTGTTCGTATTGTTGCTGAAATTTAAATTCTGATAAATAAAAATTGTCATTGTAGATTATAGGTACTTTATAATCCATGGTCGTCACTGTTAGGTCTTGACCCTTGAGTTATTATTATTATTATTACCGTTCATACACTACGTATTTTCGAAAATATCCAGGACACGATTATTTACAAATGTTTACACTTAACCTGTTGATTATTAAATATTAGTAATGCTCATTAAACTATATTTTTTCAATTGTATATATCTAATAATGTATATATATAGGGGAATATACACAATACAAAAGGCGAAACTGGTGAAAGGGAATATTTTTCACCTATATAATATAGTGCAGGTATTATTATTAAATTACAGACTCTTGATTACTATTGTCGATGGGCGGACCCATTGTAAGCGTATCATTTTTGCCGCACGGCGTAGGCACACAAACTCACGTCACACACAGTGATAACTTGATTTCTACTCGAGTGTTATGTACCACGCATATAATGATAATAAAAATATTATTATTTAGGTTAATGTACACTTGATGCACTGCTGCAATGTGATATGGCATATACGGTATACCTCTGAGTTTTTAATATATAATATACGTATTAGGTATACAGAGTGATTCATCAACAATGCCCACGGCTCACCACCCTATGTTTCACTTGTTTAAATTATGATTTTTTCAAGAACATGGATTTATAGTGGAGTGTCCTACAAATATATTGTTTTCAAATGAAAACCACTCTTCTTTTACTGTGATTTGTCGGTCAAAAGATTTTTAACAATATTATGTAACCAAGTCAAATTTAAAACTAATAGTTCCCGAGTTTACTGAACTTAATGACTTATCACTCGTGTAATAAGGGTGAAAAACAGTTGTAGTCACTAATACTAGGGGATACTAGACTAGTTTAAAAAGGGGACTATAAAAAGTAAAAAAAGGGCTGTTATTTTTTAAGTTTGTATAAGTTTTTTTGATAAGTTTGTATTGCCATAAGATTCTCCATAAATATATAAAATCTAGTATTTTAAACAATGAAAGTATTTAAAAATGTGTTCTTTAATAGTGTAATTAAAGTACAAAAATCAGATTTTGAATAAATACATTATTAAAGGATAAAAGAGACTTTTTTGGTGAATCACATATAGGTACATTATATTTTACATAGTATTATATTTTGATTTTACAAAATTTGTCACACGGGCATCAAGGATGTACTGCACTTACGAATATTCGATAAAGTCGTGTTGGATTAAATTAATAATACGTTAAGTGATTACAAATAATTTGAAGTGTGCGTATAATCATAAAATATATAATTAACAAAATAAACATAACTATTTATAGTTTGTATAGGTAGCCATCGGGAGTTTTTTTGAAGCTCAAGTGATTTACAACAATTATAACTGTAGATTTGTATGATGATGGTCCATCATAATAATATAATATATAATTTTACGTTTACAACTAAATAATAGATAACTCGAGTTGGGTGGGCCTACGCTTGGAGGCAAGCGTTTAAAATTTGAAAGCATAATACTATTATATTATATTTTTATCATTGAATTCGAAAGACGTTTCTACAGATTTTGCTCGGTTTAACCAACAAATGCCCGTGACTATATTATAAGGTAGTGTTTCTGTTGTCTTACGTGTGTATAATTCAAAAACTGCCATAGAATTTGATAAATTACCGTTTCACAAGTAAAAATAGTATACAATCTGTGCTCAATTTCTAATGTGCACGTAGACCCACGGGCATTTTTGGGAAATAACATTTTTCTTTAAATAAACCATGAATAAAATAATTCACTTTCTACGTATTTTACAACCAAATAACTAAAATTTTAAATCATTGAGTCATCAGGAAAATGTTATAAAATGTTGATAAGATCAATTTTTGTATAATCAAAGGTCAGGAACTTATAAACGAACCTCTGAGGCTTTCTTTGAATTTAGATACCTTTTTTTCGCGAAAAACTATTTACAGTAATAATTTACATGACATAGTTTTGTTTACCATTATGAAACATGGACCTCGTGTAAATCTCGTGATCAGTTGTCGTTGTGTTCAAATCTGTTTTATTCAACTTTTTATTTTTTTTTTGAATAATAATATTTTTTTAATTTTAGGGTAGAAAATCGATAATATTGCTACCATCACAAAAATATTATCAGGGTAGAAACCTCCCTTTACCCATCTGTATCGCGCATGCGTATAGTCCGTATATAGAGCTATACTGCCTGAACCTCTTTATAGGCATTTTAGATGTCCCTAAAAACAGTGATTTACCAAAAAATTGCCTAAATTTTAATTATAAAAATAGCCTACATTCATACTCGCATTGTATTAAAATATATGTATAATATTTATTGCTTGTATTTGATACAATTTTTTGTTTGAAGATCCAGGGAACAATAATATAGTATATTTTTGAATTGCTATTTGTATGAAAAGAGAACAATTTCCCATTTTCACGAGCTTCGGGTAAGACCCATTCTTTCAGGCACGGATCCAGAGCAAAGATCTGGGGTAGGGGGGCAACAATTTTTTACAACACAAATACAATTATAATAAAATATTATACTTAACTAAACATTTTGTCATAATAGTAGGTATAGGCAATCAATGTAATAAATAAATTATTGATTATATAATATATAAAGCAACAAAGTGAAAAGAAGTTTAGATTTTGTTTGTTTGTTATTCAATAGGTAATATTTATAAAAAAATATGTCTGGGGGGCCTGGGCCCCTGGATCCGTCCCTGCATTCTTTGGAGACTGGAGTAGGAGTTTGCTGGATGTTCGTCTGTCATAGATATTTATTGTTTATATACTAACATCCCGTATAATATGCATTTGAATTTTCAGTGATAGTTTTAAATGAATTTACAATTTATTTTCTGGAGGTTCCTATGTAATCCAATATAGGTTTGATGTATTAATTTAAAAACCTTGTTTGGGATATCGCAATCGGACTAAATACATTATGTAATTTTAGGGTTCGTCCTATATTTAAATATATAAAAGTAATTTATTATTAGCCGTTTAGTACATTCAATCAAGTCAATAGGTACGTAAAGACAAAAAATATATTTACCTACCTGTATTATGTTTTCGTAATTGTCCATTACCTAAATGAAACCAGTAAATCCCAATATCCTCTAAATTAATTCTGAATAAGGTATTTTAGCTATTATTGTCTGTTAATGTTATTTGTATTAAATATATTATGTATAAATAAGCAAGCATGGTCTAATTCTTCATGTTTATATACCTAGTATAGGTACAGGAAATGATTTGTTCCACGAGTCATCGTCATGACAATCGATGCATTTAATTGTTCTCGATTCTTGGCAAAGAGTAGAATAAATTGGCCTAATTTCAAATATTGTTAAACGTTTTAAAAAAATATACGTTTTTCATGTCTATTATTAATATATAATAATATGTACATAAGTAGGCGCAAATGGGCCAAATTCTAGGGGGGGGGGGGGTGGCTCAAGTTCCCAATAGTATTGATAACAAATTACACCCCCCCCCTACCAACAAAAGTTACCGACATACAAATACGATTTATTTACATAATTTAGATACATCTATTTACATAATAATATTATAATCTAGGTATGTCTATCTTTTAAGCAAATAGAGGAAAAACTCAGCTGATGACAAACATCAATAATCTTATGTTAGATATAACACTGTCTGGTTATAATATTCTCTCGTCCCATTTTCTACAGAAAACGTAACAAATAACCATTCTTATATTATTCTTATGTTTATAACGCTATCAGAAATACTGTACCTAAATCAAAAACAGAATTTGAACTAATTTAATTTTTCTATTTCAAAGTTGTAGAAAAAAAATAATATTTACTTAGTACTTACTTGATAAGGTCTTCATTTTGGGGGAGACCGGAGTCTTCCCTATTTGTGTTAGTACGAATGTACACAATTTAAAGCCATTCCGTTTAATCCTATTAAAATTTGTTTTTGAATTAAATCTGTGACACGACGCTTATTGTTTTTAAATCAACCAATATAATAATATGCATTTTAAACGGATAATTTTAAGTTCAATATTTGTTCAATAATAATATTTTATACGGCAATTCAATTTTGACATATATATGTCTTTATACTATCTTATTAAGCCGGAAATTTCCGAAAATTATAGGTAATCTTACGTAATCCTAAAAAATACAGATAAAAGAGTGGCACATGGATTATAATATTACTTTACAATCTACAATACTAAACGTGTATAAATAATTATTTTAAAATACGAAAAAATAAAACTTTAATAATAATATATTAAATATGAAATCAAATTATTAATTTCAATGTAAAATATGTAAAAGTTGTTATACTGTCACCACTGCCGGTCATCATTCAATTCACTCAATTCTCTCTGAAGACACCACAGCCAAATTGTATCTAAATTGCTACTTGTGTAATAGTGCCATACTCATCCTCTATCATTATGTTGGTTTTTATTTTGTGAATTCAGTTGTATGTACCGCAAAATAAGAATCACGATGTGTGGTAGGTAGGTACTGTGGTAGTGTGACAGAAATAATTATCATCATAAGATACCACGTTATAAATTATAATAAATGTGCATGAGTACAGTTATAGGTAGACACTATAGGTAGTCTTAAATAATTATGATGTCCGTTATTGTGGTTAACGACGAAAACGTGCTACAGTATTTTTTAACGATAATAATTTTGTCGTAATAATATTATTTAATTTAAGTTTTGGGTGATTATTATACACTATTCTATGCATTTTAATAAATGTCGACCTAATTTGCAGGGTTGGTTAAATGTTATAAAATATAAACATGTGCAAAATGTGTTGCGTGAACATTTAACCGTTAACAATCTGACGTTGACGAGTACACGAGGCGATTTCAAAGTTGAATTGATTTGACTTATGGGTCATTAGTTCATCCTATAGTAAAATAAATAAATAATTTCGAATTTATTAGTAATAACCATGGATAATGTTTTATTTTTAAATCGTTACAATTAAATTAAATTATAGATAAATTAATGATCTCCCGAACACAGCAATGTTTTAAACTTGAAATAAACTATTATATAATATATAGAATATAGATACCTACTGTACTCGCAACTTATAAATTACAATGAACAATAAAGTGCATAATATAGACATATAGTATAACATTTTTTAATTTATATTTTGACAACATTAATTAACTAAAAATACTGTGGAAGATCACAATATAATTTATTATAAAGACATTGCTTTTTAAACATTTATCGATATGCATTTTATTAAAAAAAACATGAAAAAGAGATTGAAGACTAATTTTTATCGACCCGGGCCTTTAGGTGATGGCCGTTCTCAATTACCATAATAATATATTGTTGCAGAATTTTTCTTTTTACAAAATCTATATTTTTTCCCAGGTAGATACAGGAATGTTACTACTGCAACACCGTATAGAATGCTTACAAGGACCAAAGGATGCCTACAACTAGTTGGAGTATTAATTTCGATATGGCTGGGGCATGTTGGAAGCCAAGGTAAGCGTGTTTACACTAAAAATTAAACTTTTGTTTCGAGTGTGTCAATTGATAATTACAAGCGTTTTAAAATTATGTGCGTTTGAAATAATAATATATTATAATACTATATAGGTAACTAGGTAAGTACATTCACACACTTTCGCAGTGAACGAAATTTGTAAAGTAATAATTTTAATGTTTATAAGCTGATGACCTAAGTGCATTATATATATAGCGTATAATATATAACACTATAAGTGCTATATATTATATTATATTAAATGATCGGTATAATAGTGGTATACCATCAACTAGGTACTTATACCCATTCGTAACAGAATTATACGGTCAAAAAGCTAAAAAAAAGTCTGTGTCTAATTGTTATTGTTATAAATATAGGTATATGTAGTACTGCTGGTGTAATTACAAATTACTTAATTAAATGTTCATAATGTAATACGGACATGGTATAGGGAAAAAAATATACAAAATTACACCTATTGAAAATAAATATTTGTCAAAGTGTCCAAAGTGACATGATGTGTACCTATACTAAAAAGCAAAAATAAAAACGATAGTGAAGCTGTGAAAAAATGAAGTGGAACCAAATTATGATAATTGCTTATAATATTGCTTAAATAATAGATGTGTTGGATCATCAGTGTTGACGATACCAACCTACCCATATAGAATAAACGCAATAATTATTAATTTATTATTGGCTTTCCCTATGACTGAACACTTCTATACAATAAATCACCGACTCGAATCAGTCACGGAAGAATAAGAATGTATAGCAAAAAAACGTTACAATTAAGTACCGTAGGACCCAACGGTCATTTCACTCATTTAATATAGATTTAGTTTGAAAAAAACTATATTAAAACCAAAAAATTATTTTCTCAAATGTAATACTTATTTTTTTTTTTCAATTTGATTAATAACTTTCTATCCGGAATAAACATTGTCAGTACTTATAATTTCATTGTTTGATTTTATTTCGAACAACAAACTATTTTACAATAGGATGGTATCATGCTAAAATCAATCAAAATCCTGCACAAAAGTTTGAAGATGTCGCATTTAGTAGGTACTCAAAAGTAAAATTGTTTGACTTAGGTTTTAGTTGAGCAGTGATCTGTGATTTATGCTAGGTATCTATGCAATTATATACTACCTATATAGTATAATGATAATATGAAATTATGTATACATATTTATACTACAGGAATTATTACATAATATAGGTCCACATTTGTGAAGTTGAATATTTTTTCCTCGTTTGTATAAAATTTTAGGTAAACATAGTATGGTAAATAATTGTTTTAGGTCAGGCAACTCAAGCGGGAAAACTGTCCGTATTGTTATCATCGATAACCTGAAAGTGAATCAAAGATAATTATTTATAAATACGATTAATTGAATAAAAGTAATATTTTTTTTATAATTTGGGGTTTTGATCGTATTTGAACAATTCGATGTGCTCGTTTCTTTGTCAAAACTTTCCGGACTCCGGTGCAGTAAAAAAGTTCATCATCTCTGATGTGCATAAAAAATACTAGGAGCTCATTCACCTTGTAGAGAATTAAACATGGATAGTACACGCTTTAAAGTCGTAATAATATGTAATATGTCGATACCGAAAGGCCGATAAGTAATATTAGCTATAGTGTGCATTTTTATATCAATAAATACCATAATATGTTCATGGTGGATTTATAATTAATATAAATCTATTATAATATACGAATGGACTTCTATCTATCTGTCTGTCTGTCGTCCATTTGTATGTAATTAAGAGGAAGCTATACCCGCATATATTTTCTCCGTTTTACAAAATGTAAAGCATAACAAGAACTGTTTTGCGAGGGGAAGAACCACTCAGTCTGTGGTGCAGGAAAATATTCACACTATAAAGAGGAAACCAATTATTGTAAAAGGTTGTTTTTATTTTTTGGCTATCAGAACTGAAAAAAAAAGTAATTCAATTTTCAAAACTCCAAATTAATAAACTTTTAAACAATAAGAACTTTTTTCGTATTTGTGATATCGAAAAAATATAAATATCGTTACACAGCAAATGTTCTTCTCTTTATAGTGTAAAAATTTGGTTGCTTATCTTGGACTACGGCCTGAGTGGTCCTCACCAGCGCAAAACAGTTTTTGCTATGTTTTAAATTTTTAAGACGGCGACAACACATGCGGGTGTAGCGTTCTCTTAATAGACTCCAAAACTGCTGGTCCATTTTCAATTAAAGTTCTATCAATATGTTCCTTGAGACTTGGAGGGTGTTCATAACTTATTTTTTTAACCCCTATATAAAGGGTAGCTTTAAAACATGAATTTTGTAATTGAAAAAGAATATTTTGTATAAATCCCCATTGGTTAGGCTTTACTTCGATTCGTTTAACTATAAACGACCCGTTCGAAACGTATCTCGTTTTAATTGCAGTTCAATTGAATTAGAACAAAATAATGTATAATATAATTGCGTGTTATAATTGTTTTGTTCTCATGACGAGTAGTTCCAAATATTTGACAGACCATATCCGTTTTCCGGTCTGCTTGACCATTCTCGAAGAATTTGCTTCGGTTTTGACAGCGTGTATATACATACCGGGCCTTTTGTAATTTTTCCGAGCCAAATCATAAGGCTCTATACCTATATTTAATTAAGCGCAGACACGGTTTTTTTTTTGGAGAAAACCACCTGTATTTCCTGACGACTGACACCCTCCCGCGGTATAGGATTGTAATAATAATAATAATAATAATAATATAACACGTAATAGACATTATAACAAGTCAATGCGGTCGGTAGGAGGTTCCCGAGATAAATAACCAATTCCCAGCAGTACGCCGCTATATTGCACCTGTGTGCCTTATGAACATAACTGTACACAATCTAGATGGTAATGAAGCATCTATATAGTCACGATCTGTTCTTTTGTCAGTAGTCCGAGGCGGCTCTGCGGCAGCACGCATTACTAATTTTTTTATAATTATATATTGTGTTTTTTTTATACACACACACACACACATACACGATGTGATCGTATTGTATACACACGAAAAAAAACGGGTCATGTATATAATATTCGTGTCCAGAGCGTATATATTATTTAGGGATCAGTAATAATTGCATGTGCGAGATCGCAAAGAAAGTATATAATATTGAAATTCGAGTAGGTAGGTACCTATAGACGTTGACCATCGAGGTTAGCAGTGTTCAGGTATATAATATACATATTATAATGATATTGTTACCTATTAAGTTGATATATTATATATTATGTAGTTGTATAATATATAATATATATTTTCATTTCGCTATTGCGGGGGTACGACGATGTGATTTACTTTCGATGTTTATAATAGGTACGAATCGACGTCCGAAGAGTATTATTTTGTAATTCGATGATGAAATCTGCTTGGTTAATAAATATTATACCTAATATAATATATAATAATATAGATTATTGCAGCAGGTGTAGGTACTCGCAGACGGTGTTCTGTGAAAGAGGTTTAGATGCGCTCGACTATAATATAAAATATTAAAACTATTCTACCGATATAATTTTATAAATAAATTCAAACAGCCTAAACATAAATATAATATTTAAGTATTAAACCTGCGGTATACATATTATATTGTATGCATGTCATCAGTGATATCCCGCTTACTGCAGAAATACAGTATATTATATTGTTGTCACGATCTCTGTTGCATTTGTCCTCAATTTATTCGAAATTGGTGATAATTGATATTTACTAATATCAAATTGAAAAATATTCGATCGTAGATAAAGTACGGATAAAAATACATACGATTCCAAACCAAAAAACCAACGTACAATTATTTATAATTTGATTTTTGACATAACATAAATAAGGTGCGAATGTCTGTTACTTAAACATCTTGCAATTCGCGCGTATACCTTTATAATCATTATTCATTTGATTAAAATTTTAATCACTCCTGAAGGTTTTAATTTGTATTACGTTAATAAAAAAAATGTGGGCAGTGCATGGGTTTCACTGTGAAACGTAAAATGTTTTATTTCAATCCCAATTTTTTTTTTTTAAGTTCAATTGTAACATTAAATTCTAAGGTTGATGATAAAATACTGACGAAAAATCAAATTAGTTTGCTAATTATTAGGTACCACAAAAGTATAAAAACATATAGATATTAGATACCATACAAATTACTAAACATGTTTTATTATTTAATGTGTATAAATTATGTGTATAATTATAAAAATACAATTTCATTATTAGGTAGAAATTTACTACCAAGTTCGTTCTTAAGGTTTAAAAATAAATTATTTTATAATATTATTGAATTGAAATTTCGTAGGTGTGAATCGAAGATAATGTATAAAAATGATTGTCTTAAAAATATTGCGAACATTTTCAAAAAGTCCATTGAATAATTTTATTTAGTATTTCAGTCTACTCATTTTATATTGTTCCATTCTCGGTTAAATATTTAAATGATTCTTTTTTTTATAATATAGTTACTGTAAAATAATTTTAATTAGGTACGCGTGTCATTGTTACCTAACGGAATTATAAATTATACGTATTTATCTTCACATAACAATATATTTATATAATTTATATACATAAAATGCGACTCTATATGGGTGGTTAATCGCAAATTAGATTGCGCCGAGCAATAATAGTTACGTAGTTGCGGCTTATATAGATCCATATCAATACACGCAGGTAATAATAATACATTTATTACCTACCTACCTCCTATTTGAATCATTGTGATTCTGCATAAATACTTTGTTCGGGTTCATGTTTTCTGTTATTTAGACATTCGTCGGATGCTTATAACAAACCACAAGTCCACAAGGATTTCTCAATCGCGAGATTACATCTAATCGAGAGTCATTGCTGCCTGAACCAGATCGTATTTAGAAGACCATTGTTTTGTCTGTTAAACACTATTGGGCAAAGAATAATTCCACTAGACCGTGGCTCGTGGTGTTAAGTTCCGCACAAATGGACATTGTAATAACACCGTAAAAAGACGGCGATCCCATACGTTTAGGTAGGTATAGGTAGATAATATTCAACATTAACGCGGAAATATTATAGGTAGTCGTTTGAACTTTCGACCATTTTTTTTTAATCTCAAACACAACGGACAATATTATTATTTACGGGGGATTTAATCACGCCGAGCATACCTCAATAATAATTAAAACCTTTAGTGATTTATTAATTATTCAACATCTGACTTTTGTAATTTTCAACTACCTACATTTTTAAGGATTGAATTTATAAAAACTTTCATTTTTTATACAGAGTAAGTCTTAAAAGTTCTAATATATTAGGCAATATTGTATATCTAGTATCCCGCCCGACATTTTTAGTATTTTTGCTGATGAACAAGTGATAAAAAAATTATCGTAATGGTGATTATTACTTCGTGACAACGTGATTTCGAAGTATTTCGGATTTGTAATACAGCAGTTTAGTGCCTATAGATCTAGGTCCGACAAATGTGAGTAACCAGTAGATAGGTACCTATAGGCAAGGCTGGGCAAGTTAATGATTTTTTTTTAACTCAATTAAGTTAAGTTAATATGCACCAATAACAAAAAGTTAATCCACACTTTAATTTTTTTCCAACCCAAAACTAAATTTTAAGATATAGTGTTAATACTTCATACAGTATTTCCATATAAGTTAGATTTGAATGATATAAATTTTTAACTTTAAACAATTTACGATACATATTTTTTGACATGAAAACGAATTAGACTGAAATAGTGAAATATTATAAATTTAAAAACTAAATAAATTAACTTAACTTACTTCTTAAAATGAAAAATTAACTCGTTAATTTCACGTTAATTAAGAAAGAAATTTAGTAAGTTAACAGTTAAGTTAATGAAAAGCCAAAAGTAACTAATTAAGTTAAAAAGTTAAAATAAAATTAACTTTTTAACTTAACTTTAATTTTTTAACTCGTTAATGACCAGCCTTGCCTATAGGTATACCTATGTGATCAATGTCGAATCTTGAACGTTTGTACGACTAACGTTTAGTAAATTATATTCAATATTAATTGTCATCGTTTATTTAACCACACACTCTAAATAGTTGAAATTTGAAGTATAGTACTGTATGTATGTAGTGAAGTCTTAATGGTGTTATGCGCGTACATCTAATGGAAGTTTATATTGTTCTTAATACAATAGTTACCTATATTACGAATACACAAAAGAAAACGAAACACACTGAAAAACGGTGATAGAACACAGCTTTAGGTATGTCATAAACTATGTATTATAGTAGATAGACCTATAATATAGAAATTCTATGACGGTGTAGTAAATGTAATTACTTAGTAATTACTGAAAAGTCTTCAACTCAATTGCATTTATATTTATATTATTCAGTAATAATTAAAAATTATAGGTAACCGTAATTATAATCAAGTCTATGAAAACATGTCGATGAAAATCGACATGGATTTCGTTACAAAGATGTGTGTGCATTAATAAATAAAGAATTTTACTGTTCATAGACCATAATGTCAATTAATAATAGTATATAATTATTATATTATACCTACTATAGTTTTAAATATTTTTTACGACAAATTTATCGTTTTCGTAGTGTTGAATAATTATTATTAATTAAAGAATGTGTGTTCATTTTTTCAGTAAAAAGTCATTATAACCTTAAGAATAGTGCTTCAGACGTTTCACAATTAGGACTGAATAGAATGCGTATACGTACAGACGGTATATTGAGAGGAATTTCCATATAAGTACATAACTGATTATTCCCAACTGTTATAGAAACATTTTTTTAAAAACTGTAAAAATAATTACATTCCAACTGTATTAATACCGATGATGTGTTAATTATTATAGTAGATTGAAATATTATCCATTAAAAACTGATAAGATATGATGATCACAATATTAACACGATATCAACTGCACCACGAATGATAAATCTATAATATACCTTTCGCCCACGAAAAGGCGACTTAACAAACTGTTCTTATATAAATATTATAATAATAATATGTAACCCACCCAATATCATAATAGTAAGTTGTAATATATATTATGTTACAGGTAGGTAGCTTTGTTTCGTTTTTTATAAACCGCAATAATCGTAAAATCTTCGTGATATTATAATAATATTATATCGTGATAAATCGATTATTGTGAAGAATTAATTAGATATTGTAGCAGAGTAAGTACCCATCTGACCTAAAAAGAAAACTGCAGAGTTCACCTCAGTCGGTAATAGCTATAGTATGATGTCTATGCGCCTGGGTATATAATATGAAACCAAATTTTGAACGTTTATTTTAAGGACGTCGGGAAAATTATAGCAGTAGTACACCACACCGCACACATATTGTGCAGACAGGGTGTGGAGTATATTACAACACAGCCAGCGGGGACGATACACATTAAATTGCAAAAAAAGATAGACGTCATACCGCTTGGAGGGCTTTGGTCGCGCGTGGTCTCGGCCGGTCACGAGCAACCGCCGCCGTGTGTAACCGTTAGTGGACGGACGGCAGCGCCAAACAGAGTATAGTGTTGTACTTGTAATAAAAATAAAATATATCGTAAAGGTAGGTAGGCGGGTACATATTATAAAATGTATAATAATAATATATAAAATAATATTGAAATGCGAAAGCAGTTCTGGCCGGTGTGTTGTAACGCGACACGAGTCCTGCGGTTTCAAACATATACCGATAATAATATAGGTATATATATGGACTATAAATCGTATCGATATTTTATTCTAACAATATCATATACTGGGCAATGTAGGTATCATATTGTAATCGCGAGCAGTAGGTCCTCGGGTGGATAAAAAAAAAAAAAAAACAATGGACTGCAAAGTTTGATGGAGTAAACCCGCCGGACGATTCTAATCGGAATGTGCATTGTTGTAATCGGTTTTAAAGACAATAATGTTTATGATACGTACATAGTCATACAGGTGTATAATAATATAGGTATACGGTGCAGTACAAGGACTTTCTCGCTGTAATTTGGTCTTAATAGATCAAAAAAGTTACGATTTTATATCGATCGAACTATGCTGATTTTTATTCTTCTCATTGATCTTAAGCATCGACAACTATATTATGGTCATTAGCATTTTTTAGGGGGGTTACGGTCGGTTGAGGAACACGCGTGTATTTGGGGCGAGGATTAGTCACTAAAACCCCGTGTGATGGTCATCAATCCGGGAACTAGCGACGTCGGCCGATGCTTGACCTCAGAACACGTTAGTGACTGAGGCAAACCACTGATAGCCACATCAGGCCCCAGAACTATGATTTATACATCTATACAATATTCTCTTTATCGAATATAATAATATATAAATTAATATAATAATGAGACGGAGAGATAATAGGTATATAATGGTTATATTATATTAGAGAATAATATTATGTGGGTATGGCGTAATGCAGTTACATTTTTATATTATTTTCACATTTCACATATTAAAAGTAAACTTTGCAGGTGTTTATTTATTCATCATTAGTTATTGTCTAAAGAAGGCGTTTGCGCATTGTATTTAATTACAAATATTTATGCGCATATTATTTTCTAATATTCTATAATAATACCTACTATTATTTATATTTAAAAACTCCAAGTCAATCGAACCAACCATTAGATTTAACGAACCTTTAGTTGAGAGTGCAATATGTTATATAGTTATAAATCATAATACAAAGTAAATATTACTATACAGACAAATTTACAAAAAGTTTTCGATTATATTATTTTATATGAATCGTAAAGTGTTGTGGAATAAATTAAAAAGTTTTTATACACACAATATATTTTATCACAATCGGGGGATTGGTTCGTTTTATATTCTCCGGGGGGAGTAAGACAACTACATAGGTTTCATTGTGGCTTTATTTTATTTTGCATAAACATCCGCCGAGGCAGTAAAAGTGCAGCCCTAAAAACAGTTGTTTGTTGAATAGTTTTTTATATTTAGATGAAAACGATTTTTGCGGAGATGGCAGAAATCCAAAATTCTCACTAGCTACGAGAAAATTGCAAACAATTTTAAAACAATGTATAATTCGATAACTTTGCTGTAAAATTATTGTCAACATTATATATGGTTTAAAATATTAATTTTGCTTTGTAAAAACACGATAAGAACATTATAAATGTAGGTATATAATATGTTCTAGCGAATTCAAAGTTTGTATCAACTTCGATTAATTTAAGAATATGAAACTAATATTGTTGAAATTATATTTTGAAGTATAAAATGAACGTTTGTGTTTAATAAAATAAAATTTCAGTCACTGAAAAATATACCAAACAATAGATATATGCCTTACATTCAGAATGATTTTTTATTTTATAAGTAAGAACATAATATAAACATTCGTTAAAGTTTTGAGTATTTTGAAAAAAACGTTTTAGCAGTGGTAACTGTTAGTAACCTTGTAATTTGTATCACCTTGTATATTTTTGTACTTAGTTATCTCTATAGAATGTGCATTTGAAATTAAATTCCGTGAAAGCAAAACACTCGTAAAGATTTTAATTTCAAATAGGTATTAGGTACTCATCAAAACAATGTCAAGTCTGTGTTAACGGAGCACACAATGACTGTCAAGTTGAACAATTACTTGTCAATTTGATTTTATATATAGCATTGTATCTTTTATAAAACAATAATTATAATAGTATAGGTAACTATGTAAGTGTCTACGTCCCATATTGTGGTGGAATTTTTATAAAAGTATATTATATTTGATATTAAAAAAAAAATTGATGAGTTAGCCACGACAATAGTTTCGTGGAAAGGAATATTATTTTTATTCTGCAATCATGTGTTTTTTCTCGAACGGCACTTTCTAGAAAGGTAAATATATTATATACAACTTTGACATATTATGTATTACTGGTTGATTTAAAATTGACAATATTTATGTAATTACTAAACATCAACAGGTACTAAATGCAATCAAATGTGTTTACCTATATTAAGTATATAATCGTTTTGAAAAACATTTGTAGAACTACGGAAAAAAGTAAGCATTAAAAATATCGTATTTGTAGCAATGTGCACGGGGTAAACAGGCGTAGGTAATGAGTAATAACTAATAAGTAATAAGTAATACCATTGATTATTTACTATGTTTTATCAATGGTAATACTTAACGCTAATAATTTTTAACAAAATCGGAAAATCTCTAAATTCACTATACACGTGTTACACTGATGCAGACAATCGAGATCGAAAATTATTTCTGTACTGGAGCAGTATAAGCACGCATAGTCTCGAAAAGTACTAACGTTTTTAAAAATATTTTTGCTTCACAGAAGTAGTTTGAAGTCATTTTATTTATATTTTTGAATGAAAAATGTATTAAAAAAACGAATAGTGCGCATTCCACGTTGACATTCAACAAAGTAAAAACTTAATCAAGATCTCGCAATAGTGAGTAAAGCCTATCAAATATAACAGCAATATAGTAAAGACAAAACGTACATATTTTTTTAAATTTTATTTTGTACAATTCTATTTAAATAATAGATAATGAGAGTTTACAGTTGATAAAATCACCCTGCAGTATATTAACCGAAATTATTCGCGAATTCGTCTCTCCGACTGGTTGACGCATCAATCTACTCACCATATATTAATTATATTCGAAAGCTTCGCGTGAAATGTATAATAATATATACATCGCGTTCGAATCGCTATTTTCTGACGACAATGTTGGATGTAGGTATATACGCCTATATACTATATATTATTATGTACCTACGTCTTAAAAAACAGCTGGCGCCCGTCGATAACTATACCTACCTACCTACCTACGACGCGTTTCCTCCGCAATATAGTTCGATTTTCCTAGAAAGAGAAATCGATTTATATAAATATAGGTATATAGGTTTTTTTTCTCGTCGCAACACGAATCGCCGTACCTATATATATATATATAATATATCATTTCGTGCATCGGTTGGCGGCGTTCAAGCCCTAATAATCACACAATCACGTGCCCTCCGGGTTCATCCACAAGTCACAGGCATAGTCGTGTGTGTTTTGTGCGCTACTTGGTCATTTGCGTCGGGCACGGGCCACAATCGTTACTATATATTATACATATTATAATAAAATATAATAACAGCGTTAAGCCGCGACCGGTGTGACGCAACTGCGGCGGAGGCGTTGGAGAGCAATGTTATGTACCTATACCACCGGAATCGTTCGAGCAGCGAAGTTATATTATTATTATTATTATTATTATTGTTGTTGATGTCTCTGTTGTTGTTGTTATTATATATGCGCATATTGTACTTTCTATAAGACCGTTGGCCTTTTTATTCGTGAAAAAACGTCCTCGTGCTGTAGGTGTGTATAGGGTACCTACCAATGTATTTTAAAAATTTTGACAATAAGCCGTACATACTTTCTTATTTTTGAAAGTGTGCAATATGTATCACGTTTTATATGCGTTTATTTTCTAGTCGAAATACATACATAATTTAGGAACGACCCCGAAGCGGTGTTGTACATATTGTGCACGATGACCATCGTGTACATAGGTTACACCTGCACGCGTGTAGGTATATAATTGAATATTAGTGTTAAAAATAAAATTGGATTTGTATTTTATACATTACATTGTTACCTGTGTGCCGGTATTGTACCTACTTCATAGCGCTGTACGAGACACTGCGCGTACGTTTACTCATTTAAATATCGTATACGATGCCGCACGTTTACGTCAGCTGTGTCCTGCAGGTGGTTTGTCGAGAAGATTTTGGTACTATATTAGGACTGAAAATAGGCGAAATTCTTAGTGATGGGAGAGGGGATTCAGCCCCGTTTCTATGAGTTAAATATATAACCCCGTATTACAGGTGGCTGGAGAAAGTCTGGAGATTTAATGTAATATTTTGTTAAGTATATATGACTTTTGTATAATATACTGTGTCTCGTTCGTATATACTGTTTGAGAGGACTTAATTGAGATTTTTCGGCACTCCCTCTCTATTTCCGTCAATGCAATAGGTATATAAATGTATAACTTCCTGAGCATTTAATGTCCTGATAATATTATGTTGTATAGAATAAACACGCAATACTGTATTAATATAGTCATGTTAAACTTAGACAAACAAATATATGTATATATTAACTTCTGGTTCGGAATGACTTAGACTCGCGGCAACGTTATACCGATTAATTGACAACAATGGACCTATTTCGACACGTAGTTATTGGCATGTGAGAAGATACCTTATTAAAACTTCTATTAGGCTTTTCGATTCTAGTTCCAGTTCCAGTACTAAATTATTTTAGTTCTGGTTCTGATTTTTGAAAAACATATTATATTAAGGTTCCGATAAAAACTGGTAGGTACCGTTTTACGATATTTAACGGCTAAGAGCCTCTAAAAAATATATTCTGTAATTCTTATAAATTAAAATGTACGCTGAGTACTCGAGTAGTGATATTATGTTAGTTTTTTGCTACAGCCGATTTTATAAGTTACACATAAAGTCTAGAAAAATTGTATTGCACACACACCACCTAATAATATCAATGTATGGGTTTACTTCACTACTAAAAATATTATGGAAAACAATTAACGCAAACCCTCATTAATTTTTACACAGTAGGTATACGATAGAAGTACGTATAAAATATTTATCTATATATTTTTATTACGTGGTCGCATATATCGATAATCAGATTATAATATTATAATATAATATTGTATTATCACATAATGGGCACCCCCTCGATGTTATATCGATAAATCATTTGGCAATTGCGGTTCTTTTGTCACAACAATAATAGTATAATGGTTACTTATGATTTATACACAGGTCTACTCGCTCATAATATTATAATAATATATATAATTCATAGTTTCGTTTAAAAGTTGGACATATTTTAATGGTCGAATTATTTTTAAAAATTACGTAAACAATACGATAAATTATACGCAAACAGTTTAGCAATACCGTGGTATACCAGTATAGCAATGTTTGTGTTCATCATAATGTTCTGCATTTGTTTTGTTGTGAAACGTGATAGTGGACCATGGACGAGACAACAGTCTGTAATTCTGTGGTGGAAATTCATAATATTACCATAAACGCCAATGATATAGTTATGTAATTGTATAATAGGTACACTATACATATATACAGTACCTAATCATTAATCAGTGACTTTTTTTTTACTAAATCTACAGTATACAGACATAATATATTCTGTCCTAGATCACGGCATATAACCTCGACTATATAACCATTTTACTCAACGTACCTAGTCATTATAATAATATAATATGTAGTCTATAAATTATAATTTATCGTACACGACGTAATATAATTAAATATAATATACCTACCTAATAGGTATTTTTGAAATATGTTTTTGCATGATGGAGGAATAATTATCCTGAATCGACAATAAATTAAGCATAGCTGTGTACATATTTTGTTGAGTTGTATAGTAAAACATATTGTATATCTATTTATTTTTGTCAGGCTTACTCGGTTTAAATGTCTAATAATATATTATTATATATAGATGTATGCCATCCAACTGCGTGGGTCTACAATAATAATATACCTAATAGTACAATTATATACTGTACATCACTATACACAAGTGTAACTATTAAATTATTTAAATACATAAGTACGTATATTATTTTTCTATTTCTTTTAAATTTTAGTCAAACTTAAATTTTGATTTCGACGGAAACCGACGTCCGATTGTATTGGCTATTGTCGTAGTAAATGTGACCAACTTTATAATATAGTAAAATATGTGACAATTAGGTTACGTATATGAGTTTACATTATAGAATATTCATATAAAAGTGTAGGTCCCGTCGACCAAGCTCTGTTTGGACTAGGTGCAAAGATATTTAAAAACAAATCAACGGTCGATCATCGGATCGGAGTATATAACGGTTAGTAGCGTAGAGTAACGGTCACCGTCGTAATAATTATTAGAATGCACGTCATTGTTGTATACCTCCCTAACTACAACGAAAGACTTTTGAATGTGTTGACCTATGTATAGGGGCACGTTTTCCGTTCGATTTCTACATAATATCTTGAGACAATCGCGTTTTGGGTGTACAATTAATTGAACACACAATATCGTTTTAACATCAACACGAGAGTGTATAATACTTGCTTGTACGGTACTATAATTCGTAATGACCTACATCATATTATTACGATTGCGTGGCTGCGTGCGATATCTATACAGCCTAATAAAATGGGTACCTGTACGATGTGGTACATATTTATAATTAATATTATAAATGCCATATTCTATATTTTTTAATTACCATTTTATACAGTTAGCCATAACTAATAACTTGCGCATTGGCCGTGTAACTATCTAAGACGAATTAAATAAAAGTCGGACGCGCTTTATGCTATTAGAGGACGGACCATACTGGAACGAGTGTTGTTGAATATAATATATTGCGGTGTTCTGATTACGGTTTTAGACGAAGAAATAATAATAATATATCATTTTCGGAGAACAATTTGAAATTATTTTATTTCCATGCCATTCATAATATATTACAATAAAAGTCATATGTAAAAAGAACTATAATATTTTGCGTTTCATAAAAAAAAAAAAACACTTTCAATCACAGATCAGAAGAAATAATAACGAATTTCAACTAGCTTATTACTTTTATATAGAAGCAGAATAAAATATGGATTCACTTTAATGAATTTTAAAAAATAATCATATACTAGATAGTGTCTATAGGTGTTAATCATAGTATGGAACGATAAAATAATTTAAAAAAATGTATTATTCATTTTTTGCAGTACGCATTTACTGTTTATAATCTATATAACTGGTAATATAAAATCATATAAAATTAGAATTTTTAGACTGGCATGTACTACGTATGTACATATATACAGGGCGATTCGCCGAGAATGCTCATTGACTTTATTTCTTTAATAACGCACATATTCAAAAATCTGATTTTGGAATTTTTAATATTACTTATAAATACCAAATTTTTAAATACTTGAGATTTGAGTACTATTTAAGGACTGTCCTGTCTTGTGACGTAAGAAAATCTGCATTTAAAATAAATACCATCTTTTAGATTCTGAGTGGAACGATGAATGTATTGATTTTACAATGATGTGTAAAAGCTCCCAAAAGCTTTTAGATTCACTTTTTCCTACCAGAAAACTAGAAAAATATTGAAAATCAAATCTGAATTTTAGATTCTGAGCGAAGCGATGAATGTATTGATTTTACAATGATTTGTGTTTTTTTTTAATTTTTTTATTTTTGTGTCTGTCATCACCTTTTAGGACAGTAAAAGTGCTTGGATTTTCTTCAACAATAACTTTTCTGATAGGAAAGTGAATGTAGTTGGTACTTTGAGGGGTTAAAAGATAAAGACTTATTTTGAGCTGTTTACGGACATTGTAAATTTCCATTTTTTTTAGTTTTTTTTTCTATAAATATCAATAAAATCTGTCGAGTAAAAAAGCTTGAAAATTTAATAGAAGGCTCCTAGGTAATTGTTTCAAAGGCAGATGAAAAAAAATTAAAAATCCTTAGTCACAGTTTTTATTTATAAGCATTTAAAGTTCAAATTTTGACAAAATACGGAAAAATCACGAAAATTAACAAATTATTTTGAGTTGAGAATTCATAAAAATTTTTCTTTTTAAATCTTCGATTTGAACATGACTAAACAAATATATTAATATAATATTCATATATATTTTAATAATTGTATGTTTAGTCATAGCCTGTCACCAGAGTATTAATGGTGCAGCGTGGATCAGTATTCTTATATAACATTTATTTAAGTTTAATAAGTCATAAGTCATAAACCATTCATTTAAATTTTGACTTGGGTACATTAATATTTAAAAAATCAATTATCCGGAGAATAATTTTAAGTAAAAAAGGTTATCTTCATTTGAAAAAAAGAAGTTTCTGTAGACACGGGAAACTTCTCAAATGGTAAAAAAATCTAAAGTATTAAAAAATATGGTCTTTAAAAATTCCAAAATCAAATTTGTATGACTGCGTTATTAAAGAAAAAAGGAGGCGAGTAATGAGCATGCTTAGTGAATCACTCTGTATAATATTTATTTACCTACGCCTAATGGTCTGTAATTTTACTTCCTCATTAACATAATATATTATTATACTATTATGGTTGATGGTCATGCGATTAATTAAGCACAATAATTATTACAACATTTCTCAATAGATTAACTAACGAATTATTTTATCTCTAAAGTTCTGCTTATCTTTTAATAGATACCGATAACATCTATACCAATGAAGTTATCAACTTACTATACTCGACATAATAATTTTATAAAAATCTATGTATAGGTACTATGCCTATATATAATTTGATATTATATTGCTCAAGTGATAATATTATATACACATGATGTGTACCTATAACGAGAATTAAATTAGTAGAAACACTAAACCTATTATATTATATCGAATATATAGGCGCAATTAATTTTTGGGAGGACCGATTTCCTCACATGGCTATACCTCTATTCATATTCATGCGAAGTCGTGTTTATGACTTATAAATCGTTTATTGTAAATTCTGTATCGCTAGCTACCACGAATTTTAAATGATTTTATATATTTTATTAATATTATATTATTATTGGCTTTATTTTCTTAATCACGCGCATTAAAATAACAAACAAATTTACCCGTCACAGTATAGGTAGTCGCTCATCCCGTTTGCACCAACTATACAACACCGAAATCAAATAATAATGAGTATAAAGAGTTATATGTGTGTAATTTTTTTTTCATCCGTTTCGAAGGAAATATACGCACCTGACATTCCGATTATAATAATATCTACTATTGTGATCACGGATCGATGTACCTACGTGTGCGCGTGTACACCTATATATATGTAATACAGATCCACCGTGTATCCTATCATCTTAAACTCGCAAGTGTTATCAGCTATCTATTGTTATTTTATCTTCTAGAACTGGGCTATGCACACCCACGGCGCGTAGTGCCAATTATTTGATTTACGTGTCCGGAGGATATTACGTGACGTATATTACGGTCCATTATAGATGGGCACGTTTTCCACTGTCTTATTATTATTATTATTATAAGCCCCGGTGCTAACATATAATAATAATAATAATAATAATAATATAATATATAAAACGGTGCAGAGCGAA
Organism: Metopolophium dirhodum; assembly: GCF_019925205.1. Taxonomy (NCBI): domain Eukaryota; kingdom Metazoa; phylum Arthropoda; class Insecta; order Hemiptera; family Aphididae; genus Metopolophium; species Metopolophium dirhodum. The sequence goes on from NC_083562.1 coordinate 36,622,454, forward strand.
ACGACACATACGAAAACGATTTTTCTTCGAGTTTTCTCGTAAAACACACACACACACACACACACTACACACGTCATACACAAAATTGGGTCGTTCCGTTGACGTATTTCTTCTTCACTCATCACACACTATACAGAAAATACGCATTATACGAGCGCTGACCGGAAAATTCCAATATTATCTGTCCGTTGTTGTGTTGCCGTTGTTGTTGAATATTACACGCGTCTGCCGCAGGTTAGGTATTCCTCCGGTCGTGATCTGAAGAAAGTATATTATATACCTATTTAGAACAAACACAAATCTAATTGCGAACTGTATAATTGGGCGGGGTAGGTAAACATAATATATATATATATATATATATATGTATGTATATAAATGTGTCTTACTGTACATTACGATATCGCGTCTGTTTGTTATTTGTACATACATATTGTGTTCTTGTACTATACGAGTGTAAAGAATTGAAGTGGGTAAGTACCTAATAATAATACACGAAAAAGAAGAAACGAATGCGATCGAACCGATTGAGTTATAATAATTAACGGTACCGGCAGAATCAATTCGAGAACATAGGAAAGAAGAAGTAGGTATGCATTTTTAAGTGAAAAAAACTATATAATATTATGCTGGTATAAAACTATAGAATTGATAGTTGTTGTTACACAGCAATCGCACAAATGTAAATTAATACATAATTACATGCCAAACATAAAATGTTCCTATACAATAAAATATCTCGCATTGTTTTCAAAGTGGGCGAATTGATGACCACCTGTGAACATTTCCCAGAATACGCGTTAAGATCGTTTCATTAGACGTTTTTTGAAAATATAATCTCGAAACGTTGACACTGGAAAATCTAACCCAAATCCCGCAATTATACTAGAAACACACTAAAAATTCATACTGCAAACCCAAAGTAGTACGTCGCTGTTTGGTGATAAATTATATTCATTCCATATAGGTACCATCCTAAATAAGTAAGGTAGGTATTATGAGTTCAATATAGTCATGCTTAGAAAGTTGTCGTTTTCTGTATCCAAGACACATATAATGTCGTATAACATGTGGCTACACGGGGTTTTCGAGCTGTACCATCATTATAGATAATGGTTTTTTAAAAGTATAAATCAAAGAAAAATTTATCGGTAAAATAATGATCATTTATCTAATGAGTGTATAGTATGTACCGTCTTGTGTGGGTTTTTGACACTCGTAATACGGATACGACGTGCGTTTGACGTCTATAATTATTTCAAAAATCCGAATTTTCGCGATATGTATACGCCATCGGTTGAGCGAAATACTTAGATGGCCAACTTATAAATAATTTTGGAAATATACGAGTACGTTCCTATGTCCTATATATTGTTATTTTTATTATTATCGATTTCTTTGTCGTCTCTATAGTCTATATAGCGGGTGATTATCACCGATGCAATGAATCTCGAAGGTTAAATTCGATGATTGCGGGGATCGTTCTTAATTAGTCTTCAGTCGGTTGATAGTAAATTGTTAGGTATTATAATATCATATGGGCGGTATAATACTACACAACAACGACCTGACCATCAACCGGAGTCGCAGCACATCCATATTAAATGATACGAGGGTCCGATCTTTTCTATTGTTTTCGAGGAAAAAAATTATCAGCCTAGAGTCCTTGGTAAAACTTACTGACTAATCCTGGTGGAAGCTAAATATTCTAGTACACGGTTGGTCGAGGAGCAGCCGGATGTTCCGCAAGGGCAAGCGTAACGTCACTTCCGGTCCTATTTCTGTTTTGTTTTGTTTTTTTTTCGTTTTATTTCCAACCCTTTTCTCATGACGTACCTACTTAACGAAATTAAATCATTTTTAATAATTGGAAAAATGTTATTAATAAAATAACTGTAAATTTCACAAAATTTCTTCAAATCGAAAAGATATTGTTTTCTCATCCGGCGTGTGCAATTAAAACACAACGAATAAAATCTTCAAAATGTACCTATGTTTGAAAATAAATACCTCAGTGTATTATTATAATCGGGAGTTTACCGATTGCGCTTAAAATTATCTTTTCATAAGCCAATATTGCTCTTAAAACATTTTAGTTTCGATAGACTATAGCCGCTGTACTCGCTGTCATAATCAGGGTTGATAAACCAACTGCGCTAAATAAGAGCCGTAGCCCGTGTTAGTTATTTTAATTTAAAATATTATACAAAAATATTATTGATTTCACTCGGTGGGTACAACTTAAGTTACTTCACTTCTAAATAAAATAAAAATATATACAATAATGAACACTATTATTACCTACCTAGTTACTAATTATTATAATTGTTATTACTAAAAGAAATTTTGTTTTTGTTTATCACTCAAATTCATACTTGTGCAGTTCGTTGATATACTAAAAATCAATATCACCGGAGACGTTTGTCGTATGAGACATAATATCCAATCCTGTCCAAGAGGAAATATGAGTTTGTGTGTACCTACCACGATTTAAGATAATATACAGGTTGGTTCACCAGTCACCATAAAGCACTATTCGTTATAGGCCGATGTTTAACCTGTATATCTTAAACCGTGGTACCTACTCGAAATATCACGTCTTGAGCTTGTAAATAATATTATTACGCATGCGCGGTGCGTTACATAATATAATATATTATTATGGCTCCTGATGAAACAGACGAATAAGTTGAAAATGAAAATCACGATCTGTTGTTGTTCAGATATTTGAGCATGTTGTGCACTTTGTGGGCTCAAACACTAAATTATTAGATTATGCATATTGCTTAAGATAAAATAACAGCCGCCGTCAGGATTTAAGAAAAGTGTCAAACATAAAACTATATAATTATAATGTTATATAACATCATACAGAGTGAAAAATCCTTTTAGGTGAACGCTCACATAGGTATTGCAATCAATTTTTGTCTTATCATTTTGAAAAAGAAAGATACTTTTTTTATATAAATACATATAGTTACTAGTTAGATGTATTTCTCAGTTTATTTCAAAGTTTTGGAAAACCACGTATATTGTTTCTAAGTACGTAGGTAGGTACTAGTTACCATAATATTATAATTCGGAAACAAAATATATTTTTAGAAAATAAAGTGTCAAATATTGAAATATTAGTTTTTATTTTTTTTAAGCTCTTAAAGTTTATATTTTAAGTATCGAGTTTGACGAGTTTGATGCTCATACGTTCAACTGCCCACCTATAATATCAATAGTCTTCTTTATTATTCTTGTAAACAGAAGGAAAAACTATTTGTTCAGACTCTTCGATATTTGTAGTATAATGATATAGTAGCTATAAGTCAAAATTTTTGGAAAAATTTTCTGCTGTACACCTAATAATTAATACAGAATAATATTGTTATTAAACTAAAAATATCACCGCAGGTCGTGATTGAAAAGGGGAAAAGGCCCCCGAGAAATCATTACCGCGATATCTCATACAAAATGACGAGCGTTTTCTGTGAAAAGAATCGTATATTATGTTTGCATAAAACCTCATCGTTGCGAAATATCTTCATTTAAGACCCGTGGTTTTCATCTTGCGAGATCGCCATCCGAAATCTCCACATCGCCGAACCTATGGTACTGTAGCGGGTATACCTACCTATAATATAATATTATAGACAAAGTCTAAAATTCAACCGCCCACTATCCCGCGACAACTGTAATAGGTATACTTACGACGTATCTCCTGCATTCGCAGACCGATCGTGCAATGAATTGCACCATAACATATCGAGTACCTATACAGTATTCTAATAATACAATATGCTTACTATCATTTTCGCTCGATTATTCATTTCTGCACCGCGGAGTCGAACGAATTGACACATCGCGATTCGGTCGATCGAAGTCACTGATATATGCTATATAGGTATATAGGTACACAGGTACATGCATACATAATATTATACGGTCGTCGGATCGTGACAACGTTTTTATATTATTATCGTCGTAGTGCAATAATAATATGCACTGTCGGCTGATTATATACTTGCAATAACGATCCCGAAATATTATAATCGTATGCATTTCCACCTGCATTGCTAAAGAACGCGGCTTTGAGCAGCTTATTGTAGGTATATGGACTTGTTTTAGGTGTCTGCCAATTACAATTTGTCGAAATCGCTCGGTGGGTTTTTAGTTGTTATTATAATATTTATTTAGTTGAACCAGTCATGACTTCGTGCTGAGGTTAGAACTTTATCTCATATTTTTTTTATGTATATAAATCGTGTTTATAAACGTTAAAATCTATACAATGGATCTATATTATACGCAGTCGAATAAGTATTATGATTTTAATTTTTATAATTAATGACGATACCTATGTTCATTTTAAATTTATTTTTAGTGTTAATTTAAAAATTAACATGGAATTTCAATATATTTTGTATGTGCATGAAATAATAATATATTCATGAGCTAATACTACTAATTAACTACTATTATAACTACTAATTAATTTGTAAGTTTTCAATTTGATAAATGTCGTCAACATTTGAACTTTAAATGCTTATAACAATTTTATTTGACTTTTCGGTAGACATTTTTTGTTATTGATTAAAAGTAAGCATACTTACGAGGAATCTTGTATTAAAAATCTTAGATATTAAATTTTTCATGAATTCCTAACTCAAAAAAAATTTAAAATTTTAAGTGATTTTTACGAATTTTGTGAAATCTTGAACTTCAGACGCTCATAAAAAAATCATTGTGGATTTACGCTCTACTTTTTTCTTTAATTTCTACTAACAACAACATTCGAAGAACCTTGTACCTGTTACATTTTCAAGTATTTTGACCGACATTTTATCATCGATATTGTTCCCGGGTCTTTTAAAAGCTAGGTACTGGGAATTTTAAATATTTTTCTCCCAAATGCATCAATTAGATTCACTTTCCCATTGGAAAAGATACTGGAGTTGAAAATCGAAGCGTTATTCCTACTACTTACCGTGTGTAGAAACAGAATAAAAACTCACATATCATTGTAAAATCAATACGTTCAACTCAGAATCTAAAAGTTCAAGAGATGCAATAGTTTAGGATTATTTATGTATATGGTTCAACAATTTGGTTTCCAATTGTCAGTGATAATTTAATTTGCTTGTATACCTATATATATATATTGATATGGTTAGGATAAGTTTTAGAGGTTTTAATGTTTAAGAAGGTAGGCCGCAAAGCTGCATAGTGCATAGTGTGTACCTATACTATCTATATAGTTGGCCGACCTGTTGCACCTAAGTGATTTTGATTTAAATTATAATAATATATTTCTTAAAAAATATTATATTAAACATTATATTCTAACCAAATTACCAAATAAATATTATTTTAATCTAACCACGATCGAAGTAAAATTAGTAATTAGGTACCATAATAACTAGATCATATTAAAATATTAGCAACTGATTTATAAAAAAATAATTAAACCCATAGACGGATCGTGCAGGTCATGCTCGAAACAAAAAAAAAATTAACTGAAAAGTCTTATCGGTGATCCAAATGTTTATAACTGTTTAGTAACGTACATTAGTAGGCGTATAATATAGGTAATACATAGCAGCACAGGTTTCATTTTGACATTTTCTACAGTTTTGTAATAATATGTATTATTATTCATCACTCTGCAGAGCTTAAATAGAAATCACTGCGAAATCGTCTTCGAAAATACTTATTTGTATTAGAATTTTTGATTACGTCAAGTTATTGTGGTCATCGGATAATATCGTTCCTGACGACTGGCTAAGCGGTAAACATTTTTTTTTTCATTTTATATTATACGATTGCATAGAGAGAAAACAATAAATTAAAAAGTGAAGACTTACTAACCATATCATCGATCGTCTTCTTATATTATTATTGTTGATATTTTTATTCGAAATTAACCTCAGTCTATGGTAGGTATAATAAATAATAGTATTGATGTAGTTAACTAGACAATTATTATAATACCTACCTATCATGGTGTCAGCGGTTAACCTAATTTGCTGTAGTAGGTACATCTAGCAACTATATATAACCTATTCGGCTATTTTATATAATATTTACTATTATAGACATTAGACTTGTTGTACTTTACATAATATAGTTTAGTAAATCTGTTACCAAATACAGAAAAGGTTTTGTGCCGTTGTCATTTCTATATATAAGTGAATATTTAGATTTTTTAAATCATCGGCGTCAGCCGTCAAGCATTTAATTTAACTATAATATAGGTATATTGGTATAATTTTTCTTTATTGGTGGACCTTAATTAATTCACGTTTCTAAACTGAAATGTCAATTATTCGGTTTATTAGTTTACTGTCTATAAAATTTTAGTGTGTAATGTGGTAACTAATGTCGAATTTGATTACTCATCGAGACTATAATAATAATATAGTAAGTTAGTAAATAAAATGCATCGAACACTACCTACATTATGATTATTAAGTTTTACGGAATAAATATAGAATTTTGTACAACCGTATAATTCTTAAGTTACATAGTATACGTGTTGGTATGGCGATTTAGATCAATATTTTATGTCTATATATAGGTACTAAGAAAAACTGTTAATCTCGTAATTTTTTTCTCGATCAATTTTACCGTGAAATCGCACTTTACCACACCAAATATTATATTAGCTCAGCTAGCTTAGCGGTACATTTTGTTTGAAGATACGTCGAATAAACGTTTTCTTTGAAATACACCTATAAAATATATATAGATAGATATTATGGTGCAAATTGGAATATAATTTAATACTACTACAGTTCATATAATACGTATAGGTTTTAATAGAAAAAACACATCAAAGCTTCACTGTGGAGATCTTATGACATATATTTGATATATTAAATAAAATAGGTATATAGTATACTAAATTTACTTTCTTATAGTAATGAAAAAAATGAGAGGAGCGTACTGGATCAAAATTATTTAACTTTTTTTCTTCACCACAAGGACCATCCTAGCCCCTAAATTACATTTTATCGGTTAAAATGTTATTTTACGTTAAACGGTTATTTACTACAGATTATATTATACCCACCTACATTATATTTTTCTAAACACGGATTATACCATCGTCAAAATGTACGTCTCATTTATGTATGCAATAATATTATATTATGAATCTAAATTATACATTAAATAAATCAATCCAACAATTAAAACAAATGGGGGACGAGGTGGCCGAGTGGTCTAACGCGACGGATTCGGCACAGCCGGTCCGAGTTCGATCCTCGACCACTGGGCGGCATTTTTCTCCGTGCAAGTCACGGTGTCCGGAGAACAAGTGCCGCCATCCCCCCACCCCGGGGCACGGCAGAAACCTACGGGTGCCCCATTAGAAATTCTGCCAAACACAACACACACGTGTACCAAACCTACCCAATATAAAACCTACAGTGCCCTACCCACACCCAATGGCCTATGTTGCCGCGGGTTACCCAATAAAAAAAAAAAAAAAAAATTAAAACAAATGTTTGTATAGCTACTATTGTAGGCTATAGCTTAATATAATAATATACCTATAGCTGATTTTCAAATTAGTAACATGTAAATGAATACAATAACGACTTTATTATTTATAATATTTTACGATATATACATTATATTATATAGACACCAGGTATAGTACACCAGGTATTATACATACCTTGGATCCTTTAACTCAAATGGTTTTTAAAAGAATTGCGTACAATTTTATTATAGGTACCTAATTTTAATTTTATTAAATGGTCATTAAAGTTATTTTTATTGTGAAAACTAACTAGAGAAAAATAAATCATTAATATATACTATATTAGTGTATTATATTATGTATTCTTGTGAAAATAGTATGTATCAGTGTCCACTGTCCAGAACTATCTACCGGGTCGTTACCAAATATAGTGTTTTCGACTATTGCCGTCTGCTTTTAAAATACTTAAATTTCTTGAGATTCAACGATGAAGACAGCAACAATAACAATTATTGTTATTGCATTGGTTATTTTAACATTGATATTATTTTGGCCATTTGGTCATAATTAATTAAATCAGATACACATAAATGAGTATTAAGATAATATTATTATGTTAAAAAATAAAAATAAATATGTTTCGATAGATAGTAATCTCTGAAACAAAACATTATCTCAGTGGAGCAGAGAAGTGAAAAAAATAAGGAAAACATAACTGAATATAATAATAAGATCTTGCCCGTTAGGTGTTACATAAAGATAAGCATATTCTTTCAAAGTGTTAATTCTATATCGCATTATACTTTGGTAATATTTTACATAAGTATTAAAGTAATAACTATACGTGTTCAAACTAATAAATTATATTATTTAAAAAAAACTAAAAAATTATTTTACTTTAAATTTAATGAGAGTTATATCATTGATTAATTTTACACAATACCTACTAGGTATAATTAATCAATGGTGGCGATATTACTGATTTTATTTCATAACAGCTAGTGAGTAATTATAAAGTTATGTGTATGCCAATGCGTCCAATATTAGAATGTCCAAACATGGATAAGAAACGAGCTGTATTTTGACGGAGCATACGACTTGCGAGTATATCTGCCCCTGGCCACCTACAGGTCTGAATCCGGGCTTTCTAGTCCCTATTTGATTTAGGGATTTGTAGAACTCGACGACACAGTGTATTCTATCTATAAATACATTATATTATACTTGTATAATGTTGTATAATGATGATTTTGCAAAATTATTTCTCTATAGTCACATCTCGTAATTAATATTTTTGAACATAAATTTCACGTACCTAATATCAATTATAGGTACAGTTTTATTCGTTTAGTGATAATAGGTACATGAATACAACCATCAAATAATGGGTCGGTCGAGTAAAAATAATAATTTTATACTCTATATTAAAATTACTATAGACTATAGTTTCATTTTTCGCATGATTATGGAGGAACTTTTTAGTTCTTTTCCCGAGTTTCGGGGGTTTAGCCATGACTCAGAGTAGAAGGTGAACTATATAGTCTCAATAAAAAATGCGATAATTTAAATAATTCACAATAATAACAAATTAAATGAATAAATAATTAAAAGATAGCTGACTCGCAACTTAAACCACATCCCTTAAACGAATGTTATAAATCATAATATACATAGGTAGCATTTTAGTTATTATTTGAGGAGGTGAGAAGGACATTATTGCACGTTTCACTAAAAACCATAAAAATATTATACAGTCGTAATATTTTGACACTTCTTCGGACGTTTTAAAATATAAAATGTATACAATAATAATATTGTGTGTGCTGTTTGTATACGTTACGCGTCCGTATATGTTCACCGTATCCGGAAAATCAGATCTTCAGTACAAAACAATAACATATTACATATTATATTATACGATTATTTCGCGTACACATACCTATAACACTACAACACTCACTTATACAAAATGAATTATGCATTAAACAATATTACGCGTTCGGAGATGATCACGAAATAATCCTTTGATTTTGACGGAACGTGAAACGTTCACATTGTCCGATACGACGCGAAGTCCATGTGAAAATTATTTTAGAAAAGTAAGTTATAATGCTCAGACGTAGGTACCCATTATAATATTGAATATAATATATACATACATATTATTATTATCATTTATGCATATGCGATAAATCTGCAGACGGCACGGTAGTCGTCACGACCGTTTAACAAGTGGCTCGAAATCGCTGAACGGTTCTCCTACATAAGTGTAGGTACATACTAATGTAGTGTTATTATTGTATTTTGATGTATAGCTGTTGTTGTTGGTATAAGTACGTGTCGCCGGATTAGCAAATTAGCATAATATACCTATATAATTATAAGTCATAAATATTTTCATTCAACATTGGTGAAACTCAAAAATTTGAAATGGTCGTCTCTCGTGGCAACGTTTTCCATAGGTTAGATATCTGTCAAAAAAAAAAAAAAAAACCATCTTAGTAAATAAACATCGATATAACAATCAGGCGTGTATAGTAGCTGAAACGTAATAATAATTATTATGGGCATAATAAGTGAGGCTATAACACGCATTTAAATCCTTTAGCAGGAGCTGATCGACATTTTACACTTAAAGACTTCATGAAACAAAACAAATCCTCTCTCACTTAAAAAATTAAAAAATCTAGTTTCAATCATATTTCTGAAATCAGTACAAAGGCTTCTCGAAAGAACACTTTCTTATAGAAAACCACTGACATAGTACCTAATTGCCTCATATACCAACCCAAACTCATCACTCTCATTTTCCACTTCCATCTCTCTGAAAGAAGCATTATGCTTAATACAGAGTTCTCTAACAAAGCAAAGCAAAAACAATTTATACAGTTGACAAAAAAATATTAAGAACTTAATATATACAGTGTGATTCCTTTTAAAGGTAACACTAAATAATCCTGTCCAGTGACATCGCATTAATATGCGGTTTTCGGGAGGGGATAGGGAATACATAAATACACATTTCTTGATTATTTTTACATTTTACATATTACTACTGAATTTGTCTACTTATATTAGATAAATTTAAAATGCGTTTAAAATGTTGAAATGTTATCCGTGTACAATAAGTGACTTATCCCGAGGTTAGAATAAGCGTCGATTATCTTCGAATTTTGATATTATTACACCTCGGTTAATTCAAATCAGATGTATTTACGCATTGACTATTATATATTATATTATTATATAATAAACAATAATAATCAAACAAATCACTGAGCGAGTAGCACGTAATTAAGAATGACGACGTCAATATTGTCTATTCTCCATAATATAAATTATAATTGAAAAATAATTAAATAAAGAATCGGTATAAGGGCCAACATTACTATCGGTATACCTAATCGGCATAATGCTGAACATATTATTGTAATAGAATAATATATTATATTCTGCAGAACAAAATATTGTGAATATTAATTGTGATTGGATTAATTAGCTGTAATACAACAAATCATATACCTACTTATTATGTACGCAATTTAGATAATATTATATCAATGAATATTACGAGAACGTTTATTGTTATATACCTATATTATAATATCATATTATATTATATTATATTATATTATTAATATGTTACCTACGACGAGTTAGATTATAATATGAGGCTATTATAATATTATAACCATATTCACATTGCACATAATTTTTGTGGGTTCGTAGAAATTATTGCAGGCGCATCATATTATTATTATTTATTATATTATAGGTACAATGTACAAAGTACATAATACGTATAGTAAATGTGAAACAGAGTGCAACGACACAATATGTATATTTTACGGCGGTGGCAAGCAATTTGATAAAATTCGTTGACCAATAAACCAAATATATGATGTATTGAAAATAATTTGTATTTTAATTTTATTGAGAAATTTGAATTTTCCCGTTGGTCGCGGTACGCCGCTGGTATTACATTATACATATGAAAACTAAATAGTCAATTTCGAAAACGTTTAAAGGTATCGAAAACAACCTCCGCAACTACCTACTGTAAGTTTGGACGTTTTAACGTTTAAAATTATTTTATTATTAAATGTTTCAATGTAGAACAATCGATCGGTATCCTTATGTCTTTTACGGCTATTAACACTCAAGAACTGAAAATAGATAGGTAAATTACAATTTTTTTTTTTTTAAATTAAATCGAACAATTCCGATTTTCTTAAAAAAGTTTAAATTTGGTTGGCGTGGTGTCTGCGTTCGGTCTGAGTGCTGCGTCTAGGGTGTTGGGAATGTTGAGTTTGTCAAGTTACTCTGTGTACTTTACAATTATTTGTAGGTTTCCAATGTGATTATTTTATCGTGAATATAAGACAATACCGTAAAATATCTAACACAAAGTATTTTTAAATTATAAAATTACATTTTATTTCTCAAATATATAGGTAAATATATTGAAATATATAACTCAATCTAGGAAAATCAATGTATTTAATCATAATATGTAGCATTAATTTTAAATATATTTATAATATATATTAATATTCACGATAAAACAAAATTAATCTTTTAAGTATTTCATTGGTGGTGGAATTCACCTGCAATAGAGAAAAACCTTAATGTTAACGTCGCAAGTTAACGAAAACTTCTAATAGACCGAGCGACACACGTCACGGTGTAGTTATTCATTATATTATATATAAAGATATCGTTCCCCCAAATAACACTGACAATCACACACACAAACATTATATATATATATATATATACATTATATGGTATAAGTGCGTATAATATAAGTGACGTGAAACGCCGTACTTTTATGAGTTATGCACCGTGAGGAGAATCTTGCGTGCATCGGTAGCGATTTGTTCGGTTAAATCCGAAACGGATTTCCTGTTACTCCAAACATAACCTATAATAATATATAGGTAGTGCGCTGATACACTTGAGCTCCTCAACAGCCACCTGGCACCTGTTGCCTATATACTTATTCACCATCTGTACATAGGAACATGCTTCCGTTACGGTTGGCGAAAGCAGCATTTTCCATCTCATTGTTTTACTCGGGTTTCAAAAAAAAAAAATAATAATAAAATAAAAGAATTTGAATTCATTGGATATTATTACTAATCTATCCATTTTTACTTTTAAGGCATTCCTCGATCCTCACATAGCATTATTGTATAGTAATAAAACTTGAAGTTTTATAACGCTGTAATAGAAAACCTACCTACTTTAACACTGCAAAGTGGTCATCAATCAGAAATAATTTCCAATCATAATAAATATCAGGTTATTTAATATTATAACATAAAGTATTTACACGTTTAAAAATAATTCAAGTAGTACATTTTTACACACGGAAACAAAATTTATATTTTAATGCACTCACAAATATTCATTATTTAATTAAACTTTACTTTTATAGCTGTGGTGGACAATCGATGCTATTTGGAAAATGGCGGTTCGGCCGAAAGCTTCTTCGTATCCGAAGATGTACCAGTCGGATCTATTATTGGTATAACCAATTTATGTTTATTTTGTAATATCATTAAGACTACGGTAACGTAACTATAACTACCTCGATTTTTACAGGCGTTTTGAAGATAAACGGAGACACGTCCGAAACTGGAAACATAAATTTATCACTGAAAGAGGTGGACAGTCCGGTCGCCATCCTACCCGGTACAAAAGAACTCAGTCTGACCAAACTATTGGATAAAGAAGTATATTAAATCATTATAAATAATTATCATCATTACCAATATTGATATTCAGCTAACATTTAACAATGATACTTATTATAATATTAATATTATTCGTACGTTCCGTCATTTCAGGGTATTTCTGGACCATCTTCCGTTTACGTAAATGTGATCTGCGAGCGAAAACATACAGCCGATCCCGTAAGCTCACGTTGTTATAATATTATATAATATTATTATAATATTTTCTTTGTCATTGAACATTCCTTTTTCTCTATTTTTATTTATATATATTTTATAGGTACCTATAGCCTATATAGGTATACCTTTTTTTGTGCGACCACGGCATAAAGGAACACAGTTTTCGTAAGACTTGTCCCTAATTTGTTAGTCTTGTCCCTAGCTAATGCCTAATGGTATAAATGTACACTGTACCTAAATATCCGTGTTTTTGTCTTATGTGAGTTTTCAAAAATTTGTTTTATTTTTATCAGGTTTAACTTCAATTAATGAAATACTTTTCCTTAAACCAGAGCGTCTTTATTCTTTTATATATACATGTACAATAAATAAATATAAATAATGCACTAGAAGCATAAAAAAGGCAAAATGGTAAAAATTCTCTACATACAAAATGTCTTAAAAATTAAATGTATAATATTAATATACAAAATATACAACAACAATATATAAAAATAAAACATAATATTTTGATGTTTAAAATATAAATATTAAACGTAAGCACTTATATACGCGTCAACACTCACTACTCTCTATCGTGTCATTATTATATTTTACGAATAATATACCTAGCTAACACGCTATCGAGTAAGGTAAAAACAATTTTAGTATATACATCAATAGCTATAAACGTGTATTTACAAAAAATCAGTATTTTATAATATTATATTATATCCAATAAATCTTATACTATAATAGGTACAATATTACTACAGTAATATAGTGGTTATATAATATTGTACAAATTATATCCACTGAGGTAAAATGTTTCTTACAATTTTTTTCGAATATTAATAAAAAATAAAATAAATAAAAATTACTCACATAACACACAAAACAGGAAAAATAAATATAAACTAAAAAAATAAAAACCACATAATATGTTTGTTAATTTGTTTATGTCTGAACCATATACATATATAAGTACCATGTACTTGAAAAATTATACTCTAAAGATCATAAAAAGATACAAGATCATACTGTAGGCATAGGCGCAATCAGGGTGGGATTTTAGCCCCCCCCCTCCTTCGGTTTTATCGATAGCCCACCAATTTTTCAATCGTATTTAAGTTTAAAATATAAATTATCAGGGTCTATCATACTGCTAACACAATTCTAGCCCCCCCTCCTCCCCTCCCACCGAAAAATTACCCTAATTGTGCCTATGACTGAAAGTATATTCCAATAGTCCTAATTTATTTTAATTATTATATTATTAAAATAAGATAAAACATCATTCCGTTTTTGGACTTCCAACGAAAAATAAACGCAACAATAAAATAATATTATACTTTAGGTATAGGTATCTAACTTCATGTGTGTTTCAGAACTTCGCCATTCCCGTGAGTATTCGAGTCACCGACGCCAACGACAACGCCCCCATATTTGTCAATGCCCCTTACGTACTCAATATATCAGAGGTATGAATTAATTTACTTAAAACGTTTTTTTTTTTGTTTTTCATTATATTATAATTATACGCTTACTGTTATAGGTATTAGCCATTAAGTTCATATACCTATATATTAGTATATTACCCTATTTTTGTTTTCAACCAATTTTCCACGCATTTACAGGTGACCGTGGTCGGGACCAGAGTGTTACAGGGCATCAAAGCCGTCGACGCCGATCAACTCGGACCGTTTTCCACCGTACACTATACCGTGCTTCCGGGACCGCATTCAGTAAGTCGAACAACTATTTATTGTTTATCGAACCGACACGCAACGTTATAATAATAAATGTTTTATTCGAATATCGTTACTGAATAACGCGTCTTTATGTATATTTTTTTACATGCATACCTTAGTATACCTTACAATAATATACCTATTTAGTATTTACCTATGTGTCGCGTGGCTTGTTTGATATGATATGATATATTTATATATACCCTCCGAAAATAGTACCCATTATATTAAATTTTTTTTCTCCGACTCGTAAACGCTTTGCTCGCGATATTATATTTTATTACCATGATTGTGTATTTTGTGCAGCCAATTTTCATAGGTGGGAGTAAAACGATCCTGGAGGTATGTTATACATTTATTATGTATGTAAACGAACTGGACACCTATATATAATAGTATACATTATAGTTGAAAATAGATTATACGATTTTTATGACATCAGTATAATAATATTATAGTATATAATATAGGTACCTACCACTTAAATATAAAGGGACGGATCCACTCAAATACACCATAAACACACTCTCCGATTTTACCATCGGTCATATGAAAAATTGCATTTAAATTGATTCAATAATAATTGAAGTATACAATAGTATATCGATGGTTTTTTTTCAAATAAATAAATTATATATAAAAAAACATTGATAATAACATGTGACACTTTTATAATACAAAATATGTAAGTAAAACATGTACCTATGATTTTCCATGATATATTACGTTTTAAATTACTGGCCCCTCACAGATCTTCACTCTAGACTCTACAGAGTCTGGACCCGTGCCTGAGTATAGGTAGTTTATATTTAGACGCACGGTAGATCTAAAATGTATAGCAAATTACGAGTTAATGTTATGACGATTATTACAGGATTTTTTCGTTTTCGTCAACGGCCTAGAAGGAACCCTGGTGTTAAGGAAAGCGTTGGACTACGAAACCCTTTCAAATTTTACCATCGGTATTCGAGCACAGGTAATTTCAAAACTACAGATAATGACAGATAATAGTGATAATACTGTACTTACATATTAAGATGGCATACAATAATTTCGTACGATTTTTTTGACTGGACTTCTTTGTTTTAGGATCAAGGCAATCCACCACAATATACAGATACAGTCATATTTGTTAACATCATTGATGCAGATGATCAAAATCCAAAGTTTTACGACGAAAGATATACTGCCACTTTACCTGATAATGCTGTCAAAGTAACGAACATTGAACACCAAAACTTTTCAATAGACTGATCATAGACGAGGCCGTGAATTTAATGCGCTCTAAAACCACCTGTGTATTATAAATTATATGGCAAAACGTTCTTAATTTGCAATAATGCAATAAATTAATATTTCGAAATAATTTTTGTCAATTTTCAGTGGGTAAAAATATGAAATACGTTTTTTGATATTCGCTGTGGTATATTATTATAGTAAGACAACTTTTACCGAACTAAATATTTTCTTCCATGCAATAACACGATAAACACGCGTGAATGCATTAAACTCACTGCAGGAATGATCAAATTTATATTAGTTATACAATATAATATCATGTATTTATTTTTTTATTTTGCACATAATCAGGGCACAAAACTTAGGGTGTTTCCAAGAGAAATTGCTGCATACGATCAAGACCTTGGAATAAACGCCAATATATTTTACACTCTGAACTCTGGTCAGTATACCTATTGAAAATGGATTTAATATGAATAATTGTTATACGTTAAAAGTTCAATTTTATCTCGGTAATGTCATAATTTAGATACTCAAGACTCTCGATACTTTGAACTGGACAGAGTTTCGGGTAGTGTTACCGTTAAACGTGCCATTCCAGAAGACGATTTGTTGCAACCTGTCACCATGGTCATTCGAGTATGTATACTAAACTCCGTATTGCAAAGACGCTCAGTTACCGCATTATATAGTCGAAAATAGTGTTTGGCATTTGGGGGATGGAGTGCTGAAACCCAGGTCTATACCAGACTCTTCGAAAGTCTTCGGGTTTTAGTTAGCGCTTTAGCCCCATGCACTCCCAGACCTGCCCACCCGCTATTTACGTCTTTAATATGGGTTACCACTTACCGTGTCACAGGACGTCAACGAACTGAAAAAATAATATGTATTTCAGGCCACACAATTCGATAACGCCGATCGTTACGCGCTGGCCACGTTGGCTATAAGCCGACCGGGCACGTCACTTCGGGAACTTCAGTTTCTACAAGACCACTATCAGGCGGGAGTGCTGGAAAACGTGCCGCTAGATAGCGTCCTGCTGACAGTGATCACCAACAAACCAAAGGACAAGCGGCTGAAGTATTGGCTGAGCAACTATACGGACATATTTTCAATTTCGATCAACGGCGACATCGTTTTGAAAAAACCACTGGATTACGAAACGATTGACAATTACGTGTTTTATGCTTTTGCCACCGACAGTTTCATGGTAGGTACCATATTATTACAATATTGTTGCGACGAATTTTCATACGAAACAAACTCCTGTCTGCATTATACTGCATTAGGTATTTAGGTTACTGATTTATACCTATTAGACTACTACAAGAGCATAATTTATAGAACGATTAATACGTCAATATTGTTTTAATACCACGTGTTCCATTTTGTCGTCTTCCTCAGTTTTCCCATACTTCGAATAGTTCTGGTTAAGTTATGTTATATGGATACATGAAAGTAGATTTAAATGGGATTGTACATTTGCTGAGATAATTAATGGATCATTGTGTAACGTTGATATAAATTAATCATCGGCATAATAGTCAGCGACAAGAGTCTATAGGAATAGTAAATGGATAAGACATTTACAGAGTTTAAAAAGGAGACCTTCATGCAAAAGCGCATCCCTTGTATTTCGCTGGGCGGTTACCTGAGCAGATGGCACATCTCATTAAGTATTGGCGTGAGTTTGGACTGCAGGCAGATTAGGAGTGTACACATCGGACACATCAAAGGCTATAATATCTACAATATGCATTAGTATTAATTACCATTGATTATAAATACTAGAATTACCATACTCTTGTGAATTTTGACATTGTCCCAATGACCCCATAGGTTTGTGAGGTTCTTCATCCACTTAAATTTTAGTGTGCAATAAGGATTCGAGTTGAAAAATGTCATTCGAGTGATCTATTGGCTCCGAGTTGAAAATAAAAAGTGGCAGGAGGATCCTCAAACGCATAAATATATATTTAGTTGGTTATTTATTTCCATATAAATCATATAACCGTGATTTTCAGAACACTTCTGCATTCGTCAACATCACCGTACTGAACGTTAACGATTGGGATCCGAGATTCCGATACCCACAATACGAGTTTTATGTGCCAGATATATCTTTATCTCAATTACTACCGGGTACGGTGATTGGTAAGGTGGAAGCTGCAGATGGTGATCGTGGCGATCGTGTTACTTTGGCACTGCGAGGACCGGAATCTAAGTATAAACAATATTTAACATTATTTTATCATACTAGGTACCTATATCAAACCTAATACATAACCAACTAATCCACATCAAAAATAATAAACGATAGGTATTATTTTTCTGACATTGCAGTTGGAATTAATGTTTGTTTGTATTTTAGAATGTTTGCTATTGAAGATTCGGGAGACATTGTACTGGGTGATTTATCAGATCTTAATACTTCCACGGCACATCTAGTTGCTGTAGCTACAGACACTGGAATTCCTCCGAGACAAGTAGGTGCCCGATTTATATTTTCTTTTATTCATGTTTTTTAATGTTTTATATTTTTATAGGCTTCGGTGCCCGTTATTGTACATTTGCCAGACACGATTGTCAGGTTTGCTGGTCGGACATCTGCTAATAGCTATACAGTATTCGTGATATTCGGAGTTATTTTGGGCGTCCTCAGCTTAGTTATAATAGCATTGATCGTTCATATTCAAAAAAAGTATTTGATTTAATTCGGTAAAAAAAATATTTTTGACTCATTTATCACTGAATCATTTTTTTAGTAAACGACCGAAACTTGGCACTGCGACTAATTTCGACGTGCGCACTAAGTTTGAAGGATTTAAACGTACCAATCCAATATATGACGAAAAACGTTTAGTTGGAGTCGGCACCAAAATGCAAAACCCATTATTCAATCCAAAAGAAGACTCTGCCGATCCTTTATACACTGCGACAGTTAAAAGTTTGTATATTTTTCCCCACATAATCTTATGACCCGAAATTTAAATTATAAAACACCAGAGTTGGGCAAATTTTTATTTAATTACTTGATTTACTTTTACATATATTTAGATAATTTTCAAACCGGTTTTATTAATAAAAAACTATTTGAAAACAATTGTTTATTTTAATTATTCAGATAAAAATGATTGGTTTTTGTTCAAATAATTTATTACACTTTAAAATTATAGTTGAATATATTTTTATTTTGTATTTAAAAATTACCTTTTTGAATAATTATAAAATTAATTTGAATCAAATTGTATTTAGATGGTTATTCAATTGATAATGCCCTACTCTCTAAAATACCAAATTATTGCAGGATCAAACACATTTATCATGTGAAATACGAATTTTTGATATGCTCGATTAATATAACATAATAATGACTTACTGTTTCCATATTTTTTGATTATTTTATCATAGCAACCAGAATGTTTCCTGGAACAACTAATGGAAATGGTCGAGCTAAAATGGGTGCAGTACAGCAAACACTTCCTAGATCTAGGCACAAGTTCCCTGCACCAGCTCCACCTCAAGTGCCCAGGGGTGGTGGAGGTGGTGGCCGATCACCTGCAGGTTCTTCAACCACTACGACCACAGCCACGCCAAGTCCAGTGAGCAGATTTTCAAGAATGCCCCATTGGCCCACCGAGGCTATCCCTAAACGTGTTAAGAAGCTCAGCTGGGATGATCGTAATTCGTGTGCCCACATGACGGTATGTAAAATAAATCACAATTAGATGCTGTCATACATTAAAGTAAACATTTAGAAATAAATGTTAACCATAAATAATAAGGTAATAGATAACTTATATCTATGAAACTCATGGGAAGTGTCCACATTAAAAGTGTTCGATTGAATATTTAAAAATGAGAGAATATATGTATGTTGGGCCGTAAATTGATTTTATTCTGTGAATATAATTGAGAAAAATGAATTCTAAACTTTTAAGTAAAATACATCTATGAAATGTCTATGAAACATTTATTTATGAATGATAAATTTAGAATTGAAATATTCCCTATTCAAACTTAATATTACATTTTTTAGCCTTGGCATTTCATTATTATACTTTTTAATATTATTTTTTGAATTATATTAATTTTGCCCCAGGCTTACTAAAAATATTTTTCACTAATATTCAAACCATAATAACAACAATTAGGTATTAAAAATTATTTGTTTAGTTACCTACCTATCAATCTTGACCCAAAGAAATATAAATTAATAAATGTAAAAATAATTTGTTTATTTTAAATGTATATAATGGTTATAAACAGGTACATGAAAATATGCGATGTATATGTGGTTCTCTAGACTCTGCAGTTACATTAACTTTTGAATAATGTGGAAAAAAATAATTAAAAATCACAGATAATTATTCTACAGGCCATCATACACTTTGGTATTAACTTAAAAATTGAGGTCAAACATAAAACAGCCCTTAACGTCTATTAAAATTAGTATCGTTATTTTTTTCTTAATAAAATTATTTCTCAGAATAATTTCCTCGATTAACATTTTATTACCAAAATTAGAATATGTATTAAGGTTAATAACATGTAACGCAAAATAAATTAATGAAGTTATCAAAGCATAGCAGTCGTTAACACGATATAAGTACAATTATTTAATTTGAGTACTCCGAACACTGCAGTTCTTTGTTCTAAATTATTCAGTTCGAAAACAGTCAAAACACTAATACAGCTAATCTGAGAGCAATATAGAAAGTTAAGTTCGAGACGACAAGTTATACGCAATAAATAGTTTATGTAGGTAGGTAGTTATCTATACCGGCTATACTATTATAGTCAATGAAGGAAACGAGATGTTTTAGTGAAATAATTATAAAGTAAAATAAATTTAACAATTAAGTTTTTCTAACCATTGATTATAGGTACGTAGTATAGGTATCGGATAATTACAAGTTTGGTATTGTAAGCTAAATCTACCTATTACTTACCTTTTATAATATAATGGTAAAGGTGAAACTATACTTAAATGTTTTGTGATTTACGACACGCAGTGTACAATTATTATGTGCATAAGGTTTTTAGATAGGTACCTAATTTTAAATTGTTTAAAAAAATGTATAGATAACGTTTTTTTTTTATTGGGTATTAGTATAATATATTATAATGTACGTTTTAACTTTTATTTTAAATTGACCGATATTATAAATAATATATAGATACTTATTACATATGATTATTTACTAACCATATAATCACTGTAGTCTGTAATGTATGTTAACTTTCTGTGTGGCTCAATTAGTAAAAATGGCAAACGACAGTTATTATTCGTAATAATAACACACAATTTCTTTTTAAATATTTACAGGATATTTGAGATACTTTCTGTTTAAATAAACAAAATTTCAGTTTTATTCATAGTAATGTACCAGTACCAATGATATTATGTTCTACGACATTGTTACGCATATCATCGATGCAGGTTATAGTCTGCTACAGTTATAGGTATAACGAGCGATCTATTAAACATTCTTGTTGAGTAATATAATATCATAGTATATATATTTTATAGGTGTATATAGGTACTGCGCGAGATGTTCAAACCAATCAATAATAATTGTTTGATTTTTTTTAAATTATGACACCTAATTTATTGTATTATCTTCTATTGTTTAGCGTGAGATCGACCCGAGCGTCAGTGTGACTCCAGTCGAAGAAACGAGAAGAGAAGACAATCTAACCGTTTATTTTTAGAATATTTCGGTCATTCGAAATTTAATTAAAATCTTAAGTATAACAACTATGTGATAAGATCAAAATTATAACATAAGGTATTCATATATTATTACATTTATTCATAGGTAGGTACATATTATACGTCATAAAATGTGTATATAAATAAATACATTATTCCTCTTTAGCGTGTTAAATTTAGTCATATATAGGTATATAATATGTTAAGTGTAGCTCTTATATATATATATATATAAAAACAGACAATTGTATAGAAATAATCATGTAGATTTATAATTTTTTTTTGTAATTAATTTTATTATTTTTAAATTTGTGTCTCATATACGGACTGAATTATATAAAATATCTATACTACCTATATAATATATGTTTATTAAACATCTACAATTGCTGTTCAATAAATAATATTACATAAAATGGTATTTTAAATTGATGCATTTTACATACCTAATAAATGTATATATTGTGTAGACATTCCTCGTATTAATCCTTATATTGTATTTTAGTATTTATGTCATAGGCTTGCGCACTGGGGCAGCAGTCAGAAGGATGTGATTTCTGCTCCTGAGCGGTTTGAATAGATTTGTAAGGGCTGAACAATTATAATGTTCAATAAAAAATTAGACAGTTATCCAAAAAGTGTATTAAATTACCGAGTTAATATATTTTCTGTATTTAAAGTTTAAATAGGTCTAAATTTCACACAGACCACAGTATATCATTATTATTATTATTAACATTCGTTAATTATTAAAATTGATCAAAAACCAATATTAACTAGATAGCAGTAGGTAGGTACCTACAGTATTACGAGTATTACACTAATATTAATTCCATAAAATGTAAAAATGTTCGCCGGAGCTAGCTTGAAACTCTGCGCACGCCCATAATTTATGTGATTGTGTATGATTTATAATTAATTACACATATTAATTACTATAAACTTTATAGTTTATCTGCAAAATAAATAATATACAAATAATAAATAATTTTACTAATTTTTCAATGACATATATTAGGTAGGTGTGTCGTTGACATTTTAGCCATTGTTGGGCAGAGCGGTTCGTCAGAACAGCCATACAAGGATTTTTGTTTTGTAATTAACTTAATATTCTACAGTTTCACTTCAATAGCTATATATCACTATTTCCTACAACTCGCGAGTGCTTTTTAAAATTAAATTTCACTGTGGATAGGTTATTTTATTATATTTGGGTTGAATACTATATACCTATGTATTGTTAGTTTTTTGTTTGTTATCCGCCGAGCAATTCACTGTTGCACAATATTGTGTCTTATAATATTTATAACTTTTAATATTTGATTCGTGTTGTTTCTTTACGTGTGCAGTTCATCTACAACACAATTCATGACCGTCGTAGTTTAAAAATCAATGTGTTAAAAATAACGTATAGATTATTATAGGCATTAGGTACTATAAATAATTTTAACATAATGTAATGCTGGCCGTATAACCTATAATGTATAGTTTGTTGGGCATGGTGTTTAAAACACATTATTTTAGGTTTTAATGGTAGCATATTATTATACAATATAATAATGCCTGGAATTATTCGATTTTTTTTTTTTAATTATAAATTATAAAACTATTGCTGTATACTTAAACTAAGTATTAATTGTTGCTATCGGATACTTAAATTCCTTTTTTTAAATGCACGAATACGAAATAGGTAAGCATATACTTATGACGTCGATGTTCTACATTTAATCGCGTGACTATAATATTGAATATAAGTACAATGTTTTCAGTATTCTATGTTTAAGTAACACATAAATTCTCGAAAATCCATAACACTCGATTAAATTGGTTCTAAAAAACCTCAGTATATAAAGCTGTGGTCTTTTAAAAAATATTTGAGTTAAACTAACGAAAATGGTATAGAAGTGTTTTTTATAGTATAATAATTATATAATGTAACTATTTCATATTAGATATTATGTTTGCACAAATTATATTTAAATTTTGTTGAAAAATGTAGGTATATAATACGTGTATAGTTTCCAAATATCTTTTTTTACTGAATACAGTGTTGTATGTATTTCAGATTTCTGAATCCTTTTATAAAAGATAATTATTAAGTTTTGTCAATATACCTACTCTCTATATAAATATAATAAATTGCTAATTGGTATAGTAGAAAATTTTCCGCGTGTGGGCTCTATGCCTATATTATAACAAGCTATAACGACTCAATGACTGTATCCGCGAATTAATTTTGTTATAAATGCATAACTATTTTTATTGAAGAATTTGGTCCATGCTCATTCCTTGATAATTAATTATTTACCAATTTTTAAATGTGTCAACAATATTATTATTTTTTTTTTTTTTATTTAATTTAAGGCTTCAAATACAAAGTTTATTAGCCTACAATATTATATTATACATACTATACTTACTATAAATTGTATGTAAAAATTGTTAAAAAAAAAAAACAGTAAACAAATGTGTGAAGCTTTATATTAGTTTATAATAGCTTTTACGTGTACAGATAAAATATTAAACTATGTATACACAAATACATAATGTAGAAGGTATATACAATATACTTAAATATATATGCTATATATACATATCGACTTTCGACTTTAAACTCGGGACCTACTTACATCTTACCTATACATAATAATACATACAATAAACTGATGTATGTAAATAGGTAAGTATTAAACTATTATTATAGGTGTACCTATATAACACGTCATACAAAAAAAATCGATTTTTAAACACGAACAGCGCAGGAACAAAAGAAATTTATAAGTAAATTTTTAACTATGCAAATAAAGTATAATTACGTCGTTTTTACATAAATATAGTTGATACTATATTATACAAGTAACCTTGCTATACTTCACCGTATAATTTAGTCTTGGAATAATATATTTTATTCCGTAGCTTTCGTCGGATATTACGCCAACATTTTATTTTATCACGCCATCTGCACGGTATTAATATTTTCAATATTTCGCCGAAAGATTTTACATTTTTGTAAATCCTAAATAAGTACTTAGCTGAGCATCAAATTCTTGTAGCTCCGTTCTGTTGCTATGTCATTTACGTTCAAATATATTATTATATATTCATAATGTATTATAGTAGGGATCTGGCGCACATTAGTTATTAATGTTAATAAAATAAATTATATACATTATTTTAATACACAGGTTAGGTACCTAGGTACATTTCAAAAAAGTGCGAAAGATGACGTATTGATTCTACAATGATGTGTTTTTGTGCCTGTGTAGGACTTGAAATGTAGTAAAAAAAAAAGGCTTTGATTTTCAATTTTGGGGGTGGTTTATAGTAAAAAATTGAAAAAAGTAGTTTTAAAGTATTGGAAAAATAATGATAAATCAAGAAAAACCGCAAATTTTTATGGGAATACCAGTTTTTGAAAACATCCATTTTGTTTTTGTCCGTAATAGGTAACTCAAAAATTACTACTAACACTATAATAGGTACTATAGTATACTACTAAGTACTAATACTAGGTACTAATATTATATACCTACCTAGTTGGTACACATTTTTTTTAATAGATATTTTGTTCAAATTTGGACGAAATTAGATATTTAAATGAAGAATAAAAATGTAAGTTATTTTATTGTAATTTAAATTATTATTGATGAGTGTTAAAACTTTATAAGTAGGTATATTATTATATTTTGTACACACAATGACATTTTCGTTATCGATAGATACTTAACCACTTAGGTAGAATAGGTATTAGGTAGGTGTGCCTAACTGGGTAGACTGGGTGCTTATCCTTATCGGTACTAGTTGATTTCGTTATTGAATATTCAATATCATTCAGTTCATATTGGGTTTTTAATTTTATACCGTACCCACAACCTACTTCTGTAGTTCTGTACCACCTCCTTGATTAATAGTTATACTCGTTATACCATTGATTTTAAAATCAATGGTTAAAATCCATTACCTATGGATTACCTATGGTTCTATGAATTATGATTAGAGACCGGATTTATATGCGCTTAAAATCTCGAAAATAAGATGCTTCTATGCTCTATAATTTCATCAAAATAATCTTATATACTATGCAAAAATATTCTTTTTCATAAAAATGTATTAAACACTGAAAAAACAAATAAAATTAACAGTTTATAAAAATAAACAGTTATATTTAATCTATAATAATATGGTGATATACTGCCATACTGGCGTACCTATATTTAACTGTTGTAACACAAACTTATGAATTCAAAAAATAATAATACTAAAATAAAAAATAATTGCATATAGGTAGTTCATTAACAGAATAATACAAACTTAAATAATTCAGCCTTATGAACTCAAAAAATAATAATAACAAGTTTTGAATAGTAAAAATACATTTTTTTTTTATTATCTATTACATTTTTATAAAATATTCAAATTTGAACCCAATATGGCAATATATTCCTAAAATATGTTTTTACCCAAAATATTCTTTAACATTAAAATATTATTTTTATGTTCTACAAAATGTTGTATATCAGTTCATAGGTAAACGAATCGTCGAGAAAGCTTATCCAGTTGGAGCTGCATACTCAAATGTAAAGACGTAAAAAATCTGTAATAAATTATGATCATTGATCACTGGATCACCCAATTGACGACAGTACATTTTTATCGTTTATAATATTTTGAATTTTCAACTACAACTAAATAATATATTATTATGATGTACAAAATGATTGGTTCGAGACGGAGACCGTAATTTATCGCTTTCGACGAGTTTCACTCACGTGCCGCAGGTCACACTGGTCTTGTCTACCACGCGTTATCAACCAACGATTATCACTCGGACGTCGGACCAAAACAATAACAATATTATCATGTTGACATGTTAACAACATGATTTAATTTTCACTGTTGAGCGAACCGAAGGGCGAAGACTGCCAAGGTACAAAAATAATAGTAATAATAATAATAATAGTAAATAATACAATATTATTCAACAGACTTCGGAGTGGACTATCGGAGTAGTTGTTGTTGACTACCACCACGACCACCGAGGCGCCGAGTGCCGACTGCCGACACTCTACAGTCTACGTTCCACAGTCGTCCTGTTCGTTTGACTAGCACTCGACGTAAACGGTAAACGTCGTATTCGACATTCATATTATACGCCTTTCTGGTCTAGTCTAGTCGTCCTAGAGGTTGTACCTAAGTTATACCAATCAAATTAGCCGGACCATGGCGAAGAAGTTACTGGGACTGACCGCTGGACTCGCCAAGTCCACAGCTTTGGCTCGTAACCGAAATTGTAAGTAACATAATATTACTATAACATTGTGTCATAAGACTTTTAGATTAATTTTCACGCGTTTTGACCTGTTGGTCGTGTATTTAATTAATACATTTAATTTAAATCAACCGTTGACCGACAGTATGGGTTCGCAAAGTGTATATTTTGTCTGGTGGGTATTTAATTGCAATGCGTCAAATTTTCAATAACACTGGTGTTGAGATGATGAAAATTCAGGTTTTCGATCATTTTTGCGTTAATAAATAATTAACTACACTTGAGAGTATTATGATTGGTGAATCATAGTTTTAAAATATTATAATATACTTATTGGTAAATTGTGATTCAGAATCTTTGTAATTTATATTTAACTATTAACTGAAAAAAAAGGTACATAGGCGATGTAATAAATGATTGCGTTATTCAGTAAGATGTGTGATTTTTAGTGAAATCATGCATTCATACTTTTGTATTACCTATTCATTGTTACTCACCTAGTGATTTGATTTTTAATTTACCAACATGTTTTACATTTTACCTGAAACCTATGATATTACCCTATACAATAATATTCTTTGCCATTAACATAATAATTATTATAAGAAAAATATTTTTAATTCATACCAAAAATTATCATAACTTCACAGTAACTTACCTTTTTTGATTTGTAGTATATTTTAAAATATTTTTAATGTAAAAAAAAATATTATAAATTGTTGCTACAATATTTATAATATTAGTTAATAGTAATTCATTCATATAAAGTTAACATTATTATGTTATTATAATATTATGTTAGAATATATTTTTGGAACTATGTTATTATTATAATTATCGTTTGAAGTTTAGAAAATGATTGTTTAACTTATGACTCCCGGAAATTAATTTCTATGTTATAGGTAGATTATCAAAAGTTACAAAGTATATATTATAACTCCACAAGTGAAAAATAGGTCACAATTTGTTGTTTTGCTAATGATATAGATAGTCAGTTAATACACTTGAAATTATCAAACTTAGGTACATTATCTGTTATTATAATGGTTAGATAATAAGTACTTTATATTATATTGTATATTGCTTACTATAATAGCTAATAAAATTGCAATAATTTAAAATTAAGAACAATCACTATTATTTTTAAAAACTTTTAAGAGGACAGTACACCCGAATGCATTGTCTCAATCTTACAGATTTAAATGGATTATTTAAAATCTACAATTTACTATTTAATGCGTATGTAAGACAGAGCCAAGTTGACAACGCATGCATTTCTGGAGTCCACTTAAAATAATATAAACAACTTTGAAAAATATCCAAATAAAAAGTACTTCTTTAGAAAAAAATAATAATTACAATTGTGATCCTATGTAAAATGACTAAAAAAGGAAAAAAAAAATCATAATTTAAAAAAAACTATAATTTTCTTATAGATATTATATTACCTATGTACAAATCACAACAGTTCTAAGTTGTTTAATAATAATATGTAACATAATTTATTAATTTAATGGGATTAGTTTCTTCAAAGTTTTTAAAATAACTTTTAGCTTACAAATACAACTATGTACTAATGTAGTGTATCTATGTAATTTTGTTTTTGTATGAAATTTTAGATGCCACGGCTTCAACAAGAATCTTGGCTAAAAATCCCATAGTTGAAATGGATGGTGATGAAATGACTAGAATTATGTGGGAAAAAATAAAAGAAACACTCATTTTTCCTTACATAAAAGTATGTTTTACAATTTTTTTTTGTCTGTGTCAATTTTTTGTAATTTATTTTAACTCTTAGTTAGATTGCTTGTACTACGATCTTGGTTTACCCAATAGAGATGCGACTGATGATCAAGTAACTATAGATGCTGCTGAAGCTACATTAAAATATAATGTGGGTATTAAATGTGCAACTATAACACCGGACGAAGCCCGTGTTGAAGGTATAAAAATGCTTAATATTGTAATTACATTTTACAACTCTATTAATTAATTAAATACTTGTATTTTATAGAATTTAAATTGAAAAAAATGTGGCTCAGTCCTAATGGTACAATACGTAATATTCTTGGCGGAACAGTTTTTAGAGAACCAATTATATGTAAAACTATTCCTAGACTGGTACCTGGTTGGACCAAACCTATTGTTATTGGCAGACATGCACATGGTGATCAATACAAAGCTACTGATTACTTAGTAACCAGGCCTGGCCAAGTAAGTAATTACTAATTTGAACTATTGGCTATCTCCCAATATATGATACACGCATATACCAATGCATTTTAGTATACTGTATTAATAATAAAAGTATAGTATGCAATCTACAATACACATTGTTTTAATTTAATGATTTTACATGAAATTAATAATTAATAAAATTAAAATGATATTCGGTATGACTTAATATATTAAAAAAAAAAATATATTTATTTATTTATTTATTATTATTAATCTGTGGATTCTGGAAACTGCATATTACTACTAGATGATAGCTGAACTATTTGTGATAAAAACACAATAATAATGAGCATAATTATTTTTGATTATCTAGTTGGAATTAGTTTTTACTGATCACAAAGGGCAAGTAGAAAAGCTTAAGGTGTTTGATTTTAAATCTCCTGGTGTTGCGATGGCCATGTATAATTTGGACGATTCAATAGCTTCATTTGCTCACTCCAGTTTTCAAGTTTGTTTAGACAAATAATTATTCCTACATTTTATCATTTATTTTTAATTATTAATATTTATTAGTATTATAAAATTGTTATAAAAAGGTGGCTTTGTTGAAAAAATGGCCGCTTTATTTGTCTACAAAAAATACCATCCTTAAAAAATATGATGGAAGATTCAAAGACATTTTTCAAAATATTTTTGAAGGGTTAGTATGATTAGGTACACCTTATTTTATGGATTGAATTGTAATTTAATTATTTTATTTATAGGAACTACAAGTCTCAATTTGAAGCAGCCAATATTTGGTATGAACATCGTTTGATCGATGACATGGTAGCACAAGCATTAAAAGGAGATGGTGGTTTTGTATGGGCATGTAAAAATTATGACGGAGACGTCATGTCCGATATTATTGCTCAGGGATATGGTTTGTGAAAACAGCACTCTAGATAATTGGTATACCATTGCAGTTTATTTATTAATTAGTTTATTTGTAGGTTCTTTGGGCCTTATGACATCAGTTCTCGTATGCCCTGATGGTAAGACATTAGAATCTGAAGCTGCTCATGGAACAGTCACCAGACATTACAGGTAATAATATATATGATACATTTGGTTAAATCTATGTAAATTAACAAATATACTATTTTCAGACAACACCAAGAAGGAAAACTAACATCAACAAATCCAATTGCTTCAATTTATGCTTGGACCCGTGGTCTTAAGCACAGGGCAAAGCTTGATAACACCCCTGAACTTTCCAAGTAAATTTCATAAACATTAGTTGTCTTAAAATATTGACTAATACTAATCTGATCATAATATCATATAGATTTTGTGATACATTGGAAGAAGCTTGTGTAGGAAGTGTTGATGCTGGCCATATGACTAAAGATCTTGCAGCTTGTATACATGGTTTAAAAAATGTAAAAGAAGGAATGTACTTAAATACTAACGAGTATTTGGATAGCGTGAAAGAACATTTGGACATTAAATTGAAACCGTAAGAATAAATAGTTGAGAGACAATACAATAATATAATGTATATCAAATGATAACAATATATTCAGAGCATTCATTCAGAATTTAATTCAAATTGTTGATATTGATATGCATGCACCTTAAATAACTGCATTTGTTTCAAATTGATTATTTTTAATTTTAGTAATTTATTATTAAAATCTTCTAAAATTCATTTTTTAACCCCATGATTTGTTCCTGTGTACAGGGATACAAAAAAACTGTTTGCATCAATTGGTGCAGTTTGACAAGTCTGACATTTTGCTGCAATTACAATTTATTATTCTATTATACTAAATACATACTTTTTATACTTAATATAATATATATTTGAATAAGACTATATTTATATTTTAATAATTGCACTTTTATGATCAAATTTGCACTTAATAAATCAAAATTAAAAATTCCTATCTTATTTTCTGCTTTTATTTATATCGTAATTTATGATACTCTACATTGCATTTGAATTTTTATATAATATATTGTGCTTTCCTATAAACAAACCTACTTGTCTTCACTTACACAACAGATATTATTTACAAACTATATTTGAGAAATAAAAATAAGTTTTATTACATAAATTATTTAGTTAATATGTATATTTAAATGTTTTATTATTGAAGTTTTATTTACATTCAACTATTAAAATTTGTCAAATATGTTATTGTAAAAGTATTTTGCTTTTTTAATTAAATATTCCTTCTAGACTACTTTTTAATTACACTAGATAGTTCACACGAGACAAAAAGTTCATTCTTTGCAGATAAGTTCAATAGCACTTCATCATCTATTCTCTATTGCACAGTTACATTTTTTAGATACGATCAATGAAATAAATGCTTTATATTTTTGGCATGTACTTCTAATATTAACCATTGTTATGTTAAAATTTGTATGCTGCTAAGTGCTAAGTGACTCATTGTTGTTAGTTACAATATTCTATTGAAGTTCTATTTGTTACTATTATTAACAATAGTTTTGGTAATTTATTGTAATGCTCAAAATTAATTCTACTATAAGAAAAATATATTGTCAATATTTATAAATGGTGGCTTGCATGAATAATACAATATGTATTTTTATATCTACAAACCTTTGTATAGAATATATCCTATGATAATTTTATTTTTTTATAAAGATTGTATAGTTTGTTGACACAAACGCAGCATGTTATTGAATAATTCACTGAGGTAGTTATTTTTATACCGTTGAAATTTACTTTTTAATTTATATGAATTCAAGTCATTATACAATTATTTTTTAGATTGTTATTTGATGAAAAATATATATTTATTTATTTGTTGATAATTTATGTTTATCTTATTTGCATATACTGTGACAAATTTTAAAGACATACAGATATTTACAAACCTAGTAACTACTTTGCATTAGACAGTGTGGAACGTATACAAAAATAGGATTTATGTGTAAATGTGTAATTTATTATATACTTATAACAATCATGAGTATCTTCGAAGAATTAATTAAAAAACTAATAACAGTTCTCACTTTACGTCTAACAAATTAAATTATTTGATTCATGCATTTTCTTCAAGAAATTATTCACATTAAAAAGTTAATTAAACATTAATAAATTTTAACTTGCATGATCACAATATAATATGAACATGAGTTGAATAGAGCTGCTTTTAAAAGTCGTTCTAAATAATTTAAATCAGAACATTTCATATAAATATGTAATATAGTAACTAGTAAAGGATAATATTTATGTGACATTTTTGGAAACAAAATCATAGTTAATTTATGACTAACAGTCAAACGATAGTAAGATTATTTCCTACGCATATCATGGTAATGAATAACGATGGGTGGCCCATCATCATGACATTAATGGGTTTACACACACTTAATGTTTAATTACATTTTTTATATTGACACAGTCAATTTCCAATATACATAGATACAAATTAAAAAATACTTTAAGTTACGGATATTATTACTGCTTAAATACATAAGCCAGCACCTTAAGACCTTAAATTAAAATAATTTAAGTCAAATGTAAGATTGAAAAATTAAAGTGATCATCATTCAAAAGTGATTTTAAAATGATTACGAATAATATATCAAACCTTCATTTTTTGGTTTAACATTTTAAACAATATATTGAACAATTCTAACTTTAACAATACATCCTATTATCTCTAGTTTCAAATGACGTAACTCACCTATGTCATAATATGACTTTGTTTTTATTCAAATATAATATTACAATCCATACACATTTGGTACAATAAGTAATTTTGATTAAAGATAATATATACATAGCGAGACTAACAAATAATATGAGTATATGACCTATGTAAACTAATTTTAAAAATCATTTCAATAATACAATACAACATATTTTGTAAATTTGATTTACCATCACTTATAAAAGTAATAATTTTTATTAATTTATTATGATGAATACAAACAAAAGTTGATCATTTTTTATAATATGTATAAAGTACCTTCGGCCAAATGTTAGACATACATATTATAAACTAGTGTAAACACAAATGAAGTTGTAATTATTAATTAATATTAAATAGGTAACTTTATAGCTCATAGGTATGATATTTATGCATACAATCTACACTTGAAAACATTTTAGTTATAAATGAGAATTGTATTTGTAATAAATAGGCGTTGTGATTTAAAATATAATATGTTATTTTATTAAATGTATAAAATATAATAATTTTTATAACACATTTACTATTCACTAAATGGAATTTAAATCGATTGAGACCAAACTGATATATTATAATATTTATAATTTATCAATTGCATAGTGTATTAGCTATGTAACTATTGTATTAGTATTTAGTTTAATACTATAATGTATAATTTAATAGGTATTTTACAACATTACGTCATAATTTAAAAGTTTACCGATTTAGAAAATTAAATAGTAAACGGATAATATAATAATTTATTAGGCTTAGGTCTATAATACCTATTCTGTGTCCCTATTATATACGCAGTAACTTATTGTGTCGTATTGTTGTTATCAAGGTCTCCCGTTGTGGTGGGTGGGGGGGAGGGTCAATGGGGCCGTGCCCCCCGCTATTTGGATGATATACGTCTTACGAACATTAAATTATTTAAATCACGGATTTAAGATTTTAGATTAATATACGGTTAACAAAATATTTTTCTTAGGCCCCCCCGAGAAATGTTTCTACGGGCGGCCTTGGTTGTTTTATTCACTACCTATATAATTATGTGTATGAGGTCTATCATGACTATTGCGTTGCTGCAGATGATAAAACTTAAAAATAACATCAGCTACAATATCTATACTTATCAGTAGAAAACATTACTAAATATCATATTTTTATTTAGTCATAGTAAAAATGTAATGCTCAATCGTCGTTCGAGAAGTACGGGTGTGGTTGTACCTATCTATTCTGAGACATTTACCTATAATTTATGCACCTACCTATATTTTTTTATACCCAATATTATTCCGAGTACCTAAACATTATCTGAAAATAATCGGAAATACATAATATCTCTAGTGAATATAGTCGTTACGGTATTACTGTATTATAGTAAATGGTAAATGTAATTTGCAAATACAAGGCGAGGGTCGTCTTAAGTCTTTTACCGTGGATTGGCCGCGGCACCTATATTCTGGTCGAACAATATATAATATTACGAGCCGCAAACAGTAAACAATGAAAATAGTAATAATAATGCGTATAATTGCGCAAGTTCAAAAGTAATTTCTACCGTACGACCAATTTTATTAATAAGTAACGAAACATCAAATACAACCGCTGCTACGAAAAAGGGTACTAAATCTGTATTTTAGATTTTTGCAGTAGGTAATAGAGCTAAAAAAAACATTCAATTCTGTAACGATTTGGTGACATTTTTTTTCAAATTTTATTGTAATACGGAAATTCTGTATTCGTTTTTACTTGTTTGTACCAAAAATTTGGTTTTTGTTTCAAAACAAAACACGCGGATGAGACATTTTTTTTTATCAAATGTAATTTAAAGACGATCGTATTACCTCGAGACCTTAAGTTATGATTTTGTGCGGAAGATGCAGCAGACTAATAGGGTAGTAAGTGAGTCCTCGCGAAAGAGAAAACCTTAAACGGGTCATTCCGCATTCGGTCGTTTATATAATATTTAAGACGTTATTATGAAATGCGCTATATTAGGTTAGGTATTACAGGGTGATTTTTCTAACAGTAAACGCACTAATTATCTCAAAAAAGTATTCATTTTATCACATAATAATAGTCATAACAAAACAACATTTTTGTAAAAAAAATCCTTTTGTTTTATCGTCTTATCTATTTTAGATCTAGTGGAATGACAAATATATTGATTTTACAACGGGTTTTTTAATTTTTTTTCTATCTGAAAAATTATTATTTTCTATACCTACTCAATGAATTGCTTTAAATATTTAGACTAAATGTATAGATATTTAAGATTTAAAAATTTATTTTTTATCAGTAGTTGTACAACAATCAATACTTTACATAAAGTACTATTTTATAAATATATGTTACATTTGTTTTATAAACACTTAAACTTAAGTCACTCTAGACAGTCGTTAGTCAAGCATATTCAATTTTCGAGTTCATGTTTAATTGTTTTTAGTTCTAAATAAACGTATTTTAGGTCATCGTGGTTCAGAGTATTAATATGATACAAAGCATGAGGAGAAAAGGCTACACTTACACGTTTAATTTAACTTAAGTTTTTCCATTGAGTATTGCATTTTTTTATTAGATAACTGAGAATTAAAATGAGTAACGACTCAGTACTTAATTAAATTAATAAAAATAAATACAATTATCATTAAAACGTTGCAAAATATATAAATACATTTTTATTTTATCGAGATATTCAACAAGACAATGACTTATGCATTTATTAACAATATAAAATACCTATAAATCACTATGGTCTGATCCAAATATTTTATTATTCCTCATGTTTAAAGCATTCACTTACAGCGTACTTTAATTATTATTTATTTTAGCCCAAGTAAAAACGACATTTTTTTTTTTGATATTATTTTGTTAATTATAGATAACTTTAAAGCAAACATTAAAAAC
Source organism: Metopolophium dirhodum (assembly GCF_019925205.1). Taxonomy (NCBI): domain Eukaryota; kingdom Metazoa; phylum Arthropoda; class Insecta; order Hemiptera; family Aphididae; genus Metopolophium; species Metopolophium dirhodum. The sequence goes on from NC_083562.1 coordinate 36,658,583, forward strand.
TCAGCTATTTTTCAGAGCACAGCCAGTGTTATAAATAATAGTTTCATTTTATTAGTAACTCTTTCAAGTTCTATTTTATTTTTTCTTATATCGAAATCACAATGGTATATATTTTCTCGGTAAAAAAAAAACAAAATGAAAGAATTCAACGAATTCAAAATTATATAGTTTAAGGTATATTGAAATATATAAATACTAATTTCTGCATATTTTCCCCAAGTAATATTCTCCCGTTCAAATACTTGGATTATTATGTTACTATTGTAAACAGTTATATCCATTATTATTAGATATTACTCGTGTAGGTACAATACATTTTCAGTAGCGATCGTGATACATTAATATACACGTTATATGGCTCTCTTTTTCTGTTTTATTTCAATGATTTTTTTATAAGTCCGAACACTTGTACACAACAAATCACAGTTTCGTCAACACTATTAAACGCAACATAGATCAAACGGCCGCTTTATTATTATCTGTTCATACATCGGTTTTCTGAAAAATATTTTGCCCGGTCATATTATGAAATTAAAAATACGTTCGAAAAGTAAAACCCCGGAAACAGTGTGATTATAACGATATTATAAAATAAAATATGGTAAAAAAAATATATGGTTTTTTTATTCGAATGCCACGTCGCAGCGATTTCGTAATGAATTCAAATTAATTTCTAAACACAATACGATATTATTGTTTTCGAAAACGTTAACGGCATGCAGGGTCCGGGGCGGCGACGGAGTGTCGCGACTGCGGTTCAGATATAACATATTATATATAACAATATAATAATATCACCCTGTATACTACATTATGCCGTATCCGTATGTTCTACATATCGTGCATCAATCACGCCGACGGGTGCCTATATATACACTGCTATTATAATATTACATTAGACATTGTATTCCTTCTATACAAAGCGCGTGTAACGGCTACGACCGCGCCGTACTTATACACATCGGTACACGCGAACGACGTACAGCTATTACCTATACATACAATACGAGTGTCTGACCGTGTATATGTGTGTGTGTATATATATATATATATATTTATAATAATAGTGATAATGCACAACTATATTATAATAATACCATATTACAGTGTTGTACAATAATAATATAATGCGTATAGGTACTTATAGGAACGCGTACATAGGTTTCCAGTGACTTCTGCTGCTGTTGCTGCTGCAGGTCTTGAATATATTTAGTGAATTTGCATTTTCACGCGATATACCTATAGGCACATATCGCGTCCTTTTCATAATTTAATATTATATAATACCGGCGATGTTCCACGATGACGGTCTGTCCATTACGATATTATGATATATCACCTATAGGTACTTATTATTATTACTTTGTATAATTATTATTATTATTATTATAGATAGGTATTTGCGCTGTTCGCTACAGTGGCGTGCCGGATATAATATGTAGATAATATTATGTCTCGCATATGTACCCGCAGCTATATTGTTATAAACAACAAGTGCGAAAGTGCAGTAAAATGGTTTGTAGTCTATAATATTGTATAGGTAGGCAGGGCCTAAAATTAAGATATTTTGCTGCTACTATACGTCTAATTCCACGCCAAAATATTTTTTAAATAATGAACCTAGCGTAGTGCTTTTGCTTTGCTTGTATGGCGGCGATAGGCCTATGTACTCGTGTCAGGCGTTAGCCTATGACGAGTTGGATGAGTTGATGTAATGAATTAGATGTTTGAGTTAGCCCATGAGTGGGGCGAGGTTTTGGGTGATTAGCTGTTTCGGTGACTGTCGACAGGCCTAATTTTCGGATGTGAGTGTAAGTTGAAAGAGAGTTTCGGTAGAAGAGGTTTTTACTATTTGATTTTACTGTTTGTTTTAGGGTGGAGGTACGAGTTGAGGAGAGAATTGTCCTATTTGACACAAACCATGGGGAGGCGGTTATGATGCGGAGACCAATGTTTTGGACGGCTTCGAGTTTACGCCAATTTGTTTCCGACAATAGTGGTCCCCATGCCGGGCCAGCGTAGGACAATATTGGCTTGACATACAGTTAGAGAAGGTTGAGTTTTGTTATGGTGGGAATGGGACTGGATCTGTTTATAACTGGGGCTAGCGTAGTGCACACACCACATACCTATTATAACTTCATTGCATATAGTTGTTTTTGCCATTTATTAATAATTAGTTATAATATATACAATCTAGGACAATCTTCTATAAGAGTCCATGCTACCTATATGGCTATATGACTAAACATTTTTAAGTTAAAAACGAAATAGCTTAGGTTAATATATACTTATTATATATTATTATAATCCGCCCTGAATATGGTGTAGTTGGTATTATTTTTACTGTTAAGGATTTTAAACAAATACAATACGCTAATTGGCAATTTTCATTAATCAATATTGAATATTAATCAAATAAAAACTTATAAAAGCCGAAAATAAGTACTGCACACTTTTGAATTTGCTACTGCACACAGTTTTAGGCCCTGTAGGTAGGTATATATTCTGCAGGTCTGTATATCTGGGCGTATCAAAACTCAAAAGTGTAAATGTTAATACCCCGCAACTGCATGTGGGTGCACTGGGTGGTGGGTTGGGAAGACTGGATTAACCATATTTGATACTGGGTATATTATAATATATAGGCAATTGCTCATAGATTGTCCAAATTGTAATCAAAAGCGTCAAATATTTTGTCCATAATATTATATGAATTTATTAAAACATCATTCATTTTTTTCTTTTTTAAGCTAACTATAATAATAGGCAATTAAGACGTATTTACATCGATCCGACTGTATTAGATATTTATATGTAATAGTAAGCGTTGACGTAGGTATCACATGTGATGTGCATTGTGCGTATGTTTGAAAAAAAAGAAGAATATACACAGCTTATAAAAACGTCCAATGGGTACGTGCGTTGGCACTTTATTTATTTAAACGACGACTAGAATTATTATGCTCACTAAATGTTTTTTTTAAAAAATTTGTCAAAATAAATGCGTTTTTGAAACCTCGAAAGTAAACGTGTAATAAAAGTTATATTATTTTCCCATAAAGGCCGAGCTTTTTGAGGCATTCTCATCTCGTCGAGTAAAAAGGCCGGCGTAGGAGATTACATATTTTTTGTTGTCAGGTAAAAAGGTCTCTGTAGAGGATTACACCATCTTTATTTATTTACAGTTTAAAAGGTTATTCGTGTTGGAGTTTACATTTGGGCGAATAAAAATAGCGGGGCCAGCACCCAGCAATTTTTATTTAAATTGTGCTCCTGGACGTGTTGAACATTATACTATGATGTAGATAACTAAGAAACGAAATTTTCACCACATAAGAAGGAGAACGTTGGCTGCTGTGCAATATCGTTTTTATTTTTTCGTTAACGGACCTTCAAAAAAAGTTTTTGGAGTTTGAAAAACACAAATAATAATGGATTTTGAAACAACAAGAACATTTTTCGTATAAGTGATAAAAAAATAAAAACGATGTTGCACAGCCAAAGTTTTCCTTTATATGTGGCGAAAATTTCGGTTCTTAGTTATGACCGTAGCCTCCTCCTGTAAGTTCTTTCCCGCGCCAAAACGTTTTTGGACTTACACGTGAGGACTCGGTACTCGCATGTGTTGTCTACGTCTTACACACGCACGACATGGGAAATTATCGTTCGCCAGTTTCAATAGTGTGCCGTCGGTTTTGATATCAGAGTGAATTGACCCAAACTTCTCTCATTGGTTTTTTATTTCGTATCTCCCATGGTTGAAATATCCAAGGTCATTGCATATGCAGTACCCCTTCTCAATCAAATATTTGATGATAAAAATAAAAATGGCAGCGTAAAGAAAGCCAATAATAATCAAGTATATAACAATATGCCCGGGATTTTGAATTTGTTAGCAGCTATTGTCTGCGTATTTTTGATGATAAGAAAAATGTATTATCTATGGATATCCCTTTACGCAGCCATTATTGTTTCTGATGATAACAATCCGAGTCCATGTGCAATAACCTGTATATTTCAACCATGATATCTCCTAAAAAAAAAAGTACCCATACATTGTATGATGGCATTTCGGAAGATCGGGTGGTCACCTAGGGAGCCGCCAGACGTAATAAGCATCATCCGATCGTTCGTTCCGAATAACTTACTCTCTATCGCAATACGACGATTGGTGCGAATCGACCGCGAGCTTACGAACGGAAAATAAAACCATGTGCCTAGGCATAATACGTCTCATGCGGTAAACGGAATGCGACCGCATTTGTAATGTTATAACGACATACCTAATATCAATAATTTATTATTATTGTGACGGTAATATCATCGTCGTCGGGCGGTTGAACGACCACCCCGGGCCATTGTCGTCAATAATGGAAAAATATCAAAGCTCCGTGTTATACGGCCCATCGCCATTTATTGTGCAATGTACGCATAAGTTATAAGCACAATAAGTACATTGTATGATGATATTATAAACACGACGCACGAGTGCACGACGCACGTGACGAGCGATGACGGCGCACGCCGCCATGATGTCTATATATTATAATGTAATATCTATGGGTCTATACTCGCCTCAATTGGGTCTAACGAGCATAATAATATTCATTATAATAGATGGGTACATAATAATATCATCATATTATTGTATATAGTTATTGTAAGGTGGTTCTACAACCACGGTACCCCCCCCCCCCCCCCCCGTACACATACACTTCTACCTGTCATTAATATTGAGTAACACGCCTATACAGTACAGTATACAGCCATATTTTAGGTACCTATCTTTTTTTTTTACATTTTTGAACCGATGACCGGGGGGTGGGGCAGTATAGTGATTAATATCTAAATGGTTAAATGGTAAATTGTCAAGACTATAATAGTGTTGTAGTAGTATAATTATAATAGGCATTTGAGTACTATATTGAGGGGATCGCGTGTCACCTATTTTTCGTACGTTTTAGACCAATGACCGGTGGTAAATTACACATACTTCTGAATTTCTAATTTTGATTTTTAATGTATGTATGAATTCTTCGGCAAAATAACTAGGCTTTCTATAGGAAGTCGATTTTCAATTTTCAATTTTTTTAAGGACCGTAGAATTTGGATATTTTTTTAAAAAATCTCACGAAATAATTGCATTACATTTGTAGTTATTTTGGGCTTTTTGGGTTTTATATCGAAAAAGTGGTTCCTACAAAGCATAGTCTAGGCTTGCGAATTCCAATCGAACTTCAGGAAGTATGTTTAATTTACTACCGCTTTTGGTAGTCTTTGTGGGTGATGCATAGAAGAATATATTTCGTTTTTTTTCGATTTATTGAGATGTGCGTGTGCGTGCGAGAATGGCACACGACGGATTCCGAACGTATCTACGCACACTAATGATCATTTACTTCGCACACAACCACACTGTAACGAGTATCAGACATCGAATTGCCTATACGCGACCCCTTATTAAATCACCGCCTTCAATCCCCACAATTATTTTATGAGTATTTCATTGATTAAATATATTTTCTTACAACAGCGCAAATAATGGTATGACGTTATAATAATAATAATAATAAGGATTCAGAAGGTATACTCCTGCAGATTCAGTGGCGTAGACAAGAATTCCATTGGGGGTGGGGGGGGGGGCATATATTCATTATTTCTAAGACAAATCCCAGGCTAGTGTCCCCCCCCCGCACTATTATAATATAACAAAAAACATCATGGGGGCATCCACCCGTTGGCTATTGGTTATAGCCATCAGGTCAGGTACTTGTATAGCACTAAGAAAAAACGTCATTATACTAATTAAAAGGATACATGCACTAAAAAATGGAATTATAATATGCATCAAAACGTAGAAATATAAGCACGGTAGTTTTTCTAAAACATACATTTTTTATTACTTTTTAATGTATCATAGGTATAAGAATTGAGCTAACAAAATAACACTGTTTGTAATTATTTATGAATTGTAGGCTATTATTAAAGTGATAAAAAAAATGTTGTTACTTGGATATGAATTCGACGGAGCTTTGATATCGACCTTTTTAAAGAGTTTTAGATATTATACGGTTAAAAATATTTTTTTAAGTATTATAATATCACGGGTACATGCGACGTGAAAAAAAACCGCATGTTGAGTTGATTTTCGTTTATTCACGAGCGCAACAACTTACAAAATATCAGTTACTTAAGTAGTGTTAAGTTACTTTAAATATTACCATTAAATACTCATAATAAAATCATCGGAATTTATGATGTGCGATTGGTAAAAATGCGTGTGGGCAGATATGAAATGACTACAGACTATATTATTATAGTCGATCTAGGTATCTACTATCGCATAAAGCTAAACCGGTGCCTATTATACTTGTACAAAGCCATTCAGAAATGTAAGACTGCTGTTTTCTGTAAACATTTGCGTTCAGATTTGGCAAACAATTCGGTCTGATGGTCATCCGGCGCTAATATAATTTAATATTAATATTGGCTCGTGTCCATTGCGGAAAATCCGTGTTCAGCTTTAAGTATATGCATCGCGCGCGCTGTTTAAAATGCCAAAACGTTTCATAACTTTAAACTATATCGGACGGTAATCAAAATCAATATAAAAGCATCCAAGAATAGGTATATTTGTATTGAATATCTGCAATGCGAAAGATACGCATCATTGGGATGTATTTTTTTTTTATATCCGTTTTAGTCGACGTTTTGGTGGGTTCTTTGATTAAAACTCTGCAAAACGAGTACAATAAAGACTAGAGAGTAGACTGTTAATGATGTTTCGTCGTTATCTATATGCCGTTGGTTATTAGTCCAATATGAGAAACGAATTATCGTGAAATTGTTTATAGAAATGTTACTGTTATCGCTTATCAGTTTATTGTCAGTGAAAACGGCAATAACCAGTGGCGTAGTTACGGGGGGGGGGTGTAAGGGGTTTCCACCCCCCCTACACCAAAAAAAAAAAACAAATCTTTTTTATATTGGTTAGAATTTTAAATAATAGATAGGTAAATAATACTAGTACAAATTAACATGTGTAATATTATTATTACTATATATTATATTAATATAGTTATAGAAATTATTCGAGTGTTTACACTTCTGAGTTTTATTTTAAGAAAATCAATTATAAAATCGACGAAAACAGCGATAACGACCTCCATAAAAATGATCTAAATATTAAGACTCTTGAAACCTGTATACCTTCTTCATCTTTTACTTCGGTTGATATAAGAATTAATGACATAACATATTTTGTTAACCATGTATTGTCTCATAGTGAAATTCATACAGTTATAAATAGTATATGGACACCAGATATAACGTTTAATTTTCCTATACATAAAAACTTCGATAAAAATAAAAAAGGGCAAACGAGCAAATTTCAATTCAATTGGTTATTAAGATGGCGATGGTTAGCATACTCAGAAAAAGAAGATGGTGCATTTTGTAGACTTTGTGTTGCTTTTTCAAAATCTGAAGGTGGAATAAATGGCCAGAAACTTGGTGCTTTGGTATTAAACAAATTTGATAATTGGAAACACGCTATAGAAACATTTACTAAACATGATAAACTAAATTATCATATTAAAAGTGTAATAGACACCGATAACTTTTTAAAAATGAGAAATAATCCAAGTATATCCATTGAAAATCAATTAGATACAGCCCGTAGTAAACAAGTAAATGAAAACAGAATAAATATTTTACCTATAATTGAAGTTATTATTTTATGTGGTCGTCAAGAGCTTGCAATACGAGGACATAGAGATTTTGGTAAAATCAATGTAGAAACAATGCAAACTACAAATGAAGGAAACTTTAGGGAACTATTGCGGTATAGAGCTCGTGGTGATCTAAAGCTTAAAACATTTCTTGAAGGTCCAGGTGAACGAAATAAATATATTAGTCCTACTAGCCAAAATGCTATTATTGATTGTTGCAACACGGTAATACTTAATAAAATTGTAGCTAAAATAAACAAAGCAAAGTGTTTCACTGTCCTTGCTGACGAAACCGCCGATGTATCTGGTATAGAGCAAGTGTCTTTATGTGCTAAATATGTTGATATAGATGAATTAGTTGTCAGAGAAGATTTTTTGCAATTTGTTCCTACAAACGATTTAACTGGCAAAGGCTTAGCAACTCTTATTATTGAAAATTTAAAGGCGTTCGGGATAGAACTTAAGTATTTACGTGGACAGGGGTACGATGGGGCTGCAGCTATGTCTGGACAATTTAATGGTGTTAGGTCACATATTTCTCAATTGTATCCGATGGCAACTTATGTTCACTGTACAGCACACACCCTTAACTTGGCAGTATCTAAATCTTGTACAATACAACCAATTAGAAACTGCTTGGGTACGATTGGAAAATCACGAGATTTCTTTGTATACCCCAAACGAAAAAATATACTTTTACAAGCAATCGAAGACTTTAATGGAACAATTAATGCAAAAACATTAAAACGCAACTGTGCTACAAGATGGATCGAACGTTTTCATTCAGTTCACGATTTTATCGAACTTTTGGAATGTGTCGTTGATTCCTTAGACACTATTAGTAGTTGGGCCGATGGTGATACCTCAAGTCAAGCAAATAATTTAAAAAATTCAATCTTACAAGGAGAGTTTATCATATCACTTTTGGTTTTATCGAAAATATTTGCAGTTGGATTGCCACTATCTAAACAATTCCAAAGCGTTGCCATTGATTTAAGAGAAGCTATGATATTAGCTAATGCGACACTGTCTGAATTAAAAACAATTCGAAGTAACATTGATGAATATTTTCATGAAATCTATACAAAAGCATCTGTTCTAGCTCAGGAGTTGTGTTTTTCAATATCATTACCTCGAATTGCACGTAAACAAAAAAACAGAGATAACTATTCAGTGAACACGCCTGAAGAATATTTTAAAATAACAATATTCATACCTTATTTAGAATTGTTTATTAACGAAATTGAATCGAGATTTATTGAACATCAGAAAACATTAAAAGGATTTCAAAACTTATTTCCAAAAACGTCAGAAATGACAACACTTGAAAAAGATGAATTTATTAGTTTGATAGATTTTTATAATGATGATTTGGCAGATAACAATAAAGATATTTTGGTATCTGAGTTAAAACTTTGGCGACGTAAAATACTTGCACTAGATAAACAACCTACAAATGCTATGGATGCTTTAGTTATCTGCAATAACATGTATCCAAATATATACAAATTACTACAAATTTTAGCAACACTACCTGTTTCAACAGCTTCATCCGAAAGATCTTTTTCATCATTAAAGAGAATTAAGACGTACCTAAGGAATACAATGTCAGAGGTATTTATAAAATTGTATAATATAATATATAAGAACTAATTAAATAAAAATAATAAATATGAATGATATTTTACATTTTTAGAAAAGATTAAATGGTTTGGCAATGCTCTCCATTCATCGTTCAATATCAGTAGATGCAAAGGAAGTGTTGGACGAATTATCTATTAACAAACGTCGAGTGGATTTTATTTTATGAATTATTATAATAAACTAATATAAAACTATAAAAACTATTTATAATTAATACAAATTTGAAACAAAATAAAAATAACGTACGTAAAAAACTAATAACTTGTAATTTGTATCATAAATATATTTTAAAACCCCCCCCAGAAAAAAATCGTATCTACGCCACTGGCAATAACTACCTATTAAATATAATATACGTAATTAGTAGGTACCTACCTATAACGTATTATACTTACACAGAGTGAAGAATCACCAATTAGGTATGCTCGTTTTCCTTTGATAAAAAATGTATTCAAATTTAAATTTTGGAATATTTTTGAACTTTTAAATATACTTACATAAAGAATTAAGGCTATATTTTACAATTTTTGAGATGATTTGTACTACTTATAATCTTTTATTTTTCAACATCTCACTGTAAATTATTAAGTGCGTGTAATTTTTTTGAAAATCTTCATGTACCTAGCTGCCTACCTATATTTCAAAATTTGAAAGAGCAGTTTCTCTGCAGTTATCAAAATGTTTAAATATTTCACTTACGATGAAGGCCCGGTAGGTCTACACGTATATAAAATAAATGTAATATTGTTTACATTCTCAAACATTTAAGAAACGCCAAATTGTAATAGTCGTGGTGTTGCGCGTTTTCACAAAAAATGTTATATACACGCGTACGAATAAAACTGCATACCTAGACCTACCTATATTATGCTTTAAATGACGTGCTCCTGTAATTGCACGTTTCCTGCACGTCTGCACAGCGCCTACCGATTACATACCTCCTCCCCGGCACTGTTTCGCGAGATCTAACGGATCTAAATCCGTACAAATTATAATATTATAATATCGTTACGATAATTTCCGTCGTCGCGTGCAAATGCAAATAATGCGCACGTATACCCATACGTATAATATATAGCTACTAAAATCATATATTAGCAACACGAAAACAGTAATAATATCATGACGTACAACGGGAGAATGCAATGTGGGTGGGCCGCCGATGCGTATAATATGACCGCGCGAATGTACGCCGATTTGTCATGCCGTCAGCCGGCCCGTCACGGTCGTTATTATTACAAGCGATACGCCTAAACATCGGTTATAAAATTTTACTCGACGCGTAGAACGACGTGTTAACGGTGGTAAAAATTTGAATCGCTATAACGTCATTATTATCATTATATTACGCGCGGGTACTTATACCCACGTAGGTACGTCCTACCGAGGCTGATTTCCACCGAGTGAGTACTGCGAGCGTCGCCGTCGGACCCGTCAAATGCCATGCGCGGCAATCGGCAAAAAAACGATCGATTATTAATAAAAAAAAAAATTGTTGACAATGATTCGCGTGACCGGTTCGGGAGAATGTCAAACGAAATCGCTCCGCGACGAAAGAGAATTTCGGGATCGAGTGATTACAATATTCTTCCTGTGTTGGCCTGTATAAAGCCGTTGCGCGTTTTTTTCACACACACGTCGTGCGGATACTATGGAATAAATTGGTAAAAAAAAAAAAAAAAACCGCCGTAATTAGCATTTATCGGTGCACGAGATCACGTATTGTTTTACGTACCTATACATCATACTTGTAGGTACGCGTACATTACGAAAATGTGAAAAATATTATTCGTTATTGTCTGTAATATTGCAACCGCGGTTTTATTTATTTTTTTCATTTACTTATTTTTCTTTTTGTTTATTATGTATTTTAAAAACGAATTCAACTTTGACAATACGCACACTACACCGACCTATCGCTTTAACTAGGGTTTTTTCGGACGAATAAAAATATCCCACGCATAAAATATTAACCTTTGAATTTAAAACGTGAATAAATGTCGTTTGATGTCGAAAAAAATATTGAGGTTAATTTAGAATGACGTATCGTCGTTGAGTTATTGATAATGATATTTGCAGTGACCAAATAAAATTTCATTTACCCACTCGTGTTATATTATCGATAATTTTTCAAATAAATATTATTATCATTTAAATATGAATATATACATGATACCTTTACGACTATTATACAGAGGTAAAGTTACAAATTACTAATTAATTATAAAGCTAATTGTATAGAACCTATAATTAAATTTACAAAAGATGTGTTGTTTCAAAACAATTTAAATTGTATAACTATTAATTTTCCTTTAAGTAATAGCCAATTGGTATGATATATACCTATATAGGTACCTACTTAAACAATTTATCGACCTATCTTTAGAAATACCTATATGGGTATAGGTATGTATGATTATCTTCATTAATTACTCATTGTGTACTTACGTATATGATGTGATTAATTATTAAACCTGCAGACGTTATACATTAATTATAAGAGCTATCTTATATTCAATAAATTTATATTATACCTAGGCATAATATACATATTGTGTATTGTGTATATCGTGTCTCGTATATATAGTATGCATAGAGAGCCATGAAAACGTAAGGATCAATTGAGAAAAATTTGATTTAAATCGTATTTGAGATATGCAGTTGGTACCTAACTGATAAGACGTGGTAGGTAACTATAATTAACAAATAATATAAATTATTATTGAATTATACCATCTACCATTCTACTATGATTACTATATATAGATAGTAGGGTGATGCTTATATGGGCAAATAAATTTTTTTCTTCAATTTATTTGAGGGCACCTCGTAATTATTTTATACCTGCCTCTGAGATACTATTACACGTAAAATTTTTTTTTTTGAATTTTTTTTAAAGGTCGCTACCAGGAATTGAAAATTGATAAATTTCGAAAAAAATTAATTGTTTGTATATTTTATTATCTAGTATAATTTTTACATATAAGGTAGGTATTATTATTTTAATTAGCTATGTTATAATTACATTCTACAAGTATTTACATTATTATAATATTAAAGTTGATTTTTTTCTGTCCGGATATTTTTGCCTAAACTGTTTTATTAGTAACGAAAGGAACTGTTTTTGTTCTTCATTTGTGGTGTGTAATTTGTTATATTCCTCCATCAAAGCCACTCCTCTCTCTGCAATATCGTTGACAACTCTCATTGACTGAACGATTGCTTTACTTTTTTTATAATCTTCGTCTTCATCCCAATGGTCGACATCTTTATTAAAAAACTGAGAAGAAATTCCTAATATGTCAAAGAATTTGCGAGTGTTGTCGGTTACAAAATCGTTTTTTCTTAAAACAATTATCTATATTATAGGGTAAATAGATATTTCCCGCCTGACTGTTATCGGTCTAGTAGGACCCCCCATTTTTTAGTTAATATTAATATTAATAATATTAGTCAGTAATTAACATATGTATAATATTAATAATATTATTAATAAAATAAATAAATTTATAATTTATAATAAAATCTTAATATTAAGAAAATCCTAATATTAATAAAATCCTAATATGAAGAAAATCTTAATATTGATGAAATCCTAATATTAAGAAAATCTTAATATTAAGAAAATCCTAATATTAAGTAAAATCTTCATATTAAGAAAATCCTAATATTAAGAAAATATTAATAAAATCCTAATATTAATAACATTTTTTTTATAATCTTCGTCTTCATCCCAATGGTCGACATCTTTATTAAAAAATTGAGAAGAAATTCCTAATAGGTATGTCAAAGAATTTGCGAGTGTTGTCGGTTACAAAATCTTCTAAGTTTTTTCTTAAAACAATATCGGGTTCCAAACTTATGCTCATACCAACTACCATGTTTCTTTTTGTTTCGGAAGAAACATTTTCGTCAAAAAAGGCGAATGCGATCAGTTCTTCTGATAAGTACCAAAGATGGCCAAGGAATTTCTTCATAGCTTTTTTAGAAATCATTACATTTACTTCTTCGTATTACTTTAAATCTTTTAATAGTTGTAGGTCATTTCTAGGTGAGTAAATCGCTGTAGCAGCTTGAAACCAATATTTTATGTATATTCTTACAGTAAAAATACAAATGTCACAAATTCCTACATATTCTTTTTTCGTCAGCTTAAATTGTCCTCTAAATAAATATATCTTTAAGGAATATATGGCTTTTGCCATCCATCGAGCACGATGAAGTCCACCAGGGGATCTAAAATATATACCTTTTTTAGGAACTCCCCCCAAGAAAATAATACATAGGTTCAATAATTCTTTATAATCATCTCTTGGTTGAAACTCCTCTAGTTCTACCTCTTTTTTTGAAGGTAATTTAGTTTCAATTAAATTTTGTGACATCTGACCGATCAACCATACTTCAGTCGTTTGTCTCGTCGAAACCACTGTATTAATACAAGTTGCCATAATAGACGTGTTTAATAAACTATAGTAACTGCGAGATTAACGTTAAAAAAAATAAATTGAGCACAAAATAAGTATAAACAGCTACAATTTCAAACATTAAACACGAATGCGATGACAATGTAAACTGATAATGAATTTGTGACCAAGACACCCGTAGTGAAATATGTTCCTTCCTATCTTTATGAGTCTATAGAAATTATCGATTATAATATTGTGCCCATATTATCGAAATAATGTGTTTCTCGTTATCTTCATAGGTCTATAGAAATTATCGACTATACCTATTTTTGGCGAAATTATAGCATTATTTTATCTGCTGGTAGCGACCTTTAAAACTTAATTATTACACCTGAAACTTTTCCTACAGCTCATTTATATCATATAGAACAAATTGGCAAGGTGCCACAATTTTATTTTAAAAGTTGAATTTTAAGCACCACCCTAATATAATATAGTAATCGTGAATTTGTTAATGGTTTTATTTTGGTATAGAATATTAGACTTCCAATGGGTATAATATCAAATATTTAAATATGAATTATAAAATAATAATAATTGATCAATCTCAAATTACACCATATATTTACAATAATTTCTTAGTAGTTGAACAAATTGGAAAAGTAAAAATATATACATATAATACAGGTAGGTATAGTAATTAATATAATAGTTGGTAATACTCTGTATGTATACTTAATGTTGGATGTGTGTTGAAAAATCTTTGAATTATTGAACTCATATATAGTGGTTAATTGCAATAAGTTTTAAATGTTTAATATAATATAATATAGTGTCCTGCGGGTGAAAAATGAGAAGGTTTTGTACTTGCGGGTTCAAATCCCCTTTAAACTTTCGATAAGTTTATTTTCTCTCAATTTAATATTACTTACAAGCTACAAAATTAAATTAGTTTAAAAACTTTAAAAAAAACTATTATCAATATTATTTTTATTTTTGTTCAATTGTTGAATAAATAATAATTCAGTTTTAAATATTTAAAAGGCGCGTTTTTAGTGCGTCATCGTGCTGTCTCATAAATAAATATAACTTCGTTGTAATCACTGTAATACCTATATATTATGTTGTATTATAAAGTTCAGTATTTAAGTTCTTAAGTGTTATGTACAATGTACAAAAGTTGAGGCAGTGTGGTCGATTTTGGCTGACGAAATATCCAAATATTTGGACAGCTCAGACGACGGTCCTTTTCTCGTTGGTAAATTCTAATTTACAATTGTGCTGGTAAATTAGGTATAGAAATACAATGCGGACGAGGCTACGGTATAGAAACTCCACTGTACCAGCTGGTACCTAACACTGGTACCTACCTACTACCTAACACTGGTATACTTAACATGCGGTTGTGCACTTGTGCCGACGCGGCGTAAACATTCAGAATGTTCGATATCTTTGTCTATTTGTCGTTGATATAAAGTTATTTTTGTTGGATCAAATATGAAATAGCTTGAAAATAAAAGTTTACGACAAACCTTTTATTGCAGCAATTTAAAAAATATATTGAAAATACACAGGCATAATTTTTATAAGTATAGGAACATTGAATTATTGACGATATTTTTTAAACGAAAATATTGATTTATTTTTAAAACGTTTTAGTTATTTTGTTCGAAATATATTTGAATTGATGAAACTTAAATCTCTACATTTATATTGAAAAATATAGTGGTTTTTATTTCTTGTCACATAGTACCTATTGTTATTATCTGATGTCATATGTCATATTATTATATCCATAACGTTTTTGAATTAATAAGGTTATTTGACTTTACTTTCACGAGTGAAAATGTTGAGTGGTTATTATTATAGGTAGTGGTAGGCACTTGGCGAAAACCACGAATTAAAATATTTAAATAACGGTAAAAGAAAAATATTGAATACAAATAATTATTAGAGCACCGATCCTGTTTCATGGATACAACATAAGACTATTATATGACGGTCGGGATTTTAATCAATTGCGATCGCTTTTATGCGTACAATGAAGGTGAATGGTGATTACTGATTTGTGTTTACTATCTAGGCGCACGAAGACTATCAATACATTTTGTCAGAGTCAACGCTCGATCGTTATTTTTTTTTTTTATTAAAGACATCTTGATGTTAGCTAATTAGCCTACAATTATTTATTTCGTTATTTATATATTATATTTTTCACTTGACATAAAAAATCAAAATCTAACGACAAACAATAAATTATCGATTTTCATATCGCAGGGTGAAATGGTGTTTTTCTATTGTGGCGTAGGTACAGCCGGCACAGGTAAACCTATAATAATATATCTGTTGTTCATGCTAAGGTACCCGTGTTACTCTGGCACAATCGACGTGGACCGTTACCTATAATATATTAAATAAATACAATAATATAAACTAAACGCTGAATAAATATTAACAAAAGAAAACCATAAAACAAATCGTATACGCGGCGCGAAGATGACGCATGTGGCCGACAAGCCGCTGATGAACGGAATAATATTACGATATACAGCGAGTAGAAGTGTTTTTGTTCACACGGACTTGGTAAGGCTATATAGGTATATTATATTGTATAATATATGCTATACTATACATTATATTATGTCCGCAGATTCGACCGGGTTAAAAAAAAAAACTTAACGCCCGTGTGGGAACTGTCCAAACTATCTGCGGTTTGTATACGTGCATTGTGATTTGTGTTTATATTATTATTACAACAACAACTGTACACCATATGGATGCAAGCAGAGATGCAAGCGTCCACAGACCGTCCACAGACAGCTCGAGTCACTCGAGTCCCCATTTACATGACATTATTACAATATATACAGGGTGATTCAACGAGCATTGGCACCTCTCGCAATTTATTCAACAATGCGCGGTCATTCAAAATATGATTTTTGGATTTTTAAAATATACCTATTTATGAAAATCTTCAATTTTCAATAGACATTCAGTATACACATATTATATTCATATTATTACGTACATGTTGTACTGTGTACAAAATTTGGTCTTCAGGGGGGGGGTATGATCCCCCGTAGATGGTTGTTGTATAGGGACCCAATTCAAAATTTGGAAGAGTACCATGTTTCTCAGTTATTATTTCTCAGTCATTAAAAAATGGTTTTACAAAAATATAAAGTAGATGTAATATTGGATCTAGTATTTATATTATACTTGGACTATTTTCACAAATTATGAACGTTGGTAGATTAAAATTATCGTCAAAAATAAATGACAGTTGAAAAGGTAGGTTTTGATTTGAAAAACATAAGTCTGTATCTCCACAGAAAAATCCTTAGGTAGTACAAAAAAATCACAAAAATTTGAAAATTAAATCTTTATGAGTATAAAAATTCCAAAAATTTAGATTTTGAATAATTTTGAAGATAAAAAGGTCGTCAGTATGCTTTGGGAATCACCATATATATAGTGGGTATACCTATATTCAAAACTTCACGATAGTTTTGACTTTTACTCGGTCTAAGCGCAGCCGTGCTAATTGGCGGAGAGGGGGGGGGGACAAAACCGAGCAAGTACCTACTCCAATATCCGCCAAAAATTGTAGAGGTGCCAAACTAAAAGACATAATATATTATAATAAAATATATATTTGTCTTGTACAATTTCGGATTTGGTAGAAGTTTTAATTTAAAGAATGTAGAATTTTAGCTGTCCTGTAGAAATATATATAGAATTTCTACCCCCGTTGAATATTAGCATAGGACTGCAGGTCCAGACCTAAAAACAACGTTAACGGCTACAAAATTATTAAAAAAATTGTTTACAAAAATGTCGATACTTTTCATAAAATTAATGTTTGCCTTCAACAGAACCTTAACCCTGTAAATATGTCAATATAACTTGTTTCGTAAAAAGTCAACGATGCAATTATTGGGAGTGAATGGGAAATAACCCTTCCAATCAAATATTAATATATTCGAGTCAATTGATCATGATTTATGAATAGATGTTGTCATGTTGATTTTATAGTTCAACGACGGTGTTTATTGACCAGGACAAGTTTGAATATTAGCAAAACCTGGGCGTAATTCATAATCTGCGAATACTTATGACTATTATGAAAGGTAAATGAAAATCGGTGTATGGAAATATCAAATAATTCTTAAATTTAGTGCTCTTTTTTTCTTCAGTATAATAAGAATGTTGTATATTGACTATTAAGTATTTATTTTTTTATGCGTATATTATGTAATTTTGTTTTAATTGAATATAATGATAATAAAATACAATGTACATAATACCTATTATACATTATTTAAATGCTATATGATATAAATGTCATATTTCACGAGTATAATAATTTATAGCAAAAAAATGCTTAAAAATTTAAATCATACTTTAATTGGGTACCTACCGATTTGAAGTATTAGTATGTTCAGTTATATACATAAATATCGACGATTAATGTACTAAATAGTATTATTATTAAGAGGAAGTAACACTAGTATTTGTTACCTCCGTCTTACCAGTGGGTAACATAGCAAATTTACGCTCAGAAGAACACTTGTAGCTTCGTTAGTTGAAGCATTAGAGCGAAATTACCTATTATGAAACTTAACGGGACGAACATTATCTGTGTTTGTACGTTGGTTTTTTTACAATAATTCAGTTTTTAGGTGAGTTATGAGCATTTTTTATTTACGGAATATTATATACGCATAACTTGCTAAAAAATTGAACTACCGTACAAAACCAACACACAAACACAGATAATATTCTTACCATCAAGTTTCATAATAGGTCAATCCACTCTAGTTTTTAAACCAACGAAGCTACACGTGTTCTGCTGAGAGTAAAATTGCTATGTTACGCACTTGTAAGACGGAGATAACAATTAATACCAGTGTTACGCGTCCTCTTAACTCTTAGTTTCCAGTAATTGGTTCACGGTTGTAAATATTGCAATGTATATTGGGTATAGGTTATAATAAATAGTATGAACCTAAACGAGAATATCTTATGATAATCTTTTTCAGATATCAAATATCAATGTGTCATCATTATGATACGCATACGGCATTTAGGGTTGTTTTCAGTTTTTCTAACGACAAAAATCGAAGTTTATAATCAAGTTTTCAAGTATCGTTTTTATATCCTATTGACCATAATACAATATTATGTACTTAGTATATTATACTGTGAAAACATTTTATGAACGGTTCTGTTGTTATATAATAATATAACGTATTCGTTTACAATGGTTATTCTTTATGCTCTTCTGTTTCTTTTTGGCATGTTTACATCAGTCCGGCGGCGACGGCTGTTTATTTATTGAAGTCGGCTAACAAATTAAAATCTATTAACCATACGAAAACATTCCAAACAATTAACACAATATCGAAACTATGTATATACAGTGACTGTTATGTTTAAACAATCGTTTTACGAACTAATCTATTTTACTCAATGGTCAATATAACATTCATATTTTAATCAAATATCAATTAGGTTTAATCAAATACTAACTATATAATTATCTTTAATTTAAATGTTTATTAATATGATATTAATTCATAATTATATTTTCACTATAGGATTAACAGGTGGGTATTACAGGTGGTGCCTATATTATATTATTATGATAGCTTATATTATTGATGCCTATATAATATTAGTTAGAATGTTTTATTTTATTTATATTTGTTATGCCTTTTTTAATATCCCATTGTATTAGGTTTATAGTATATGAGTATGGTTATAGTAAAATACTGCTTATATAAATATAATAACTTGACGTCTTTACTAACTATTAAATAATGAATTGATGATGTCAGCGCACTATTTTTTCTCTCACTGACCCACACCCACACTACAAATGGAATACGTTCGCGTTCAATATAACAAATATTCTGTTGTTATAGCTTTAATATTAGAGTGAATTTATGTATTATCAAACTCAAAGTTAGGTAGAAATATTTTTCGTGTTTGTTCGTTGTCATTTTCAGCATACCTATTTCAATTTTATATATTATGATCATTTTTTTTTAATTGAAATATCGTAAAAAGTTACCGAACAAATACAAATATAATGGTCCTAGTTTTAATTGTGATAACACGTCACGTCACACAAGATGGATTCTGCTGAATTGAAATCTGCTATAACATGCAGGTACTGGCAAATGTTAATGCGAAATTAAATATCAAAATCATTGTTTTTAACTATATAAAATAATGTAAGTTGTGTTGCATATCGTGTACGCCCGCCGAACATAAATCCAGTCAATAGCGTTCAAAATATTAAATTAATTATTACCCGTTCCATACATTCTGCTGCGAGGTAAAAGTCTCCACTCGCTATTCAATGTAGTAAATGAGTATATTATATATTATAACATAGGTACATAATAATATATATATATCAAATAAATTATAATAGTGTTAGTGTATATTATACCTATAGCGTCCTAAACCTACCGTCTAGGTATTTATGTGTTATATAATATGCACACCACACAGACTACGCTGCAGTGTGATTCACGTATTACAAAGCGAAGGCGAACTGCCGGCGATTATAATTTCTGAAAAAGCGGAGTTTAGTTATTGATTTTTATTGTGTTCATTTTATACTTCATACACTGTGTACGGAATACCTATTATTATATTATTATTATGGCCATTGCCCATTGTGTCCGTCGTGACTTTCGCCGCCACGATTATCACCGCAGCAACAGTTGGTTGTGTATAAAAAAAATTGTTTAACAATATATTTATTCGTTTACACGTTTAACGCACTTTCTTGGACCACGGATATCGTTGACTTTCATTGGTTCATCGACGTGAAATTAACTAAAATAATACTATTCTTTTGGACACCGTAAGTCATAATAAATACCTACCTGCAGCTTAAATTCAATAATATCCTATAATAATATAAAATATTAAAATATTTTGTAGAACATTTCACGGACCAAACACGCGGTGTCTAACTAATTTGATATATTAATAGGTACGAGTTGTTGTTGTACACATGTGTGAGAATGTGATAACCGTTTTATTAAGGTCGTTTCGGACACATTCATTATTTGATTGGTTAATCGTTAATAATATACAACATAATTAATTATCGGTTACGAATTACATTCGTTTCATAGACTATACGTATAGGTAGGTATCCTTATCGTATATACGAACCAGGAAGTAAACATGATCGCCGGGTATGATTTTCATTACCGATTTGTTTTATTCTTATACAATATAAACATAAAACAATCAACTAATTATTTTTCTCTACAGACTAAAATTTAAAGCATGTTTTAAAAATAATTTTATAAATTGTATATTGTAATTTTGTGCTAATAGTAACGCGGTGGCTACGATCTGAAAAAAACAAAAGTTTATTTAAGGATTTTAGTAGGGTAAAGCATGGCGTTATTGGCAGGGGTGTAGTTATTGGCACCAAGTAATTTTGTTTTTCGTATATAAAATGTTTGATTATGAATTTTAGTGATATTTTTTTTCGATTGTATAATCGTACAATCATAGTCATACTGATAGTGTTTTATTATCAATCTTGATGTTATCATATTATTTATTTGATAATTTGCTATTCGATTTCGTAATGGAGCTGGTTAGGTGCCAATAACTACCAAAAACGAATTCTTAAGGTGCCAATAAGGCAACAACTGCATACTTTACAGTAATACCTATAATAATAGCCAACAGAAGATAACATTAACTTATGAAATTATTAGCATAAAATATAAAATGAAGTAGACGTACATGGGTACCTCCTATAGTCCTATAGTCTTATACGCCTAAATGATGATTATATACGTTTGTTCGGTAGGTAAAACTTATATATAAGTTGTCTTACCCATAAACGAAATGGTAAAAAATAAATTTGTTTCATAAAATTGTGATCGGTATCGTTTTCTAATCTGCTAGTTTCCAAGAAATTCATACTAGGATTTTTATAAAATCGGTAGAAAGTCGATTAATTGGTGCTCATTGATAGATCTTACTGCTGTTATTGTTGCAAACTTTCTGAGTTTACCATATATGGGTTCAAACAAAATCATCACTTTGGATTTGCAAATAAATAAATAGTATATAATCGCATTACATTATCTAGTTGATTGTTAATAACGTAATGAAAATGCGCAATAAAATAAAATGTATCTATACCTACGTACTTTAATAGTTTTTTTAATATATTTTATTATCATGAATTTATAATACATTCTTTCGCTTCGCTCAGGATCTAACATTTTTAAAATAAAAAATTATATAATACGATTTTGGTGTATACATTTATTAAATTATACTGAGAGTAATAATGGTAGGTACAAAAGTTTTAAATTTTATATAATAAATATATTTTGATAACAAGATTATTTTTAAATTGAAAAAAATTATTTATTATTTTATGGAATCAAACACTTAAAAGTTTTAAATGTTTACAGTACCTACCAATAATATTGGTATTTTAAAAAAAATCGGTATATTATTTATTCTATGGATTTACCTAAATTTATATTGTTGTATAATCCACCTATTAAAACAATAATGCGTGATATAATATTATGTACATTAAAACGAACTATGCTCTTGATCCGGTTAAAACTATAATTATATATTGTATGATATTATTTTATAAAAACTATAATTACATAGTTTTTAAAATATTGAACCGAGCGAGATGCGAAGAAAACTATTAGTGACTAGTTTATCTATATATTTATTTAATAACTACTTTTAAAGGTAGTAAGTAAACTCTCAATCTATAATCAACCAATTTATTTGGAAATGTATTTTTTATTTATTAAAATAGCATAATGCAATTTAATATTTAACATTTTTTTAATATACCTACCTTTTGCAAAGACCTTATATTTCAAATATTGATTATATTAACGGACTAGTGACGGTATTTGAACAGTCTTTAAAAAATATAATTTTTTTTAATTACTTTACAATCAGAGCGGTAATATTGAGACATTAACGTTCTTTGATTTCGTAGCAAATCGTTCTAAACACACTCAGTGTTATAGACTTTAGTGAATCTATTTTAGAATTAATACGACAACACGCACTGGTCCTAACTTAAATATAAGCGTATAGACAGGACTATCATGCAATCATGCAAACAATACATCCGTGCAATTTACCAATACATAATACATAAATACATAATAAGTAGTGCTTTTATTCAGTTTTCGAAATTAATAATTTATGTTTAATAGTCAATGGAATGGGTTTAAAATACTTTAAAGTTTAAATAGTTGAAAATTGGAACTAAACATTTTTCGGAGGAGGCTACGCCGGCGCGGCTTACACAATGACCCAGATAATATAATTACATGGGATTTTATTAAAATGTCGATTTAAAAATGTTAATATTATTCATTATTGTGACTAATTAAATTGTATTATATCCTGTATTTAATATTAATTTATAGATATATTAATCCAATTAATTCTGGAGTTCATTAAAAAGTTTATAGAAACACTAATTAGAAGTCAATGCCCTACGGAATTGACTACCAGATTACAATATAATAGTAATGTAATGAATTTATTATGATTTACCTGTCTATAGAGACATTGCTATTGTTTGTATTATAGTAAGTTGTATTATATTATAAATTATAATCTATTATCGGTGTTTTATTACACGATAGTAATATTATGTAAAACAAATTTATTTTTAAATCGTTCCTTTCCATTCATATCAAAAGAAAATAAACGTCCAAAGGTTATTAGGCGAGGTAATGTTTATCTGAATCGTATATTCATTATTCATAAAATATGTTAAAAAAAAAGTACTAATAAATATCACCAGTCGGCATTGTTGTAAAGTGGGTATTTGAGTAAAAGTATTCGAATACTTTTTTTTTATTCTTTTAATTCTTGATTTGTTTCTTTTTAAAATCCTTGTTGAATAAACAATACCGAACCGTCGTGGTTATCCTTTGACATTACAACAATATTATAATTTATAATACATTAATATAATTTATGGAAAATTCGATATCGGTTTTCATCGACGAACAGCTTAAATAAAAGTTTTTTTTCTCCAGTAACCAGTTTATTGTTGACGACGATCGAAACGGTACATCGGCACCAGAATTAGCTTATTATTATATATTAGGTCAATAACAAAATATATATTATTCAATGAGCTTTTGTTTAACAGCTATTAAACTTTATAATTTAATAATACGCAAATATTATTAGTACTACCTATTTACCAAGAAAATGGTTATCGATATTAACATTATCGTTTATCGCCGATGACGGTATGGGATATCCATATACCCGAAGCTTTAAACTAATTAAACTAACATCACTATCACTAAAAATAGAACTAACATGACTGATCAGCATTTTCAATATTAAACGGATCATGTTTTTTAAAATGCAATAAACAAATTTTTGATCATAACAAATTATATCAGAATTAGATAGAATTATTTTTTTGTATTTGAAGATTATTTTAAATACTTTTTAGAAGTATTTTTCACAACACTGCCAGTAGGTAGGTAGGTGGGTATAACTGGTGATATAGAAAATAGGTATGGGTATAATAATGTAATTGTAACACAATATCGGCCGTAATACATTTAAAACACAATTTTTATACCTAATAGGTATTATCAATTATATAATTAGTGGATGGTTCTAATAGTGTTTAGCTATGAGGGTGCACATAGACATTTAAGTGCAGAATAATATAAAACATGTCCACTGTCTAATGATGAAACCCTAACCTAACGGCAAGTTAATTATATTTCTTCAATCCATATACAAAATAGATACTTTGTGAAATTGGTGTTGTAGCAATATGTAACTGCACAGTGTTACACTTGTTGGTTTTTAAAAAATGTACTATTGCTAATATATAGTAATAATATTTATAAATGTGTATTATGTTATTTAATAATAATCAAATATATTTTTTTTTTACGTTAATGCAATTTTAAAATAATGCAGAATTAAACTTCAATTATTAATAATTATTATTATAAGCAATATAGGTATTATGCATCTTAATCGATAGACATTATTAACGAATGAATGAATGAGATAATCATTTATTGTTTTTAGTGAAAGGTATGGGTATTATTTACTATAAAATGATAAATGTTTCAATGATTTCAGTATATAACACTAGCACGCTATAGTATTAAACGCCGCAATAATTAAACAACTCGGTAAGTAACACCAGTTGTACAGATACGTAAATTCGTATTTATATTATATTAGTTAATGTGATAATCATATAATGTAGTCACGTTTCAGCGTTTTAGATTTTAATAAATAATAATATAATTTGATAAACGAAATATTACTCTGATTAAACAGTAATAATAATAAAAACAATTATTTGAGTCTATAATAACAGCGTGAACGAGTGTGTGTCGTCATTTGGGTCAAATCAATGATATTTACCATGAAATTTTCTAGTAAAGATCCAAAAATAATCTTTTCTGCAAAGTATCAGTTTCGCTCGACTCCTGTTGTGTGGGACGGACGGACTAGACTACATAAAACTTTTTTGTACTTTTTTCATCCGAAAAACAAAGTGTTAATACGCGCACAGTACTGATGTCTACGCACACAAAATAAAGTAATAAAAAATTCCACATGGACACACAATAATAATTTATTGTAAAACAAATTCATGTAGACACGCATTGGGTACAGTTAAAAATCAATAAACGTAATAATTCTAAAACGTATTTATTTTATTCTGATTTTATGAATCTGTGAACAAAAACATAATTTCTCCATACGTAGGTACCTATTATTAATATTATTAATTTATTATATTATGAAACTATTATATTGTATGCATAAACATTAGCGTTATTTAAATTATATACTTTGCGATTTAACTTACAATAATTTCTGCGAACCGATGCCAGTTTAATTTAACTTTTAATGGGCTAAGTTTAAACTTAATTTCCTGGAGTGCAGTTTATACGAACGTGAACGGTATAATCAGTGTTGAAAATCCTTGTATAAATTGTACCTTTTTGTATATTATAATATGATATGTTATGCATGACTTATGTGTTTATATAATTTATATTTTATATGTATTTTAGAAATAATCCTAAAATACATTATTATAATGTTTAAGTATGTTCAAAATGAAAATTTAACAATAAGTTAACGTAATTTTAAAACAAAGTATTGTATTTAAATATTAAGCAAAAAGTGATTTCAATTCACATATAAGTCTATATCTATTTTAAATATTATAGATACAAATAACAATAACTTGTATTGTATAGTATATTTTGCATTAGAATTAAAAATTTAAATTAATAAAATAATAAACATTAAAATTAATTTAAACATTTTTTCGGGAGATTGAGATATTTTGAACGCTTCAATCACTCGGCGTTGTTCCGTTAGATAAATCTATCCTGGCATTGGGTAAATCTAATTTATTGTTATAAAGAAAATAATTTATTATAAATAATATTATAACTTATTATAAATACGTAGAATATACTAATATAGTATTATAGTATTAAGTTTAAACTTCGTTTGAAAGTTTATAGAACTCGTTCGTTTTTATCACTGCCCATTAATGAGATTTAAAATAACAGTTTTTAAACGACTTGAAAATACGCATAATAAAATTTTTTAAGTATTATCGGAATCACATAAAAAAAAACTAAACGATTTAATATTATAATGTTGTGATTTACGAAATCGACCTAAATTCCTTTATTGTTTTCTCTGTAACTATATCATTTATATACTTCCCGGGGTGTCATGTTGAAAGTTCCGCCACGGAAAATCATATATATATTATAGACTTCCGCAATGAGACTTCCGAGTTACAGCCGACTGCTGTGAAAACGTCAACGATACTCGTCATCGACTACTTCCGGGTCCGGGTCTGAACAGTGAACATTGCCGCATTGTCGCATGAATCGTCGGCAACGTATTCACCTTAATATTATACTTACAAGTTACAGATGCGATTTAACACATCCAAACGGTCGTCAACATAGTACAGTGTGATCCCGGAACCGAGAAAAGATTGTATGCGACTCCATTGCAAGAAAATTCTCTAAACAACAAGTATAACAAGTATAATATTATTATTGGTATAGTATAATCGATGATAAAATCGTTTGGTGCAAATATCTCTATGTTCACCACAATATACTTGACCATGTTATATCATAATATTTAACACATCCTACAGTCCTATTCACTTCTTATAAGGAATGGGTTGACCAGTAACAATGTCAGAATGAATACCTATGTATACGGCGGGAACCCACCATATCAAACATAATGCAGTACATTTTTTTTTCGTAAATTATTAGTCTTCGTGAATCTTAAAAAAATTCAAAGCACTATTCCTTGGCACTGTCCGTATGATTACAATACAATAATATCATTGGCTTAAAGTTTTCAAACATTTTTTCAGTTGAAACGTCAATCGAATCCTTTTAATTTATTTTATGGAAACGGCCGATATCACTCGGAGTTACGGACTTTTTTATCAGTATTAATAAGTATTATTTTGCAATTTGCTTTGATGGGACGGCCTTTGGCCTATTAAGAGCACCTGACTGGGCCATTTCTCTCTGAAATAAGTATTATGGTTACGGGATGTAGATTTATATACCCATGCCATACACGAACAATACCCCATAAATACATATAGGAGCGTGTCTGCATGTATTATATAAATGGTTTCCCCTCCCGCTCGAAACGCGAATACCTCTATGGGATGGTTTGCTCTATAATAGTTAGGTTATAATATTATTATCGTTTACTGGACTTGCAGCTACAATAATAATATGTATGCCTCTACACAGGTACAATTTTATAATAAGTAACTACGCGTAGCACTGCATCATTGGCGGTATAAGACGCAGGACACACAGAGGACCGACGGCCAATTACTATTGTTGGTCGTCTAGGCGGTGAAACAATAGCAACGCGTTATAATAATATAAAATAATATTACGAATGTGATTTCGATTTTTTTTTTCTTCTATTTTAATCCGACTTATTAGTACAGCTTCCCATTCATTACTCGTATTAATATTATTTCTATTATTGTTGTACTATTTGTTGTCGTCGTATTATTATTATTATTATTATTATTATTATCGTTATTATTATTATTATTATTATTATTATTATTATTATTATAATGCAAGGAATATACATTTCGGTTTCGTCGCCGTATACACAACGTCGACTTGTGCGCATGCCGACAAAGAGCTGTGTATACCTCCGTGTGCAGGCTGAACTTGAACTCCTTTCAATTATATTAATATAGTTACCCTGTGAACAGTACGATCTCTGTATAGTCTGCCTGTGTGTTCTATCTTACTATACGTCAGCTATATCGTATATTATTGAGTAAAAAGAAAAAAACAACGGTCACCAGTGGGTCTATCATGTCACATTAGCGTGAATGACGAATATTATGAATATAATAAAATATAGTATAACACTGCGTGCTTACTCAATATTCGTAACGTGGAATGCGCACGTGGGTCGCGAGTGGACGAAAAAACCAACAACATATTATTATAATAATATTCTCGACGATAATAATCGTAAAAATACTATAAACAATACAATATTTTATATTAAACAGACGACAAACTATTTATGTATATTATTATTATTATAAGTTTAATAATAAAACGCGAAACGGCCGACATAATATTATATCCAAAAAGAGTTCGTTATAGTGAACTCTTTCCCTATTTAAAAAGATCCGTGGTTAGATATAGAAACAATACGCGCGTTATAAATTCTTTATTGGTCTACCAATATGGTAAGCTATACAATTATTTTAATAACAATTTCTATACTTGTATAATATTATGTTTTAAACATTTCATATTTTACAATTTTTTTTCTCCATACAATGTAGGTATAATCTTGAAAAATCGAATTTATTCTTTAATAATCAAAAGTAGGTACCTTTTGCAGAGTTTAACTGGTGACTCGTGAAGTGGTAAACCGAGGTTATCACTATTCTGAACCATCGTTGGTGATTAAATACTAAAATTTCAAATGTAAAAATATAATTACTCGAAAAGTATCAATACAAAGTGTACATGTCGTGCAAGGACACAATGTGTGTAATTTGGCTTACACCTACATCTTAACTGACTATACATTTATATTTATTTATTACTTCCCTGAAAGAAGATACGGGATTAAAGCTATAACTTATAAGACTCTTCACACTCATCTTTGTCTCAGTTGGTTCCCTAAAGAGTTAGATGGAATTGATGAGACTATATATTGTTTTCTCCATCTATCCTCATGGCCTCTTTTCAAACCGACGTTCAAAACCTGACACCTAGACTACTATAGTTCGGTTCTCCCTCTCGTCCACTTCTTTTTCTTTCTCAGAATGTCCTTAAATTTATGATGTTGATGAAAGCCATCCTTCTGGGTTTGAACTCCGAATATAGAAAGTCTGCTTGGCGGTGTTTTGGGGAGTAGTGTGTAGTGTGGACTCTTAGCCTTTCCCAGTCAATGGAAATAGTGCTAGAAGTACCTGAGTACAGTTTACGACTGGGGGGTGGAAGGTGGTATAGAGAGAAGGCTTGACAACTCACATTTTAATGTTTGGAATCAACCTTATCGTCCAAGCGCCACTGGATTCGTCCAATCAGCGCTACAACCGGATATGGCTGTGGCTAGTTTCGGCCACTAAGACACTAAGATATTTATACCCATTGCCTATAGCCTTTCCATTGCCCAAAGATCACCAGAAGGCTGCTAGTACTCTGTGTATACTCGAAGATCAGCTATCACCTCTATGTCCCATGTCGCAAAAAAGCATTCTTATTCTGGCTGTGGAAGTACCGTTCTCAGACCTCAGCACAAGTATAGACTACGTAAAGAAGTTTGCTGTGCACTACTGTCGTTTGTAAAAACTTATTAGAAGCATCTACTAACGATGTTCCTAACAAAATTTTGAATAAATACTCTACCAAATGTTTTATAATTTAGTTGGTTTTTTTAAACCAAAAAAATCAAACTTTCTACCAATTTGAATGAATATTATATTTTTTGTACTTTACATAATTTCCTTGACTAAATACTTCATAAAATGTTTAACAGTACTTATTTGATTCAATTCAAATATAAAATTTGAATAGTTTAGTACGGTTGTGCCGGTTTAAATACAATTTGTAAGGTTGATTTTAATTTGGTTCGTTCTCAAAAAACAAGGTTTATAAGTTATAACACCCCACTCACCTCTATTCACAATATAGTACCTACCTGCAACAGAAAATATGTTTTGAAATCTTAAAAGTTTTGGGACATTATTACATCAAAAGAAATCCAATATTATTTGAGTATAAAACTATATTAGTTATTTAATACAGTTCATAGGTACCGGTAAACAAGGAGTTGGACACACTCAATGCCGTTAATATACAATGGAATGTCTCTTATTAAATCCCATAACCTTATGGTATATCAATTATCATATACCCATAGTATTTATAAATTATAATGTATATATAATATGCGTGCGTGTTGACATTTAAATCCAAAAGCTTCGTTGCAACGCGACGTTACGCACAATTAAGTCACTAAATATAATATGGTATCTAAATAAATAAAGTATAAGCTGACCGTTAGTTACAAAATTAATTTCATCGTTTTTAACACGCCAGCAATAATACCCTGATGTGTTTGGTCCTCGTTTCTTATAGGACTGATTTTATACCATGCGCCGCTTGGTGTAGTATTACGCGTACGATGATGCTCTGAGAGATCCATTTGCATTCTTAAATTCTTAACACATATATATATATATATATAATATGTATATATACTTATTTTTTATTGTCACTCGAAATCAGATAAGAAATTATCAATGGGAATATATCACAACATCGTCGCGCGGGGCAACCTTCCTCGAGCTTCCTGGTAAAACGGATAAAATAATAACGAACCGAAATGAAAGTAAAATTGTAAAAAAAAAATAAAAACATCATTTAATATTACTCACGATACCAGTCTTATAGTCAAGGATAAACGGTCTATATATTAAATACGCACAGGAATGAAATATATAATAGGTAACGCGTAAAGTTTCCTATCCAGTCTAAAATGCTCGCAGCAAAATAACTATATTATAAGATAATATAATGCGATTCGCATTTAATGAAACAAAACGCGGAAAGGGTTACGTTGAAAATAAATTCAACGTGTCCGGTGTTTTAATTTGCTCATTAATTTTGTACTTGAGTAAATTACGGTTTTTAATGCTATTATAGCGGTGATCATTTTAATGTAATTTTTACTTTCTACAAAAATTAACTGTAGGTACCTACGACGCACGCATAGGTCACGTGAATTACGTTTGTAATTTTGTCCTACATTCCTGCAGACACACGCTGTTATTATTAAGTTAAGATTAATATTCATTTTTTATTTAGATACTGATCTCGGCGAGAACTATGATAGGAATGTCACAATGATGGACGCATGTGTGTGAAAACAGTTATGAAAACTCACTACTGTTGGTATTTCTTTTAAAGAATCTTTAATTTAGTGATATAAGTATAGTTATTAAGTCATAACAATTTATAAGTGTATTTTGATATTATATCAATATATAAAATTAAACAAAATAATAATAGGTACATAGATTAAAGTGAGTGGTGACGCTATTCGGTTTCACTAGCAGTATATTATAATATTATAATATGGGTATGACAATTAATAGTATGTTATAATTTCCTGACATCAAAATATTAACAAAACGAAAATCAAAATATCTAAGACATAATATATTGTTTTATTATACGTGCAGTACTTAAGTATAGCTGGTATATCACCTTTAAAATTAAATATTGTGTCGTACATTTAACTAGGTAAAGTTATTTGTTTGGTAGTTAACATAATATCCGTATAGCAGATCAGACAAAGTGTTATAGCTTATAGGATTTATAAATTCAAAATTCACAACATAACATTGTTGTTACTTAGTAATATATATTATAATTTATAGGTACAAGCACGTATGCACTACATGAAAGTTTAAGCATACCTAACCTTTAGTGGACGGTGGGTAGTTCATATTCAATGATAATAATTATACGAGCATAAACTGATTTATTATATGAATAATTTAAACTCGATCTATGGATATTATAAATATTACAAAAATTAAAAAAGTTGTATCTTTTTTAAATTAAAAATTACAGCGTATGCGCATATAAACTATTTATACGTCGTGTATACTGTATAGGTAGATTTTAGTGTATATTATAATTTATTATTTCTGTTATTATAGCAAAACATTAATAAGATCAAACGAAATTGGTTTTTCTCTTAAAAGGAAGGTAGCTTAAGTATTCGATTTTATTTTTAAAATATTGATTATTAATAATAATTGTTTGATGTCCTAATCAAAAATTATTTTAGATCATTTCATATCAAATTAAATTACATCAATCCGATAAATTTCAATTAATAATTAATAATATATAATATATATATACAATATACTCGATTGGGGACATTGGGGTGGTGTAAAATAAAAAGAGGACATTTCTACAAATTATTGTCCAATGATAGACAACCGATATATGTATATAGTATAACTGTTTACATAAATTAGAGGAATTCGAAAATTATCACTAATAAACATCCATATAAAAAGAGGACTTATTATAGTCACCTTTTATACTCAATTGACAAAAATGAAACCATTAAGCGCACTTAAATAATAATATATCAAAAATAATTATTGATGTTCACCATAAATGATATGAAAACCAATAAAATACATTTTCTAACATTATTATTTTAATAATCTATATAATATATAATATAATAATTAATGTTTTACTGAAGGGATGGACCGATTTGGATGACATTTTTTGCGTGTGTTTGAGTAGTTCCCGGAATGATATGGATTCACAATTGGATCCGGTAGGTCCAACCCGGGGAGGTACTCAAAACAGGGATTTTTAGATTTACGATGGAAATTGTTGTTTATAAATAATGGTTGCCATTGGTTATAGGAGAAATAATTAGTAGAAATTAGTATTGATTAACTATTGGTTAATCGGGCCGATCAAGTACAAGCTTGCATCAAATCGAATTTTACAACAATGCCTACCAATATGGTTGAGGACTTGAGGTGCACTTGCTGCTGCGAGTTACACACAATAGGAGTTGAACAATCCGAACGTTTTTAAGAGTTTGTATTTTTCACGGACAACAAAGTGCGCCGGATCAGCTAGTGTATAAATATGAGTGACCAATATTTATCAATAATTAATCATTTGGTTAATTTTGATTAAATGGGTGTATAATACAGTTACTATAGGTACACACAATTTCTGTACCATTGGGCATTGGGTATAGATACATTTATTTTAATGTAATGTTGTTATAATATTATGTTCCCATTGAACATCTATAGATCATTGAAACCGGTTTTTAGCTTGTATATATAGGTGTCTTTTTAAAAAAGCTGCATAATCTTAATGTATCAAATTCTATGTTGTGCCTTATAAGTTATAATTGACTTTAACCGATGCGACGGAATACAAATTACAATGACAAAAGCGGATGCGAATGTCACGTTACTCTATATCTATATGGGCTGTATAATATGGATGCATGCAAAACTGTGAGGTCATTGTTTATAGTCAATTTTATTTATACTGAATGGCTGAATAGTATAGGTGACATCATTGTCTTAAACCAACCTATACCGCATCTGAATATCAGTTATACTAATAATTGGTTGGCTATTATTTATATTTCTGCGGGGTAGCTTTATGTTTTTATCGTGTAAAATATACAAATTGCCTTACAAAGTTATATTTATATAATATTAAGTTGTTCGGTTAGGATGTATTAGGAATGTATAAAATAATATAATATATTAAACAATGTATGCCCGTAATGTTTCCAGCCAGTCGCCAGATATTATATTATATTGCGTGTTGCAGGATTGAGGTTCTCGATATTCAAATATAATATAATCATTGATTTATTTACATGAGCCGACCACATAATTCTACTTCTACACCTTAAATTATCAACATTTTTATCGCTGTAGTCATATATTATGGGTGGCACGATGACTGTGACATCATGATCCTCCTCCACCCTATAAAATATAATTACACCGTAATAATATTACACATTAATGTTATATAAATCGTATAACTATATAATATTTAAGGCTACAAGTTATAATGTCGTCATGTAAGGTTAGCCCATGCAGGTATTTACAATAGGTAACATATAATAATTTACTTATAATATTAGGAATATTCTATACAAACCTGCTATAGGTACAAAGCGACAATAAATGCATAAACTTTTTTTTTGTTAATATTATAATATTATTATTATGTATATGAAATACAATGAATAAACAGAGAACCATATCGTACACCACCTATAAGTAAAGTATATCGTATTTATTAATATTTATTATAGGTACCTACCTACAGCAATATAATAGTAATATCATATCTACCTACCTTTATATTCTAGCTACCGTCTATATTATAAGTTTCTAGATCGTTGTCATCCGTTCTGTAATGAAAACCTTCGGTATTAATGTATTATTCATAAATCATAATACCATATATTTCGTAATCAAAGTTGACTGTACTACCTGAGCATATACTTTTTACATTTCTCAGTTTACCCGTTTGAAATCTGATGTTTGCTGCATTCATACGATACCTAAACGCAGTATTTTTTTACAATTAAATCTACTCTTGTTCATGAGAACATATTTTTTCATACGATATCTTCTAAGTACCGACAGTATTAATAATACATCGCAATGCTGCAGCAAACTATATATCGATCAAGTACGAAAACAAAAACGAATCGAATATTATAATAATTTTGTGTCGCGTAGGTGAAGATTATTATTTTGCACGCATAAGACGTATTCGATAGACATTTTTCATTAAATGTGCATGCGAGAAATAATTAAATTTATTGTATTATTACATCGTTCCAAAATGTTAAGTGTTCAACAGTGTATTTACGACAGATATGCATACTTTTTTTTAGTGCGCCATGTAAACCATGATAACTGGATTATCTGCATTGGAATTGGCAATAACAGAGCTATAAAAAAAAAAAACCCGTGTTATCGGTCCGTAAGTCCTTGGTATTCAAACCGACGCCCACTCTTTACTCAGGGCGAGGGTTTCATTATAATATACGCTGTAACTGCAACGATGTTATTAAAGGGTATTAAAGTAATTTTGCAACAAACATAAATATCATAAAAATATTAAACAATGTTTACCGGTATTATCAGTGCATGTATACATTTGTACATCATAGTTATATCAGTACAAAATGTGTGTTTAATTATTTTTCATATAAGGTTAGTATTTAAAACTGAATTCAACGCTTTACACGATAAGTAGGTATAATACCATAGTAAGTAATGAAAATTATTGTAATTTCCTTTATTTCTATCGGATTTCTGTGTAAACATAGTAAATACTAAGTTTTGTTATATTTCGAACAAACACTCTGATTTAGACCCTTCCAAAATGTAGTTATTGTATTAAATACTTTATCCGCAACTAATTCATTCATATTTATGTCTTCAATAATCGAGCATAATAAGACATACGTATACTTGGGTAGGCATGCTATAATAGTATTAAGAACGTAAGGGGACTGCAGTCACTATACAAACAAGATGGTACTTAGACATAATATCGATATTTTACTGACAAAACTGTAGGACATTTTTTGGACAGATTTTAATTTCGATTCACTTACAAATTTGGATACTATGTTTCAGTCAAACAAATTTTTAATATATATTTTTTAAACATATTAATGAACGAACAAATTGTGTTCTCTGTATAAATAATAATTGTTAACTATATTATAACATAAACAGTTTTTGGAACATGGAAAATCGCTTCGATTAAAACGTTGTAAACTACTATTGTTAACGAATCAAAATATGTTTCCCAAATTAAAATCCATCCTATCTTTGTCCCTACTGTTTCGTCAGGCGGTGATAAAATTATATTTTATAATATCGTTTTGAGTGGCTTGAAAATAGTGACCATAATGGCATAATATACATACTCATTGAATGTGCAAGTGCCTGCGCGTACGGAAGTGCACCGATTAAAACCCATTCATACGAGCGATACAATTTTGAATTTTCCCATCACACAACACACACAATCACATACACTTATGTTATTTTAGATATGCCTATTTGTTACACACTTATAATCATTTATAGGTAGGTACCTATTGGCTATTTGTCACACACTTATATTATGTTCGTTTTTAATGTTCCACGTATCTATTTGTCACGAGTTATCGTCATCGCATTGATGTCGTGAAAATGTTCCTATATTTTTCTCCTTTATGACAAGGCCAACGGCCGACCCCTTCAACTTGAAACTTTTATACAAAAAATATAATAACATTAACACAAATTGTCTGTACCTAGATTGTTGTATTATAATATACGAATCGTGTGTGAATGTGTGATCGCATTTGTGTGCAAACCGTAAGTAGGCGACCACGTATACCATAAATGCAAATGCGGTTTTATTTCAAACCGTCGTCAATATACGCCTCCCGCATTCTGCGCGTATTCCAGATACCGGTCCCGCGCGTTAGATGTTGGTATTTTGTCTAACAACAATCCCGCATAAAAAACACGCATTTATCAACGACGGATGTTTCACTTTATATTCCACAACTTCATAATGATAACATGAAATACAAATTGTGTCATGTGAATTCTCAGATCGGTGTATTCAGCATAAATCGGCGTTTGATGATCGCACGGTTCACGAGATAAGACGACAAATTGTATAATGTATAATACACTATATTATAATATTATAGCATACACAATATAATAGATCTATTGAGTTGAAAATATGATTTATGTGCATTAAATGTGTAAATAGTAAATAGCTCAATGGCTGACGATTATGTCATTATTATAATATTATGTCAATGTATATTGTGCATATTTTTTGTACAATGATTGTCAATTATTTAACGAATCTCTACACCACCTTTTTATGTTATATTGTAATGATAAGCTGATATTATACAGATTTATTGGTTTACTTATATTTCAAATAATTTTTAATTTTAACTTAAAATTATAATACTCACTGAAATAGTATTTCGTGTACAAAACCAAATGTATACATTTAAAAATAGTTATTCATTCATAAACTGCAGTTCCCTACTGTATTTTTAAAATGTAGGTCTAAGATGATAACAAGCTAATGTTTTCACTGTAATAGAACAACGTGATAACTGGTAGATTATGTTTAAGTTGATTCATGAAATAATACATACTTTGTACTCATATATTGCCGTACCTATTCCATGAATAGGTACACCATAGGTATGTGAGTCATAAAAACTTTAACGTATTTTGTTGAGTCCCTACTTCAACTTAATGATGTTTTTCTTAAAAAAGCTATACACATATACTACTACTACCAGGTGCAAAGTAATTTAATATTATAATAGTGTAGTAATAT
The DNA here is from genome assembly GCF_019925205.1 of Metopolophium dirhodum. Taxonomy (NCBI): domain Eukaryota; kingdom Metazoa; phylum Arthropoda; class Insecta; order Hemiptera; family Aphididae; genus Metopolophium; species Metopolophium dirhodum. Next base: position 36,695,936 of record NC_083562.1, read on the forward strand.
AAAAACTGCAAAAATATAGTTTAATTTATCATAAATTATTTGAAGGAATCTAATATTTACTACTTTTCTATTAAAAACAATTGCTGTGTAGGTAATAAAATGGTAATAAGATTAATCAAACTATTAAATAATATAGAATTATATTTTGAAAACATTAATGTAATCATGTCGTATTAATTATTATTATACAATATTATAATTTTTACTATCATATAATTAAGTACTGACAATTTAATTTAAATAAATTAAAGATAAAAATAAGAATAAAGTTACAAATCACAATAATAAGAATATACAATTGATCAGTTAAGTAGGTACATTAAAATAAATCCCTATTATATAAAACGTATTATTATTATTAAAACTGCAATGCATTTTTAAAGATAATTCATTTTTCTTTTTCTATTTAATTACGTTTTAATTAAGTAAGTAATGCTAATTATTATTATCAAAAAATATAGTTTCGAGAAAGAACAACCAAATAGAGATTTGAATTCATTGAATGAAGTCGTACGTATACACTTCAAAATCTATATTTGGTTCGATGAATATAATACCATTGCGTCGGAGGTATTATTTAGGTTAAAATTTCTTTTAAAAAAATGTACTGTGGTAAAACCTAGAATTATTACTAGCAATGATAGCAATAATCTATTTGTGTGTTTACGACTGTTTTTTGTACCATAAGCATTTCTTTCATAATGTCACACCAATACCTACTATTGTCATGTTAAATATAGTTATAATATGTATACCATACCTTATGGCTTATATTATACTAAAAACAGTGTGCACCTATCAGTATACAGTATACGCATAAGATCATTTCATTCATCATCCATACTGACCATGAACTATAGAGAAATTCAATTTCCATGAGAAAAGTATAGACTAAATACATTTTGAATATTTAAATAATTAAAGAAGAAAATTAAAAATGTTTGTATATGATAACTTTTGTATGAATCCAAATTCCAAATCAGCTAGTTTGTTTTGATTGGAAAAACAGTCGAACGTGATAATGCAACTATACAATAGTACCTATAGATGTTGTGAAAATATACCTTTTCTGTGTGAACGCTAAAGTGATTTTGAAATTAAAGTGCTCATAATCCTCATATAATATTTTCTCTCTAAACCTTTAGTAAGTTGAAAGATCCAACATTGGACGCAAATCGGAAAAACTAAGAAAAAAATCCAGGATGCAATTACACCGGTTTTGGTATTTATAATATTGGGACGCAACTATTATATAGTACTTAACAAGTGGTTTAAAATGGTCTTTGTTGGTTAGGAAGAGTTCAAAAGAAAGGTAATAATATTACTATATAGTAAATATATCGCAGTATATTGTGGGCCACAAAATTACGCTCGAGTAAAAAATAAGAATGAATTAAGTTTTTAGTGTCCGTATGAAGTATGAAGCCTCGCTACAGATTTTAAACTTGAAAATGATTGATTGGATGATAATTGACTTTGGTGTTGGCATAAGTTATCGTCATACCTATCCAAATTTAATTACAATTGTATAATCTATTCTCGTTTTATTTTGACGTATCAATCTTCAACTCGTTATTTAAAATTTTTTTTTAAAGTGACCAAGTCATGTGATATATCGAGCTTAGGATATAGCACGTTATAATATATCGGTGTATGTTATTTATTTATTTTTTAGATGTTGTAGGATTAGCAGATTTGATTAAGATTAATTTTCTCTTTTCTGCACTAGACAGCCGCAAGTCAAGTTAGAAATATCTTATTATATTATAATAGTATGTTATATCATTATATGTACAGGATATGTATAGGTACGTATAAAACCTACAACATTATAGTTTGCCACAAAAAAAAAAAAATAATAATAATAATATGGCAATTATAATTAGTATTTTTAACTACTTTTAAATGTAGGTTGAAGTTTAACAACATCTTAGCAGTTATCTTCAATTAAAATTATATAGGAAAACATATTTAGGATTACCTGATAACCATATATTATACAAATATTTAAGAAAATATACGTAAATATAGATTTATAGTGTATGATAAATTTAATTAAGGTAATATATATTATTATGTTTTTGAACGATTCATTTATCTGATGTACGTGAAGCTGCAATGGCTTCGTTAAGTCTAGAAACCATCTGTTATTCTGTTATTATCTAATTAAATGAATGAAATGCTAACCTTTAGACCCTGTAATCAATTTATTGAGTGTGAATCATATCATTACATTGATTTGTCTATTTTCACTTTTCAGTGTTTCATAAGACTCTGGATAGTTGTCTGTATAGTTAAACACACAAAAAAAATGGATACGGTATACCTATACATTATTGTAAAACGTTTGCGTAAAAATTATATATCAAGAAGTCAAACTTAATAATAGTGTACCTACCTATAATATGGCTATATATGTAGGTAATATGTGTGATAAAAATTGTATTTAAATTTAAGGTGCCACGGCATTAATAATATTTACTATTGCTTTCAGGATAATAGCGTGGAACATTAACTGAACAGTACCTAAACATTAAATTTTTATGGTAAATGTAAATAAAGTATTTAAGTGTCGGAATTTAAATACATTCATAATTATTGCGCGAGTACCTATAGTACCTAACCTATAATCAATAAAATAGCTGAAGTACAATTTTTCGGTATTAAATAAACATTTTATCGAATACCTATAATTTTTTTGTTGGTTTAATTTAGTTTTATATCATATTATAATGCAGTCACCAATCAGCATGTTTTTTTTTGTTCAGAGGAGCATAATAAATAGGTAGTTTACTAAAAATAATTTTTTATTGTTAATTGAATTCTGAATTTTATTTATCTATGATCTATCAACAGTTAAGTTTGTTCTTGACACTCTTAAATATGTATGGTAAAAAAAAAGTTAGCGTGCATTACACAATTTATCATGTTCTGTCTGGTCTATGTAGTATGTTGTATACTTGTATGTATACACTATACACACCACACGCTCCGCGATCGTCGCTAAAGGAGGATTTCCACTAGATACGTGTACGTGCATAAAAATACTTTTCTGTGATTGGTTGGTATACACGGTAAGCTTTTGGTACACCAGAGTGTTATACGTTCTTACATGCTTGGCCATTTATACCATGAAGTTCGATTCAGTTGAACTTTTCACGTGTACATGGCTCTATATTGATAACATAAGAATATATGAGGTAACTAATACCTAAGTTACCAATCCTAACCGATCCAACCCATCTATACCGATTATATTACTATTTCCTAACCTAACCTGTGGTATAAGATGGACAGATGGTACTATAATACAATGTTATGCTTTGAGGGGGGGGTTCACACTTACACCGTGTCGTGTCGTGTCGTGTTGTGTCTAGTTTTTATGATCGTGTGATCACATTTATCACGATCATCATCGTTTCGTGGGTTTTATACCAAAATACAATACCAACGATACCAAAATTATTATCAATTCCAGTAAATGTTATTATTTTTTTAGTTATCATTTTTCTGCACTTAATCTGTAACCCCACAGCCAAAAGTTGAATATATTCAACTATGCGGTATCGTTTGGTTACTGTGGTATCGTGTGATAAAATTATGATATACCGTATGGTAAACCTCAATAGAACCACACGGTTCTGCCAATCAGAAAATTTTTCACACGACTCGACACGACACGGTGTAAGTGTGATCCCCCTCTAAGCATTAATTATTATTTTATAATATTGCAGAGGTTACCTGATATATTGTATGAGAAACAAAATATAACAAACCAAATACTATTATATTCAGTTTTCTCTCTGAATATAGTTATAATATTATTTACTTTAAAATAGACTCGGTAAAACAATATTGTGAATTGACAATGCAAAATTTCATTGGTATTTGAAAGTATTTTTTAAAATATTTGAACATGGGATATTTTAAAACTATTTTAAGTATTTTTCATATATTTAGGTACCTATGTGTACCAATGTCTGCTCAAATGCATTTGTTTATTCACATAACGTTTATTGCTTTATTGACTATAATCTGTTGTATAGTGGTACAGTACTTTATACTTAAGTAAATATAATAAATTCATTATTTTACCGCATTTTCACAGAGCCACAATGTAACCCTTTAAAATTCCTATAACATTTCCAAACGATCTGTTCCGATTTCGAAGAAGAACATGCGACAAAATAGTAGACATAAGTATTTCAAAACCGATCGTTCAAATCTACAAATTGTACGATTAATTATTACTTAAATAAAATTTAAATAACATCGTTTTTTAGAAATAATATATTGATATATGTTTATTTACACCTCGTAATATACCTGACCTAGGCGTATAGGAGCATCTACTATCATCATGTTTTAGGTGTGGCAATCATATATTTGTTCTTTACTATCTGTGTGGACATTTCCCCTACACCCTTCTACTAAGTTGGTATATTTGCTAACGACTAGTAATAATTAATTATTTAATTTATATATACAGTGTGATTACCCCTGTTTTTCTTCAACGATGCAGTTATTTCAAAATCTGATTTTTGGAATTTTTAAATATGCTGCAGAAAGATCATATTATCAAATTCTCGAGATTTTTTGTCCTCCTCAAGAGTTCTGCGGTATTTACGTTCTATAAAGTATAAATATTAGTTTTTGAATAACTTTACTGCATTATTCAAGAGGAAAAGGGGGGTGAGCATGTTTGGTGAATAGTATATAATATTATTATAGCGCGTGTACCTATGTTATATAGGTATACGGCTATATACTTTATAATATATACTGTATTTGAAATTTCACGACAGTTTAGCCTTTTTCTCGTTCGTGGTAATTGGCAGGAGAGGAAAAAATGTGCGAGTGCCTATTATAAGCTACGACAAATTTTAGGGATGCCAAATTGAAAAATTATGTTTTATTATAAGTTTATACGAAATATTTCGAATTTTGCGCGGGTCGATGCAATACATTTATCGCGGTGACAGTAATATTACGATATCATCGACATAAATTGGTGATATAGGTATTATAAATCGTTGCACCTTCTACAGCCGCGCGATGGAGCCAGAGATCGCGCCAATTTTTCTTGGCCTCTACGCCACCACGGATACCGCTGTTGCGGTATAGAGTGGGGATATCACCGGCGAGCGTTGTGCGCGCGTGTGTCGCACATAGAATATATAGGTACCGCCGACCACGACCACGACCACGAGACTGGTTTCCCACTCGCCCGGCTGTTGGTATACCGAACGCCCGTCAGTTGCCCGTTGTGCGTGCGGCACGAAGTGTAATACGGATCGTATACTAATCATTTATTTTACATAATATTTGGGTTTACGACTGTATACGATACACCGTTCGTCGTGTTCGACACTGTCGTCGTTGTCGTTGTGTATTATTTTTTTTTTTCGACAACTAACGTTCTTAACGATTTTTTTCCTCGCGTGTGACGTGCGAAACTTACGCGTATGTAGCAGATTTCCGCCGGACTCGTCTGCCCATAAACATAACGTCATGATATATCTACGGACAGCACGTCGGACGGTACGATAACGGTAAGTCAATACAATTTATAATATAAAATTATCAGCTATTCGGAAGGAATACTATAAACCCTTTCATTCGTCGTACGGATCGGCCCGCATAGTAGTTTATACTCTTCGCGTGACTCTTCGAGAAAACAAAAATAATGTTAGACGCTTTTATTAAGACGACCCGCAGCATCGACGCATCGTTCGAATTCAATTCAGAATAATTCAGAATAATTTATGTAATTTAAAATAAAAAAATAGTATATTATATTTTGTGAATCATATTGTATAGGTACCTATAAAATTAAGTACTATGATGGTCAGCTGTGATGCGTGTTTGGGGTTCAAATAATTTAAAATTGTAAGTCACGGTTCGACTTTATAAAAAGCTACGTTGACGGCGTCGTAATATCGTGTGAAATATGTAAATTTCGGTGTAACACACAAGTTTAGTGTATGAACAGTACATACATAATGCACTGTAATTTAAAAAAAATGCAATTTATAATCTGCCGATGCTCGCACATATATACACTATTTTTTTATTGCGGTTATATTATAATATTATACCCAATGTCCTCGAATATAGTCGAATGGATTATTTGACATGGCCTGAGTGTGCATGCCGCACATCACGTTCCCTCTTCCCCCCCTCCTACCGATGGGTAGATAATTTTCTTCCACTACACGTTTCATAATATGTTTTATCCTCGGTTTTATCCGAGTACGGAGGTGGGTAGGTACTTAGGTATTACAAATCATTTTTTATTAATATTACATTTTTATTATCTTTTAAAAAAAAAAATGTTATTATAAAAAAAAAATTGTAAATCTTAGTCGTCAAAAGAAATACAACGGAATCCGTCCGTAACAATATTATATTAATACATTTTGAAGATATTATTCACTGCGTGCAGTGTTTAGTGTTTACAAACTAATAGCACCGCGTGTATACTGTATACATATAATTTTATTTTACGTCGTGGTTTTTTGAGGATGTTAACAAACTGGATTATAAGGTTTATAATTAATGAATGAGATTTTGTCCTGAACATGCCTAAGTCATTTGCATAATAAATCATTTTGTTGTTTGGTTTCATCGTGTTTTTAAGAAATGCATTCTTCGAGAAAATATAAAATAAATAACTACATTTTATTTATTTTGTGAAATTTAATTATAAACGAGGTTGTAATATATAAGACGTTTTAATACTAAATAGTTCAATAAGGAGATCCTATTACATATTACTATAATCGTCTATCCAAACACAACATGTTTTAAAAGTTAAATATTCTTTTATTAATTTTAATTTGTACGTAAAAAAGTTAGATTTGATGACTTTTTGTGTTAGAATAGAAAAAATGTGTTGATATATTATTATGTTGTACATTTTGAATACGATATATTCGTAATTTTACGGAGTCTTTTAAATGGCGTGTGACAAAATTGGTGGGAATGCATAAGAACTCGCCATTTTAGCGTATATTTTATTTATTTCAATCTTTGACTTGCGTGTTTTTGTTTCTTTTTTAAAAATATATACCTACGTTAAAAACCATTTGTTTAGTCCAAAACGTAGATAAACACATCAGAGTCGATAAAATGCCGTGATCAGAACAAAAGTTATTTACTATGACCAAAAATTAAATTAAATATTTACCGACATTTTTGAAGGAGTAAAAAAAATATAACAGTGTTGTAAAGCCTTGTACGTGGTAAATACCCAAAATATTTCCCTACCCGTGGGATATAGTATTATTTACCAGCGATACGTAAGTATGCATAATAATACCTATATACAATTGCCGTTTCACCCCTGCAGTGATCCAATCACAACAGTGACCTAACCAACGTGTGACTGTTTCTTTTCTTCACTCCTTTGGTGGTAATATTTTGGCGTCTGTCTTTGTTCTCATTCAAATATGCCAAACACATGGCCCATATTATAATGTCTTCTCTTGTCCGATTCCCGCCATGTCTCACCCCAATTTTCTCCACGTCTCAGATTATCTTCAGTCTCACCGAACAAAATAAATCGTGTGCCGCTGTAGTCGTTTTATTACGGAGAGTTTCAAGCTGGGATGTGTTTATATTTTGAGCTCTAATAAAATTTAAAATATTGCAACCTTTCGTGCTTATTTTCTATAGTATAGATTGAGAATGAATATATATTTTAAAAAAAACGAATATAATTACTTGCAGGTCGTATGATATATTGATATAATGTCTCGTATAATGTATACTGAATGTCTATAATATTTTATTAAATGTAGATACTATTCGTTTAATCGTTTATATGTACGTCCTAATAGTAATAATTGTATACAAACAATTTTTTAGACGATATTATGTTTATTTAAGTGCAATATAAAAAAATAACAATCTATAGTTTACATTTTATATTTTTACGATTATCGATTTTTATTTCGTAGAAATTTTTTTAGGTCACCAAATTTCAGTTGTCTTATGTTTTATTGATTTTTTTCAAATTAAAAATAAAATATTTATATAGTGACAACTGCTTACAAAACCGTAAACAATTAATAAATTACATTAATAATTTATACACGTATAAATTAAAATAATATTTTTAAATACATAATATAATATTATACTGTATAATATATCGATTTAATATGTATATATTTGAGTATTTAACTTCTAAACTAACCTTTAATACTGAAATACAATAATATTCAAAACGCGTATACGTATATCTACTAAATACCGTAAAAATTAAAAAAAATAAATGTCAGAAGTGGACGTAAATGTATCCAATGTGTTGTTTTTGTGCACATTTCACAACTGCATAATCTTGTTTTGTATTTTGATTGTAATTTCTACGAGAGTCATAATGGGTGGCTTCTCTTTTTGAAGTTTGTTTTTTTATTTATGTATTTATGTTTTTTTTAATAATATACCTATAATGTATCTTACCTCTATGTATCCAATACACTTTTATCGGCCTTATAGATTGTATATTTATTTAACAGATATATATTATATATATATATAAGAAAAATAGTTTGTACCAGCAAGATTGAAAAAAGTTTTATGTATACGCCAACATAAAAATCCTAATCATTTTAAATCATCATAATATTATGTATGACATCTCGAATTTTTATTTCATCGAGGCTCAGGGTGATCCTACTTCCTAGAGTCCTAGTCTGGAGGTATATACTATATTATAGATTATACATACCTACGACCTATACCGAACCACCTCCATCACTAGCGAAGGCAACACCCCGGTATAGTTAAAGTCTAAAGACCAACGGGTCGTCCTTAAAGCAAAACAAAGCAATGACCTATACGTGCTTTTGAGAGAAGCCAACTCTGACTTTAACGAGGACTTTAACTATAGTAGTGTGGTTTTGTGATAAATAATAATAATCAACATAATTAAAAAAACATGACATTTATTCACACTTTTCTATAATAATACCTACTTCTTTTTTCTTTGCGTTTCTAGAAACTGTTGATAAAACCGAAAATTACTCGTTCAATAAGTAGGTAAGTACAGTAAGTACTGTACCCATAACCCATAATTGATATCTGCTCAGTGATCACTATTCACTATAATATGGTGGTGCTACAGTGAGTGTTACACAAACATTCTTAAATATATTTTTACCCACAAAAGTCTTTAAAGAAAAAAATATGTAGGTATATCGTAGAACCAATACATTCCTTGCATCAACATCACTGAGCATTTTCTATAATATTAATACAAAACAGCAGGTTTGCACCAAGGTCAGTCTTTTTTGAAGAATTTATAGGGGCGCCGCCGATGTTTTTGTGAAAAAAGACAGTCATATAAATATAAAATTTCCACCAGGATTTCGACTAATATGTCATATTTTACAATGTACCTACAAGTGTACAACAGTTACCTAACACGTTTTTGTATAAACTTGTTACCATTGGGAGGATCCTTCCTTTCCCGTATTTTTATGTTCATTATTCTTAATAATTCATATTATTCATTCGTTTGTTTGCTTACCTCCTACTTATTGTGTGGCTGTTGTATTTAGAATACTACAGTATTTGTACACTATATATATTGACATTGAAAAATAATAAGTTAGAGGATTAAAAAATATATACATTTCCCTAATAATCGCAAATAGGCAAGATTCTCAAGAGAGCTTTAGTCCCCTGATATTTTTATATAATTAAGTATAGAATAACCATGTTGGAGAAAAGTAGGAGAAATTTATTAAGTATACCTATGTACTTTAAGATAATATATTATAATTGTAAATTGTTCTTGTTTTGTCTGAGGTATTGGATAGGATCGTTAATGTTTTGAAGGCCTCCAGGCTCCTGAGCTCAAATGGAAGTGTTAGCAGCATTGCTAATAATTTATAATGATATTGTTTGAATATAATATGTATTATTATTCAAATATCGAAATTTTTATTCCATAATGGCATATTAAATATTAATTTTTTTGGTATTATAATTTGTAATAGATATAATATATATTTTAATTTTACGGGAAAGAATTTCGCTATGCTGCATTACGCATATTATGTTTTATACAGCCATAATCTTCATTGGAATTCTATTAATATTTAACTAATTTTATAAACGTCACAACTAGGAATATGGTTGTAACTGTTCGCCTGTATAGGATTTAAAATTGCGTGCTTACTGTTTAAGATTAGTTATTAAATAATACTTATACAGTTTTATCATATTTGTCTATTATAGATACGTACTAATTTTTTTTTGTGTGGCATAAGGTGACAATATTTTAGTATTTTACATTTTTACCATTACCTACAAATAGTAATAACTATATGATGTAATAAATATGTTTTTTTCTATATAGACTGGTAGCTATCGATGTCAATAAAATGACTACGCGATAAAATGTGGAATAAACTTTTAAACTGGCTGAACCAGCTATGGCATAGGTAGGTATGCTGAATAATATTGGCAATACGTACATATTATGCTGTTTATGTATGGCACAGTTATAAGTCTCCTATAAAGTGTTAACCCGTTAATCTCAGGCAACGGAATTCGTTATAGTAGTTTATTTTTGCTTTTAATCGTATACAACAGGAAATTTGTTTTTTCCTTCATCGCGAATCCACGTCAGTATAATAATATTGCAAGCCATTACCTACATGCTCACATCGAGTGTTTCAGAAACGGAAGTAAGAAAAGGTTGGAAACTGCGGTGTGCACAATTAGTGTGGCCAGTGGTATCTACGTATAATTATTATTATGAACACTTTATGAAACACTCAAACACCGGGTAATAATGTAATTTTCATCCCAACCATACACGACGTATATAATATCTGTGCGCACGTACCTACCTATACCTATAATAAGAACTCGGTTAGTTTCGTTTCCTGTTGTCGTTTTTAGAAATAGGGTTATACGCGTGTAAGATTATGTATATATCGTACATAAATACAAAATACAAAATATATTACAATCACCGAAAATAAAAATATAATATACGCGGGCACAATACGCTTCGCGTTGGCCCGGTGCAGTCGGACACGTGCGCGCGCGCGTATGGCATAATAATAATACTATTATATTGTTATGGATGGAAGAGAAAGAATATTATGAAGAGTGACGGAGAGGAGAGTTGATGGAAGAGAAATGAACGAGGAAATACACGTGCCCGTCGTCTGTTGTGCCGATCGGCGGTAATATAGTGGCGGCGGCGACATTGTCGGCGAGTGGGAGTCAGCCGGCCAGCAGATGTGCTGCAGTCTAAGGAATATTATTTAGGTACGTTGTAGAAAAAAAAGAAAAAGTCCCGCCAAAATGTTAATGTTTGTGTAACACTAGTGGTGGTGGTTCGGTCGTGGCGGTGCAATGGTACTATACGTCAGATAAAACGTTTTTAATGATTATTTAATTTTTCGAACCCGGTCGGCCGTGAAATCGAGTCGTCTATTTGAAAAAAAATATGTCTTAAACGATGTGGTATAATATAATATTATAAAATATGAATAGTAATATAATACGTATCACGTGTTTTTTTAATATGACTGTGAATAGTGATGATTAAAATTTAAAATTAAACTGTCGCAATAATTACTTTTCACTTTTGCCTTTTTCTATTTATTTATTACGATTGTCGTTAAAATATATTATATTATATTTATTTATCATAATATATTTTTTTATATTCTTGGTACATCATCAACAACTAAGGTTATTAGCTTACAACGATAATAATATTAGCTACATATGAATGAGTACATTGAATTTCCTAGATCGAGTTATACAATATTGTTATAACTTATAATATTATACCAAAATACCAAGTATTACGAAATTATAATAAGTATAGCTATATAATTGCTTAAATCAAATTTATATTTTTATTGTACTAAATATTGTACAAATGGTGCAATTTAAAAAAACATATTATTTTTATTCAGTTACTGCTATTCTATGCTGTATTCGACTCGGTATTCGATTTCTATTTAAATGCTCACATAGTGTTAAAATTTAATTTAATAACCTGTTCTTACGAATCTGAGTGAAGTTGTTACGATATATTATAAAAATAACGTACACTATATTTTATTATTTGTAATTTTTTGAACGATATTAATTAAAATTGTATTATGCTTTTAATTAATCGACTTTAGACTCGTTTAGCGGTAGTTTCACTTAAGTAGATTAATGCAAGAAAACAATGGCCTGCAACATCAGAGGCGTTGTTTGGGAGGTAACACAATACAAACTGCACCAGCAATATTCTAAAAATGCCAACTAGCCGACCAAATCAATTTATTGGACTGACTACATTATAATATTATAAAGCATGTTATTATTACATTGTATGATTTTTTTAAACATCAGCTTTTCTAATATTATACACGCTATACATATTATATACAGCTATTTTCAACGATAGTTGTATTCTTTATATTTTACGTTTGCTGCATCAATTTCCGTTCTTCTATAAACTGTATAATTAAAACCGGCTTCACAATTAAGAATGTATAAATGCATAATATTGTATAATGAAAGTGATGATTACTAGACAGTGCGCCGCTGCGCCGTGAACAAAATGTTATTGTATATATTTTGTATCGATAATATGACGTAATGATACTATGATACATACTTGTCAATTAGGTATACTTACACCAAAATGCATAGCATTAATTACCCACGATCTACATTTCAAGTTTTTTGAACATTAAAATGACACGTATATTTATCGATGTTTATACTTTCAATATAACTACAAATCGTTGCATTTAGCATGTAACGAGATTATTTTAACAGTGTTTTTCTCGGAATTTTCAAATTTTACCCATTTTGGAATTTTATAACACGTAAATACTATAAATTCTAATTTCTAAACAATGGGCATAGCGGCGTATGAAACTGTATATTATTCTTACAGGAAATTGATGAGTAATTTATTATAATATAGGTGAGTTTTTGCATCCTACTTTGACGGCTACCTGATACGTAATCCACGGAAAACGAGCGTCACGTTTCGTCGGGCTGGAGCTGATCAAGACTCGTTTCGTCAAAGCACAATACTAAATGAAATACATCACTTTCGATTAATGTCGCGAAAATGGTTAGTTATTACTTATAATTGATCACGTTATAGATTCCCGTTCACGGTGATTTTCGATCGAACAGTTTTTGCGTTGGAGTCCGCAAATGAGGATATAATAGTATCTGTATCCTATAGTATTATTATTACCTAGTACCTATACCTATATAGTGTGTGCACTTGTGCAGTGCGAGTGTGACGAAATTTTGGCGAAACGAATTTCGAAAGAGCCTCACCTATTATCTCTAATTTGCGTCCCACCCTCCGCCCCACCGAAATGCACTCTGGAATGCTCATCAAAGTAGGCCGTGGATAGCACACCTGCAGTCACCTATATTATACATGGATTTCAGGAATAGATACAATGCCGGGACGCATCTACGACGCTTATTAATTATTAAACACTATTATTGTGCCCGAAGGTGGTATAATTTAGATTTTGTATGATACGGGACGAAAGACAAAATCACCACAAATAAATTTCATAGAATATTTTAGTATTTTGATAACGATGCATGTACGATATATATAATATATTATATTATTATAATGTATATCATCCAATACAATATTTAATATACTTTAATAAATTAGCACCGAATACCACGGATCGATATTTCATATTAAGTAATTACATGGCTTTTTTTTATACATTTTAATACGAGTACCATACCTGTACATTTTATCAACCTACAGTTTTGGCGTTTGTGTCTTACTGTACTTACTGTACTTAAATACTAATAATTAACAACGATAACCTATAAAAATATATCTAATATATTCATTTTATAAAACCATAATTTTCTAGTAAAAATAATTGCATACGATTTTAATTTATTTCCTACTAGTCCAAACGTGATTTGCCTATAGTCTTTAAATGTGTGGTTGGTGTTGTTGAGTGAGTTTCTTTAGTCGTTAAATACAAAAAACTATTTAAAGTAAATCGTAAAATTGTTAGATTATGGAACAATAATGCGATTTCACGAGAATGAAATATAAATACTGTTAAACGTTATCACGTGATTTCTTTAATCAATACAATCTCATCACTCATCTGTACAGCTATAGCCAATAACTGATTCTTTTGAAATATAATAATATGAATATTATCTAATGTACGACATTATTCGGATATGGTTCACTGCGGGCCTGTAACCTCATAATATTCAAAATAATAACACTGGTCACTGACTGATAATAATTGTCGCTACAATATTTTTTGTTTTGTTGTACATCCACTATAATATACATTTTGTATTATCATATTATCTATCGTCATAAGTTTAAAGAAAAACCGGTTGAATCTAGTTTTTATATTTATTACAATATTACGTTGATTTATACTTTACCTATTTTCTATCTTTTGTTTGAATCGAAAAAACTGACAAAGACATACATATATATTACTGAATCATAAAATTATTTGCTATAAGCAAAAAATTTGAAAAGTTTTTAAATTTTTGAAGCCTTGTTGCTATATTATGTGATTATATAAAGATTTTGTTTTTATTTGTCCGGTATTGAACTAGTTTTATTAGATAAAAAATACTATCTTTATTTATGTGTAAAATATTATGTAGTTAAGCTTTTAGGACACCCGCAAATATGTTTGTCACTGTCTAACAAAGGTATAATATATTTATATACCTATATCTAATTTGTCTTCAGTTGTAATAATGATATGTTGTTAGTGGAATATCATTAAACTTAAAATTAATCACATAATCGGAGTTATATTGATGGTTTTATATGATATTTAAATTTTTAAGCGATTTACAAATATGTAAAATATTTTAATTTTAAAATGCTCATAACACACTTAAAAATTTATATATTGTAAAAATTTGAAGAGAGAACATGGCAGGTTTTATCTTTCAATTTCACCGGGTTAAAGACTTAGTATACGTTATTAAAGCTAACAACACACAATTGTAACTGCTGATCGAAAATTTGCTCCGTTTGTCCATTTGTTGAGACAACATACGTCCTACAGGAACATATTTTTATTATTGGTACCTTACAGACTACAGTGGGCGTCAAGTTGTACGTTAAAGTAATATTGTGTAAAGATGAATAAACTAACAAGAGCACCTAAATCTGTATAATTTTTTATTTAAACCATAAGCAATGACGGTGAATAATATTGTTTTTGGTTGAAACTATTTGCGTTATGCGTTGAATGGCTGGTGGTCCATCGTCTATAGCCGCCTATTGAATCCGATTAAGATTATGGAAATCAGATGCGTTGAATAAAACCAGTTCGGTACAATATATAATATATTTACTTCCACGAAATATTATTGGAATTTGTTTGATATCTGTATACCACCCTAAGTAACCATCACTCGGACATCTCGTCGGACTTCTATTTATACGGTATAAATTGAGGAATGTTTTAAATAATAAAACTGGGAGTGGTGAACTATACTACTTCAAAATATACCAAAAGTATTATAACTGTTGTAAAAATTCTTTTGCACTTGAGTTAAAGTTGATTCATGTTTGTTTTTATCAGGGATGACGATGCTCAAATAAAACAATATTATTTCGTTTGAAATTTAAAAAACCAATTAATTTATAAAGAATTTGGTGGATTATAATAATATAGAATTGCATTCTATATTTCTACGTGATCCATTATTAATACTTGTATTGCTCTATATTGAGAGGTCGTTGGAAATTAAATGTACTATTTATTATTACCTTTATAGTTAAATAAACCTATATATTATTATGTTTTTACGAACCCTTCATTTGTTGAAATGGATCTCGAATTTATTATGTACTATTAAACAATTACATATTTTTTTTATGGTACCTACAATAGCAATATAACTTTTAAATAGCCAATAGGTAGTTAGTTATTTTTACGGCGTATATTATACTATAAGTGTAGTTTGAAAATTATATATCTTTAGCTATATGCAATACTATACGTACCTAGGTATTAAAATCTAGATTTATCCAGTCGATTGTAAGGTTAGATAATATAAGTATATCGTATATGATATTATTATAATGTGCCTTATGTATGGTGTCATATAAATAGTTCTAACAAACGGTTTGGTTCAAAAACATAAAATCAAATGTATAATATGCCTACCCGCAATACCCATTAAAACACATCGAGATATTATAAGACGTTTAATATTTTGTTCGGTTTTACGGTTTATGAATAAAATACAATATTCAACACATCGTGTTTATAATAATATATAAGTTTGCGGCATTGTTAGTTGTAACTTGTAGCTTCGTCCGTCGTCTCGATAAGATAATTAGTGATTACTGATTACTTACATATTAAAAACATGTTCATAACCACTGTTGCAGTAGCCTGTTTGCACTCTTTGCTCAAGGTGATTTAATACATTTGTACTTAATCACTATAATTTAGACAGCTAATGTAGATTGTAAATTTAATTTCATAAGTATACAATATATTATACATCAAATTGATAAAATTGTATTTATTTTATTTATTTATTAATTTTATTGAAGTGAAATGTTTAATGAATCATGTACTCTTATTATAATATATATTATGTAGGTACTAGGTACGCATACTAGGTATACATCATACATGTACCCACATGCGTTGTAGGTATATCACTGTATCAGTTAGGTATATATGGTTATCTGCACTCTGCAGTGTGTTACATAAAAAATTCCCAATTATTTTACGACATTAAAGTACGCTTATTTTTTTCGTGCTAAATGAACTGTGATTGTGGTTTCATGTGTCGGTATCGGTTTAGGGTGTCATGACCTCTTAACCAAAAACCATATTATATACGTTATTATATATATATTTTATTTTTTTTGGTAACAAAAATTCCAACGTATGAAATGTGAGATGGTTTGCAGCTCACAATAAAAGCTACAATTTATCTGCCCATTAATCACAAGTCCGAGATATAAAGATTGAAAAAAAGAGAATAATATATATATGTAACTGTCACACGGACTAGAGGTTATATTGTTTTCGTTTTGCGGAAGGTGTGGCTGCGTTCTTTTATTGTATTGAAAAGGTGAAAAAGAAGTATGCATCCAGCTAGATAAAACGTGACCAAGCGATTTGCAACACTTATGCAATTATTGTATAGGCACCATGTCATTATAGACCGACTTATTATATACATATATATATATATATATATATATATATATATATATCGTATATATAATACGTCGTGAATATCGTCTGAACGGTTGTCGGATGGTGTATTTTCCTTTGAAATAAAAATTGTAAATAAAACAAGTTTACGCCGATCGAAGCACACGTATATATTATACACATAATAATAATAATAATATAATAATATAAAGCAAACAAATTGGGTCCAGTTATATGTGTATTAACTGCAGCAACTACGGCGTAGGTAGTAATACAGTGATCGTTAAATTCGATTATGCTCAAATAGTTTGTTTTGTTATAATATATCCATACTATATTATGAACTATAATATACAATATACAATATATAATATAAAAGAATACAACTATAATATTATCTTCGAGTTTTTGAAAAAAAAAAAAGGTAAATTAGATTAATTATATAATTATAATGTATGGTTTATGAAAATTGGTAATACTTTTATATTTTATTTATATTCTATTACTTGTGATAAGCGTAATATTACATAGGTACATTATTACTATACCGCTTTTAATGTTTGATTGTCCGCAATGTTCGGATTGTTGTCCTGTGAAAATATTGTTTACCTACACGGCGTGTATACCTGCGTAGTGTAGTAACTGTTGTTAGGACGTATGCTGTTTAAGACGACATGGCATGTCGTGTACGGAATTTAATGAGCGTTTCGGAAGCGTTTATAATGTAAATCGGTGTGTCCGGACACCGCCGTGCATTTGTCTGCACCGTTCGCGAGGGGTCTAATAATAAAATACACGCCGATATAATATAATTTATCATACGTATAATAGATAATATTGTAAACCAGTGGCAGTGATTTTTTGGGTGGTTCCTTGCGCTCTCTCGTCATAATAATAATAATAATATGTGTGCGCGACAAACACGTATTCGATACGTGTCACGAATACCATACCTACTCGCGTATAGGTATTACATAATATACCGCGAGAGAAGCATGCACTCGCACGGAAGAATACAATGGCGCATAAAATGTTTGTATGGGCCTGTCGTTTGTGTACGTACGATACATTGATACTCATATAATATATAAGTCTGTATATTATGTTTGTGTATAAGTATATATGTATTACTGTATTGGTATAATATGTTTGGTCCACCGCCGCTATTGCCTATTGCTATGATAATGTCGTCAGACGCTCGTTTCCGAAACGCATTATTGACGGATACCGTACTACCTATAGGTATATTGTATCTCAGTATCTGTCTTAAGTATGAGGTGCACACCAAATCCGATTAACTAACCCACCCACAATAAAAATACGAAAAACTTTGAAGTTGTTGTCCAGCTGCGGCGGCGGCAGTACCTAGTCTTATATATTATCTATTATTACTATAATCAATGTTATAGTATATTCATTGTCACATGCGTATACCTAAAAACGGAAGTGCTCTCAAAACTATATACATAATATACTTGCTGTATATAATAATACTTATGTAGGCACACCGGGGTAAATTCGTAATGTCACTGTTTAATTTATTGTTCGAAAACCGTGTTATAATCGTAGCGTAAACACACATTTTGTAATCTTTAGATATTAGTATATTACTATAATATAATTTAGTCTTAAACTTTCGAGTTAAATCTATAATCTCGCTTGACTAGGTACATATTTTAGTGTTATAACACAAACACATACACACACACACACTGGCATATATGGCTATATTACTATAATATACGATTAAATACTTATTACTCCGTTTTATTCTGGTTTTTTTAATTATATTATTTACAAGAAAAATTATTTTTTATTTTGAAATACGCCAATATCATCATACTATAATGATGATTCATTTTCTATTACATATATCGTTATATATTGTCAGTATAAGGGAAAATCATTTAATATTTTTCACATTAATATTTATAAATTCCATAATTACTAAAGTAATTAGAAGTTACCGGTTAAACGAATTCTGTTTTAGCATAAATTAATTAGTCATTCATTACGCATTGACAAGAATGGTTATAATATTATGAGATATGCCAATGTAGGTATATATGTACAGGTATAAGGTATAGGTACTTAATAAGTAGGTGAACGTTTTTCGCAAGCTAGTTCTTAGTTGGTCACATACTCTCATATAAGTAACACGTTAATAATTACAAGAGATTTTACATATTTTAATGAATTTATATATACCTAATTTGCAGTAAAATTACTATTTTATTGTTATTATTGTTGTGTACTTTGTACAATGATACCTATAGGTTATTTTGTAAAATAAATTTGTTAGTTTTTAGAAAATTGATGAATTTCTTAATTTGAAATAAATTTAGATGTATATATATATAGTAAAAGTTACTCGCATGACATTTAATTTCTTATAAAAATTATATTTTTGTTTAAAATTGCTGTTAATATAGTTACATTGTTTTACAGATTCTTCTAAAATAATATTTTGTATAAATGTAGGTATAATCATGTATTTAATTAAGCTTCTGTATAACTACTTATAATATGACGTCACGAATTGTTATGACGACAATATTATTATGATGGTTATTATTTAATTGCGAGTTATCATATATACACGATTTAAACATGTTTTATTTCTTTAAATGGCCTTGACTGATGTATCATCTGTACGATCATCTGTCGACACTGACAAATATTCTTCGGTTTCTCTGAGCCTATAAAATAAGAAAACACAACCATGCAGAATCTTTGCACGGCGATAGTCTCGTGTTTTTCTCGTTTATTGTTTTTGTGGGAGAGATAATGGCGGAAATAATGCAAGAGCGACTAAAAATAAAAACCACTACAATACAATATGTACAAACGATGTTTTACCATTGTCGATTACGTTTTCACGTCTGTAATGTAGAAGACCTTGACACCTTGTACTGTAATCATGATTATAATTGTAGTTGGTCAAAGTAAAATAAAGTCACAAGTCACAAAAAATATAAACAAAGGAGAGAATAACTGGATGATTTGTTGACATAAGACACTATGTATTATGCTAGGTCAATTTTTATTTAAAATTTAAAAAGCTAAAAAATCCCTATATTGTGAAAACTTTGGAAGTTGCTGTCAAAATATAGCCTATATAGGTAATTCTAGGTAGGTACTTGAAATTGTTCAATTTTTTCAAGAACACAGCAAATTGACCGAAGAAATGACTTAAAAAAATCACTTTGTATAGTATACATAGAATATAGATATAGGTAGTAGGTACCTACTATTAATATTATAATGTTTATACACAATGTATGTAGATGTGCGACAAATAAAAATTGATTAGTATAGAGGAGGAGGCATCTTAATTTTATTATACATGTGTATATGATGAATTATGAAAAGTGCATGGGAACCAAAATGGTATAATTATAAATAATTAACAAAGAATGCTTGCGGCGGAGTGGACCAAAAGTTCATTGACCATTGACAATATTCATCATAATAATATATAAGACTCACGCGACTGCATAGCGGCGGTGATGACAACGCGATCTCATGCATTATTATTGTTGTTTTACGACTTCTGTACATATATATATATATATTATATTATATTTTTACACGTATGTATATAACACATAAAGATGAAACATCGCGTGATAATTTATGTATAGATATATTATACATAATATACAATAATGTACTTGACAATCGTGTTGGAGCACAATATCTTATAGTGCATGCCACGTGACAACTGCTGTAGATGAGATGTTGAGAAAATATTTTTTGTAGTTTCGTTAAAATCATTTATACGTTTTTTTCTTTTTTTTTATTATTATTATTATTTTTTAGTTCTGTTGTGTAGACACCAGCGGTCCATGGATTTTCTATAGCTTTGAACCAATTAAAAAATATTGCAAATCGTTTTTAGGGGAATCCGTTGTGAATAGTGATGTAAAATATAAGCTACATACCTAAACGACGGTTAGCATACAAATATAACATACCACAACAATTTCCTTGGAATTGACGTGGTATAATTCACTTATAATAGTACCTATATGGCTATATATCAGTGTATAGTAGGTATAATATGAATATTAAAAGGATTGGAAGCGTTGATTTTCTTTCTTTGTCTAACACACGTAGCACATAGGAATTTAGACGTGTTTTCATTCCAACGTACCTACCGATTGATCTTGTGAAGCGATAAGAATTCTAAAAAAATTGATTTGAATTTGTCTATACAACTTGAGATTGACTTTTTCATATTTTTGATTTTATCTCCCTAAATCTGAAAAAATTTATACTAAAAAGGAAACTGAATATTAAAATTGTCGAGGAAGTTAAAATCAAAAATTAAAAATCTGGTAAAGTCGATCTCTATAGTAGACTTGATGACAAACTCAATTCTTTGTTTAGAATTCTTATTGCTTCACTAGATCGATCGGTACGTTGGAATGAAAACACGTGTTACATTCCTATGTTCCATGTGTGTTAGACAAAGACAGAAAATCACGGCTTCCAATCATTTTAAATAGTTATTACTTATTACCAAACTAGCCGACTATAGATAGGTATTAAAAACGTTTAAATTAAAATGCGTATTTACATTTTAAAAATGTGATAGGTACGCGTGGTATGTCCAAGCATTAAACATATGTACAGATTCATGTTTACTTTGTTAATAGTTCCATGTACCTATTGGTAAGCGTGTTAATTGAAAAAAATCAATTATACAAAAAATATTCACTGTTCATAAACGATCATCCTTGGTCGGAGTGTAAAAAGATTATCTCTGTCAGACGAGAATCAAACCGTCGTACGGATGCTGTGGTAATTTTACTATTCGTATGTATGATTTATTGTAGATTATATTGCCTGGTCGTAGTAGGTATTATAAATGTTTTCATCGAAGTATTAATTTGTAGTCCAACAATTAATGTACCACCGGAAACAATATTATTATACTGCAGTGTTACTGAACAATATTCAACCACGTCGTATTAATAAATAATATGCTAGTTTTATCTTATAACTTATAAACATTATAAAGTGAATTGAAATTGATCGAACATTTTTTGCTGTCAATAAAAGCTCTTAATAAAATTGGTAGTTATCACTTATCATAGTAAAAATTATTAAGAAATTATTTACTTTTAATAATTTCGTGTCATATATTATATTATTTATATTGAGTATAATAATATTATATTATATAATAGAGTCACCTGAAACCTGACGATGTTTTCAAACATAAATATGTATACCTAAGTACCTAACCCATACTGTAATACAGGCTATAGTAAAATTCATATAAATTAAAAAGTACATATTATTTTATTATTTACAAGACGTACATTTATGTTACATATTTTGTATTTATAAAATTAGTATAGTATAACTAATAATAAAGCATAATAAAAAAATTTTACTTAAAAAAATTAAAAAATTATTTTAATGGGAAAAAATTATTAATGAATAGGTATTACATTATTATTTATTACTACTTAGATTTATATAATTTTTTTTTTATCGGTTTTAAATTTTTGTAATTACATAAACGTGGATTCTTCTTACCAAAACTCAACTTGGTTTATAGTTATTAAAATAATTTATATTACTATTGTGTTAATATTGAAACAATACGTGGATTACTATACAGCAGTTGTTATAATGATAGGGAAAGATAAACAAATCATTTTGTTAAAAAGATAACAAAAATCCGCTAATAAATAAGTAGGTGATACCTACTTAGTAGATACTTGGTAAAACTAAAATTAAAATAATTTGAACTACCTGTATGTAATATTACTATATCACCAAATAATTTCTTTGATATTCTAAAGATTTTTTATACCTAAATATAACTGTTGACTGTTGTTTACAGCGTAAACATTAGTTATTATCGATGAACATTAGGGAAAATAAATTAATGATTTCCTATGATCATAGCATACAGTAATTAAAGATTTGTGTGTAAAAATAATTGTCGCTTAAATAATTATTTGATTAGTATAAGTATTGTAAGTAAACGAATGTAAATACTCGAAATCAACATAATTACATTTGTAAATATTAAGTTTTAATAGCAATAGTATCTACCTTTTTCATAATAATTAATACAAGTGTGTAATAATATGTATGTATTTTTTTTAGTACGAATATCATTGTCGTTATCGGAATGTTGTCACGTTCGACAGCCTTGCAAAATCAATTGCTTTCGGATAATGAATTCAAAACGAAGAGCATGAAATAATTATATAGTGATTATAATTGTGAATATTTAGGTAAGTGTTTAATATATTATTTTATTTACTTTTTATTTTCTTCCGATTTTACCCTAGCGTATCTCATTATTTGTTGCACTACTATCATGGTGATGTCATTATTATATTAGAAGGTATTTGGTAGGTATCTCTCCTATACGGATATACAAGATTTGATGACTTCTATTTAATGTATCATATTATATTCATGTCAGCGTGTGAAATTAAATAATTTACTACATTGTATGTGGGGAGTAAATCAATGATGAATCTATTTATTATTTTCATAAATCAATACCTAACTCAGTGATAAGTATAGTATTAAACATAAGAACCGAAAATATCTAATAGTTTATTGTATTATTTCATTCAATGCTTAGTTTTCGGATATTTTTTGGTAGGTATACTTATTTCATTTTTTCTAGCTCATTCGTCTTGTTTCCTTTCTTTTTTTCTTCGCTCCGTAATAAACATTAGAATAATAAAACAATAAATAATATACATTATTAATGATAATATTGCAATAGACATTTCATAGTTTATCGCTATTTAGATCACGAGGTTATATTATGCAGGTATATATACTGAAGTGTAGAAAACCTTAAAAATGAATTCCAAATAATCTATAAACTAATTCCTTTTGAGTGTTGACATGTCAGCTTATTTTGATATTTTCAAACATTATTCATACATTCGAATAAATTACGTCAATTTTCAGCATACATTTTCGGTGTTATTCATTCAATCTTTTTTTTCTTCACTGCACTTTTTAAATGTTCGTTTTTTGTCTGAAATATTTCATTTTTTGCTGGTTAAAGATAATTACATGACATTTAGAATTATTATTATTATTATTATCATTATTTAAACCTAAATGAGTTCATTTGCAGAAACATTGTGTGTTATCTTTATAGTGAAAGTAGGTACTTTTTTACTATTTAAAAAATGTCTATTAAAACTTAATTTATTAACATTATATTATAATGTATAATGTTTATTTAAGCCAAAGCTTCATATTTATAATCCAAGTGCTTAACTATTATAACACGAGTTACCAAGTCCAAATAATAGATTAGGCATAGATATTGATACATCTTTAAGAAGACTTAAACCAGTTGAAACCTATCAGTAATTTATTAAGCAATTAAATAAAAATGTTGTATAGTTTTTAATTGCTTGCATACATATTTTAAGATATATCATAAAAAAATTGTCATTTACATATAAACTGTATAGATACTTCCTACAAAATAACATTGTTTAATTTATTTTTTGAATCATAGACAATTTAATATTAGAGGTATATTATAAATTATAATTCTTAACATTAAATATTTTTAAATACTTTTATCTTAAGATATTATTATTTACTCATTTTGTTGGATTAGAACTGGTAACTTCTATAACCTTGTCTTGTTTCTGACTGAACGTTGAAAAAATCTCACTTATCTTATACCTATAGCCAACTCAACAGTAATTATAAACTAATAGCATAATATTATAATAATATGTTACCTATCCTAGCTGGATTATATTTATAGGGAAAGGGTTATTTATTTTTAAAAACTATATAAATGTTATATAACTATCCAGTAATATATTTTTAAAATACCAGCATAATACCTCATAAAAATGATCATTATCCTCGGTACATAGTTTAAATATCTTCTCCATACAAACCTAATATCATATTATTTATTTTGTCCTATTTTTGTCATTATGCTACATCAGAAAATGTTTAAGATAATCTATTCACCTTTTCACTGTTATTATAATAAGAAATTTATTTGTTTGATATAGTTACATGTTATATTATTATTATAAACAATTTAATTTATGTAAAACCTCAGAAATTCTTTGAACATGATATAAATTATAATCATCAATGGTATAATTCTGATTTATAGTTTAGTGAGTAAAAAATACCAGGAGTGAGGACTGAGGAGTCATTAACTATTTTCATAGTTAATCTGTATTAAGGGTTTTAATAGTTGTTAATAATATACAACGTATCATGATAAACATCAAAACATCACATTTTGAATTTAAGCATACGTGTTTCGTAATAAACAAAAATATGTCTTGCCTTGATATATAAACATTTAGTTTCACAGTAACTACACTAAACGTGGTTTTTTATTTACCGTATTTTAGTTTTTTTTTTAATAAACTTATTCTAAACTCGTGTGTCAAAATGATTTTCGTACACCACCTTGTAAACTAAAATATTATTATATCTGCAATCTATGACATAAATTCTACGAAGGTAGTTATATTTATGTGCTGCGACATTTGAAAGTGCACGCTTTAATCCTGATGTACCTACTTATCATGTATATACAATATTATAGTCAATAAACGTAATTTTTTTCAAAATGTTCGGTTGGTACTTGGTGTTCTATATGGTTATTATGTACAATATACTAAACAATAATTTTACCAACTTTTGTGGGTATATCGTATGTACAACACAATAATAGTATAATTTATAAGGCATGTGGACTACCTATGTACCCATACCGACATTTGCCTCGGAGGCTCAATAGTGAGTGCGGTCTCGGGTCTATAGAACATCGAAGAAGATATAGGTTAGGCTAAAAAAAATACAATTATTATTTAATATTTATATCGTGATCTGTCTAAATTACATTAATGATTATTATATACTATATAGGTACATACAGCTGCACTTTTGTACGGCCAGTAATTTAGCTTCAAGGCGTATGTATTTACCTATACAACGAGTTGACATAAAAAAAAATCCCTTTTGTTTTATTTCACCGCATTCATCCATCCATCAATTTCCCTGCTGCCATACAGCTGTCTGATTTCCATTATCGTTTTACATAAATTAAAAATTAAAAAACTATATACCTTCCTCGATATAGAATCATGCAGCGGAGATTCATACAATATTTAACATTCAATTTTAAAAATGTATAGGTATGTTAGGTATATTCAGGAAGGTTCTACCTACTTGTTGCGTTTATGATGTTCTATATAACGTAGGCACATTGTTATATTTTTTTAAAGCATTTATATATATGATTAAGCGTTACATTAAAAAAATGACCAGAATTTCATCAGTAACATTTTATCAATTATTATTTTTTGTTGTGCACTTAGAACTGGTATTTTTATCAAACGCGCAAGCGGCTACGTGCATGCAAACGATTTGGAATATTATGTATAGTCGTGTAAGTCATTAGTATAATAATTATTGTTTTAAAATTTGTTGTTTGTCGATATGCAATTGGAACCGCTTTCTACTAACTGCGTGCAGTGTTTATCTCAAGTGTAATGTAATTGCTTTAATTTTTGGATTCGTAATAACTTTGTGTGTACTACGATGCACGTCTGTTCCGACTGTTCCGAGTGGTTCGGTCCCGAGTTATACAAATTGCACGTGTTGGTTTTGTTTTCTCCTGTGTATAACTATTAATATGACGTATTTTGTTAAAAAAATTACCACCACATCTGGTAAATAATATGATATTATACTCACTGCGCGACATATTTATATTATTATTATAACGAGATTTGTTTTCGAATTGTATTATTATTATTATTATTGTCACTCGGTAATCAGTATATATTATATTTGCATATTTCTTACTCTTGGCCCTTGTAGTGTTCATGAATTGTTTTTATTAAATAAGTTGTATACATACAAATGGGGCAATGTAGTGAGTTATTAGTGATTATTCGATATTATATACGTCGTGATATTATATTTCTTTTTATAATTTATTATTATTTAAAATGTTTTCCGATGTTGTGATTGCTACGACGATATTATATTCGTAGAAGACCTTTCTGTAAGGTTAACTTAGGTTAGATGTAATGAGAAATATTGTTTCCCACGTGTCTTGGACGGTATATTCACACAAATACTATACTCTAAAACTATACGTATATCTTTGTTGTTTACATCGTATATTTGTATGCCTATTGGTTATCTTTGAATTGATAAATCGTTTGTCTTTTTTACAATATTATTACTGACCGTTTCTTCCGATTGATATTCAGAGAACATAAATTATGATTGGTTTCGTACACGTGATAAGCCAGATTATTTTCAAATTCATTTTCTTCAAAAAATATTAATCGAATGTAATACACAATGCGCTGTAGGTGTACGATTTTTCGTCGAATACTCTCATATTGAACTGGTTTTGAGCGAATAGGTGTTCTTTAAAAAAATATATGAGTTTAGTTGGAAGGTATTATAATTATAATATTATTACATATTTGAAGTATATTATTATTATTATATTATAGTCTTAAATTATTTATGAAATAATAATTAACTTTGTTTAAAAAATATTTGTAAGTAACATAGGTTATTAGATTATAGGTATGATGTGAGTGGACCTGCATAGATTTATTCGTTACAAAATATTAAAATAATATTATATTATATAGGTACTATCCACTAGTACCTCTGTACCTATACATATATTATCTATTGCATGGATATAATATTTATAATAAGAAAATGCCTGTATAAGATTAGTTATTTGTACGTTTTTAACGAGTAATACATTCATGACTACCGGAGACTACACAAATTCACAAGGCTATTTTATCTAGGTACTTGACATTGCGAAATTGCAAAATTTGTTGATGATTATTATCCAACGAGTGAAGTCACTGGAACGTTTTCAATTTAACCGCGTTCTACATAATATGCGTTTCACGGAGCAAAGATCATAATATCGTAAACCTAACCTAACCTAACCCATTCCGTGTTTCACATATTATATTTTACGTCATAACAATATTATATTCACCTATGCTGTTGTTAAACTACCGATTCACTTGGTGTGAAGTCAATGTATATATGTATATGTAGATATGTACCTATATAAATATGGTAACTAAAGTTATTCAAATTTTTCCTGTCTTTCATACATGTATTATGTGGCCGCCATATTATGTACCTTATGCATTCTTTCGTGGTGTTATTAATAGTCATGGATTCCATTTCGTGTAACAAATGAATTGTAAATCCGACAATAATATAGAAGGATTAAAGAAATGATGCATCGGGGGGGTCGTTTATCGGGCATGCTTTTGAACGTCCATTGTTATGATGAGTTGTTATTAACATAATATAGAGGCAAATAAAGTATAATCAAATATATAAATAAATATATAGGTATATAATATATAAAGGTAGACATGTATGATGTAATATCGATCATCCGCATGTCATCCATTATACCGAGTAAAAATTCTACAATTAGTTTGATATATATATTTTTGTTATAATAATATGTTCATATTAAACATTTTATATTTATATTTGTTTGTGTTTTTTTCCCATCAGAAAACCCTTTTTAAAATTGTCTTAACGTTTTAACCGTTAGTGTGCAGGTCAATATCATAATGGGATTATAAATTTAGCATAATATTCCTAATATATTATAATTGTTTGCTTCAAATGTCACTTTTTTGGTAAAACGATGTAATTTATGACACCTGTTGCGAGCAACCGAAAAGCTTGGAAAAATAGATAATCGGAACATGATAAAGTTATTTGTATATGGGCTGGACCCTGGATCTATTCTTTTACATGCTTCCTTATTATGATAATATGATTATATTGTAATAAATAATAATAGAAATAGTGTAGGTACAACACTACAACTGTGATTTAAGGTATTAAAATCGCGTGTAAACTGTACAAGTAAGAAACATGATGTAGATACAATTGTAAATCCACTAACCATATTATTATATTTATTTAATATATTTCTATATTCGAATTTAGAGTTCGAAATGTTAACCTAAATTTTTGTCAGCAAATTATTGACATGGAAAAATAATTCAGGGTCTTACTTGGACGTTTAAATTAAAATCATTAACGTTCCATAAAACAACTACAATTTGATTATTAATTAATATATTTTATTATATTTTATAAACAATTATAAATGTGCCCATATCTTTAATAAGTACAGTAAAATAATTTTGAGTTTGGGGGGAGGGGGGGGGTGAATAGTTTTATATTTGGTTAGACTTGGCCCCCCTTCCTTTCTATGCCCCGACCACCGTCGATACGTATCATACCTACTAACATATATATATTAAATAGACGTCAAGCCAGAGTTATGAATAATATTCATTGAAGTATTGAACAAGTATTTTCATAAATATTATTCAGAGACAAATAACGTAATCGAAATCCGAGAACAACTATATCCATGTCGCGTTTCAAAATTGATGCGCACTTGAGATGCCAAGTCCTTGAACTTCGCCCGTTTCTTACAAAAATATTGTAATATTTAGGTACTGGTTTTCGTAAAATTTGGTTGTCTGTTTGAATAAACACGGGGATCGTGTAATGCATTGTACCATTTGTACCTGCAGCGTGTGGATCGCCTCGGGCCGTGGCAGCGGATAGACGAAAAATATTTTGGGTCAACCGCGCGCCGCTTCCACTGTTGCTGTAGTGTTGCACTACCGACGTATAGCCCATATTATGTATAATTACCCTTGTAAACACGTAATGGAATAATTATTACCGTCGGCTGGAAACATGCATTCATCCCATGTGAAGACACACATACTTTTATGGCTATATATATTATAGATATACACCTACGTAGTCCGTCGAGGGTTTATTTTTTTTGGTTTCAAACGCCTCTCGACGTCATGATGACCGAGAGTGAGTGCGCGCGCGCATTAAAAGAAATTAAATCATCTCGTCAGATTTGGAGTAGAAATCGGTTTTAAACTCTATACTTAAATTATTATCGCTTGACGCGTTGTCAGTTTGTTATTATTATTATTAATATTATACAAAACACATAATTGTTATCATTACGTTTTAACCAATATTATTGTAATATAATTAAATACTTAATCGTCGGTACTGGTACTCATATGCATGTTTATATTATGTATACATTTGAATAATGAAATAAAATCTGTTAGTCTTTAAACCATTTTTGTTATAATAGATAGGTACTGCCGGTACTGCGGGTACTGGTGACAGACTGGAGATAAATAGAGAGGCGTATTCCGATATAACCATTTCTATCACATTTCTGTCCGCTCGATTTCTTTTTTTTTTTTTTGCCAGTTCCGGTATAGAAGCTGGACATTTTTCTAAATTTAGCAACAATGAGTATTGTATATGAGATCGGCAAAAATAAATTCTACAAGATCTCTATTTACCTTGTAAAAACTATGACGTATTAAACAATAACTTAATAAGAAATATTTTTTTTCTGGCAATATGTATATATTAAAGCCATTTATTATAATGAATTGATGAACCTATATAATATTTGTGTTCAGGATGGATATTTTTGCACTAGTATTTTTTACTGTATAATATTATAACTGTTGCATGTAATACCGTTTTGTCTACTTAACCTAACACTTCAACCCAAAAATAGACAACAGTTATCATAAAATCA
This sequence comes from Metopolophium dirhodum, assembly GCF_019925205.1. Taxonomy (NCBI): domain Eukaryota; kingdom Metazoa; phylum Arthropoda; class Insecta; order Hemiptera; family Aphididae; genus Metopolophium; species Metopolophium dirhodum. Next base: position 36,726,812 of record NC_083562.1, read on the forward strand.
TCGCCTTTGAAATGGTACACCTTATAGTTGTATACAAAATCATTAAAGCGCACACTGTTAAATCTAAACATAATATTATAATTGCCAGTAATAAAATATGTAATAGGTACCTAGAACTATAGTAATTAAAAATATATTTAATACCTACGTAATATTTCTACAAATTTGGCCAATTTTGATTATCATTTTGAATATTTAAATAATAGTTGCGGTATCATAGATGATAGATATAGTAAGTAGAATGAACAGCGAAGAAAATTGTTTCTCTATTGTATGATTTTCGTTAATATTATTGTATATAGCGGCACTGCGGCACTGCATAGGTACGTCGTTTTATTATTCAATTTATCTGGTTCTCATGAATCCGGTTAATGTATGCCGGTAATTCGACAACCGAATAAACGGACGACAATGAAAAGTATTTCCGCGCCTTGCAGAGCGAAGATTTATCCACGGGGCATTCGGAACAAAAAAAAATTAATGTTTTTCTCTTGTCTTCATTGTAATGTAAATAATAATAATAATAATAAAGAAAAAACGGTTTCATATTTTTTCTATCATATTTTTCGGCAGCGTTCAAATCTCATAATATTATCTAGACAATACTATAAGGATGAAAAATAACAGTTTAATTATACATTGAAAGAGCCGTCCTGAACGCGTGCGTCTATTATTGTAACCTTCTGCTAGAACACCTGGCTAAGGATTACAATATATGGGAACCGGGAGTAAAAAAAAACGGTGTTTCGTTTTCACGCGTTTTTATAAACGCTATATGAATTGGAATATTGTCAAGCCATTAATATTATGTAACATGTAAGCATGTAAAACACCAGCATTTTATACATATGAAGTCGAAATAATAACGTAAAAATATCGTTTTTAATGACATTTTAAAAGAAATAATATGTACCTAGACATTTTTTCCGTTATGTGGACGTACGATTAGATATTGACGTATATTGAGTCATTGACGTCTAAGCTCGATGAAGTTCAACACTATTATAAAATGTCACCTATATATTGTATATGTGCTCTGGCCTCTGGCTGTATTATATTATGATTCCATTGAAAGTATTGTTTTAGATAATTGGATTTATAAGCATAATAAGCAGTTTTTTTAACATATCAATTGGTTTTTTTTTAATTTTAAATCATTTTATGTAAATTTCATATTTTACTGAATTTTATATTATTTATATTCAATTAACGAAGTATATTAATTGTTTTGTTATTGTTGTGCATTTCATATTATCTTCATTTTTTTCATCATGGGCATTATATAATATGTACCTACAGTATTGAAACGAATATAAAAAACAGTTAGGTATTTCTGCTTATTCCACTCGTCGAGTACAGTCATATACACATTTCAAATTTGCATAGAGATATATAATAAATAATATGCATAAATATTGGCGTGTCGTGTTTTGAATACCAATTGTTTGTTAAGATTTCCACAGAGTTAAAATTGTTAGCATATTTTTAGTCTAACGCGTCTTATGAAATATATCCTTGTTTTAATATAGATTAAAGTTGGGTTAGTCTTTATAAGAAAAGTGCAGTCTTAAAACATAAAAAAAAATTAACTTCGTCATAATCATATCTATAATTTCCTATCCGCAATATTATGATGAATATAAAATATCACTCATATTATAAAACGTTCTTAGACATTTATAACTTTATGTCTTTATAAGCATAGAAGTTAGATCTTAATAAATTGTTATAAACTGCTTTAATGTTTCTAATTATTTTCTTCTTTTTTTATGTTTATCTACCATTTTTTTATCTTTTATCTTTTATGTATTGGGTGGTTCTAAACTAAACCCTCATAATAATTATAAAACCAAGTACCTATATTAAAATAAATTATATTTATACCATTTTTATAGTTACAATTTTTAATTTTCATTCCTTTCAATGACAGAATACATATTATGTTTTAATTTCATATTCTAAAATAGAATATTTTCCTGAGAATTTACTTCTAAGATTTTACCTACAAATCGAATTTCCAGCTAGTATTAATTAATTATCTAATTATCTACTCGTTAAACTATAAGTGTTTAAAGTTTAAATGAGATGAGTGGAGTGGAACAAAAGTAGGTAGGTGCCTCGCAAAATGTTAGCCTTCTAAACTCTGCCCGTCTAAACTTAAATACTTATAAGTTATAACTAATTAACTACTTGTTCAGAAATCGATTTTATACATCAAAGTTATGGGGGAAATATTCTGATGCTGTATAATTCGAAAGTAAAAATATCTCTGTCATTCAAAAAACTTTAAAATTATAACGATACAAATAATAGAAAACGAATTAATTGTATTTCAAAGATGTTTTTCTTAATGATTTAAAATTATGTAAAAAAAAATATTTTGAAAAACTTTCATAATTTTCAGTACAATGAATGTTTACTGCTTAAAGAATCACCCAAAATATATCTAGGTCTCCTAGGCTCTGGTTTCTATAGAACATATATGATAAAATATTGAAGTAGGTACCTAGAAAACGAACACTTGTGAATTTTAAGAAGAGATATAAAATTTACTTTCCTTAAAAGTGAATTTGTTTTTGCTTTAATGCATACTCAGTTGTATACAAACAATTTAAAGATATAATACTCTATTGCGCTAATTAACAAATATTATGAGATGATGACTTTAGTTTCGAATTTTGCACGTAGGTACAATAATGAAGCCCCAATAAAGGTTCATAGTATAATATATAAACCCAATTATAAATTATCGACTCGATCGTCACGATTTTATATAATATGTTTGCGAAACATATTATTTATGATCAAAATACCTTTATGAAATATTTTGGCTTAATGACAATGCTTTGTTATTGCGTGCCATCAGAAAACATAGACATTATTAATATATCGTTTATTATTCATACGTCACGAGCTTGTAACAACTATAATAGCTGTAGTATACAATTACATTGTATAAGCATAAAAATACTATCTATGTCTAATATAATATCCATCCGTAACCCAAATAATTGCAAGGAGCTAAATAAAAACTATAACTACGTTTTGTACTTTTGTGATATTTATGAAATTGTTTGACGACAGCTGTTGTAAATTGTATTTATAATATACCATATTATGATATAGTTCCTATACGGCTTATTACGGCTATATAGGTAATACATGATACATCTATGCATAAATATGTGTCAGAACTCAGAATTATTTCCATTCTACAAGTATCACAAAAAACTGTTTTTAAAAAAACTTTATCATTGCGGTATTTTATAGTTTTTGCGGGTTTATCGATTTGACTCATATTATGTGACTAATTATTATTTATTCCACATAAACGTCAAATAATTAAATTAGAACGACGTCGTATACATCGAAACTAAATTCTTACCTCTATATTATATATTATGGTATATTTCTATGCATCACAATGCTTGTATTATTATAATACTCTATTCTATTGTAATACTTATACACTGCAGTAGACAGTTCTAATGTTTTTTTAGGCTTACGTCATTATATTAATTATTCATAGGATACAACTAAAAAACCACTATTATTATAATTATTTAGTTGTAAAAGAGTTATTATTCATACCATTTTTGATGTTAATATTTTCTCATTAAACAATTTTAAAAAAACCTAAGGACGATACCAGCATACAGATTTACTGTCAAGTATCCATTTGTTTGAAACAGTTGACATGTATTATAACCGTATTTGTAGATGACGAGTATTAAATGTTATGTTGAAAATTAATTGTTTTTTGGATTTCATTTCTACAATTTTAGGAAAAATTGAAAAGACAAGAATACGATTAAATCGGAGTGAATTCATAATAATATCTACGATGTAGTAATTCAACTAACTTAATTTAATAACCTATAAGATAACTTATAAGATAATAAAAAATATTATAGCTTATAAATTAATTTTGATTTATTTTTAAATTAATTAATGTAATATAATACATTAATACTTTATAAAAAGAGTCATTTACCAAACATTGGCTAAAATAATTACCTTCCTATAATTATACACTCATATGAAAAATGTTCCTTTGGCTGTTTAGTTTTTATTAAATTTCTCAATAAATGCTTACAGACGTCGTACAAGTATTTACCGAATATAAAATATAGAAAACTTTGACTTTTCCATCTTGAAATGGGTTTTAAATTATAATTTTTTTTTTTTTTAAGTGTTGAAGAATCATTATTAATTTTTTTCTGATTGTATTGCATGTATTATTACAGGACGGCAGATTTTGTTTCGATGGCTTCCGACGAGTTAACCACACGATTTGATCCGTACCAGGAGATGGAGAACTATTTAGAAAAAGTTGCTGTAAGTTTGATTTAATGAAACATTTTTATTTTGCCCCATTTGTTTTTCTTTAAATTTTAGTACATTTTTACATTAATTAATTTATTTTATTAAGTTTAAAACATTTATAATTTATGACATGTACCATGTGCAGATTACCTACTTATAGAATAATAAGTTACAAATATTAATATTTGTTGAATTTGAAAATAATTGTTCCACGTGTTACATAAGTCATTCCTATACCACTAAATGCTAATGTCACATATTATACCATGTGCTTCCCGATGTTTGTATTGTTTTTTTTTATGTACTAAAGTGATGGGACTTCCACTGCAGTTCCCACTACGGTATACGACCAAAACTACAAATGTAGTACGGGGACACATATCGTATATTATATGTGCGACGTGCGTGTTACTCGTTAGTACTTTTTTTCACAACCAACACAAGAATAAAAAATTATTATATTGTAATCATAATTTTATATTTCATTATATTCAGACTAACAATTTTGTTTTTCCGCATTGAAGTTAAACGTTAGCTCTTTTAAACATACCTAATAACAATAATATGGTGTGTGGTTTTTCGGGATACCTACACCTTTCCTTTTTAAAAATAACCTTGAAATACATACATATTATTTAATATCACGTGTTATATGTGTAATGAGTAGTGACACATAAGATATAGACAATTCGAATAATCGTGAATATGTAAAAATGGTAATTATATTTAAATTACATATAGCTAGGTACATTTTATAAATATAGGTGTTAAAATATATTTATAGTTGTGACTAACGTATAATAATGTAGAATTTAATGCATTTTATATAATATATGTAAGTGGTTGCCAGTTGATGATATTAAATCTTTTAAAAACTGTATTTTAGATAAAGCAGCGATAGAAAGAGGAATTTCGTATTGGTTTTACAAATTAAAGATATGCGATTATTTACATATTGGTTTTTTTTTCACTTTACAAAACTCAAATAAAAAGTGTCACGTAGAACGTCTATGTATTACACGCAGATTGTACTTTAAATTAACATTTCATAATTAATAGTTTTAGAGAAAATAGAGAAAAATATGTCTCTTAAAAGTTAAAAATGTACCTAAGCAAATATTTCTTTAAAAATAATATTGACAAGTTTTAACGGTTTAGTTGGTCCATGATCAATTTCTGGTTAGATTGTTTATTTATTTTGAATATAATAATTATTTATTATTTCATTCAATAATAACCGTTTTTGCGTCGAGTCGCTTGTAAATTTATCTAAATTTTTAAAATTAATATTTCTGTTAAAGTTTATCTGAATAATATACTTTTAAACCTATAAGCCTAATGGAGCCTAATAAGCCCCATTTAAATGGAAAAATGTAACAATAATTGGTCAAGAATAAAATAAAATAAGAAATTTATCTTTTAACAATGTGAAACAATACATTTCCCAATATTTATTATTATTTAACTTGAATCTCCTTGTAATAATAAAAAAAAAAATATTGCAATTAAATATAATCGCATGTCAATGTGGTGGCCAACTGTGTATACACAAGGCGTAGCATATAAATGGTATTGTTTATAAAAGTAGTGTGGTATTATTACAATTAATATATTAATTAATTTCAGAATAATTAAACATCAACGACTTTATGTTTAAAACGCAAAAACTTTTTATCATTGAATCATAATATTATATAAGTGAATTTATATAGTGTCATTATAAATAATAAATTACTGTAAAATAGCAAAATATTTATAAAACTTTTTTTGACCAGTAACACAATACTACGGCCGTGAATACTTTATTGTACCTAATGAATAATTTAAATATGTTGCTCATCGAAAAATGGTCTATGTTGGTATGTTTTATTAGTGTGTTTATTATTTTTTTCATACAAGCGATGTTATAATATTAATAATAAATAAAACGTGTAAAATGTGTAAAACCATCGTCGTGTGTCGATGAAAACCGTTATAAAATAATAAAATAATGTATTCCCAACTAAAACAATGTATTCGTGAGATATCTTGTTTATACAAATTCCGACTACAACTTTTTTTCGTTATTTACTCGGGCATATTTTATTAAAATCGTCTCGTGAAAAATATACAGGTATATAAGAAAATATATATACCGATCTGTCTCGAGCAGATTAATGTTATTACTTAATATATGCTGTAAAAAAAAACATCCAATCCCATTAGCCATTAGTTTAAACATATTGACATGTGGTTTAGCTGCATGAAATTGGTGAGAATCGTTTTATAAACCATCTTTAAAAATTATTTGTTAATAATATATTATTATGTTATTATTAGTACTCTAAACATGATCGAATGCACCACGAAATACGTATTGACGTATTGTTCTATTTTAAATATGAATAATTGTATAGTTAAGCCGTCACGTCGTTAAGTATAGATAATTTAAATGTATTTTCTTTGCACTGATGAATTTCAGCTTGTGCATAGAATTGTTGTTATTTCATTTGCTTAGTGAAAATATGAAAATATTTATTTTGGAATAACAATTTGTCGGAGGTTTTAAATCGTTTAATGCGTTTTGATTTTGGACTAAAGATGTTGTTGGGAAAAAACGTAATGTGTATAAAGTTAGGTAAATTGTAAGACAAATAAATACCTATATTTATACCTAAATTCGTGATCAAATTCTTTGTACTTATTTATTATTCACTAACCGGATTTAGTATAAAAACAATTGAGATCGCGAGATTTTCGGTTCGCAGCGGCACTTCATTGCCGATTTTTAAATGTTACAGTCTCAAAACCAAATAAGTTTTCAAATTTTTTTCCATGAATATTTAATAAAAATATCACATTTCAGTTTCAATTACTGCAGATAGCAATAAGATCGAAAAAATGAATTTGCTTATTTTAAACTATATAATATGTAGCATAATAATATATTATTACATGATATTTACAAATTTTTGGGCGTGCGATAAATGTTTAATTGTTTATTTTGTATGTATTTTTAACTATTTTTAATATTCCGGTCATTGCGGGGCTTAAATATAAACCTATCTACTTATGGAGAAGATCGGTTGGTCAGAAAGTTAAAATTTTGATCATCATCGGTAAAACTTCTAAAAATTTTACAAAGATTTATTCGGCATATGACTTTGTTTCTGAATTTTAGATTAATTCATAATTAATTTAATTATAATATATGTTGGGATTCAATACTGACTATTTTTCTCGAAAACATGTCTATATTTTATCCACTAGAAATTGTTGATAAGATGTCTGAAAACATATTTTAATTTGTAATGAAGTTTATTTGAGGTCGATCTTGAGATCTTGGTTTTTAATGTTTACTCTAATCTTCAAATTAATTTTATTTTTTAAATTAAATAATCAATACATATTTTATGTTAAAATAGCTTAAGTGATAATGAAAGGCGAAGGTTAGGTTAGGTTAGAAATTCTTGATATGAGAAGCCGCCCACTGACGACACTCCTGGATTGAGGTTATAGGGTTAAGATGTTATAGAAGAGAAGGTCACGACACGATTTTCTTTTTCATCTTTTGGGTGGGTTAATAGGTACATCTTAAATTTGATTTTAAAATTAATCCAGAATCGAGAAAAAAATATAAAATTAATGGGATGACTCATTAAAATTTTGAAGTTAACTAAATAGGTAACAAATTGGAGTAATATATTTTCAGATTTCTTATTACATATTAGTATACTACCATCTATGTCGGTACGTATTTGACAAAAATATATGCTATTAGTGAAAATATTACTCGTCGACTACATATTTTTGACTTGTGCGTGTGTGCGAGCAGGAGTTAAGGTAATCTCTTTTGCACTACATTTCACAAAAACTAATGATCACACATTCCGAAATGCACGAAATGCACGCAAGCACTTAGACAATTGTCAATATTTAACTCCTTAAAACAGTCGGTAGGACGGTAGCAAATCACCTTTATGTTTTTCGGAAAATAAATTTTAATATTATTACCTACGAACCAAGGTGTAGATTTCGCTGTATGATAAGAAAAATAATATCTACTTCTGCTCAATCGATTTTCATTTAAAAATTAGAATTACAAACACAAATACCACCTAAATCCACCCTTGTCAGTTGCCACATACATACTGACTCCATATGGCATGTTATAATATCACACGTATCCAACACAATAATATAATCATAAAATCGATCAAATAATGCATCCATTGAATATTGTTCGATTGATATGATTGATTTAAGTACGTTATTAGATGGTAATAAATTATGCATGCACTCGAAGTCCTTGAAAATACATTGTAATACTTAAGTATTTTAATGGTATAATTGAACAAATAGTTAAGAAACACATAATAAAACGAAATAATAAAAATAAATATATTATCAGATCTTCATTCAATAGATTATAGTTATACTTTGAATCATAATAGGTATGTATGGCTATAATAATAACACGTAGATTCATCATCCCGCGTTGACTGTTAGTTATAATTTATTTCGATTTCCCTAAGTTTCCTTTGATATGACTATCGATTAATGTACATTTTTTATCGCAATACAATAACAATTTTGTAATCTGTCATGCAGTATAAGTACATTATATGCTATCAATTTCCAAATTATTGATACATCGAATTAAATTAGGTACTTAAAAGGGATTCTTTAAATTCCAAATTTCACAATGTTAGGTTTTGCGATAGTTTAAACGTTTTTACAATTTTCCTGAAAATTGTTGGTAGACATAGACAAATAATAGTTAATACCAACATAAGTTTTGATGGTACATGATATTTTTATTATATTTGATGAAAAATGTTATTTTGTAATACTTCTCTGTATACTTTATATGTTATTTCTTTGTAGTTTGTACTCATAATATTTGTAATTTACTCAAAACGATACTCTATATAAAAACTCCATATTCGTTGAATGGAAATTTGTAATTATGGATTATTAATATTCCAAGATTTAAATTGAAAACAGATGGTTTCACAATTTAAAACAAATTAAATGAAACTCGTTTCGCAATTAATTTTAATAGAAAATGAAAACATGTAGGTATTTAATAGAGTGATGTTGTTGCTAATTACATACAGCAATAATACGTGTATCTATATAATAGAATAGTTACACATAGTAGGTTATTAAAAACAATATATTTTTATTTTATAAACTTAATATTTAAACTTAAATCGGCTAAATCTAAATTTGTAATTTAATTTTACGGCATATTATGTTTTGGTTGGGCGTGCCTGCGTATTGTATAGAATTTATAAACGTAATAAATATATTTTTTTTGCATCTATATTGATTTGAACAAAAAGCGATGTATCGAAAGCTAAATATTTTTGAACACATAATAGTCGTAATTCATAATATTATCTTCAATTGTTGTACCGCAATGTTTCATTGTATTTATATTATTTAAAAATTTTACATTTTAATGGAAATAATAAAAATAAAATAATTCATAGTAGGCATAGGTAACTATAATATTATACCTACTCATTCTTATATGATTTTAAAATTGTACAATTTGCAAAACTGATAGGTATTTCATGTCCAAAAAGAAGGTTTAAAATTGATTTCCGTTAAAGGATTATTTTACTGCGTGAATCGGGATTATATTTTCCAAGCAAACTAATTTTTCGACACCATCAGTGCGATTGTCGGTATTAATTATTATTAGTGTATTTTATATACATTAATCGCGCGTATTTTATATAGATCTTAACTACTATTTCGTATTGACACCCCACCCCCGAAATTCATATTCCATATTCACATGTCATATACCAAAGATGACGGCATATTATTATTATTATTGTGGTGCGGGTAGGATAAAATGTTCTCTAGTGTCCGAGTACATAATTTTGGCGCGGTGGCAGCCGGACTGTGGTAGCCGAAATCTGGCGCTCGTGGGCACGCCGTGGCGACGGGTAAATTAAAAAATATAAAAAGAACAAACAACCGGTAAATATGTCAATCGCGCGAACGCCGCCGTATGACGTTCGGCACAGACAAGGCCGGACTTATGCCCACTATGCGCGTATATATGTTGCTGGTACCTACCTCTACGCTGGACGCACGTAGGCCTCGCCGTGTAGCCGGCATGTATATATACGCACGCCAACTCTTACCGATATGGTCATACGACTTCCCACTGCGAAACGATAATAATATAATATATAGGACCGTTGCAGTAGTTACCAAACGAGCACGACAATCGTATCACAGTATACTATAGGTACCTAACCTAACCAATATAGGTATGTACCTATGTTTATTATTGTTTTTAAACATTTGACGTTTATTAGAAGGTGCCTCCCTATATATGTGCACCTATTCTTACGAATTTCCTCGACCGTCCAACTGCAACCGCAGTAGTCGGCGCTCGTTTCGGTTTGCGAACGAGCCCGGTGAACTTAAGCAGACCGGGCGTGACTGGTTTTGAGAACTCCTGAACGCGTTGCGTCTGATTAGAATAATAATAATAATATGTCATATACGACTTGGGACCATATTTTAGACGACACTCGTGATTTGACCGGCAGACTAGCGTGTCTATATTGTGAGTTCGTCGGTTAATTTAAGGAAAAATAAAATATTAATTAATTAATCTGTTACATATTATTTAATTATGTTTCGTTCCGTAGGAAGAGCTTGATGAAGTCTTCAACCAGTTGTCCAAGAAATCCGCAGAGCAACCACGAAAGCTTGCGACGAACTGGCCGCCGAAAGGTAGCAGCAATGAAGCAAATAAAGACGATCGTTGCAACGCAGAAAATGGCGACTACTTGACGGACAACTTTGGTGGTCGGTTCGATGACGTTATTCTAGAATTGCAATTACCGGAACGGATTGTTTGCCAGGCATGTGCTGAAGGAATAGGTCAGTGTGCTTTTGAATAAATAATCGTTTTGTTAAGTTGTATGTGTTATATACAGTACTTAAATATAACCATCTTATTTATGAGTGTGCGATCAGACTTGAATAGTAATCACTGACCAGATGGTAATATTAAGTGATTACTCCAAATGTGGATTCGTATTTATTTTCATGGCTACTCCGAATGAAAATCGTTCGACGTAATTTTTTTCTTGAACTTTTATCGCATAATATAAGTAGTGACATCCTAAAAAGCCTTTGAATGTGTATCATTATTATATAAATAAAAGTATATTAGGTAAGGAATTTATTGTTTTTGTAAAATATTATTCTGACGATATTTAGATAAGTATGTAGGTAGTCGTATTATATAATATGCACTTATCTATAATTATAATTTATTATACTTATACTTTATTGATTTTAATGGTTTTATGGTTTTATGGTTTTATTCAAACCATTTGGTACCTATTCATATACCTAAGTGTACAATTAATATTGAATGTATATTTCAGACGAAAAGGTGTATTTCGGTGATAACTGCGGCAGTGGTGTTTTTTCTGACAACATGCGTTACCGCCTGTCGCCAACCAAACGAAAACGGTGTCGTTCTCGATCTTTGGATCAAAGTAGCCTACAATTGCCAGACTGTTATGAAGACAAGTCAGCTGTGCTGCTCAAAGTCAAGGTACTCAACACCACTCCACCCGCGCCCGTTCGCCGGTCGTCTCTTAACCGATTTCAAACGATCATCGCACAACAACAGAAACAGGTACTGTGCACCCATATTATGGTATAATACGTATTATAGTTATAATGACTATAGTGTCTCGTACCTACTCTAGTATTTTCCTGCTTGTAAATATAATTCTTTTTTATTCATACAATTCTATGACTATGAATACATAATTTTACATAATTCTTACAATACTGTAATTGTAATCCAACATGTCTCGACAGTTTGAACGACAGGACAGTAACGGAGGTCCTCACCTGGAAGTGGCCACGCAGACGTCGCCGACTTGTAGTATGTCTTCGAGCTTCACGTGGTTCTCTGATCGTTCGGACACGGGTAACTGTTCTTCAGCTGAAGAAGAAGCCGTGACACCGTGTAGTTCAACCGACGATTCGGTGACCGACCATCACATCAGTTGCGGATCTTCGACCGAATCGTCCGTCACCCCTCCTGGACGGTCCGACGAACCCGAATCCGGTATTGGAACTGCATCGCCACCACACCACCGGTATTCAAAATGTAAGTATTTGATTAAAAAAGGTGCAACAATATTATCGTATTAATAAGCGACGTTGATACGTACCTATAAACATACTCTTTCGCTAAACAATAATACTGTATTGTTGAAAAAAACTTGATCAACATTATGAATATCGTATTAAAAAACGTATGTCATTCGGTAAAATCAGTGTGTTAAAATTAGAGTCATCGTTAAATCACGTCCTCTGTCCGAAAGATTTTATGATATAATATCGTGTTCTCATTTGTAGTAAATCCTCTAAAAAATCAACATCGTGATGGCATTCGTTTCATCGGACTTATTTTTCACATTAATTTGTTTTACTGCTTGTTGAACATTTATGTCGTATATTTATTTTTCATTCAAACGATTTTTATATTTGGATAAACACTATAAATAACTCGAACCTAGTAGGTCAGCTATGTTTTTCTGTGGTTGGCAATGTTTATATTTATTATTTTCCCGCCGTAGAGTTTGTTATTCCAGAGGAAATCCGTGTGCCTACATAATATTTAAATATTGAATACAACTACTTTTAAAAACTATTTCGATATCAAAGTGTAGTTTATTTTTAATTCGTAGACCTGCAGAACTTCACATTGAGCATAGTAATAATATGTGTTATTTAAACTATTAATTTCAAAAACCAGCTCAGGCAGATATTTATTTTGTTTAACAAGAGCTTAAAATTTCAATTTCGAAACTATACTTAGTATTTATAATATAGTTTTTAACTTACAAAAAAATGTTTTATTTTTAAGATAATGCTTGGTTCTATATTTTAATTGGCTGTACATTTTAATAGGAGGCTATTTCTATAAAATACGTTAATATTATGTTACGCATTTTTGATAAATTAAAAAAATTATCTAATTTAAAATGGAGTGAAAACGTCCTGATGGCTTTCATGCTATGCTGGTTACCTTTATAAAATACCCAAAATAGTAAGGCTTATCATTGGTTTTTATTAACAAATAATATACCTACCTTATAAGTTACCTATGGCCGCTATGGGTATATATAGATAATAATGCGCTACTGCACTCGAATACCAACCAATCCGTACCATTTCGTTTTACGTTTAAAATATACACATACCATGATAATATACGTATCGTCGATGATAATAATCATCGGTAAATAGTATCTACATAGAGTTTCAGACGATCTTAAAACATCAATACACTGATTTTCTATGATTATTTATCGACTTATACAATGTATATTATATTGTCGTGTTGGGAATGTGGGACGTGAATAATATAGTATAAATAATACATAATATTATATAATGTGTAATATTAACGAGTGTTTTTTTATTCGTAACGTACAGCGGGAAACCAGAAATGCAGAAGGAAAGAGACGTGGGAGAGGCTGCAGAGACGACACGCCGACCGTCGGGCGACCATCAAATACACGGAACAACCGGTGTGGGTACCCCCCACAGTGGAAAATATAAACGACCAATATCATCGGCCAGCAACGCGACCGAATCGGTTGCCTTTGACTAGTGAATCCGGATTTCCGGTGAAAAACGTCATCTCTTACGAGTTGCCCAGCCCAACAGCTGTTTCATTGGACGGCGGTGGAGAAGTCACCCAAGAATTGGCGAGTGCCTGCAAAAGCTCGTCTGCTCCACATCTCATAAAATCCACTCAGACGCTGCCTCACAGGACCAAATATACTGGCGGATCGGAGGTATTTTTGGAAGTTGTTCACACATCACACGTGCAGTGCAGGGCGTTCAGTTATAAGAGGCTCTGTTTTTTTTTTTACACTAGCCGTCCAATATGTCAAAAACGACACGATAAACCAGTCCAAGTCGATTGAATACCTCTTAATAAGTATATTAAAATGTAAAAAATTACTTGGTTCCATAGTCGGTTCCGGGGCTTACATTTCGAATGGGCAATAGTAACAATTATCATCTCATTTTTTCCGGTGTTTCCCCAAAAATGTATTATTAAAACTTAAAACTATTGGTTGGTCGTTATAATAAAATGTAGGCACATAAAATTGTATAAAAAAAAAACAATTACCGACTAATAAAATGAAATTTTTTTTCCCCATGTCATTATATATTATACCTAATATATTATTTACTTGTATAATTGGTAGTCGATCATGATAGTCATGACTTCACTCAAATCTAATATTTGTCAAGACTGTAACAATTTTTTGTTATTACAATCATTGAAATCTTATAATAAGTGTTATAATGTAAATAATTTATAAATATCATGGTAAAATAATGAAATAAATGTGTACCACTGCATCTGCAGCCCGTGTGCCAGGCCCGGATTGGGCCGGCGGGCTACCGGGCAAAACCCGGTGGGCCGTTAAAAATTCGAAAGATTTGGGCCGGCTCGAAGTAATTTCTTCCCAATCCAGCGCTGCCGTGTGCTAAAAAACGCCACTACTCGGTGACTTTTAACTGAACGCCCGTGACATGCGGAGAGAAAATTTGAGAAAATTCGCTTCAAATAAATGTTTAATATGCGTCGTGTTTGCTTGTTGTTTAGGATTGGAAACATCACAAATGTCACTCGGAACGATACTTAGCAGGTAAGTTTTTATTATTATTATTATTATTATTATTTGCTCGCGTTATGTTTAAAACTGCGATATCGTAACAAACTGTATATGGGTTATGCCTCGACGACGCGAAGTCAAAATTTCTCGACGGTTAAACGCCTCGATACGTTTGTTATCGCGATCCGTAGACGGCTACAGCTTATGTTGTAACGTGACGCTGGCCGATTAGCAACATAATTTGTATAACTATAATATATATAGGTACCTGACTATTATGCTAACCACCGCGATAGCCATTATACAAGACGACACAATAATAATATTGTTATTGCATTATTGCCGTCCAGGTATGCATATTATTTTATCAGTTTTTTTGCGTATACGGTTTTATGCCGGTGGCATATTTTGATTTAAATACTCGCGCGTATTATAGGTATAACGTGTACACATATATATTATATCACTGTACCGGCCAGTGGATAGTGTATATTGACAAAAGTATAATATAAACAACAAAAATTGGCGGGTTTTTGTAGGGATAAGAGAAAATGTCCACTATAGTGGACAAAGGGTTTGTAAAAATACAAAAATTAAATTAAGCATGGGCGCTAAAGCAGTAATAATAATTTTCCATTGTAATGGACATTATTATGGGCCTCAGGAAGTTATACAAAATTTGATTAGCATGCGGATCTCTATGTATATAGTCTATAGACCGTCTTTAGGTACCTACTTCAATCAAACAATCCGTTTTTTTTTTGATATATTATTTAAATTTTAAATTTTATGCCATTTGTCTAATGCTGCTTATTGAAAAATACCTACCTATCTACCTACCTTTAGAAAATGATTACTTGAAACACAATTTTTGATATTTGATGATTATTTGCCATTTGGGATACCTATTTACGTATTATGTAAATAGCTATATTAATAAATAGTATATTTTATGAAGATGACCAGAGATCCAACTAACTTATATAATTAGCAACTGTTAAATACCTATAAACCCAAAAACCGATACATAGACTTACCTAATACAACTCTTGCCCTATATACTAACCCCGATAATCGGTCACGTGACATACCTTTTATTTTGCAATAAGAATGAGATAGTCTTATCAGAAATGTAATAAATAATAGAAAATAATAAAAACACATTATTTAGATTGTACTACATATCTAAAAAAACATTTTAATAAAATGCTTATTGTTCAAAATTAAACAACAACAATCAAATAAGAACTCTTTTTCTAAAAGAAAAATATACCGATAACAATAACAAATATTTGATTGAAAATCAACAAAAACATAATCAAACATGGAGATATGGATAGTTTAGGTTTTAGGTTTAAGTAGGTATATTCATATAAAAATGTATAGGCGTATATATTGACAAGGTGTACCTACGATAGAATACAAAAAATGCTTCGGAGAGGAAACAATACCCATCCTATTATATGCATACGAAATTAGTTTTAATTATATTCGAGTAAAAAAGGAGTGTTTTGAGATGAATAAACATGGTTTATATAAATTATATAGGTTTGTACATAGTATATAGCTATGTTGCTTATTTGTATAAAACGTAGAGAACGTTTAAAGTAAATCCAAACAATACAATTTACTTAGCATTTACTAAATTGGTGTAAAACGATTATTTTTGTTCTCTGTACTGTATGTGGTCGCCCAATGGAAATATGGGTATAATATTATAATATATTATTGTCAAGGTATTATAGGTATTTTGTTATGCAATAATTTAATATGTTTTTATAACGGCTATGTCAGTATGTACTATAATATAGTGCTACACTTGCAGTCCTCCACATAATAATATTATTTCATACGAGAGATTGTACACGCATAATATATACCTATATCTATAACAATATATTTTATTATATAGTGTCGTTGGTAAGTTAAAAAACAATCGATGACATACCTATAGAGACTAATAGAGTATACCTATACGCAATATAATATGTCATTGTACGTTTACGAATTTGTTTGAATAAGAGATTCCAAATGTCTGTGTTTACTCAACTGATGATTAGACGAACAAAGTATGCCCAAACGACAATAATAATATTATATAGTACTATTATATATACAGATAATGTAATGATATTCAGTAGCGTTTGGCGTAATCATCTGTGCGCTGTACATTTTTTTTTAGCGATTGTCGTTGTTGCGGTACAGGCGTAATTTTTTTTTTTTGTAGTTATACAGTCGTATAGGTGTCGTATACACATAAATGTATTATATATATTTAATTGTCGCGTTAACTGCGTCATAGGGAAATTACAGTGGTAGCAGTGGTAGTGGTGTATGGTACCCAGATAACAATCTATTTACTATAGATTTCGACTCAAGATTAAAACTAGTCGCTAACTAGGCGGCCGCCACTGGTGATGGAGGGTAATATATTTTTTTTTACCGTCGGATTCGGCGTGAACGAATTTTGAACCTTCGCTGCGGCGGCGGCGGTGGGCGTTACGGCTGCGCGTGCAGCGATAGGAGTCGCGGCGGGCTTGCGAGAGATAATAATGTAGAAACGTTTGAGCGACAACCGTCCGCGGACCACCTGCAACGGCGTGGCGTGCCGGACGCTATCGAGCACCGAATGGTATGGCCGGCACCGGCGATAAATTCGGTTTCAAGTTTTTCCGTAGCGTGAGCGTCAAGTTCGAGAAGCAATGGAAGGTTGGCCGGTCAGAAACTTTTTGGAACAAAATGAGGGAGAAGAAAATTGCAGGTCAGTCAGGCTATAAATTATAATATTATACTGTATATTGGCCACCATATACTATAGGTTTTCATTGAACACCTTTTAAATACCTTTTAAATACCCCCCTCCCTTTTCAATGGGTATTAGGTTATACAATATTATTCTGTTTTTTATGTCATCAACGACTTTATATTTTATCGCATTGGCGCACACATCAACGCTTGTAAACAATATTATACCATCATTGAACAATTCATTGCTAATATTTTTCAATAACCAATAGGTATTTATGTGGTATACCACTAAAGTATAAAATATTAATAATTGTGTTTACATTAACATTATAATATAGGTGCTAAACATAATATGAAATAAATTACGAACAAATCGAAAGTTAAATTTTTAAAAATCACCACTTGACATTATTTTTGTCTGAAGACTGCAGAATAGGTGAACCCGCTGGCTTCCCAATCCGAAATTACTTTTCTAAGCTTATATGTATAGTTAAATATTTGTATACAAATATTAAAAGTAGGTGAGTGGTACAATTTTTTTTCGTTCCGTGCACATAAATTATTAAAACTTGAGAAATCGATATTGCAGTATCCATGGGTGAAAATGTCGATATTTGAATATTATGATATACGTACCTATCATAATTTTAAATTTATAAACTTATTATTATCCTGCACCGGGCCGTATAAGCCTTGTATAAGCCATCACTCGACCACCGATTGTCCCCCATATAGGTATGAGATATATTAATATTATAATCAATTCGTTTTTCTAAGAAACGTGTGGTTATTATAATAATCCGTTTGTATTATTATTATTAATGCGAGTTCTTAAAGATTTATTTGCTTGAACACATTTTACGTAATAGTATACTATACGTGTTCAATCCGCACGCGGATGATAAAATGTCACAACCACGAATGCCGATCATTCTCAGACGGCAGCAGTAAACAATATAAAGAATAAATTATAAGTCTCCGATTTTAATAATATGATCAAACTCGATGACGCTTATTATTATTTTTCCTTTCCGTTTATTCTAAATTTCGTCGTATAATATTCCAGTGAGAAATTCGGCTTCAATAGACTTGTTAAAAATATGTAGTATTTCTCTCTGGCCACTCCACGGGCTGTTGATTTTCTGTCGCCTTTCAGTTGGCTGGTTACAATAAATTATGCCGAAATAGTGAAATGCTTCAAACGTCGACAGCCAAGTTCAGTCGTTTGAATTATAACTACTCGTGTATAAGTATATGTATATTATATTATGTATAGTAATGGCAACAAATTAATTTAAAATAATTGTTTGAATATCGAACTTCTTTATAATCTACCGTCCTACCGATATAGAGGTATAGGTACTTATTCCGACTACAAATTAATTTCATGGATTATAACATACCAAAATATACGCAATTATTTTATAATATATTATATGTACTTTGAAATGTCACTTACCGTAAAAATGTATAATATTTTTAGTGGTCGGAGGTTAGTCTCTCTACAAAATGTTATAATTGATATTTTAAAATGCATTTAAAAATTAATAAAATGCTTTAAAGTAATAATATTCAAACAAAAAATTAATCTAAAAGTTCTAATTATTTCGGTAATTTACTCAAAATGAAAACTTGGATAATTTTAACCGTATAAGATTATATGTAATATAATATATATACAGGTATATATTTGCCTTGACAAAACATGTATTTATTATCAATTATTATAACTAACGTATAAAAACGTTTATTTAAAACTTTATCCAGAATTATTATTATAATATAATATTAATATCCAATGAATTAAAATACTTTGTAAATACTCTTATAATGCTAAAAATACTTTCAAGTAATAAAAAAAACAAATTCTACCTTTTTAGATTATATTTCTTACTATTATAGGTACATAAGTTTTAGTCAATCTATCTGCGAATATAGACTTGATTTAAAGTAATGAATTGTGTACTAGATTTTGTGATTCTATAATCATTATCATTATTGACATATAATGGCCATGTGTAAAAAAGGTATTGAAATATTACTCATGATTATATTATTACCTACCATTACCATTAGAAAATAATAAAAAATAAACTAGCATTTTCTTTTTGGCTGTAGGTACCATAATAGTTTTATACAACACAATACGTATATAGTGGAAATTAAAATGGTGTCGTTTAATACAATTTATAAATTCGTATAAAGTTACAAAAATATAAAATAATAATAATTGTTTAGGATATCAATTTATAATTTATATCATCATGAAATGTATAATCATATGATAAAATCAGTTAAACGAGAATCGAAATGAAAACGAGATTTTTCGTTCTTATTTTTAGTTTAAAAATCTATCAGTTTAATTTTGTATTATACTGTGTTTAAAATAGGGCGTTTTCAACATTACATTGTGACACTGAATGACCACCATTCATCTGGCATTAAAAAATATACATTTTTTTAGATGGATTTATTAATTAACGTTTATTTCTTTTTGCCTTTTGGGTCCACATTTTTAAATTTGATTTCGCTGTCTTTCTTCTGTCTCTTCGACTCTCTCGCGTATCATAATAACTTTAATAATCAATGCAACATTCTACGATTGTGATTGTGAGTCATTGGTTGATTTTTAAGTGTACAAACTCATTTCACATTTCATAAAATATCGAATACTACGTTATAGGTAACTATATACCTATACAGATTTATTATATTTATCTTAATAATCTTGATTGTATTTCCGACAAGACTGCTCATTATAATTAAAACGGTTTATACTTTTTTGAACGGATTCCGAACGGTACAGTGTTAATAATACAGCCATGGATTTGCAAACTATGATTTTCATGGCATTTTTCATCTAACTGTAGAGCTTTACATAAACTAAATTAATAATTGTATTTCATTTTGGAATGGAAAAGTGACAAACAATACGGTTAAGGGTATTATTATAATACCTGAAGTTGTCTTATCGTTTCTGGCCAAAAACGATAGTGTTATAGATACCTGGAATAGCAATCCCCAGTAAATGGTTAATATATTATGTAATTATTATAATAGTAATAAATATTAATAATATTATTTTGGTCAAAAATCACAGCAGTGACTTTTGCGTGAAGTCGTAAATATAATATAACTTATAAGTAATGAATTAATTTTTTTCCTCAAGGCTCAAATGTATTTATGAATATTAATTGACAACCAAACTCGAAACCAATTTAAATCACACTAAATTATACATAATAATAATAAAACCAAAAAAGGGTGATCGGTGAGTAATTACCTATACCGCCAAACTGATATCAATCACCGTACATATAATATATTGACTGCTACAATTATATACACCTTATAGGTGGGCTGCCTAATACTCTAAACTGCTCGTTTTTGTTACTTCATTTTATTTCTTTTTAATGCACTACGCTATATCGCAAATAATGGTCAATATCATCGAACACGCATTCGTATAGTCGTCGTCGAGTATTTCCATTTCCCGCTCCGTCATTTGAATATAAAATTTTTTCATTTCAGATACGATAAAAACACGAAAAAATATTAATTACGTAAATTTATTAGTCCATAACGTGTATTAAGGCGGAATAAATTAATCAAATACCTATCGCGTTACTATGCAATATCCGCCTGCTAGTATATCCATATATTATATACGTATTAATATACTTATGTTCTAGGGATACAATTCTCACGGAGCTGAAAATCGTATTTATTTTTTTATTACTTAAATAGTTTATATCCTGCACCGTGTTATTCACGTACCTATATATATATATATATATTATATTTCAATCTTGCAGATGTTAGATTTTCACGTTGCATATTATCTTACCAGAATATTATACATACGATTATACTTATGACTTACATATTATTGTAGAAATACATTATAGATATTATACATATTAGGTATTAATGTATTATAATATAATATATAGAGTGCATTTTTTCGCGAAATTGACGAATTTAAATCATTCGTAAATTTGCTGTCATCGGCATTCATAAGTCATAAAAAAATAATAGTTATATAATTAATTGACATAATAGGTCCAAACTATATGATCCTTGCACAGAGGACAATGTTTTTTGCAACTATATTTTTAACACGATTTATTTGACATAATATTTGACATATATACGACTTGGCCGATAAAACCTGTTGCTTCAATATCGTATTAGTTAATATAGTAACTATATAATTGCAATTAATTGTAGATATTATTATGATCATAATATTACACCGTAAGAATTATAACGACGATTGTTGTTAAATATTTTGTAACGTACATTTTTTAGACGGTTTGCGTTAATAAGACTACAGCCATAAAAAAGGTTTTAATATTTGGCATAATATATTAAATAAGGTTTAACCTAACCTAACCTATATTGCTACTGCAGAGTATACCACAAACGGGTTCAATCGATGCACAGTTTTCGATGCTCATTTCACGAAATATGTAATTCCACGTACCTAATATTATAATATTATAATATAATATATTTTAAAAGCAATGAGAAGGACATTTTGAATATTAAACTAAAATTTTCACATCATTCCCTTTGGGGCTTTTGACATCACTCTACATGTTTATGTTACATGGCGTACGATATCTATATGTATATGGGCGCAGTGTTTGTGCATAGTATTATTATAGAGCTCATAAAATATTCATTAAAACGGAATTAATAAAATACGAATGATGAACACAATGTGGTGGTTTAATAAAGTTTTTGAAGTAAATAATAAAATTATAATATAATATTATCATCATTAACAAAAAAGTTCAGACAGACCATATATAATATAATGTATTAAAATTTAAAACGGTTTATCATTGTTCATTTTTATTTTAATTAAAAACAAATCTTTTTTAGAAATTAATACATTATTGTAGTGGCATTCCCGAAAAATACCCTTATATTGAACCCCTATATTGATACCCTTATATTAAATAGTGTAGTTATATGTATTATTATACTACGATTTCTATTCTCTATAGTGTATTAGTGGTGTAGTACACGACTTTATTTTCATTTCCTAAAATATTTTATAATCATACCTCCTTATGCAATATTGTGAAAACCAATAAGTGATGACGAAGTAGTAATGACACGTAGTCATATACCTACTGTATAATATAACTGTGTTTTGAGGAAATGTTTCTAGAAGTTGTCGTAATCCATTATATTTAAAATAATAATTATGTAACTAGGTATAATAGGTATATAATAGCTACTGTAGTAGCCATTATAACATTGTTGAGTATTATTTTTTCACTTTTAGTAAGATTTCTTTAGATTACGTTCTAATGTTAAAATACACCCGAAGTAATATAAACAAATTGATTGAAAGGCGAGAATCTCGTTGTGTTTATTATTCGAGCATTTAATAGAATCAATAAAACGAAGATGCGGTTTAGACGTCAATTAATTAAACAAATAATGTATAGGTAGTGGATGTGTACTTTAAACTCGTAAATACAAATAGATACTTTGTATTGTGTAGGTACTGCTATTTGTTATGATTAACAACATAATCATTATTTTTTTTTCCATATTAATATACAAACTGTAAAATATTTTTTTACCCAAGCCCATCATAATATAGTGTCATAATTAGTGAACTAATGGGTGGCTTCTTACTCACATATTGTACCCGCGTCCAAAATCTCACAACATCAATTTATACATCATCAATCATCACGTATGGTTAATGGTTATTGCGTGCTAATTTGTACAGATTGTGTATCTCAAATAAATAAAAAAGAAATACCATTATTGTTTCAACTCTCGGTTTTTAGATATACCTATATAATCTATATGCATACTTAAATTTGAACAGCCTACGACAAACATTAATATTATTATCTTACGTTTTATTGGAATATTATAAATACACTCAGCACTGCAGCAGTTATATAGGTGCTAGACTCGAAAAGTTATGCACGATATTGCCACGTACGGCATAAGCTGCAGGCGAGAATTATAGGTGTGAATAATATATATATCACCTGCGGTGGTCATTTGAATAATATTGCATTAATAGTCGCGTAGAGTGTGTCAGTTATAGTAAAGATCTTACGCACATAATACACCTAAATAATATTATAATATTATAGGTTGCATATATTATGTTATTCGTGCATGAGGACCGGTTTCGGAATAAACCTGATCATCTAAGTGAGTCATTTCGGATGATATGCGCAAAAATAATAACAACAGTCACAAACACACTCATCATCGCTGCAGTATTGTTTTTTGAATACTGAACAATAATTATGTTGTGTAAAACGGTGTGTTCGATTTTCAAATAAATATTATTGCATTTTTTTTTTTTGACGTCACTAAATAATTTATATACATACTTACACCGATTTAACCGTGCGAAAAACTTGGGCTAGTGTGAGACTTGTTTAAAAAAATGATCGGTGCTGTAGGTACAGTATTAATTACATGGTAAGCGAAAAAACTAAAAGCATGCACACCCGTGTACCAAACTCAATTTTTCATCCTCGTGTGTTAATGTATGATATTACAGCTTATAATATTATTATCACGGGAAGTATAATACTTGCAGTCAGTGTAGAATATCAGCTAAAGCTAATCTTGCTATACGTCATTAAACGTCATCCGATATCGTGGGCTTAAGACTTCGAAATAAGCCAGCCCTCCTTTACGTACGTAATATAGATGAATTCGAATTGCGCGATATTATGTTTGAACGACATAAACGGCACTTTTTTCTTAAATTCTTTGAAGACATTCGAGACCTGCAATTTCATAATCGAATAACAATACTGTTTATCTCGGGCGTATTATACTGCATAATACAGAGCTGCTGAAGTTTGATACACAATATATGTATATATAAATAAATCTATGACATAATAATAATTCGTTTTATTCGAGTAGGTTTTTTTCTGCAGCATGTCTCATCATATTTTCCATAAAATCTACATATTATAATTATCGTATTACATAATTAAGTGCTTAATATATTTAATTGTACCTATCTACCTACCTACGTTATATTATTACAATCACAGCAATTATTATTATAAAAAAGGAGAAACCACAATGGCGCTATAATACAATAACATTGCAGTGTGTATATACCTGTGTTTAAAGTATACATTTCCTGCATCATTCTAAACAATAACAAATGTACAGATGGATACAGCGAAACCAACCGTGTATATTATTATTATATTATTATTTTTCAAATTACTCCATTATCCTATTACTACCGCTTATATCTAGAAAAAATCGTCTCCCAACAATGTGTGTCAATGATTCGAATGTAGAAGCGTATTCGAATGTGCGATGGACGTCTTCTCCGATATAATGATATAAATCGGATGACCATTCCCTTAGTAAAACGATCGCTAGCCACCCGCCCGGGACAATGCAGCAGCGACCCCCCGACGGTGGTATTTTACCTATATAGGTATTTCTATTGTTTGCTTAAATATTATAGTTGGGCGGAGATGCTGAAA
The DNA here is from genome assembly GCF_019925205.1 of Metopolophium dirhodum. Lineage (NCBI taxonomy): Eukaryota > Metazoa > Arthropoda > Insecta > Hemiptera > Aphididae > Metopolophium > Metopolophium dirhodum. The sequence continues at coordinate 36,752,076 of NC_083562.1, forward strand.
AAATAATATTCTCCTGCATCGGGGAGTTGTAAAATAAAGGGCGAGGACCGCGTTTGTCAACCTCGAACGTTCGGTATATAAAACTGGACGATCCCCACCACTATATCGGCGTTAGTGGCGCCAAGTCCGGTCAACGGGAGACCCACTGGTGCAACAGATACTGATCAGAGGTCCAAAATAATAAATAATAATAATAATATGGACCACAGCGGCAGGTATATATTATATGCTAGTATATTATTGTTGGTACATGATATGAGATATCCCGTCCGATGACGCCACGAAAGACGTGCGCGCAATGTCTTCGTCTTCGGCACGACACGACAATAACGCCGCGTCGCGTTTATAACTACCTATGTAACATGCCGCGGTCCATTATAACATAGGTTCGGGTTACGTCTTTTGCGTGCGCAATAAAACGTAAATAATATAATATAATGTATTATACATGTCGTAAATCGGTTTCTGACGCGTTTCTTCTATAACCGACGACCCTATAGAACCCTGCACATACTGTCGTCGTCGCGTATACCGTAAGTCCGTCATGGATTTTTTTTACCCGCCATATTAGTATTAAGAGACTATCTTTAAAATACAATCGTCTATGCTACAAACCCTACTCCCTATATAATATAATAAACACACACTTAAATTGTTAATATAAAACTTCTCGTGTACAAAAATCTACTCAAAGTCTCAAACCAATTCAGACCAATATAAAAACCAATTTCATAGTTTGGGGGTTTATGCGAAAAGTTGAACCTAAATAAATACAAACATTGCCCTAGGAGTGAATAATACTCATCCCTGTCCTTGTTATTTTTAACGACATTTTAACAGAAGTTATTGTATTTCAACGATTATTTGAAGAGAGACGAAATATAAAAATAACAGAAACAAATTTATAAATACTTATATATAAGTATAATCCACACGAATTTAAAACTTATAACAATAAACAAAGTCAAATATTTTTACAAAATGTATTCGGATATGTTCAGTGGGGCCCTTAATTTTCTCGAAGAATAAATAAAAATAAATAAATAGGTAGGTACCACAACCTCCTATTACAGTGTCTCATACAAATCATATTATCTAAGGCTCTAACCAAAATTTGTCCTCTTTTCCAATTTTACAATACCGAGTATTTGTATAATAGTCCTCTTAAAAGACGCTTGAAAGGAGTGGTTTCGTGATCTTTTACAAGAATTTATAAATTTGTATACTGTTAGGTTAGGTTTAAAAAGTGTTATCAATAGCTTCTTTCATAAACTATTTTATACTTTTTGTTCACAGATCATATTTTTGTTTAAATCTATAGCCTCTAATGTCATTGTGTCAAATAATACAGATCAAATAATTGTTTTAAAAATAAAACTAAGTTAAAATAAATAATTACGCCCGCCAATTGTTGCGAATAATTTCTGCGGTACAAAAATAATTCAGAAATCAATTGTCTCAACCCAAGACTCGATTATCGGAGGGAGGGTGGAAAATAAGATTTTAATAAGTACTTATATGTTATACGATCGTTTATACTTGCATTCAGCAATAACATTATTATAAGAACTATTATTGTATCTAGTATCTATTATTATAGATACAATAATTATAATAGCAACATATTATAATTATTCTGAAGCGAATAATGTAGTTCATTCACTATTTATTAATTATTATTTATTAGTGTAATAGTGTATATACTTTATACCCATCGCCCATGTATATTTTATATAATTTGTCTTATATATTTCAAAAGCGTGAAAAATGCCTGGGGCGCAAAATGGCATCATTGGCGGTTTAATGATAAGTAAGAACAGCAGCTGTAGGTAAATAATAATTAACAATACAATATTAATAAAACGCTTCAACGTTGTCGATTATCATTTGGTATTTTTTCTTGTCTCGCGAAACGCTTCCCCGTTTGCCATTTTTTTCGTCTGTCGCAGTCGCTGTGGTTCATAGCACGGCATTACGGCAAATGAGTCGGTTTATTCCGATGATGTGCTATTTTTTTTTATTTTAATGTGTTTTACACTTCGTCGTCGTTTCTGTGATTTTGCGAACAATAAAATAATTATAATTATATAACAATACAGTATTAACCATTCAACGCAACGGTGCCACGCACGTTTATATAAAAATAAAAATTAATATCGGCCCGTTGCTCGTTTATTTTTAAATCTCGTCGCCCGTGTAATATATATAATATATATATTATTATACTTGTAGGTATTTGTGTACAGAATGGTCCATTCAACTGCAGGCCTCAACCATGCTAGTTTTCTAACAGTCGATTCACATCTATTATTTCATTTCGGGCAAGCTACGTTATTCTACGTATAGCACTATATTTTATGAGAAACAATTGCCAATGCTAAATGTTTGCAATGAAAATTGATTTTTCGTGAATTTTTTAAACAGCGATTCATTAAATACAAAAAAAAAAATATCGGTCTTGAAATGTCAGTCAACATCGAACAAATAATTTTTTTTTTCATTTCAATTTTAAAGATTCGTTAAGAGTGGAATGACGTAACTTACGTAGCTATCTCTCAGTTTATTTTTGGACAACTTAACCTAATGCTCAAGCAAATTAAAATAAACATTCGCTCAACAAATAGCATTTTCAATTTATATTCAGAAAAGTAAATTCTGCATTTTTTCAACAAAATAAACAATTTTAATTATAACTCGATCACAGTAAATTATCACTAATATTATACATAATAGTTTAATAAGATTGTATTTTTTTTTTATGCATATTGCTTATACTCACGGACTATCCACATGGTCGTCCGTTCTTATACTCGATACCTACCTAAAATGTAAACTCTCCGGATCACACAATATTATACAATGTGTGTGGTAACCACGGGTATCCAAGCACAACATTTTTTTTTTTTTTTTGAAAATCGCAAAACAACGTCCAATTATCAGACTTCAATAATTGAGTATGGCACGTCAAGCGAATCACTCTGTATATCATGTGTCACGTTCACTGCACAGTGAATACTGCTACAATTATAACATGCGACCGCTGTCGTGGTGCAGTGCGCGAAGTGTGTAACAAACGGGCACCGACTTGTCGTCGGGGGAAGGAAAAAAAAATAATAATTATAATAGGTACACGCACGTGCCGAACTAAGTTGCAGGTAACCGGAGAGTATTTATTTTAAATTATATTTATTACGGCTTCGTGTAACCATTATAATAATGTTTATGGGCATATTATATAGGTATACATAATACATTATCGTCTTCGACGCATTACAATATTGTACATATTGGTGGCAGGCGCCCTTAATGTTTTTTTTTTTATTATTAGTATATTATTCGCGGTGGATTGGGTCATCGCGTGCACTGTAGTCTGCAGATCGATGTATTATACATCGTACTGATCGAAGATCGAATAGATCACACGAATCTGTCGCGATTACCTTGAACGACGATGATCAAAATCCGTGGCTATATCGGCTTAAATATTTATAAACTATAATTATTATAGTATAAGCCCCCCTCGAGGGTGCAAATGATCATTTGCGTTCTAAACCGAGAGGCCAATCTTTATAAAGCTTCGTTGTTATAATATTATAAGATTTTATTTTCACAGTTCCCAAAAATGTACGACACAACTTGAAATTTTCTTTTTTTTTTGGTCGTAAAATATGGAGTTAGCAGGAAACCTGCAACCGTATCGCATATACACCGTCGTTTACTTGTATAATGTAACACCCGACGAAATTCTAAAACAGTTTCGTAAATGACGTACGTTGGCGTTGTCGTTACACCCGTAACACTATAATAGTAGCGGCCCCATCTGGTATTTCTGCAGGATCGGCATCAATACTCTAATAATATTTTGACGTTTAAAAGTAAAATTAATCGATTGCGAAAAAAAAGTGCTATTACTTATTATAGTATCGTATTGAATTACTCTATTTTATAACTTAAATGGGACAACAAAAGTAGAATTAATATTAGGCATTTATACCACTATTGAATCAATTTTATAAAAACTGAAGATTTCATAAAAACGTACCTTTAATATATATAAGTATATAACCTATAGGTATATTATAATATAGCGTCAGATTATGGAGTCACCGAGAATACTCACCAATCTGTTATCCTATTGTAATAAATCTAGTACTTACTTATTATACTCGGAATATTTTTATAAATCATAAAATTCTAAAATCTAACCTGCCACAATAAGACTTGCCATCGAGTTAAATAATAATATCATATTATTGTATTCAATGTTTTTACATATTCTATTGCGTAACAATATTATAAAACCTTTGTACGAATATTTTACGGCGGTTACAGAATACATAGTGATGATATATAGTAACACTCTGGGCGTCTGTTGTAAAAGAAAAGGGTACCGATTCCATTATTTTCCGTGCGCACAGTCGTGTGAACAATGATTTCGAATGCGGTTTTCTCGTGTCTTTTTAAATAACCGTTTTACACCCATGTATACTGCTATAATATTACTATAATACGCAATGTGTATTGTGATTTACAACAGGCGCGAGCAGGGAACCCGTCCTCGCGACCTTGCCAAGGACCCGCACCCTCCGCCGCGCACTCATCACAATAATATATAATATAATATAGTGTATTATAAAAGGGGGTTGTTACACAATACAATAACATTCGGGACGCATTCCACTGCCAACGACCGACAATCTGATCGGCCGGTGTTCTCTTCCCGAAAATGTTCCACCTATATCAACCCAACGCAATCCCCGGCTTAATAATATGTACAATAATATTATATGTTATCACGTCCACGAGTGTATAATATCTTATAATATACGCGTAAAAAACCGTACAAAAATATGTGGCGATCTCCGTATTCGTTTCATAAACGAGATGGTTGTGTGGGTGGTAGAAGGTGGAAAATGCAACGATATATTAAAATATATTAAAATATTTATTATATGAAATAATAATATTAATCATTTTAGTAGCAGGCACCCGTATAATGCAAATAGGACGTCTAACCTACCTATATGTACCTATACCTATACGTATACATTGTACACGTACCCGCCGCCGCGTCGTCGACAAACAAAATATGCCGTGAGCTAGTTATTATTATTGTTATTTTTATTACAAACGGCAGTCGTATAATAATTGTTTACGAATTGCGCCATTTTATTTATTTTGTCTATCGGGGGACGTTTCGCGAAATAAAATAATGTTATCATAACCCGATATATCAAGGCGCGCCTTAACTTGCAATTTATCGCGATATTATGCTGCAGTGTGTATATACTGTAATTAGAGAGTACCTATATACCATTTTATTATCATATACATAAATTGAAATTAAAAAAATAGTTTTTTCGTGTTTACATAACCTATTTAATAAAATTCTATATCGTTCGAAGTGCGCTAACGTCCTCGCAACTCACATCTGTTATCGATCTGTAATCTGTATTCCGAACCACTAAAATCTGGAGACTATTAGGATCTATGATATCGAGTAATATTATCCGAACGTAATAGCGTATAAAGAGATTCCGGTCGATTTATCTGAAATTTTATTTCAAACAGATATCTCTATTAATCTCGGTCCAGTTTGATAAAAAAAAAAAAATTAATAATATTAACGCTATGGGTGGGGTCGAATTCGAGCGTACGATATATATCAACCCGACGACGACGATAATGCCGGGGCGAAAAACCATTACGTTTATTATCATCAGGAGTGGGTGAGCTGCGGCGTCGAGAGTTGGGCTGTGCGGACGTGCGGTGCGGCGGCGGTGGTGGTCTCGCGGTGGGTTCGTTATGGGACCGATTAAAGATTGCATTAGACAAACAAAGCGGAGATAAACTCACGGATTGTAAGGTTAGGCTAAAGACTAGACAGATCACAGATATTATAATGTTATAATGTGAACTACAAACGCGCTGTATATTATTTTGTATACACAATATACACGCGTTGACAAGACGCAGACGAGCAAAACTACGCTCCTACGTCTCTCTCCCTTCCATCCGCCGCACCATGTGTGTGTTGTACTGTGTATCGTGTATACATACGCGCCGTGCAGACCTCCCACCGGTTAGTCAGAAGCGGAGGACTCGCTCGCAGCACCGACTCGATTCGTTCGACGAACTTGTGCCAGTCCGTCGCCGATCAGTGTCCGAATTGCCGTGCGTCATCGTTTCCGTTATATTTTTTTTTTTGTATTTACACGTCGAGAATCGCTATCACTCACGGCTACAACGTGTGTTGAGAGTATATAAACTCTAAAGTTATTCTATCTATATACAATTATATGATAATATGTTTCGCGTTCGCCTCTGCTCCGGATTGAGGGTAAGTCATCATTGCTACGATAGCAATATAATATGATTATAAATTATGATATGTGGCTGACGATATGATAATATTATCGTCAGCCGTGCGCTGCGCCGCCTCGATGTAGTTATCGCGGATCAGGCAGGGTTATAGTTGTAGGCGGTGTGTCGGTGATTTAAGTTTTTTCCATAGAATAATATAATATGAATTACATATTTTATTATATTGCAGGCTGATGTGTTCGTTTAAAATATATTTTAAAGTCACACGTCTCGTTCAAATTTAGGCAATTTTGTAGCCATATGGTTACGAACAAATGAAACGGAATTTAGAAAATATTGTCGGGTATAGGGCAACGTCTTGTATATTGTAAAAAATAATAGGTATTCAGAAATATTGCCGATGATATTTTGTTTAAGAGTCAAGTCGAAGTTTACATTTTGACGTAAGAATACGATTAATATGCATACCTAATATTTACGTAAAATATACCAACGTTATTTTTCAATATTTTAAAAGTGAATTATTATCATGTCATATTATATTTATTTTTGTTGAGCGTCAACAAAATGCATGGCGTGCGTCTGTATAATATATTTAGTTAGGTACCTATAATAATACTAAGTGATTATTCACCGATATCAAATTAAATCTTGCGAAGCAGTCAGACATTTGCCTGGATTAGACAAAATTAATTAATTCGTTTATATATATTGTTATAGCAGCGCTGTACTGCTGTCTTCACGCTTTGTTTGATCCTTATATAGTTTACGTTAAGAAAAAACAAATATAAGCCAACATTCTTTTTATAGTTTTCGTTTGTACTTTATATTCATACAATAAAATGTAGGTATTACATTTTTATTTAATATTTGTCACGAAGTGCAAGTGCGTATAGTAATATAAATAAAAATAAATAAACCATAAACAAAAAATATAAACTCATACAGCTGATATTATATGCACGCGTAGATATAGATATACATAACCGGAAATGTTTTCATGGACCACAGCTCACACTTTCATGAATTTTTTTATTATTATTTTGTATTTTTTTTATAGACATAATTTGTACGGATGTTTCATTTCCGCTTCGCAGAGTATATTAAACTTACGAAACAGAACAACACGAAACTCGCAATAATAATTGACGAAGTAGATACACACAAAAGTAGTTCAAAGAAATATTTCCGTCTGCGTTTGGTTTAATTAAAATTTCCACTTTGTTTGGCAAAAATTAGTTTTCGAAATGCATCACTAAATCAATTAATTATTGTTATTGCTTCGATCATATACATATATATATATATATATATAATATATATTTATATTACGTGCATACACGCATTACATAATATATTATAGTATAGTACAGCGCAGCAGTCACATTTTCAAACAATCGCCTTGCAAACAATATAATTTAATAATATATCGATTTCCGGACAACCACTGTCTTGGGCTCACGTGTTGCGTCGAGCTGTGTATGAAATGGTTGTTGTGCCGAGACAAAACGAAACGAAACGAGAAAAGATTTTAATGAAACCGCATAAGTGCATTATACGAACGTAATTGTGCGTGTGGAGAGGAAAGAGCATAATAATAATAATAACCAAAAAACGGTTTAAGCTCGAGGCGAGAGAACGCGAATGGTATTTTATTATTTTTTAATTTCGTTTATTCGTGTTATATGTCGTTCTTCCGAGCGATATATTGGTTATCGTACCCCCTCTCATCCTCGTACAAGCCAAACAGCTATAATAGTTCACGTTTTGTGAGCGATTTATATGCATAAAATATGAATAAGTATGTCGGACGTGTGTGTTAAAATCGGGTATTATTTAAATCGAATAATTCAATTTCGTTTTTCATATACGCAGAACCATTGACTATATTGTGTATTGTGCAGTATAGTACTACACATGGAGATTCTATTATCGTGATCCAGGCCAAATAACCTGAGGAATACCGTTTATTAAACAATTTTTTTTTAATTTAAAATTAAAAGTAGGCACTCATAGAAAATGTCAAACTGTATATTATTCTTAAAGTTTTAAATAATAACATGACATTAATATACCTATAATTATCGTAATAACACTAATAACTATGATTGATTTTTCATAAAAACATGTTATAAATCATGTAAGTATTATTACAGGTTGAATTTAAAAAAAAAAAATTACGACCATAACGGTTGCCGAATTTTGATACACAATCGATGTTGGTAATTTATATTAGTTATGCTATATAATTAACTACCAGGTTAATTCCCCTTTTTGGGGGGACGCGATTAATATGCAGCTTTAAAAACTCCATTGTATTTGCTTTAAGATATTTTCATTTTTTTTTCATTTATCATAAAGCCCGGCAACTATGGCCATTCGCTGTTTGTTTGTTTGTAGGGAGGATACTGTTGGTTGGTAAACACGTGTGTGTAATTTTTGGCAGATTTTCAAGTGGGAACCCATAGGTATCTGCCATTCCCGGGTGGGGGATACCGGCCCTTGTTCTCCGTACACCGTGACTTGCCCGAAGAAAAATGCCGCCCGTGAACCGAGGTTTGAACCAGCGCCGGTGTGTGTCACAACCGACGCCTTAGTCCGCTTGGTCACTCCGTTCCCCAAGATATTTTCTATACTTACGGTTAACGACGAAATAAAGATCAAATCGTAATCAACAATAATATGATCGTATAACCATAATATCCATTTGTATTTTGTTTCATTACAACTACAGTGAGTCGGGTAAACGTTTACGCACACCGTTCACGCCATATTTTGTTGAAGCGTTCTACGAATAATTGTCGACCACAACTCGGAACCTAGAAACTGGATCATATTATATTCATATACCGCCTGACCGCGTTTATTGTTTTGTTTGTTGCTATATCGTCCATCTATTATCATTATCATCGTTGAACGGGACAGTATAGCAACGTGGTGCGATTATCGTATATATATAATATATAGTATATTACATAATATATACATTATATATACATTTAATAATACTATTCTGCACATTGTATGCCTCATAATTTATAAAATATCGCATAATTATATTGACCATAACATATGCATAATATATTACAAAATAATAAGTAGAGACGACTCGTATGGGGTATTATAATATAGGTACATTATTAGCACCCGCCACCGCTTCGTCACAAAAATTACTAACGAATATAATACATGCCTAGTAATGTTATAGTTGTCGGGACATGGAATTATAATATTATTATTGTAGTCGATCTCCACTGTTGCTGCAGGGTCGGTTTCGAAACCTGCGCGAGGCCATCACACAATATATTATTTTATGTTCGTATACCACAATCCATCCCAAACGATTCCGACACCGATAAATGTAAAACAAATCGAAATTTCGATAATAATATTATACAAGGCTCAATAAGATATGCTCAAATAGATTGGCGCAAAAAGAATCGTAGCAGCTTAGGTTTTTCGTTCAGCATAGTGATATTCATTTATATTATATTAGGTACCTATACCTATTCACTTCACACGTCTTGTCCAGTCGTGTCTCGGTGAAGTGCGTAATACATAGGTATATTATACCTAGTATACCTATCTATATGTTCTTAACCCATTAAAATCCGGAACGAGTTTATTAATTTCGTTTTTAAATCACGCGGCCCATTCACGACGTATAATATGATATCATAATCGATGTAATATACAGACAAAAACTAACATATTATTATTATTTATTATTATATCATCAATATACGCTTCCGATCGTTTGATATATTTTTTTACGAACTCTGAAATATATAAATATAATAATACTTACAGCGTGGTCAACTAAGCAGACATTTCTCGGAAATGTAATTACTTATATACTTTGCATTCGAGCGCAGCGATCGAAGGGATGCCGGTAATAATTATTATATTTTACTCATATTATGTCGTTTTTACTGTCGTTTGTTTTTGGAAATGAAATTAATTGCTTTTGAAGTAAGTAGTTACTATACGTCATGGGTAACGAAATTATCAAACGAAATTGATTTCAGATTTTGACTATTAGGTATTATTCGCATTTACGATTTGGATAACGTTGTGACCAGTTTCGTAGCATCAAGTGGCGGAACGTAAAAAAATATTATGATATTAAATTCAGTATAATATATATGTAACTATACAAGTACTCAAGGATTTTTGAAAAGTTGGAATTTTTTTTGTTTTTTATCATATTTATTATTTAGGTATACGACTAAACGGAAAAGGAGAAAATAATAGCACGCGGCTAACATATAATTTGTACGTAGTTATGTACTCGCTTATATATATATACGACCTACATAATTCACGAGTCTAAAATGGAATAAGCTACTTTGTTGTAATTAATTTTGCCCCTTATCAAATCCGAAACGTACAAATTGACATTACCAAAACGGTACACATCCGAACGCGACACGCGATACAAACGTAAGGTACTATTCTCTTAATTGAAATATCATTACGAAGGTGCGCTATACATATAACCGTAAAAGATTTAAATGAACAACGTTTAATGCGAGTACATACTGACTTTATATTTTCAGACCGGATGGGCAGAACGAACTAGCATGATATAATAATATAATGAGGCATATTTGGCGTGAAGTGGAAATCTAAAAACGTCAGTACGAGTTTAGTTGAAAATTTCGTATCCTTGGACCATTTTGTATTAAATGGTGTGGGCATAATATAGTTGTTCAACTAGAAAACGTTTCGGTTTTGTTTTTTACAAACTGACAATTTCTCGTAGTTTTCAAATACATGTAATAATATAACTACAGATACAAAACTGCATGTCTCGCGTCTCCGACTTGCTTTCTGCGGTACCCGTCCTCGAGGGCCGAGACCTGCAACACCCACGGCGCATAATCATGTATATAATATACATATTGTATACTTATGTTATGACGGCAGCGACTGTTCGTTATTTCAATTTAATTTATTTAAATCGTACAAATAATAAAGAGGCTTGACAACGACTTCGCGGCCGGGCTCTGAGAAGAGAAATTCGACGGAACGCGTATATTAAAATTTAAGACATCGCGTAGCGGAAACGCGTTTACATGCAGACATCTTCCGTTGCATTATATTCGGCGGGTCTTCTCTCGACGGTAAAGGAACGAAATAATAATATTATTGTTATCATCGCACGTGGGAACAAAATCGGCCCGTCGTATGCATTGTTCGGCTTGCAATTATTACAAACATATTCCGCCGTGCGTAAATCGTAATTACAATATAATAATAATAGCAACATTATCATCGAAAAAGGTGAAACGACACGTGCCAACCAAAAATAAATACCTATAACGATTTCGCCGATTTTGGCTCGGTGCAGTATTTTGACGCGCGCGCTTGTGCCACTCTCGTTTTCCGTGGCGCTCTCCACTGCGTTTCGATTCGGAACTAATCGTATCGAAAAGAAAAGAAAACCGATGTAGCTATATATATTGTCACAATATAATTATTATAGACGTAGGCCGAAACATAATTCGGCGAATCCCACGTCGTTGTCACTAGGTTATTACTTATTATAAAATATACGCTCGCGACTTGTACGTCCGTAGCGCGTGGAACACGATAAATCCGCGCAATTAAAACGTCGCGTGACCCGACGGCAGTATAAAATAATACACGCGCTAATTGTCTCCTATTATGTCGTCGTCGTCGTCGCGTTAGCCTTCGGACCAGACGCGGTTATAACCATATAACTATATAGGTACCTACTTCGAACTCGGATCAGGACACCCGATTCGCCATTGTTAATATATATATATATAATATACTGCACGGTGTGTATATTGTATACACACACCAAGCATAATATTATAATAGTATCGTTTATTGCTTATACGTATAGGCGGTAAAGGTCTTGTAATTAATATACCGTCCCGAGGTATGTTATACCTGATAGCATATTATATGTATACCTATCGCGTACCAGTGTACCAATATATGAATAAAATTCCACGTCGACGATCGAACGTCGTCTCGAACCAATACGCCTGTGCAGTTGCCTTACAGTAATAATGTCGACAACACGACTGCTAATGCCATTATAATTATAGTGTTTTAATAGCCAAGGATCCGTCCTGGGCGGCGGCGTATACAATTACATCGTAATATTCGTAATAGTCTGCCGGACGACACATAGCTGACGCGTATATTATCTACCTATCATTACCGTATTCTACATAATATTATTTATATATAATATTATGATCATTACGCGAACATCCATAAGGTCAGGTTTACCGAAGTCATTGCCGATCCGCCATCCAACACCAATACGATGATTGTGCACTGGAAACGTGAAAAATGGAAAATTACCGCAGCGGACGAACGACATTAAAACATATTATATTATAATATTGTCGTATAACAACGCGCTACCTATATGGTTTCCTTCAACTATTGCGTTAATTTTGATAATATTCAGGCTTAGAAGAGCCTCATACAACTACGAGATCAACTTATCGGCAGGCCGTGATCGATGGTTGTCTAAGTTATGTACTACCTAGTTATGTATTACCTAAATAATAATTATATCTTCTACGCGTCGGTCATCTTGATTGATTTTTTTGTTGTTGTAAACACGTACCTACCCATAAAGAAACACGCTGCGTATAATAGTATTATAATAATTATCATAATTTCGTTTTTTTTTGTGCGTTTGAACAATTGTTATTCCGTTTGAATTCGTAAGTATTGTCCAGAATATTACGCGGGTATAAGTATATATTATTATTATATGTTTATGACGTGTTTTTTTTATTTAATTAAACTTTACTATTACAACGTTTTCGTTTTTTTCCTTCGAGTTTCGAAATTAATGTCAAAGAATTTGAATAAGAACTTTAATAACATTTCGAAATTAATTAAAAGTTTTCTTTTCCCGGTAATTTGTAAAAGTAACAACAGATTTCAACATGGGGCAAAAAACGCAACGATTTCAGTTTATTCGTTGATCCAATAGAATTCGGGATATTATACCTAGTCCAAATAAGTTATATAAATCGAACTCACGTTACCTATTGCTATGTTATTATTATATAATAATAATATTTATGTTTCACGAAACCTAACTGCTGCATTATTATACAACAAAAAATAATAAAAATACGTTTGCGGATCTCTGTGTACATCATAAATCCTATTCTGATATTGACCCGCGAGACGTAATTTTCGCGGTTGCCTTATTTCTCCGTACGATATTATACATAAACATAATATATTATAATAATATTATACCTATATGGCTATATCTATGTAGGTATATATGCGTTACGAATTTTTCGATATATCATAATATATCCCCAAGTGTGATTATTATAGGTATACTTAACAATTTACATTGTACTATTATTATATTATGCTTTATGCCTACGATATATTATACTTGACCCAACCTAAAATAATAATATATACATATAATGATAATATCCACATTGAACCGATCGTTTAACAGCACTGCACGTAAAAATGTGTTACACGCGCTGTTTGTCTTTTGCCGCCCACGGTTTGGCGGGAAGCGATAAAAATACGGTGTAATATAATAATAATAATAATAATATTGTGATCCTACATATCGATAGAAATTGCGTTTTAAACGAACGTCTAAATGGTTGGGATCCTTTAACGCGTTCTTTGCTATAGCCTGCAGTGTTGAGCAAAAATACTTTAATAAACCGATGATTATAATATTTATATTCTATTAAAATATCTGTATTTTTGAACAATTGATAGGTACATTTTAACAAATATAGTATACAATAATTATCGAGTATTTAAATTTTGTATTTTGTAAACACTTAAGAGTTCGATTAAGATGATGACGTAATATTTATGTAAAAATAAATAAAATTGAAAAATCTTACAAACGAGTTCCTGAATTTAATTATATACATAGGTACATACCCCACAATTAAAAATTCAATCGTTGTTACGATTCATTTCGATTAGCTTTAATATTAATTAATTGAACAATTTATTTTTGATTATTGATATAATTACGCGTATTATTATGACCTTACTTGCTGGCGGCATATATTTCATGTACCTACTCCAAAGGGCCAAAGACATCACGCAGAATTATATCATAATGTTTGGACGTTTTCGTCATGTGCGAGAAAATCCGTATAGTTTCGCTCGTCGTACGTTGTGATATTATATTATATTCGTTATAATATTATTGGCAGAGTACAGACCGTCGTCGTCGTCGCCGTCTGCGTTTGTCTGTATAAATCATGTGTATATTATTACTGCATCAGTCTTTCATCGCGTGCAGTCTGCACATTATATCATCGTCGTAGTCATTATTATATCAGCCATTTTATCGAATTAGCAGTCGGTCATCGGCGATTACTAAATAATATGCCCCGACGTGCGTGGGCGCGACCGCCCGTTCGTTTTACTTTTCACTCCCTATTCAGCCCGTAAGCGTCGTCCCGAAATAATCAGTCGCCTTTTTTTGGATGCGATTATTTTTGGATTAGTGTGTTGCGCCCGAGTTCGAAAATAGATTACTGCACTAAACCGGGAACCGTTGAACTTGCGTCGAACCATCCAAATCATCGCCACCGCCACCGCCGTTTGTCGTCATCGTATTAGCATCACAGCTGAATAAATTTAATTTATTTCATTTTTTCTATATTTCCTTTTTTCTGTAGTTTTTTTTTTAAATATATGACGTACTATGTATATATATATATATATATACTATAGTAATAAATCGAGTAAATCGGCTACGACATTAAATAACTTTACGCACACGACTTGCGTATTGCGGCGCCTATACGGTTAAACATTCGCTTGTAAAATATATAGGTAGTGCCGACGCGGCAAAAATAATTACAATCTTTTTCGTTCAATCGAAGATTGTCGTTAACATAGTATAATATTATGCTGCACCTATACGTATTATAGGTATTTATCAAGAATGACTACACCACGTAACTAATATCAATACCTGCAGTTTTATTATATAGATACGTCTGCCTCCGTTCAACTCTATATTATACACTCATACTTACCTATATACCCATTATTAGAAAATTAGAAAATAAATAATGTTAGGTATATGTGTGAACTAAATATATAATTTGTAAATATTATTACTAGAAACGGAGCGCGCCGTCGTGTATATACGTCAATACCTACTTATACTTTCATTTCTAGGCTAAAGTAAAAATTATAATAATTTACAATATTAGCACAATTTTCTCAGGTTTTGGCGGTTTAATATAGCAACATTATAATATATAATATAGTGACGTAATCTGAATTCTGAATATTGCCGGTAATTGATATAATGACTGGGGAAAAAAACCGGATATACTATATATATTCTATAATATCATCAAATCATAATATTATACGCATTATAATGGTAAATAATGTAAATTGATACAAAATATATGACTTCTGAGAGCGAGAGAGAGAGAGAGAGAGAGAGAGAGAGAGCACACGACACGTTTTTCTTTTCCCGTTTCGTTCTGTATCGTTTTTATAACATCCTCGGGCATTCGTACCGGGAATAATGAACACGTGAACTTCCGAACAACGTTTGGATAGTATAATATATGCATATTATTATAATGGTTAAAGGTTAACATTATAATTATTAATGAACAACAATATACCTACACGTATCCGTAGTCCGTACGCGCACTACACGATACGTGCTTAGACCTGTAAAGTGTAACACGTCGTACAATATCGTTTCACTATGTTATGTTCGGTGGATATATTTAATTCGTATATGAAGCTTTACTGGCGCCATTGAACACTTCGCAGTCGAATTCACTCGTACCTACAGTTAACAGCAATATAAATATTATATATTAAATAGGTTATGAGATAAACGAGTCTGCGAAGATTGATCCTGTACAACAATAATGATTAAAGACGTCCGCGACAATGCGTAATGCGAATATAATAGCTCTAATAAGTAGTTTTGTACTTAACACGTCTCTAACCTGCAGCTGATGCTTCAGTAACGTTGCTATAAAGTATTGTGGAATATATTATTTTTTATGCCTACGCTCAACCCAAACGTCGCTCTGCAGTGACGTAATCGTTAAAATAGTATAATGTAAAGTACCCGGAGTGATATTAGGTAGGTATAGGTATTAATACCACGTATATTATTATGTGTATATAGAATCGATTTAGACGCGTATAGAGCCAAAAATATTCGAAAATTATTGTGTATAGATCTTCCGCTGCGTGGCAGAGTGTTTATTATATTATCATTATTAGGTACAGCTACATAATAATAATATTACACATCATGCACTGCGTATTATTGCTCACGCACATTTTACCACCGTGGTCGTCTGGAGTTTTTGTGAGATCAACGGTTGTGTTAGAATATTATATTAATATAACGCCTAATCCTTTATGATATTTCGCCGTTCCCTTCGATTTAAAACAAACTATTTTATAACGTATACGATTAATAATCGTTATTGTGCGCGCGCGCGCGCGTGTACATA
Organism: Metopolophium dirhodum; assembly: GCF_019925205.1. Lineage (NCBI taxonomy): Eukaryota > Metazoa > Arthropoda > Insecta > Hemiptera > Aphididae > Metopolophium > Metopolophium dirhodum. The sequence goes on from NC_083562.1 coordinate 36,768,911, forward strand.
CATACAGACACACCACCAACGCTGCTGCAGCTGCAGGCGGTCGTATAATGTATAATATTATTATATTATAGTTATGCAAACGGTTCGAAAAACAATTCCCATCTGAACTTTGAAAAGGGTGCAGTTCGCGGCGTACGCGCACGGCGTGTAAGCAGCGTACACGACGTATTTTAATATTATAATGTGATATCCATTATTGTCTGTGGGACAAACTCTCCTCGATGTTGATGAATGACGATCCCGGTCGTCGTCGCGTTTTTTGACACCTGTTCATCAAGCGCGCGACGCAAAATACGATGTACGGGTGCGGTACTGCGACCGAGCTGTTTCAAGCTGTTTTCAACTGCGACTTTTGAAATACATTTCGGCCTCGTTGGATTTTCGAGTCTTCAACAACTAAGTGTGCGCAATAAATAATGATATTACCTATATAATCGTGAGTCGTGACAATAATAATTAATTTATTCAAAACCCGTGTTTCCAGTGTATATAATATTATAATTAATTCGGGAAAATATAGTCGTCGTTGGGGCCCGATATGGCTATAGGCATATTATTATCGTCGTCATCAGCGCTCGGGACTTGATAGCACTATAAAATACTATAAAAGTTGTTTTTATATTATATAATTAATTAGTATTTGTTACTCGTCGAATGTTAAATTGAATTGATCTCCAAAGCAATATACTATTAACAATTATCTGAAAAACAAATGCAAGAAAATTTGTTGTCAGCTAACTATTTTTTCTACTTAACGTACCAAATTTATTCACGATTTATGTAAAACGCATATAATAAATAGGATTTTAAACGCAAATTAGGTTTGGTACCTAAAATAAATGGCACTATTAAGATCTAAAAATCTTGAAATATGGAAAAATATGCAATACCATAAAACCGTATATCTGGAACCCTTGATGTATAAAACAAATTTGAGGCTTATACTTATCTTGGTTTCATAAAAATTAGAAAATGCTACATAGTATTCGAGTCCCGAATATATTATGCGTTCGTCAAGTATATAATATAATATTGTATAGGGACTGCTAACCTGTTGCTGCTATATAGGTACCCAGTATTGTGTATGTGCATATATATTACACACGCGTAACCGTATTATGTGTATGTATATTATATATATATATATATATATATATATATGTGTGTCGGGTAAACCTCGGCGTATTATGGTGTTCAAACATATTATACACGTTATACACACTGCACTGTCGACGTCATATTATCATACGAGTGTGTGTACATATTATAGCAAATCCCGTGTGCTCCTGTCGGGTTACCTACGGTTCGCGACCCCCGGCAGAAACAATAAGACAATAATGAAATTATTGTGCGCACGACAAACAACGCCACGTACTTTATATACTTATACAAACAATGGGCGACGCCGAGCAGGGTGAACCGTGGGTGTTAAAATGTCGTACGGCACATCTTCCCGTAATAAATTCAAGTGATTTATCCGATGCCCATTGTGCGTACCTATATACATGCATATTATGACGTATACTCGAGCGTGCGTGTATTTATACATGTGTGTGTGTGTGTCTGTGTGTGTGTGTGTGTGTGTGTGTGTGTCCATGTGTGCAATCTACGCATCGACTATAACAGGGGTCACCAAATGGCGGCCCGCGGGCCGCATCCGGCCCGCGAATGCATTTTAACCGGCCCGCAGACTGAGAGGAAAATCCAATAATTTAATACGTACTTATTATAAAGCGCGACTGTTGTAATAATAAATGTTGCAGGTAATTTCTTATCTTTGTACATTATTACTGCATTATTAGGTTTTTTCGGCTGCAACAAATATTATACTAGCCGTGAAGCATATCTTATCTTATCTGTTTTATTATTTATTTGAAATTTCATTACGACAAGTCGACAACTCGTTAAGTCACACATATTAATATACGTACTACACGTCAGTCCGTCAGTTATCGGTGAGACGGTGGTGTTCGCTGCGACGTAATTTTTGTTCGTCCGTTCCGTTTTGTTTATTAATTTTCGTAATTAAATAATATATTATTCTTTGTTTTAATTTGACTATGGATAGAAAAAGAAGAAAAGTAGAAAATGAAAATAGACAGTTTTGTCCTGAATGGATGGACTTATATTGTTTTATTTTACCAGATAGAGTAGGTGCCTTACCTGTTTGTTTAATTTGTAATCAAACAGTGGCTGTTATGAAAGTGTTTAATATCAAACGTCATTATGAGACACACAAGTCATTTGCCGAAAAATTCCCATTGGGTACTGGCATTCGTAAAACAAAAATTGAAAATCTAAAAATGAAATATAAATCGGCAACTCAAATTTTGAGCCATGCAATGACTGAACAACAGAAATGTGCACAGGCATCTTTACAAATTTCGTGGATACTCGGTAAACATATGAAGCCATTTACAGATGCTGATATTGTTAAAGAATGTATGCTTCAATCTGTAAATATACTGTTTGAAAATAAAAAGGAAATTGTCGAAACTTTTCGTCATATCCCAATATCAGCATCCACTAACACGAGAAATACTGAAGTACTGGCCAAAGATAATCACAATCAGTTGAAACAAGATCTATCTACTGCTGATTTTTATTCTATAGCCTTGGATGAATCTTGTGATATCACAGATACATCTCAGCTAATAATTCACGTGAGATACTTGAGCAATATCAGTGGGGCATTTTACGAAGAGTTATTGACACTTTTGCCGTTATCAGGGACCAGCAAAGGAAATGATTTGTACAATGCTGTAGTATTGTATTTTGAAACAGAAAATTTAAATTTGAAAAAAATTATCTCTGTTACAACCGATGGTGCACCAGCGATGATTGGCGCTCATCAAGGCTTTGTTCAAAGATTAAGAAATGACCCTAAATGCAACTCTGATCTTTTATCGTACCATTGTATCATTCATCAAAGCGTCCTTTGCTGCAAACTGGATCCGTGTTTGGAAAAAATTATGAAAACAGTAATGAGTATTGTTAATTTTATACGTGCAAAATCTTCACTCCAGCACAGACTATTTAAGGCACTTGTTCAAGAAAATGATACTCAGTTTGACGATTTATTACTTCATAATAATGTGAGATGGCTGAGCAAAGGAAATGTTTTGCAAAGGTTTTTTAACTTACTGAATGAAATTGAACTATTTTTAATTCAGAGTACACATTTGTCTGCCAAAGACTATCACGAATTTATCAGTGATAATAGTAACATAGCAACTATTGCGTTTTTGACAGATATATTTCAACACATAAATTCGTTCAACTTGAAACTTCAAGGTAATCAGAAACTAATTTGCCATTTAGTTTCTGAGGTAAATTGTTTTTGTAGAAAAATTGACTTTTTTTTACAAGATGTTGGTAATGAACGTTTACATTTTCATAACTTGAAAAAAGTTGTAGATGAAAATCACGAGATTGATATGACAAATTTTACGAAGTTTTTGGAAAGTTTAAAAACTGAATTCGAAAGACGCTTTGCTGATTTCAGAAAAATCAAAAACGTTGTACAACTATTGAACAGTAGTTTTACTCTGCAGCCTGATGGTGAATGGATTAACGAAGCAGAAAATGTTTTCAACTGCAATAGAGCACATCTTCAAATGGAAATAATTGAATTTCAATCAGATGATGTCCTAAAAAATTTGTATAATGAAAAGTATTCAAAAACTGAAATTGATTCTACATATTATGATGAATTTTGGTTGAAATATGTATCTGAAAAGAAATACCCGATGTTGAAATTATTGACAGTGAAAATGTGTACAATGTTTGGCTCCACATACGTCTGTGAGTCTGCTTTTTCAAAAATGAATTATATCAAAAACAAATTCCGATCCCGACTCACCAACGAACACCTTGAAATGATGATGAAGATAGCTACCACAAACCATAACCCCGACTTAAAGCAGCTAGTTGAAAGCAAGATCTGCCATTTTTCTCATTGAAAATATTAATTGATAATTGTTTCATATATTTATTAAATTTAATTATATTTGCATTAGTTTTAGTTACATAATAATTAATAAGTGTACATATTTTTTTTTTAGAAATAAAGTATTTTTGACCAACCGGCATATTATAATAATTATTATGAAATTTGAATTTTTATGGCCCGCGAGAATTTTCCGAATTCTTAATGTGGCCCGCGGAAAATATTAATTGGTGACCCCTGGACTATAATATGTCGGGGCACAACACTCGACAATGCCCGGCAATGCTCGGTGACCCTCCCCTCACACACATCATTGCCGCCACATATCTATAAGTTAACAGTTATTACCTACGTACATGTCATATTATTATTATTATTATTATTATTATATAGGTACACACTAAGGTCCGCAATATTGTTGTAGTGTTGTACTATATACAATAATATTATGTTTTTACTATTAATGCGCAGTTTCATTATTCGCCTAGGATGATATATATTATAGAATACCTATTATACAGTTATAAATTATGTAATCGAATGTATCGCGGTGTTTTGAAAAAATTTGCCGTATGAAGTGTACGTTTAAAAATTAGGTGAAAATTCGGTTTTGAGAATTCAAGTCTCGTGCACGATGATCGAAAATGCCCCATTTCATTTTTCACGCTTTTGTTGTTTATTTTTCTCTTACGAATATTATACACTGCAAACATCTGAGGCTCTCGATTCTCTTTAAGGCCAAGCGTGCACACATAATATTAAAATGCAAAATACTACTTTATATTATACAATACTTGCCTACTGTTATAGTTTTCGAGATTTTTTTCTTTCGATTACAAGTATGAAATTTAGGATAAATTTGAAAAATTATTACATTTTTGATGTCATTCTATAATTTTATTCAGAAAAAAGATATATTTTTAATTCGCATTGATATAGATATAATATTATTCATACAGGAGCCTTTATACCAACAATATATATGTAACACCACCCTTATATAGTAAATATATTTTCTATTGTATTTGTATACATATAGCGTCACGTTTTGATCGTATAGAGATTATTGGATGAGAAAGTATTGTAGGTACCAAGTGCAGCCAACGCGATCTTTGAACTATAAGTTTGAAACACAAAGTTTTTGGCGATTGACGCGACCAAATTAAATTTAACAGTTGAATACTCGAGGAAATTAGATTTTCCCTGTTTTCGCGTACATATAATATATATAAACCTACCCTAAACAACCGGAAAACAAGTCGATCGGAAGGTAGTGCGATAGATTCTATAGATATATACGATAGAGTTGACATTCAGTATACGTTTCCACGATAGTATATATATGTTAACAATAATGTTAACATAATAAACTGCTACACACGTTTTTTACTAATAACTGTTTATTAAATGAAAATGTTAAAAATTAATAGAAGTCGCGGTTTCGTTGACGACGTAAATATTGTTAGCATTTGAACTATTTGAATTGAATTACGTTTTGCCATAAAAGTATAATAGGTATATAAGATCGAGTCTTACACGCGTTACATAAAGAAATTAGTAAATAATTTAACTGTGGGGGTCATCAGCTGCAGAAAGATGAACTAATCCAAAATGTTCATATCGGCATAAGATAATTACAAACGGGTTTGTGCGTAGGCACTATACTTAAAAATTAATCCAATTTGCGATTGGCGTAACCTGCAATGTCACTTCACTCGGACTAGTAGCGTGGCATATAGTTGGTATATTATATTATACGCAGGTACCTACCTACATGTATATATATATATATATATAATGTGCAAGGACGTTTATTCGTCATTTATGAGCACAATTGATGTATATTATATTATTTTCTACACTGGTAATGCAATCTTACGAAACGGTTCATCGCATATTATCTTTCCATTCTTATGTCGGCGACGTGGACCGGATAGCCTCGCTATAGCTAGGGCACAATTTAAAAAACAACGATGCATGCATCGAACAATAATATATTTTATTTTGTATTATATACTTTTGCTTCTGCAGAACCGATGCGGTGGTGTGATAACCAATAAGACTTGAGCAGAAATCGTAGAATTAGGAGGAAAAAAAACTAACTTTATCTGAAGAGTCTAAATGTTTATAGATATTATCTATAGTATCTAACCTGCAGCAGCTATTAATATTATTGTGCAATATTATTCTAGTGAAAAAACACTTCGTTTGATCGATCACCCCGCACAGACAATGTCTCGAACGTTGCTCAACTAAAACTATAATACACTAAATAAAAAAATAGTAATAATTTTAAACGTTTACCAACATACCTACCTATATACATACTACGCACAAAAAGTTACATTTTAAATAGATTTTTTTGTATTTTTGGAGATATTGCTTGTCTCTTGATATATAAATAAAACAGTCGTACTATTCGTTTTGCTTATTCCCATGACGCAGTGTTCGCAATCTGGAAACAGAAACATAAATGACATTTATATGTATTGTTTCGAAAAATCAGATCCAATCATGTATATAGGTAGAACACCCATCATGAGCTGGACCTGTACAGGGACATCCGACTCCAATACTCGATGAAATATATTGGGACTTAACTACTATACGTTCCCAACTCACAAGAAGTAAATATTAACTATTCGAATTAAATATTTTAAAAAACCTCGAGGGTAACACGCACCTACCTACCTATATTATAGTATAATAATTGCCCTGCGAAAGGAATCGGTAAATTATATATTATAAAATCGTTCTGCAGTCTGCGAAAATAAAGGCTCATTATAGCTTCATCTTAAGTATTATATACAATACGATAACATGTAAGAAATAATGCACCTATAATATAATATAACGAAGGCTAGCTCGATGTAATTTGCTCTCATATAGTATTCGATTTCATTTTTTCTCACTAGCCGTCATTAGAGTTCGTTTATTCCAACGATGCCCCTTATGATATTATTTATTTTATAGTCATCGGTCACTGGTCACCTGTTGTAATATACGCGATATGCCGGTCCGAAACGGTTTATAGGCCTGTAGTTGTACAGCAATAATATTATTATATTACTTAGTTCACTAACGAAAAATACCTAATCAAAATTGAATTAACGTAGTGTGTGAACGCTCGTGCTCATAGAAATCCAATATCGATGTTGTGTATTATTATATTGTGCGGGCGGGCGATGCGGTTAGGTTTTGTCGCAGAGAAAGTCGAACGATTGTAATATTGTTTTTTTTTCGCGAATATATCGCTCCGTATTCGGGTTATCTCGGGCGGGCGCATGTAATAATAACAACAGGTACTATCGAGGTGTACATTATTATGATATTGTATTATACGCGTGTACATTACACAGATAGCGCTGTGACGATAACGAATATATCGAAAGGTCGGGACCCCGAGCTTTTGCGGCGGCGAACGGTTTTTCATGCGCTTCGGCCTTGGACCTATCGGGCACTTATTCCCTCCCGCGGCGGGGTGACGGTGGAAAAATAAAAGTAATTATTGTCAGACAAAAAACAAAGAGAAAAAGCAATTGTATACTCGGAATAACTAGGTCACACTCGGCGAGCGCCAGAACCGAAAATCATTCCGAGCCGCCGCGTACCGCGTTGCACATAATATATAGGTACCTATAATAATGATGATAATAATGATATTAATGTATATAGGTAACATAATATTATTATACTTATAACCTAGCTATATATATATATCGATACTATTCGATAGGCCGCATGTGTATCTATACAATCGCGAGAAACCTGGTTACCTATAATATTATACCAGTGTTTATTGTCCGGTATAATAATAATACGTTGATATTTTATTATTATGTCACGTGCGTTCGTTTAGTCTGCAGGACGGGCCAAGGATTTTTGAATTCGCCTCTCTGTCGCTGTCGTCAAACTCGTCGTTATATATATATGGAGTTACGTTCTAGTCTGATACAAAAATTATAACTAGGTCTAGAACTTTATGGTATTTGTAATTTTTTATTTAGCACCGTGAATTATTGCCATATAAGTTGTAAAATATGTGTCTCGTGGAAAATATACAGATTAAAGTATTAAATATAGTATTTTCTGCTATCTTTATAGTTTATTTTGTATCTAATTGTGCTTTTATTGTAGTTAAAATGCAATATTTTTCATAACGAAAATGTAGGATATTATTTTCTTGAGGAGACCACAAAAAAAGATTCATTTCACCATTGAAATCTATGTATACCATTGTATTGCTACTAAAACACCTGACGTCTAATTAGGGTGCTAAGTGAAAAACTGTATAATATATTGTAACTGGCATATAATTTTACAAATAAACAAACCAGGAAAATGTTTTATACTCATATATCTGGAATACCTACTTACTCAAAAAAGTTCATTTCTCAACAATTTTAACACCGTGGTGTAAGAATGAAAAAATCTATTTTAACTAATCATGTAAAATTAACTTTCGATTTCGAATGCAATTTTTATTTTGATATTGGAATTTTTTAAGCGTTTTTAGTGCAATAGCTGTTTTAGTCACTTATAAGTGTAACAAAGTTTGAACCCTAATAATTACACTTATATAATATGACCAGTTGTGTACCTAACATTGCTTTTCGTTCAGGCGAATTAATATAAGTAATATTATAATTTATAATATACATCGTCGAAATCGTAATCGGTGTAATTTTTTTTTTTTTGTGTCGCTTCGATAGTTTCCTGCGGCCATCATTCGAATGTTTACCGGTCTCCGTTATTTTAATAATATTACGATATTATAATGCGACGAAGCCTACGGATTGCAGTGTACCTATATCTATATATATATATAAATATTTGTAACTCGCGCATTCTCCGATGACTTGCTTTTTACGGGTTTTTTTTTAGCGTTATAGCGGTTCGCTCGCGTGTTTATGGAAATTTGCATCGTTATCGTATTAAGTATATACGTTTCCATATGGGTGTTGTACGCGTTGTCGAACAATGCGCGTTCCGAGAGCAAATAATGTACCCATTATATATTTGCCGTATAATATTATAATGTTACGCGCACATTATTGTAAGTAGTTCTCGAATCGTTTACGACAATTTTCGATTCTATCGCGCGCCCACATACCTATTATACGCTATTATAAATATATTATATTATTTCGATATTACGCGTTTATAATAATATTATCATTGGTATAGGTATTAAATGATTTATGGCTTACGTTTTTATTAAAATGCAAATTTTCAAATAAAAAAAAAAAAATCATATTTTACTATTTCTTCCAAACTTTGTCAATGATGGGTGCCCTATACAATCTGCAAAGTGAAAACATCCATTTCGTGTATATATAGATAGATAGGCATCTATGTTTTCATCCATCAACTCGATTAGCACTTTAGAAATCGGCAGATCGACACGACGACGCTACAACATAATATATTATTATGTATGTATATAGGTACATTATATTTGTTTATTAGACGCGCGGTGTGTAATAATAATAATAATATGTATTTGTGCATTTCAATTTACTGCAACAACAGTGAGGCGAAACTATATAATTCAGATTTGATTATCATCATCATCATCATCATTACTAGTATTACTATTATTGGCGGGGTTTTTTTTTAATCGTTAATTTATTGTGTTTTCTCCGTCCCAAGGTCTTTTAATCAGATGTTTTTTTAGCGTTTTTAGTTTCGTTCGGTTTAATTACGAAGTCGTAGGAAGAATCGCGGTCTTTCGGCCGTCAACTGGGGGCCGATAATGACCGAGGTAAAGACAAAAACACCAATTATTATATTTTGTTTTGTTATCATCGGCGGGTGTACACTCTACATAGTCACTGTATAATATGGCTTATAAAGTCGGCATGATATAATTGATATTATACGGGATGGCCTTGCGCGGCTCGTGATACCGTAAAATATTATCAAAATATTTTATTGTTTGACTCACCCGTTGTACCCAAATCCCAAATTGATAATTATTAATACAACTATTTACTATGTAATAATACTTCGTGCTCATCGATTGAAAATTTGTCGACGTTAAAACAATAGTAGGTACCTAATGACAGTTGTTGTCGTCAATCGAAATTATATATAAAACCATATTATTGGTTATAGGTACTCGGTTTTATCGCACATCCCTTAGTAGTTATCTAAATACAGTAGCGCAGTGGTTCCCAAAAAAATTTTCCTCATAGCATATTATTATTAGCGACTACTAAATACTAAAAATTAAAAGTTGTGGGCATAAAAATGTTGCACCTTGATCCCGAATCATAGTCAGGTAATTTTATATTCGGGAAAAGCAAACGCCGCGGTTGCATTGCAAACGAAACGTAGGTATATTATTATAATTCACTATTAAATATTGAAAGACGTATATTTTTATGGTTCTTAATATAATTGTTATTATTTATTTTCTATAAAAAGTTATAGGTACCACAATAATTTTTATATTTGTTTTGAAAATATTTTTTATCGTTTTTATGGGTATAAAAAACAATCAAATGTTCACGCACACCTTTAGGAAACACTGCATTATTGCAGCAGTGGCGTATATATGGGTGGGGTTAAGGGTTCAACCCCCCCGAAATTTACTGTCGGTATGGTATTTTAACACGGCAATTAATTTATAAAATTAACTAAATATATATTTTTTTATATCACCCCTCCTCCCAGAAATTAATTCCTATATACGCCACTGTTCTGCAGTAGCTCAGTATGGTGAGGGATATTTTTACTATGGTCTGCGGGTGAAGAAAATCTGTATCTTTTATACTTTTATCGTATTAATAGTACCTACCTATATAAACATTATTATTATAGACTAAACACCATCTCAGTGTTGCGCCTACACCATACAACCGCAGTATATTAGTCTATAAACTTAAATAGGTACATAAATAAAACAATTAATGAAACGGACGTCTCACCCACCCGTCACATTTTTTTTCGAAGCTCCTGACAATAAGTGCTGAATTGTCAAGTGCCCATCAATCAAACTCTATACGCACGTATACACCTTAAGTTTTTGTATTTTATTTTTTTTGACGCGATCTACACGTCATTATATTATTCTAATTTCGTTTTTAATTGAAACACTGTATATTTGGCGCGAACGGACGCGACGACGGTAATAATTATTCCTTAATTATCGTCAAATAAAACCGCTCGTACAATAGTATAATAAATAATAACAATAATATATTCACTATATCGAAATACCAAAATAATATAATCAACAGTTATAACACAGGTAGGTGCGATGTGTGTATAGCAGGTACCATTAATTACAATTACCTCTCGCGAGAGGCGTCATTTCGGCTTGTATAATATATTATCATAACACGACCGTCCCAATCCACGCCACGCTCATTCGATTTATATTTTATATTTATATAATAATATGACGTATTTTAGTGTTCGCAACTTACACGACTTCAATAATAATTTTCTTATCGACTTATAACAGTTAAATTTCCACCGCGTTCGGCCGCGTTATCTTTCGGGGTAACGCGCAGATAATAATATAATATTTTATACTTTCTCCGTCCGCGATGTATTATAATAACAACGCGCGTATATAATGCAACCGCATTTCGTTTTCCTGGTGCGTGTATTATATATTTTAACATCTATCTTTTACACACAGCTGAGGCTGTATAATATATAGTGTACGGTAGTATAATAATAATAATATATGTATATGCCCGTCTCCAGGAAATTAGTTCTATTGTGCGCGTCATACTCTGGCATAAATCCAAACGGGTGCGCCGTCGCTTTTTAATCTCATCCTTACACCAGTACTTTATATATTATTATTATTGTTATTATTACACATTTTAACACGTTCTAATAGTGTGAGTTCCCCACGGTCTAATGAAATATTACTTTTATTTTTGGTTTTCTGAACGTTTCTCGATGGTCTGCGCGTTTTACGCGTTATAACTTTTTATATTTTATTAACTGTAGTTTTCATCGTATGAAAACCATTCGTATTCATATGCAGTAATCGTATCCTGAACACGGAATCGTGTACAGGATAATTATTGTTTTAAAGGTAAAAACCCGTTTCTTCAAAATGCATTCATACTTTAAAATATCTACTTACTATCAGAATTCCATAAAAAACAATATTTTTTAAATCTGTCATCATTTTTTAAATGCTTCACATCTTTTTACGACTTCATATGTTTTAAATTTAGTATACCATAACTGAATATTTTTCTGAGAATTTTGATAAATTTATGAATTGAATGTGGAACTATAGTATACTGAATTAGTTATATGAACTTATAACTATTATAAATAGGTATTTAAATGTCTAAGTTTATAAGAGCACGTCACTCCGAAGTGGCAAAATGAAACAATTTCAGTCCACTACTCCGCTCATCAAGATTTTAAAATGTAAATAAATAGGTACAAGATGCTCATAAGACTTCCCACTTTTTCGAATTTAAATTCTTATAGGTACTTACGTCGAAATTCTCAGAAAAATACGCCTTCTCTTCCAAAAGCGTTAGTACTTTCTTAGAAAATGTGTGTTTACCCTTAAAAGAATCACCTTGTATACATTATAAAATAACTACAATGTGCATATTATATTATATTATAGTTCATCCGAATAGTGCGCAACTCCATATCCTCTTACTAGTGTCTTGTTCCGAGAAAACAAAAATAAGTTATAATCATAATAAAATAAGAATTTAACCTTAATATAATATATATTATTCGCTATATATAGTTTAATATGTATACAACTGATTTCTCTGCAGATTCGCCGCCTTTGTAGTTTATATACCGTTTGAAATATACATAATAAAACACAATATAAACAAAATCATTATTTGAACAATCTAATTTTATCTGATTTTTACTTATTATTGTACAACAAATTATACAAATCGAAAGTTTCACTGCAGACGTCTCTACATATAAATCGACCGAATAGCGTCGATCTCCTTCCATTTGGAGTACGTCATACAGAAACACTAACATAAAAAGGTTTATTTTTTATTTTTGTCCAACGGTATTATTTATACAATCGTTGTATATGTGAGAATTTGAATAGATGACACCTGTTTCGAAAAAAGTAAAAACCGTCTGCGCGTTATTGTGTAACAACAATCGCGTCCAAATTATAAAAAACGACGTGTCTACTCGTTACACAGGTGTGTGGGATCAAAAACCAAATCTACCGAGTCTCTGATGTCGTTGATAAATTACTCCCTTGATTTTATGTAATTTGTGGTCGTATATTATATCATATTATAACTATAACGATATCGTATTATGTATAATAATAATGTAGTATCGGTGCAACCGCGTTACACGGCTGCGCATGTGATGAAAAGAGACTCGGTCAATAAATTCACGACTTATATTTTTTTTATTAAAAACTCGTTGTCTCTGTTACTCGTGACCAGAAATTGACACGTGGCAAAAACATAAATCGTTCTGAAAAACTATACTTCGCATTATCTCATGCTGCAGAGCAGTGATCACGATAATAGTTCTACGCGCAACCAAAACCAATTACCGCCGTCCACACTCGCAACAACTGCGTATTAACGTGGTCTGACCGTAATTTTATATCATTTAATATGTTTCGGGTATGAATCGCGGTCATAGCAGAAATTACAAAATATACGAATTACGGCACAAAGTCGATTACACTTTATACCCGTGACGGCGTGACCCGTCGGCGTATATACAAAAATATTGTTATTATCGTGCGACCTCCGGTTGACGAGCTGCACAACAGTGTGTTTTTTGATAACATTACGCGATACGTCTCCGTATACAAAACGCCGTACGATGTTATTGTGTACTCGTCGTGGACGGTTTTTAGGATATAATAGTATAAACTATATATAAAAGATCCGCAATAACCCATATACACCAAATTCCTATAGTTGATTTTACTGGTTCAAATTTGTACTCAATATGTAATTTGATATATTTATTCTATATAATGTACACAAGGCTAATATTAACCTCAAACGTGAAAGACTATAATATTATGAACAATAATAAAAAAAAAATATAGTAAGTAATAACATGAAACCGCAACAGTAGTGGATCAAATGTAGGGGCAGGGAGATGACATTTCAAATTATTATGAACTTAGAAAAATAAAAAATAAAATCAATACCCAGGTATACCATTATACTGTATATTCATCAATATTAATAATTTTCTCAATAATGCATCATGGTAACTATGTTAACATTTATTTATGATTAATATTTATAGCGCCTGCTATAGGCACCATATAACTCTTTAATTTTTATAAAATGTATACTCAGTAAAAAACCCCTTTGTTAATAATAACTACGCAATATTAAATCGATGCAGCTTTTTTTCATTGGAACTCCTCCACTCTGCACTACCTTCAAACTTGTATCCGCAACAGTCACGAGACATAATAATACGCCATACGTGTAGGTGTACCTATTCTGCACAGCATACCTACAACCTACCTACTGCAACGAAATGCACTTATTATTATTCAATCGCACAGATCGCAGCAGCAGCCGCAGCAGCAGTGCCCACAGTAGCCAGTAGCAGTGTTTACAATAATATATTATATTATACGGACAGACTTGTACTCAAAACCAAAAAAATAAAAAAAAAAAGAAGCTTTTAAGCGTTCCCATTGTTTATTGCCGTTATTAATCAGTCAAGTGGGTTAACCGACCGGTCGTCCGCCAATGTCACATGCCTGCTGCGGCTCGGGTTCGCAATACATATTATTATCATGGCGCGTATAATGTACGTGACTCGCCTCTTTAATCGCCAGTCGATTATATTATATTATATATTATGTATATACGTTTATATTATATACTACGCGAATTGATTTGTTTCTTCATTATAATGATATGGCGAAAACCTCGGCCGTTGCACTGCTGCAACAGCACCGGACAATGTTCCAACGACAATAATATTATTATTGCATGGGTAGACGACTTACGTCGCGTCCTGCACCGCGGTTACGACGAGTCCGTCTAGAAATATTCGTAAACGCGTGTGCGGTAAAAAACGGAAGAAGAACGTATATATGTGTATATAGCTCGCACACGAATATCGTTATTATTATTATTATTATTATTATTATTGTCGTCGTCGCTGGAGTTTCCGTGTAGGTATATTATAATACATCCCTCGGAGTGTACCTACCTATATAATATAGCCGGTAATAAACGCGCATAATATGTTATTTAATTACACCGTACACAGGGCCTCGGGGCGTGTCCGTGTGTGAAATACAATGGGGGGCTCTCGCGTTAGATAAAAGAAAATATTTGTGGGTGGTTTGGGAGACACGCGTTTTTCGGGTCCACGGCCGCTGTCGGTAGTAATTATCATTATACCGGCCGAACAACAATAATGCACCTATAATAACGAACAGAACCGTCGCCGGGCCGCATAGTGCACCTATGTTATTATAATTATTACCGGAGACCGTGGTTTTTAATTCTTAAAAAAATATACGCATATATATATATATATATATATATATATATATATACCGCGAGTATACCTCCCCTATAATGTTCTAGCGCCCATAATATATATTATACTGTTTCGCGGCTCGTGTTATACTATATTATTTTGTTTTAAAAAGCACAACAGGTCAAAGTTCAAAATCCAAGTGATAATTACCAAACAAGATATTATATAATAATAATATCAATCAAAGTGCTGCAAGACGCACTCAACCATCAATAACGAGTTATAACAACTACGAAACGATATTAAACAGAAAAAGTGCAGGGTCGTTATATTAGCGATACACATAAATACATAAAGACGTACGCGGGGGAAAAATAATAGGAAATTAATAAGAAATAACAATAATAGGAAGATAAAAATGGAACTTTGAAATGAACAGAGAGGATCTAGAGAGGCGACGAGAAACAACGTGAAAGCTTACAATAAAGTCAATTGAGGTGAGCCAATCTCGTCGACTATATAATAGTAATTTTAGAAGAAAAGGTGCACACCGCGAAGGCGGACGATAGGATATCCGTCATCCTCTGCGGCGGAAACTCAAAAATCAAAAGACCATCGATTACATGCGCAGACTTCAGATGGCGGGGGGGGGGGTGTTTTGGTAGTTGAAACACCCTCCCTCAATCGTGTTTATGCAAAAAATATATTTGTTATGTATGCTTCAGATTTATACGAAATATAATGCCGCATATAGGTATAATATGGTTCTATATCATACTTTATATTATATTAATATTGCTTTGTGACTATACAATAGAGTGTGGCTACTATAGCGACTATATGACGTATATAATACCCTACAGCCTCACAAGTTAAATTTAAATAGGCCCCAAATCGTACGCGGTTGTCGTTGAAATCGTTCATTTATAATATATAAGTAAGGTTTGTGTATAGTATATTATTATTATTATTTTTTTTTTGTTTACATTGAGCTTAAGCCCGGCAACTATATGGCCGAAGTTTTTGTTTGGAGGGGCTATCGGAACGGTTGGTCGAAACACGTTTGTATGTGTGGCAAGGGTTTAACTCGCTAAAAATCCCGGGTGGTCACCCATCCGGGAGCTAGCTACACCGGCCGATACGTACACTCAGAGCGTTTCTGCAGTTAAGTGTACGCCATACCAAGCCAATATGGTATATAATTATATATTATAGTATGTTCACGTATAATATATTAAATCTAGAAATCGTTTATTATACAATATATATATTATATATGACCCACGGTAATGACTGATAGCGTCGACGTTCTATATATTATCTGCCATCCGCCCCATACCATATAATATAATATATAATACGTTGGCCAATATTCGCACATGTTTTCGGTCTTCTTCGGCAAAAACGTACACGCCAATAGTATATAAATTACCGTATTTACAAATATGACGTTCTGAAGATAGATTTCGATAAATATAATTAACCGCGTTCTTCGACTTTCCATTTTTCACGTCCAATATCGTTATATACCTACCTATATATGTGGTATACATATCATGGTTGCTTATTTATTTATTTTTGTACACTTTTTATGTGCACGTCATGTGTATACACGTCCGCTGGTAGGTATATATTATAATTTATAATACATAGGTACGTCGATCGCATCATTTTATTTTCACTTTCACTCCGAAATTCGCGAGCACGTCGATCGTCGATGACTACATTTCGGAGGGCAAGATCGACGCGTTTACACGAAACCCTACGGTATCCATACTATACACAGATCGACTTTGTCGTCTCGGGTAGTATGGTACGCTACGATAATAAATAAAACCCCCTCCCATGGCCGATTACACCGTTTTTAAGTATAAGTATATAAGAGTTTTTTTCGATTATTTTTTGCTTGTATTTATACTAATGCGTTGATGAAAATTATCAACATTTTTGCAGTTTATTTACTACTATATACATGAGCTGTCCGGATGCAGTTTCCAAATGATTATTAAGTTCGAAAACTTTTACCCGAACTCGAACTATATCTACAACGCCATCGGTCAATTTGCACGCGTTTCCATGTAGGAGGCATGTACATTACAATTTCCAAAACATGTAAATACACGTATAAAAGAAACACCTAGTATATAGGATATGAAATCAGAAACATTTATAGCTGTGGGTTGTCCCGGTTCCGATAGGTATACACCTTTATTTTCCCCGCGGGGTCATGCGGACACCAGCAAGCACTGATCGGATTTCAGATCAATGTCAAAAGATATTTCGGAGGTGATTGAGATTTTGAGAATACCGTATGTGCTCGCTAGTGTGCATACTGCAGGTCGCGGGTGAAAGTTATTGTTTTTGTTTTCGATGGGCCGTTTGCAGCTTGTGTTTGAAATTCGACTTTATACACTGTACATAATGTAGAAACTAGAAATCCTTAAAAGCAATTAACTGCGTAATCTGCGACATCTATTGTGCTACCTCGATTTCAGATGGGTACCGTTTTGATCTAATCAACATATTAAATTTTAAACAAAAATCAATCTCGATAAAAAAAAAAACAATAAAATACTTATGTAGGTAAAATAATGTATATACATATAGGTTATAGGTACTATATAGATGGCGTGTAGATTTCTAACGTGTTTTGTATTCGCTTTATTTAAAATTATTTATCCATTAGATAGACCTCATTGGTATTATAATATATGTATATGGATATATATTATTATTATATAACGACGTATTGTTATAATATTTTGAATAATATATTCTCTGTATAGCTTTGACCACTGAATATCGGAATTAAACATTAGGCATTACTTCGCCCATACTAATATATTATTTATAATAAAGATGAAATAAACTACGTTAAATCTCAAGAGTCGATTTTACACCTATATTATATCTTTGCGATTTAATATTATATTTATTAGGTTTAATATAATATGTATAAAATATAGGTACCTATATCGGAATATACCGATCCGTTTTGGCTGTCCTATATTTTTTTTTATACTTGTTTCGTACATTCGTTTTTCTTTTTGTGTTTAGACGCAAATGCAATTGCGTATGATAAATAGAGTAATATTATGAAATACATAGGTGTAGCATATACGTATATACTGTCGTGATTATCGAATTAAAAAAGCTCCTGCCATTAATGCAGAATATAAATACTTATGGAGTATAATACGCGTAGGTATACCTAACCTATGACTATACCTCTATCTACTTTGTCATCAAAATAAATCGTTTGACGATATAAATATAATGATTATACGTATATACGCACACCGGTCATCATCGTTCGTAAAATAAATACCGAACAGCGCATTTAACACCTACACGATTTTGTACTGTGGCGCGCGTGTGCGAGTAAAACATTTTCCTTTTCATTTAACCGATGAATAAAATTGTTTTATTATTATTAATAATGCGTTGTCGGGTGACGGATCACATTATAATCACGGGGATGACTATCAACGGACGCGGCTGTGAAGTATTTCTAATATTATACGTCACACCCGAGACTGATGTATTATATAAATACGAATACCTAGATAATAATATATTATATACAAGGTGATTTATCAATCATGCACTCCACACCGTTTTTTCATTTAACGAAATGAGTTGATTCAAATTTTGATTGTTGGCGTTTTTAAGAAGATGTGTTGAGGATTATATTTTCAAATATTTAGAATTATATTATTGTACCATATTAAGGAGTATCTCATATGGCTTCATAGCAATACAAACTTTTGTGTCTCGTGGCTAACGCCATAGGAAACATTAACGATTTTTGCTGATATTCGGTACTTCGATTTTTCCCACACCACCCCTGTTTAAAAATAAATAAGAGCGGCATAAAAATAAAAAAAAAAATAAAAATCGGCAGTTATGAAAAACCATGAAGTATCTGGATAAATTATTGTCAACGAAAGCGAAACGACCCTGCAGACTCATGGCGGGAATTCAAGTTGTTGATTTGAATTGATATTGTTGAGGCTCGGACATTCTTCACAGTTCTCGATTACACTGCACAGACAATATTAAACCGCAAGCACGGTTTTTTCTAGAGTTAATACGCGTACGTCAAAACGTTTATGGGATTTTTATGGAACTCGTTTTATGGGACGATTTTTTGTGATTTATATACTGACGGTGTTTGAAGTATAAGCACTCGCGCTTATTATATAACCGCGACACTGGTGCAGTTATATATTGTGTATGATTTAGGTGCATGTGTTTGCAATAAAACCAAATACGTTTTAAAATGTATTTACTGCCGCAAAGAGTTTTTTTTTAAACGGGTATCCACATGTTTTCGAAAATGTATAGATTATTATTTTAGGACCGTTTAAACGTTATAACGAACGTGGTAGGTATCGAAACATTTCGCAGGTCGTCCCGTATCGAAATCCAGCATTATAGAATTAAATGTATTGTAATATTTAATATTATATACGACGTTCTTGTTTTTATCTAAACGTTATAAAAGACAAGTATATCATGCAAATATTTAGACTTCAAAAAGAATTATGTACCACGTTGAAAAAATATCCTCCGTACAACTATACTATACGATTGCGATGAGAAAAGTATAATAAATGAATAGATTTTTTTTTAACGTTGTAATACCTGTAGCCTGTATATAGGTACCCACTTTGAACTATCTATATGTAACGAAACACCTTTTTTCCAAATTACAAAAATCGATACAATATTACACGTCATGACGTGCGACCGTGTGACGCATCATGACGTTTGTCAGAAACATAATAATATATACCTATACATTCGAAAGAAGTCGATCCAAACAAACTAATGCGGTTAATATTAACAACGTAGGTACCTATACCTATAATTTGGGTTTCGTCCGCATTCGCACATTGAACTTTGAACTGACGAACGAGTTGATTTGAACCCATCGTCCATTCCTAGGTCCGTATCGTAAAATATTACGTTACGTTCACACGTCGTAAAACGGTATTGATTTTCGTATATTGCGTGTTTTTTTTTCTCCCCTTTTTGCGCGCTATCGACTTTTTTTCGAACGCTCGACCAGCGTTATACATCGCCGCCGCGGAAGTCTACCTCGCCGGATAGAATTTTGTGCGTTCGGTAAATCGTATTTCGCTCCGATCGTTAAAAACAATGAATAATAATAATAAAAAAAAAAAATTGTTTACAAGCGGTTTTTTGTATTGTAATATATTGTGTTCAGTCCGCGACCTACAGCGCGTTGCTTACTCACGCGTTGTACTCGGGTGGAAATTTTTTTTCCCGTTAAATCTGAACGCGTTTGTTCAGTGTTTTCTGGAAATAAACGTTCCACTGGTGCACTGTGCAAAATCGTGTGCCGAATCGCACATATATTCTCACAAAACCGTATACTGCGTGCAACGGTCGAATTTCCGAGTTCATCAAACTATATTATACAATGTTGTAATAACCCTCAAAAATAATACATACATCGCATACGACGAGTCAACGACAATTTATTGTGTCATTCCATCCTCGTACCTAATCGTTATATTATTATATTTTATATTATATCACATTAATATCAAAATAATATGTCGTCAAGGTCGAGTGCATATTATGCGTTTTTTTCCACATTCGCCTAACGACGTGATGTGTTGGACTTATTTATACATTAGCTGCGGTGGTTTTACAAGTTTCTATAAACATTAATAAGTTATTAGATTCTAAACTTTAGAACACCAGCTTATATCCCCGTTGTGCCCGTCAATATATACATATAGTTACGATAGTTGAAATTAATATATATTTATTTATTTTCCGTAGCTTTACTATAATATAATATAGTTACAATTGTACCAAAATACAAAGGTTACCGAGTAATTTTTAAATTGTTTATGTAACTAAAGTTTATTGCGTTGCATTAAATTATGTTTATCGAAACCCGGAACATAGGAGGCTCGCAGCAGAGTGAGCTTTATTCCTAACTTGTTTTCCTTTTCTGCGAACACAATTTTATTATGTCCGGATAAAAATATCACTCTGCTGTTGCTGCACATCAAACGTTTTCAAATCGAAAAAACGCTAAAACCGTTATCACGATGACCGTCCATATTTCTAAGGCCTGCAGCGTGCAGTCACCGCGTCATCCGTTTTGGTCGTGTGCGAGGCGGCGTAAACCTATTTCATATTTGCATAATGATTTATGATGTAATATGTTTATGCAGAACACTATGTAAGACGTATAATATTATGTGTACGAAACGCCAACAGCGACGACGGTGCGATATACACTGCGGCTCTCGAGTGCCGGACGTGTATCCGCGCTTGTTTCCCGTCATCGCACGCCGCCGCCGCAAGCAACAGGTAAATGCGCTCAATGGTCGCTGTAGTGCCGTATACTCTTATTTTCAATGACGTGATTATATAATTTTCTATGTACCCATTACCCTCTCGCAGAGACGGTTGTCGGGAATGAGACAATTTTATTAAAAATTTAAGCAAATCGCGATGATGGTATCGTATACCTAACGATAGGTACCTATTACACAAATGCATGTTTGACCATACCCTGCAATCGCTCGCCACCATCGCTACAGATAAATAATTCGTCAAAACTCGACATTGAGCGCTTTGGAATCATTGGGCCCGTCACTGCAGAGCGTTTACATATTATAATTATATAATTAAATTATAATTTACCTATATGAATATGTGATAGCCGCGGATACTTGGTGAGGGTCCGTGGGTTCGTGCCTGCTACTGCAGGTCGGGTACATATTATAATATATTAATACAGAACGCTCAACGTTGTGCCGGTTTCAACCCAGAAGAATAAGGCGCTGAAAATCGAATGAGAATAATTATTAAGCCAATTTTTTTTTCTTAAAATTATGTATTTCGTACGCGAAGCAGACAGAGACGTTGCACAATAACCGTGGCGATATTAATAACGACATTTTTTATCACGTTCAAGCGATTATAATATGCGAGAGCTCGCGTTTCTGTCGACGTGCGAGCAAAGAGCGAAATTTCGCAGTGCGATGTAAGCTCATTTGCATTTTGAACTGTGGGTGAACGAACCATATTGTATTAGTTTTGAGTCACATAATATTATTTTGTTGTCGACTGTCGAGCCTGCTGGTATACATCGAGTTTATGATTAACTGACACTTATTTGTATATTAATTATTGAATAAAATTTACTGACTTTATATGTATACAATATTACAATATAATATGTACTACAGCGATATTATCGATATATACTGATCATTATTATGTATCGTGCGCTATCACGATCACAATATATTTTTTCGTTTTTAAGCACATATATTTTAGACATTTATATTATAGCCATGATTGAAATAGGTAGGTAGTTGTATTATATACCTACCAATAATACCTGCAGTCACCTGCTGCCCACAAGAGGTTTTTAAATCATATTTATATAATACTATTTCATTAAATATTTAAAAATTGAGTTAAATTTAAATTTTATCAATTACATATAACGATTATCTAGTACATACTTTTAAGCAATACTCAATAGTTGTATTATAATATGTATAGTAGGTATAATTCGTATGCAAATTGTTATTTAATCTGAACTTCGCGATACATTCTCAAAATACAACTATAATATATTACTAATCCTATCGACATCGAAAATAATATTATAAATTACGTTCTATAATTATATGCAATCACTATATCACAACTGTCTTCTCGTATATAATAATAATATATTGTCTGCGCCGCAGTGTTGATTCATTCCGAATAAACAAACATCATAAATCGATGACTGATGATTTTCGATCTCGGAACCATCGTCGCCGCGCAGTTGTCATATCATATTATTATCATTATTGTCATACGACAGCGCACTGCACATTATTAGTTAAGAATATATATATATATATTATGATATAAAAGCGATCTCAAAGAATTTTTTCCTGTCTCATTTACAATTGAAGTATAGACCACCGCGATGATGCGCTGCCGCCGACCCATTGTCCGCAATAGTAGTTCTTCGCGATCGCATTCGTTTTGCGATTTCCAACCATGGACACGAGCCGCTAAACCCATAACGTAATAACCGTATACCCGTTACCGTATAACCTAACCGTATATAATACACGGTATATACCTGCATAACATAGTTCTGGCCTGTGCCGAGCGACCGCGGCACATTTCCTATACTCGTCCGCGGTTTTTTTTTTAACGGCTTTTGGTTTTTGTCGGTCCGGAACACCCGGGATTCGGAATCGATTCGATATTTTATTGATAGAAACTCGCGCTCGTGGCTCGTCGCCGTTGTACACGCTCGATCCAGTTTCGGAAAATGTTTGCTGCATGGAATAGGTAGGCATGGTAGGTAGGTAGGTACGAGAAAATACAATATAAACACGTTTTTTTTTTTCCGAAAACCCGAAGATAAAAAATAAATGTATCCTGTTCCGACCTACAGCGCACGTTGTATAACACACACGATGATAATATAATACGTCGTCTGCAGCACTCTGCGTCGCATACAATATGATTATATATGTTAACTGCGCAGCTACCATAATAACATAATCGTCCATGGTTTGTCGACCACTGCAATTAAGGAATAGAATAATACAACAAAAAAACACACACACACATATGCACAGTCACTCACACAGTCACACAATTATGGCCTGTTATTTATTGATTCGTCTTAATTAACACCCGAGTGTCTCGTCGAAGAACGAACGATGATTTTTTTTCGATAATTTGGCTATAACAATAAGTGACAATAACGAGTCTTAACTATTTTAAATTATACGGACGCGTACGAGAAGACTTTTTTCCTAATTGACACGTTTGTAATAATAATAATATGGTAATGTGCGTCATATTATAATAGTTGTTTCGCTTAATATATTATTGTTATTTTTTCTCGGACGTTGAAATCGTTTAAATCGAATTGAAACCAACCGTTACCTTACCGATGTATAATACCTATATTGTAGGTAACCATTAAAATTCGACCGTGTTTAATTGATATGTATACCACGCACGTGTGAGGCGATACCGCGATGACATTATTTTGAATATATTTGTTTCAACCACATTATTGTGGTGTGTTATTGCGCGTACATAGACAATTCATGGCTATTATTATGGGTTTCTTAATAATCGAACGCCAGGAATAAAAGTTAAACTTTCATTGTCCGTTTGCTGTTCAATATCGTAATAAATATGTAGGTACAACACGCCGCTTTCGGGTGCATTCATAGTCGTTTCGTTAGAACACGTATATCGTTATAATAATTATTAATGTATGTTATATTATTATGTACATATAGGAGCTCATTACCATGCATTAATAATATTATATAAGTACTGTATATTTAAGATATTTGATCGATTGCGATGGGTATAACATAATATTATAATAAGTAATAACGTTTTGTACGTATATGATATTATGTATTCATGTATAAACGGTGTTGTGTGAATTATTATAGATTATTGGTGATAAAACGTGTCCGTCCGTAAGGCGTAATGATATAATGAGCGATATCGGACAGACAAATTACGGTTGTATATCGCACTTTCGTTTTTTTTCAACACACGTGTTTGTCTCGCAGGTACTCAATATTCAAATAAATTACCGTTTAGTGTACCGGAAGTTGAACAATCGAGTTTTATCGTATGCATCGTTATCTATGCAACAGTATACGGAATACCGATGCATATGATATATGGCAATAATAATCGATTTTGTCCGATTATAATCTCATTTTTAAAAAAGAAAAAAAAAACAATTTGCAAATTACCGTCGTTATACCCGGCAACACTACAACTGTGGTTCTCCAACACAAACCACCTACCTGTTAGACCTACGGTCAATAATCCTATATAGCTCGTTATATAAATAATAAAAATATAAGAGGTAAAAAGTTGATCGATAAATATATTTAAGTGTGATTTTACATAACATTTTGGTGATGGAATTATATGAGCTTACTATAATAATATTTACATAACCGTCTCGTCTCGATGATAACCGCACACGGTCAATTAATATTTAATTAACGATCGGCCGGTGTGTGATCGAAACCATAAAGTCGATTCGTAAAAGTCTGGCGCATAGTTTAATGTACAAAAGATTTTTTAATATTATTTTTCGATTTGACAGTGTAGTGACAGTCGTGGTTATATTATTACCACGAATCACGAAATACCGATTTTACAAAATTAATTTATTATAACCATTATCATATACTAATAATTGCTTTTGCTAAGTGCCAATTCGTTTCAGGAGAAATAATAAGCTCGAAAAGTATGGTGCGACCCCATACCATTTAGATCGAATAAGAAACGCATATTATCGTGGCTTAGAAATTCCGTTATTAGATTGGCACCGATTTTCGAAGAAATCGCAACATAATATTCGGAGTTGATTTCTATTGAAAAAAAAAAAATGTACTCTTTGAGTTGAAATCAATAATACGCC
Organism: Metopolophium dirhodum; assembly: GCF_019925205.1. Classification (NCBI taxonomy): domain Eukaryota; kingdom Metazoa; phylum Arthropoda; class Insecta; order Hemiptera; family Aphididae; genus Metopolophium; species Metopolophium dirhodum. The sequence goes on from NC_083562.1 coordinate 36,794,797, forward strand.
ACTCTCCGACCCGCCTGGCCGCAAACCACGAACGCTATAAATCACGCATGCGAGTATGCGACCTGCAATAGGTGTGGCGCGGTAATTGTGTATGATCCTCATCGAGAGGAAGAGGCTTGCGTTTTGCGTACGTGTTATGTGATGCACTACGTTTCGCCGTTTCGACCGGGTGCGAAGACGCGAACGTTTAGAGGACTTGGTACTGGCAAAACCGTCTGCCTCATCATCGGCAGCCCCTTTGGACGTATCAATGTTACAACATAATACAGTATGATATCATTGCACCGACCTTGCGCTGCCCTGATTTTCGAAGAAATCGCAACATATTCGGAGTTGATTTCTATTGAAAAAAAAAAAAAATTTACTTTTTGAGTTGAAATCAATAATACGCCACTCTCCGACCCGCCTGGCCGCAAACCACGAACGCTATAAATCACGCATGCGACCTGCAATAGGTGTGGCGCGGTAATTGTGTATGATCCTCATCGAGAGGAAGAGGCTTGCGTTTTGCGTACGTGTTATGTGATGCACTACGTTTCGCCGTTTCGACCGGGTGCGAAGACGCGAACGTTTAGAGGACTTGGTACTGGCAAAACCGTCTGCCTCGTCTGCAGCCCCTTTGGACGAATCAATGTTACAACATAATACAGTATGATATCATTGCACCGACCTTGCGCTGCCTCGAAATTCGCGAAATGTGTTCAAGTGTGCCGCAACTAATAATATTCTAATGCAACGCATATAGTACCTGCCTGCCTACATTACGGGCACCGGTTGTATTGCCGGCGCAAAAATCCTTTTATCACAATGGCGCTGCAGCCGCCGGAAGTGAATATTATATTATGCGCCCACGCGAGTCCGGACACATATTGTACGTAAACGCATGTCGATGACGGTTTCGTATTATATTTTGATATCAAACATAATTATTATTACAGTACCAGTGCGGTATACGTGTGTGTACGCGGTATTTGTGTAATGACGCTGTGTTTCGCGAGGACTTTCACCGGGAGAGTCGAACGCGAGAACAGAATAATATTATATTATACGAGTCCTCTGCACTCGGCGTTCTCCGAAAACGGAAGACAGCAAAATCCGTCACTGCGGCGCGCTACATCCGCACACGTATTACGTAGCACGAGAGACGGACAGAGTCGGAACGTTACGATCGGAACGTCTTTATTACTCCGTGCGTAATACTGCAGTATTGTGGCGGAGACCGCACCGATTATTATTATTTTCGAAGGGCCGCTTTCGGCCAATTTACTAGGTTTTTGCAGGTTTTCCGTCGAAATGTAGTGGCTCCCGTTCGACCAGAAGAAGTATAGAGGCGAAATAAAAAAAATAAAATGATTACAGTCAACGAAACTCTATTTTGATTGACTACGATCAAAAAAAAAAAAAGTTTAAAAATAAAATATATCCTGTCTGCGATAAGTTAGTCCGCGAGCCGCTTGTTATTCATTATACAGTAAGTGTTATGTGTATGTTACTGTATAATATTATGCATTTATGAGCAATGTACGGTATTTTATTAATCTTGCTTGATGATCGATGACGGGCGTGTGAAACAACGAGCCGTGATGGCCGATAATATAAAAGATACTTATTATGTAAAAATACGATCCAACGAAATCTTTAAACGGCTAGCAGGCTGCGGCTCTCCTCGTCGTGCGCCGAGACCAGCTCACAGACAGCGGTGACAATATTATTTAAAAATAAAAAATTGTCTAGTTTTCAACAAGGTTTGAATAAATTGTTATAGTTATTGAACACTGAATTGTCTGAATTCTTCATCGGAAATCTGTTGTCATAGTAACGTAAGACTGTCTATATGCCCAATCTCCCTAGAAAATTAGTTCTTAAACTTTTGAGGTTGTACCTACAAGGTCAAGTATGTGAGATAGTGATCTCATGAAAATGTTGATGCCTCTCCTGAAATTGTGTCACACCCACCGGCCACCGCAATAGCTGAGATGGGCAGGGGTGCCCCCAGGTTGAAAACCCTTGATATTGTTTTTTTTTTTATAATAACAATAATGTCGCGCAACATCGATGCAAAAATCGTCTTTGTCTCCGTGGTTATTGGCCCGCGCTAATATCATTTATTGTATTTTAAATAACATATAATACATATATAATATGTCGTGTGTACAAGGACGTGGTGAAGCGCGATGAATAGGAGGTGATTTACGAAATAAATTTATAAAAAATTGTCCCTCGCCGGACACAATACGTATGGGAGGTGCACCTATACTGTAGTACCCGACACAATACGTATCATTATCTTTAGGTCAGTATACTATATGCGATATAATATACATACTGTAAGACTATTACTCTGTGGTGTCATATTTTATAGCCCCCGTGGCGGTGCACGTAGAAATCCCCGCACCCATAATAATATTATGCTGTCCGACAGACCGAGCGAATATTACGAAACCGGCCGGTGGTCTACCGCAGCCCGCGAATTTAGTTTCACCCGTCTCGCGTCTCTTCGTTTGGTCTTCGTCTTCGGCCGTCGTGTCGCCATTGTCTCGTAAAAATGTAAAATAATGATTGTCTTACTATTGTCGTGATATAACATCGTAGCTATAATAGTACCCAGGCATTATTATTATTATTGTTGTTGTTATCATATAATAATATATTTTATTATTATATGCCTGCGTTTACCGCGGGGCCGGTTATGCGTCCAACTGTAAATCGTACTACACGACTTACGACGATCGGGCAAAAAAATCCACGGGATCGCCGAACGAACGATGGAAAAAGAACGAATGGAATAACAATCTATCAATCTATTTTCTCGTTACTCGTATTACAAGTGCGCAGAAGTCAAGAAGTATTGAAATGTCATCGGTTGTTGGCGTTTTTCTATTCTCTGGAGGCGGTTGCGGAACCGTGTATATCGTGTTATGTTATACCGCTGGAGTTACTATTATAGGTACCAATATGTACCATTGTACCGATATAGAAGAGAGAGAGAGAGAGAGACAGAATAATTCAAGAGAAGACTTGTACAAATTTTCAGAAAATAATTCTGACGATATTATATTGAAAAGGTCGAACAAAAATCCACGAAATGGGAAACGTCATTGCAGAAGACCAGTAACAGGGAAATTCTTTCTTATTTTTTTTTTTTAATTCGCGGGAGTTGAGACGGAAATACCAACATTTTACTTGGACAATTATTTTGTCTTTTACTCTACCACGAACGGTTAATATTTCGGGCTAGCATTTTGCACATACCTAACCTACATTGTTCTGCACGTGTAAATATTATAGGTACCGTATTGTCGCGTTTAATATATTATTATTTTGTATTTCAATATTTCAGCAGTAGATACACTTTGTTGACACGTGGCTGCTGTTATCCGTTTTCTGTTTCAACAAAATGTAATTTCAGCGAACAATTACTGTGCGAATACCTAATGCATTTAGTATTTACATTAAGTATGATGTCAAAAACAATATGTACGGTTGAACACTTAATCAGAATATTAAATTTTGCCATTTTCATCGTGTTTGTATATAATTTGATCATATTTAAAATTATGCAGCGTTTCTGTATTATGAATAATAATTGTCTTTAATGTTCAAATCATTAATTATTTTGCCTTTCCCTCACGAAAATTCGAAACCATAAAAATCATAATTTATATTAAAAAAACCGAGGACTATAATATATACCGCTATAAAATGAATAACAAAATATCAATTGATAATAATTATTATACGTTCTAAAGTATGCCGGTTTACATAGTCTTCTTATACAATACCTGTATATAGAACGTCTGACCAAGAAATATGAAATCCCAACAATAACGATATTTCTGTGCGTCTCAATTGAAACGGCTTTATATACCTATTTGTACAATAATACAATATTATTATGTCGAATAGCATAATAATAATAATAATAATAATATTATATTATATATTAATTCGTGACCTACTATGTATAGTATTATATTATTATGTCAAGTGTGCCGGGCGATTGTGCCGTTCACAATCATGCGAATAAAATACGTTTCCGGTGTTGAACTGACACGCCGCGACCCTCCTGAATCCACAATAATATAATATATTTCATTGTTCTGCACTACCTCCATCACGAGTCTTCGATCTCGCGAGATACCTACCTACGTGATGAACTAATATGAAAATGTATATCGAATAAGGTTTTTCGCCTAAACATTATGATATTATAATATGTCCACGGTACGGCGTCCGTCGTTACGCGTTACACAAAACTATACAATACGTACACACACCGTTCGGTTGCAAAATAAAAATTATCGCAGCAATTTTAAGCAAAACAAAAAAATTCGTCGCCGCGACGAGGTTCCCGTGGTTTCTACAGTTCGGGATCATAGAGCAATAGTATAGTAAGTTATACTCTACGATCGAGATTTGAAACATGCCGTCTGTAAGGCGTTTCGTATAGGCAATATTGAGGCGAAACAATGCTACTTTTTACGAATTTTCATTCCATAATACCGACCGGATCCGATGATGCGATTTCGATATTGAAACGGATTTGAACTTGTCAATGTGCTTGATTCGGATACTACGAACGACTTTTTCCGTTTATTTAATCCGTACGGAAGCGTTATTATTCATTGTTGCATAATATTATTATATTCAATGTATAAACGCATCGCATTTTTAAAGTCAAACCTCGATAGTTGTACGAGTGCACATTTTTCACACTATGTTAGTACAATCCTATGAAGGTAGTCCGATTTGAAAATCATTGTCATAATATTAAGTCGACCTAACTACTACGCTGGAATGAAAACAGATCTTTTAGCAGGAACCGTTACGCGAATCCGGTACATCGATTAGGATTTATTATCTCTCCTCGCGGTCGTCACCGTCCACGCAGAGTGCGTGCGACGATAACAATCGATGTAGGTATAAACCAGGTAATCAGAACAACATCAAAAATACGCGGTGGACCGAGAATCTGGCGGAAAAAAATCTCGACTCGTAGCGGATCCGCGCACCTCATTCTACAATATTGTCATAATATTAAGTGGGCCGCGTCAAGAGATCCAACGACCTAGACGTTAACGCGGTTCTCTGGACGCGGTACTTATGTACCTTGGTACCCGCAGCGATGTCCTTGACGGACGATCGACGTCGACAATAACGAACCGCGATGTCATAATAATTCTGTCGTTCGCCGACGACGTTCGGTTCGGGAGCACCTGACCCCGATTCGTCGCGCCAATCCTGTGCTATTTACAACGCGCATCATAATAATAATTATTATAATATTATTATTATTATTAGGCACACATTGCAATTTAATGTCGTTTTATTACGGCGTGCGCGTAAACCGATAAACGCGATATTGTAATAAATACGACCGTTTTGTTGTCATTAATATTATTATTAAAATATTGTTATTATTTATCATCGACGCGTACACGAAACCGTTTCATGGCCATTAGCCATACAAACATATTTTCCCGAACTATGTGCGACAAGCCCAGTCGATAAAAATGTCTACGTACTGCACAACACGCTGTTTACGCGTTGCTCTGCGCCCGCCCGACGGTGTATAATATAATATTATTATAATATAGTTTATTATGATTAACGATTATCATTTAGTCGACGCAGTCGAATACCTTAATTAAAATCGTGTTTGGTATGATAGTGCGCCGTTTGGTTTTTGACAATTATTTTAGGTAGGTGTGTGTTTTAAATATAATGCCCGCGGTATAATAATATGATATCATATCGACGATCGTTCGCCGCAGCGTAATATTATGTCTGTTATTATTATCCTGTCGGAGATTATTGTACGTAATTTATATATTATTATGATAGTACGCGTTATGTTTGATAATATCATCATCGTTTTACCAGAATCGTATATTATTCGAGCCGTATTAAAAAGGATGTCTTGTCGTTTTTGTTACAGAAATAGAAGCCAAAGAAGCGTGTAAATGGCTAAGAGCCGCCGGATTTCCACAGTACGCGCAAATGTATGAAGGTGAATAAATTATTATTATTATTATTATCGTTATCGTTATATAGGTACGTCGCACCGGTCGCCGCGGAAATCCGATTTTCCGAATTTTTTCACGACGTTTTACTTTGTCTGTCCTGTATAGATTTGCAATTTCCCATAGACGTGAACGGCGTACAAAAAGACCATCCGTTTCTAGACCTAGACTCGTTACAATCGTTGTTCAGGAGACTGCACGCTTTGAACCGTTGCGCAAACATGAAATTGGATTTTGTGCCAAAACACGCAGTGAGTATACCACCTATGTACACTGTTTTTCAGTTTTACCGATCGATTCGATGCATGTGATCATTGTGTGCGGGTTCCGATCGATTAGAAACGCTAGCGTAGTCGTTTTAATCGAAACCGACGCGATAATAATATTATAATATCATTGATTATCGTACTCATAATCAATCAGTGATTGTTATAATATTATGTCGAACGCGGAGATAAAACACGCGAAACGTATACGTGTTAATATTTATTTATAACACAACGAAACGCATAAATAATCAAACACACGGACTGCAGCAGCTGTGTACGATAATGTTTTAACACCACTGCACACGATAGTGTAATATTATTACGCTTATTTTCGTCGCGATCGAGTCTCTAAAACAAAATTTATATTTTATTATATTTAGCCCTCGATTACCGCAACTGCACAACCCGATTACCAAACCGTTCCAGCCCGATTCCAATCAACATCTTAGATTTTACTCAAAACCGTTACTATCCTATATTATGTCGTCCCAGCCTGGGGTTCCACTTATCACCTACCGCGGTCCAAGATATCGGACTACGCACGATCACAGCCTCCCCAAGGATTTTCTCAAAAAACACCCTCCCGCTCAAATCTCTACTACCCTCGGGCGTAAGAAGAACGCTTTTCTACAGAAATCCATTCACCGTTTACATAATATGCTATACGCCACCTAGAACGCCCAGAGTCTAGGGAAATGCTACCAACAACAATTATACCCTGCAGAAAATTTTTTGCACATTCTGCAGACTGGTCCCAACTATACTGCTGTAACCGCGGTAACTTATTAAAACCAATAAACTGTAACCTAATTAGGCAACCGTCTGACATGATGAGACCATCATATTGTCATACAAACGGCTCAAAGAAGCACAACCCGTCTTTGTACTAGGATACAATAATATTCTTGAATAATAATAATATGGATAATACCATTTATTATAATCGATGATAATACATAATCTTTTTATATGTACAAATTGATGTGTATAATGGGGCTAATCGCTAATAATATGTAGGATGAGAACAAAAGTAACGTCATCTGCAATATGACGTATAACGGCTATATAGCGCCGTAGTGTTTTCCAACTTATTAGGATTGCAAAATACTTTTTATGGACCCCCTGCATGGCAGAAGAAGGATCTATGTATAATGGATAACCATAGGTATCAAACATAATATTGGGAAACACTGCGATACATAGTCGATTTATTTTCTTCTCCTAATACAACCGATTTCACAAGGGGACATTCCTTGCAACAACCATTGTGATTTTCGTAAAAAAAATTATACTGTCCCGTTAAAATTTGCAGCAAAATCCGAGCGGCGATTTATGTGCAACAAATTTTGGCACCATCACATTACTATGGCGATGATAGTCGGCGTGGTGCCAATATAAATAGTAAAAACCATTTTAGCGTAGCATTTTGCGCCAAATTTGGTGTAAACGCCACCGCGTGTTTCCACACCACCCATACAAACATTTTTATTTCCCAGCCCGAAATCATTTGTGCAATAATTGATATTTAACTAAATTCATGGTGGGTACCCTTTTAAATAATATATCTTATACATAGATATAAAACGTAATGACTATAGCTTTGATGTTTCAGTATAATATAAATATAAGTACCCAGAGCTGGATAACCATTAATATGCTTAATACTTAAGGATTTAGGTTTAGTTTTAATACTTTAGGCTTGTATAAATCACATAAGACATACAGACGAGAAATTACAGGGTCTTTGATTAAAATAAACAGTATAGCCTCTTGTATTAAACTATATATAGACATTGAGTATTTAGTTTTGTCGTTTTTGCAGTATTTCACCACGTAGGTTGAGGGAAACAATAATTCCTTAAAAATGTGTGTCCTAAGTGTCTATGTGTAACAGTCCTTCCTTTTCCCTCTGAATTCATCCCCCTTTGCTGCTTTCTATCAAAGCTATTTGTGATTTTGAACATAATATTGTTTTTACTGTACACCACGATATACTCTTGTAGAAACACCCCATTTTCCTTCTTCTGTCTTCATCGGGTTATCATCATCCCTCTCCCGCAATTTAACTCATTCTAAATTCTTGGTCTCTCCCCGTTATCGCCAATATTATTTCCTTAATTAAATTATCTAGCTCATAAAAAGCTGCTTCTCGATTTAACCGCTTTCATAAACTGTGGAATTGAAAATTAAATTTTGCTGTACAATATAATATTATGTTTTATTTATTAAAGGGTTTAGTAACCCCGCGTAAAATCACTGTCAATATCCAACGATTTAACATAATATTATTATTGTAATAACGACGAGCAACGTGTATCGCAGGGTGACGACTCTGACTCCGAGGGGGAATGCGCGCTGAGCGAGAACTGGACGTTCCAGAGGGAGTCGAGGAGGTGGTCCAGGGTGGACGACATCGTCAACACGGCGGTGATGCTGCAGCAGCAGCTGCAACCGCCGTCGCCCGTCGACCACCATCAGCAGCAGCAAAACCACGACCTCCAACCATCGCAACAGGGTGTTGGAGGCAAGTTTGGCAGTAACACGATGCCACAGCCACCGGTGCAGTCTGCCGAGCAGCTGCAGGCGGCGGCTGCAGCGGCGGTGGCGGCCGATGCGTCGGACGCGGCACTGATCTCGCGATTCCGGCGATCGGGCAGCGAGCGGATCAGGGACGGCGCCAAAGCCATCCTGCGCCGGGTGGAGAGCCTGAAGACGAGACGTCGGAAACAGCGCAACCGCGACGGCGTAGTCATCGGTTCACCGCAGGTTTGTACACACTTCTATTATATATCATTATATTATTGTGTGCATAGACGGTTTTTCTGTAAGCGATATATATATATTATATAAGTATGATGGTATAAGTAATTCAGCGTGCGTGGTCGACGGAGTTCATCAAGTCGGTTTTCGGTGAGGTTAAACGAAGTATGACTTGACTTCGCATTGAATATAATATTCGAGGTATAGAATAAGTAGGTACTGCAGATAACGTCAACAGCTGTAGCGAACACAAGTCGTCCATACGAACTAACGTTTGTGTGTTTTTTCTTAAAAAACTGTATTTTTACGATATTTTTTTATATTGTCGATTCTTATCGGTTTTTTTTATTCCCAACTTAAACATTTCATAATATAGGTATTTTCTTTTATTGTAGTTTTATACATTTTGGTATTTGTAATGGTTTTTTTTGTTTCTCTATGGGTATTCGGTCCAGCGACTATTAATTTTTAAAACAATTCTCGCATATTAATATAGTAAATATACAAAAACAAGTTTATTAAGGTTAATAAGATGTATTTAGAAATCTGTACACGTCGCACCTGATTAAAAGTTTAAAAAAAAAAATGCAGCAACCGCAGTCGCCCTTTTATAATATAGCTGTAGGTTCATTTTGAATTTCACGGCGCTAAGGAATACCTAATAGTATTTAAAAATCTAGACGAGAGGACTGAATAATGGCATGTGGAAGGCCAAGTGACTCGTTTAAATTTAAAAAAAACTATTATAGAAAAGTATTCTGATTTAAAATAATATTATAGACAAGATAACATAATAATATGATAATATGATGAGTCTCTACAAAATTACTAGAAATGACCCTAGTAAAATGAAAATTGTATCTGTTTTTATCTTTCGTGGACATTTACTGGAAAATATTCACTAAAATAAATAAACACAATTATATTGGGTTTTTTTTTTTTAATAATTTGAACATTAATTCTGATCGTATAGGCACTTAATATAAACTCGATGGGAATAATATAAATACATAATACAAGTTACAACTATTATAGGATCTGTTGTGTAAATAGGTTCGTAAAATAACCAACAGAACAAGTAAATAATATAATAAGGTTATCAAAAACTAAAAGGTTAAACATTGAGGTCGTAAAAAATGTTTAACCATAAATTATAATACGAATTTCTCCCAAATATTGTACTTACTTATGTACGCACAGCAGGATCTATAAAAAACAATATGACGGAAGAGCCGTAATAAAAGGTTACTGTTACACGAGTGTCCGTCGGTCGATCTAAAAAAATAATATTCCAATGAGAATAATATTACCATAAATGTGTATAACTTACAAACTTAACGTACACCGGAGTTCCAAAACATATATAATATATATATATATATTGCTTTAGTTTCAAATAAATTGTTGTAACGTTTAGTCTTTAGTACAATAACAATATACATAATATCCTCATTAAATAGTCATTATATCGATGGATTTGTTTAATTCCTCGTCCCCCGATTATTTCCAAAAACCAGATGTCCTTGAGCCCGAGATTTCTAATTTTAATGTATTGCTATATACGTATTAGTAAAATCTCTAACGCGTTAAATTATAACGAACGCAATGCGACGACCGTAAAAATAATATTATTAAATGTCTTAAACTCTTAATTACTTGAATACGATTTGTTACGATAACATTAATGCCCATGCTTATATATTATCCAGTTGGTTTTTTTCAGGAAAACGATGTAACTATTTTTTAAATTAAAAAATATGAAAATATTTATAAATAATGCGGTGCATTTATAATTTGTAATTGTCTGCCTATATTTATTTGTAGCGTAGTCCAATATGATATGTTAACTTCAAAAATAATATTATGATTTTCCGTATACTATGCATATTACCTATGTCATTATGTCATGGATTTTTGCCAACTGATTAATAACGGTGCCTATATAATTATAGGTGTCAAGATTCGAATATTTTTGTATAAACATTATTTACGTTGTATAATATTTTACGTAAATTATTCTAGAAAAAAGTGTGGGTAAATTCTTATGTTGAAAACTCGAATGATAAAAATCTCAAAATCTAATTTAAATAATCGATAATAATAATGGTAAATAATCTCACGGGAGTTTAAAAAAAAAAAAATAATACTATCTATGTCTAGTACACGTGTCTATCTATGGCTGATATCTTTGTCGACCTGATGACGAGATGTATTCTGTAATTCGTTTCCTTTTGACAGCTATACGCATCTCATACTTTCGATCAGGCTGATGTTTTCTTATTAACTTACGATTACATATCATATTATTATAACTCATATAATATTATAATATACCTTATACCTACATATTAGGTGCATTCCGGTAGTATAATATCTACCATGTTCCAAGACGTAACCGCATATGAACTATACTAGGTTGGTTATCATCAGTGCTTTGGCAATTTTTTTTTTTTCTGGAATATTCCCATTCGTCGTACTCCTTCAAAATTAAATAAATAATACATTTTCGATGATTTGAACGAAAAGCCGTCTCTCAACGTGTTTTAATGACGTATCGATTTTCCTCTCGTGCGCAGATCATTGACATGGCTTCGATGCAACAACGGATGAAGGAACTTAACTGCGTGGACGTGACACCGCCGGATTCGCCGGTGACCGACGACCACATTAAGGCCAAACGGTTCTTGGCCAAGCCCGAGTCGCTGGACTCGCTGGCATATTCCGATTCAGAACTGTCGTGGAGAAACGAGTACACGGACGCCAACAGCAATAACACCAAGGTAATATAATGACGATCGATTAACATTTATAGTATTTTAACGAGTAGACGTATTGTCGATCATATTATTATATTTTAATTTTTGTCGTCTGTCGTACAAATATAGCCACTGCTGGATTTCATGGCCTTTGACGGGAGTAACGAATTCTCATCTCCCAACGGCAGTCAAGATAGCCGCACGTACAAAAACAAATGTAAGATCCGAATACATCATGATTTAAAATTATTTGTGCTCGGTTCAATAATGTCTATATTTATATCGTGTATTTCTAGACAACGACAGCGTGGATTCGGTTTCGAGCGCAGTGCAAGACAGCGACCAAGATCTAACCATCAAATCAAAGTAAATAATAATATATAATAAATAATAATAATAATTATTACGTCTCACGCGTTTATAGTATTTTTAATACGATTTCACAACGTTCGAGCAAGGAGGGAGGTCGACGTGACTTTTTAGTTAAACTTTGTAGTAGGTAACATTTCCGTCAAACGTCCACACGTTGTATGTCGGTGATTTTGATATGCAGACAATATAATATCATGGTGTATTATTTTGAAAAATAATAAATTATGGTATATTTAATTTTCCAAAAATAAAACCTACAAATATTTTAGCTGAATATTATTACGATATGACGTATGTCTTAACTTACAACGCCTTATAATTTACAGGGGGTCAGTTGTTCGGTGGCATAGTTTTCAAAAGACCAAACATCGGCCGAATGCCTTGGCCGGACAGATGGTCGGGTCGCTCACGGTTGGCCAGCTGTTGGTGTTGCGGAAGTTCGCTCTTCTCAAGCTTACCGCCATCATGGAACGGTATTGTCCGACACACCGGACCGGATGGAACTGGGAACTGCCCAAGTTTATGCGCAAAACCAAAATGCCCGATCCAAAAGGTACGTACGCTACGGAGGCGATGGGGCCCACACACAATGAAACGAAACAAAACATATCATAAAATTCCGTACATGAATTGAATATTATTATTGTTATTTAGAAAACATTTTTTGTTTGTCATTATTATTTCTATCATTATTCTCTATAATTGTTTTTCGTTTTAGATAAAACCGTTTTCGGAGTTCCGCTGATCGCCAACGTGCAAAAATACGGTTCGGCACTGCCACCGTTCGTCCAGTCTGCTTTTCGGTGGCTCGAAGACAACGCTCTCGACCACGTGGGGTTGTTCCGGAAGCCCGGCGTCAAATCCCGAATACAGCGCCTAAAGCAACTGGCCGAAGCCGACCCGGAGGACGTGAAGTTCGAAAACCATCAGGCCTACGACGTGGCCGACATGGTGAAGCAATACTTCCGCGAGTTACCGGAGGCCTTGCTTACCAACAAACTGTCCGAGAGTTTCATCGCCATTTTTCAACGTGAGTACAGTATTAGTAGTTAGTACCTATAATAATATATTATAATATACAGGATGATAAATTTGAAACTTTAAATACTATTATAAAGACCTGACCAAAACTGTTATCTCAAAGTAACCCGTGCAGGGAGATTCGCTGTTTTGCTTAGTTTATCGCATTACTTACTAAAAAAGTTCGAAGTGGCCATGCGTGGTATGTTAGTTAAGCATTGGTTATTTGGTTAAAATTATATTGGTCTGGATCTGAATCTTGCTGCTGTAGGAATCTTAGGATACTATTACTTATGTTTTCGAATGGTGAGGATTACATTTTGTTTTTAATGTTTGATTTGATTTCGGGGGAACCTATTTTTAATGATAAAACACTATACACATACTAAAATATGTACCCACGTAATATGCCGTAAACAGACGTTCCGGTGTACTTGCAAAAGGAAGCGGTCCATTACACGGTGCTGCTGTTGCCCGACGAACACCGCGAAGCCCTGTTCGCGCTGCTCGACTTCCTGTTCCGGGTGTCGTCCAGGAGCAACGTGAACCAGATGTCCGCCAGCAACCTGGCCGTGTGTTTGGCCCCGTCGCTGTTCCACCTCGGGAACGCCGGTTCCTGGTCGTCGTCGCACCCGCACGGCGGCTCCGCGCCGTCCAGCCCGGTCACGTCGCACAACCGTTCGTCGTCCGTGTCGCCACGCCGGAACCACCATCAGTCGCCTGCCGCCTCCGCCGCCACCATGGGTCTGCCCGATTCCAAGCAGCTGGGACAGAACAAGGCGGCGCACGACTGCTTGCTGTTTCTCATCAAGCACTACCGTCAACTGTTCGCCGTACGTATATACGTCATGCACGCAGTTGCGTAATAATTGTGGCGTGCAAGATGGGGGGGGGGGGCGAAATCGATCTATCTATAACCGGACACGTTACTATCTGACAATGACCCCCTCCCCCCACTACTCGTGCATGAATTTCGCACTAGGTCGATATCTGTTTATTAATCTGTGGTTTTCGTTTCCTAATCAGATGTCAGATGACGTCATGAGTCAGTGTCACTTCAGCTATATGGACGAAAGCATACCAATAAGCCTGGAAGAACTAGGAGCGGAAATGGGTCACGACTGGAGAGGATACCTGAACGTGTGTACGTCGGCGTTGCTTAAAGAAGCTAAAGACAAGTGAGCAACAAGTCTAATTTGTGTTCGTAAATGTATATTATAAACATTGAAATACCTAACCACAAACGATAGGTAGTTAATAAAAAAAAAACAAACTCTAGTGACTACATATAGATAGATAAATGCAGTCATAGTAAACACTCAAAAAACTGAAACTTTTTCAAATTTTTCTTTTTGCGATATTACACAACCAATTCTATATAGGTACATAGTGTATTATTCACAATATAATATTATATAGTGTTGTAAAATGCTCGAACAATTAGTATAACTAATTACTATCGTAGTATTGTCTATTAACTAGTACAAGTACGTATAAGTAAGCAATAATACCTATATGTAATATGTATAGAAGTAATAGGCTATACCTATAGACAATAGTATGTTCTGTAATTAGTAATTACCATATATTTTACTCGTCTTAAATCTAAACTTAATTTAATGTTATTTAATAACGACAATATTATATAATATCATATTATAAGGAGTAACACAAGGGGTAGGTATGTAAAATGATAAAATCGCCCTTCGAGGTGCACATGTACCCTAAATTTCAGAACCATGAGTGTGATAGACTTGGCTTTCGCGGACACACACACTCGCAAACGTCACAAACATTGACTTTTTTAATACATAGAAGATTAAAATATTAGATATTGTACAATCATACGACCACCAGATACAATATAATACCTATATGTTAATCTGAAAATTGACAACTTGGGCGCTGTCATATTATAAATAATAATATACGCGGTACTTGCGTGTGTTTTCAGGAACAGGGGATGGATGGCCGTGGGCAGTTTCGAGAACGTCGACATATCGTACAAGAAGGTCGGCGACGGACACCCGTTGCGGCTGTGGCGGGTGTGCACGGAAGTAGAGGCGCCACCCGCCGAGGTGCTCGCCCGGATCCTGTGGGAGAGGCACGTGTGGGACGCCGACCTGGTGTCGGCCAGGGTGGTGGCCAAGATGGACGCGCGCGCCGACCTGTACCAGTACGCGGACGCGGCGATGGCCCCGCATCCGGCCAAGGACTATTGCGTGGCCAGGTCGTGGCGAACCGATCTCAACCGGGGCGGTTGCGCGGTCGTCGAGACGTCCGTCGAACACCCGGACGCCAAGCAGCCGGCGGCGGGCGCGGTCCGTGGCATCGTGCTCGCCTCCAGGTACCTGATCGAACCGTGTGGTTCGGGCCGGTCCCGAGTGCTGCATTTGTCGCGAGTCGACACAAAGTGAGTGTACTATTTGGTTTAACCGTTTTTACGGTTCTCGGCGTTCTAGTGTGCCTTCTATAGTAGGCTATAGAGCTGATAGACCGTACCGATAGGTTTTTTTTGATTTTCCTCGTCGTCTTGCCAAGTCCGATAAATTCGTTGAGAAATCTGAAAACATTTTAATTTGTTATGAGGTTTATTACATTTAGATCGAAAATGTCATACATTTATACATTTTAAATATCAAATTCAAATTCAAGACAAAAATAGAATCGAAATTTTAATTCTTTGCGGTTGATAATTCGTATATTTACAAACTTTGATAAGTGTAGTTAGTGTAAATCTGCAGTTAAAAGTCCGTCTCAAATATGAGTGACCTGTACAGGTGACAGCCGACCTTTCTGTCGGATCAAACCCATCGAATAAATCGGTTTTCGATGACATTTATCGTTTGCTACGATCGACCGATGCCGAAAAATTGTTATACCGTATTAATCTTAGCAGACTGTAACCCATAAAAGTATATAGGTATAGAATAATAAAGTGACGCTCCGCATCAAAAAATAGTCTGCATCGAATCCCCATTAAATTTTCAAAATATTACGATTTTAGAAAATGTTTACTATAGGACTCAAACTTTAAGTCAACAATCGCGTGTCTTAAGAAAAAAAAATGTATCAAATATTGATACGACGGTATATTCTGGAGATTTGTCAGTGTGTGATAAATATAAAAACAGTGGTGAATAATATAATATGTGCCTATAATAATATGTGTCTATTATTTTTAATCGGTGCACTACAAGGTTGTATATACTCTATAGAACGGTGGTTTTAAATGTTTTCCTTTTCGGAATTTTTTCCTCATCATTGTCGCATGTTTACCCATGTCGCAAAACACCCAAAGTATTTGCATATTTTATTCATTATGTATGAAAAAGTATTGATATCATTATGAAAATATTCAAATGTCCTACAACGCAGTATTTTATTTTTTTTATGTTTTTAACATATTATTATCATTTTATCTATGAATATTTTTAAAAAAAAAATAGGTAAATTTTATATTTCTCTTACTAATTGAAATATTTATCGTACAATATTTCAGTTTTAAAATATTATAGTGACCCCCCCCCCCCCTTCCCTATTGTGTCTAAAAAAATTGACTAGGCAAAAATAAGAAATATATTTATTTTTTAAATTAAAATCAATATTTATTGTTTATGAGTATTTTGGGCGTAGATGAAGGAAAATAATTTCTATACACGCCACTATTAGGTCTCAATTTAAATATTTGATAATGATAATAAAAAAAAACCATATAACATTGCGGTTCAACAATTGTGCGTTTGCCATTCCAACGTATTGTGCAGTGTATATAATAACATAATATTATTTTATTGTATTGTACTCGAAACATAAACAAATAAAATAATATGATAATAACGACACCGTTGTCATTTTTCAGGGGCAGGACGTGCGAGTGGTACAACAAGATATACGGACACATCACTTCGAAATATTTGTCGGCGATACGAAAATCTTTCGAACACTCTGCCGACGGCCCCGAGAGCAAAGTATGACTCGGGCGCCGATTATTATTGGTTTTTCGTTTTTTTAATAATAATATATTGTTGTTGTTATTATTGTCGTTATTATATAATATTAATTAATCGTTCGCCCGCAAACGATTTCCGCGCGTCTGCGACGACACAACACAATTGTAATAATATAATATTTTATTAATAATTATTAATAGGTACCTATGTAATATATCATTAAATATTGTACATAGTTAAGTGTTATGTTATGAGTGTTATACGATAATCGGACGACGAGTCGCGATGATGATAGACGCGTTCAAATATTATATATTTGTATCATTGTATTATTAAATAATTTTTTATTATTATCATTATTTTATTTTGAATGTTCTTGCTGTACACAATATTATTATAATATAAACTAGACCGCGTTGTTACAAAACAGTAGACTGATCGGGGTACGTGTATCCGCGCGTGCCCCTCCCCTTCCGACCTCCTAGAAAACACAAAACTCGTATCGGTTTTTTTTTTTTTTTTTTAATGAATTCGTAAAGGTCATTATTATTACGAATTATTTTTGCTTACGAATAAAAACACTGACGACGACGCAGTGATACGACGCAATTATAATCGGTAGGTATTATTATCGTTATAATAATATTATTATTATATTGTTACATCGTACACGCGAAACTCAGTGCGGTGTATCGGTACAACCGCAGCAAAACGGTGCAATCAAAAACAGGGTATAGTTTTCGATTGTATATTTTGAAAAAAATTAATTCGCGTACCAATTATTAAGAAAAGTTCCTATGATGTTATTATGATTTATATCGTACGACGACAGTATATTATTATATTATGCTTATGCAGTAACCGATGTTCAGATCATTCGATTATAATATAATTATAATACCGCGATTTGACTTGTATTACTACCTATATTACACTGTGCACAATCCGAATAAACGATACCTGCACGGACGACAAACACTGTTAAACATTTTCAAATTCAAATGTCGACCACGGGACCATAATGGTAATATATTATTGTTGATTTATGCCGAGAGTAAATAAACACATCACATATTATATTATTATAATATTTATAATAGACATTTTACTTAATTTTTAAGCGTTTGAAATGTATATTTTACCATTTTTTTTTTTTTTTTTATAATCATTATTATTATTACTGTGTATTGTGTTTGTTAATAGCTATAATGAGTATACTATATTATTATGTAGGTGCATCTTACCTTATTTTTCAAAAGAAAAAATCGCGCATTTTATGTCTTGAAATATAAATTATTATTACGCGTTTTTAAACTAATATATAATATATTTGTACTTTTCGTCGCGTAAGACGAACTATCGTGTATAATATAATAATTATTATTATTGTTCAGTGTTAGAATATAGTTACCTTATTATATAATTTTTTTTCTCGTGTTAAATTATGATTTAGAGATATTATAAAATAAAAATATTGTTCTTCAGTATACAAAACGTTTGTATTATACTTTTGCCTATTATAATATATTATTGAACATCGATCACTATAGTCATAATATATATAGGCATTTGACTAAATATTATATTGTTGAGTTTAAATTCAGTAGTTAATGTACATTGCGCAAATATTGTTCGTAAGTCATAACTTATGAATAATATGGGTACAGAGCAATAGAATACACTATTGTGATGACTTGAATTTTATAACTATATGAACGGCAAAAGGCTTAGCTAAGTCTGACTTCTTAATTTAACGTATTAAGCATTTAAAAAAATAAATGTTAATAGTTATCAAATATTAATATAATCATACGCATTATAGTAAATTTTATTTTATACACTAATATCATGTTAGGATAATTCAAAACTACTTACAAACATATCACGATTTCCAGACTTTAATACTATTTGCAAGCAATTTTGTTTTGCCAGCTAAGTGCCTGTTTCGGCCGTTCGGGCCATATATTATGTCACGAAGTGTTCCCTAACACCTTTTGCGTTCGTCTGCGAATTTCCAAACACCCTCCTTTCTCTCCTTATAAATACCATCCAAAACGTAATAACGCTCAACAACTCGGGGTGTCTTATTATAACTGAATAAGGCCATTGCCACCAAAGCGTCGCGTCGTATACAAAGTCATGCGTAACACGCATAATCATGGTTTTGTAATATTGTGACCGCAAAATTTGGATCAAGTGACCGAGTGACTCATCGTTTGAAGTAGGTATATAATATTATATTCTCCATTAATTTTGTTGACGAAGTACCAAGCTCGGCGAAGAATATAATATAACATAATATTATCTTCTATATACCATGTAAGTTCCTATCAAATGAACGTTCTATACATATAATCGACTGGCCCGCGGAAAGCGATAATTTTAAATTCCTCTTGTTGTCATATTTTGGGTGTAGTCCAAAATAAAAACATAAACCCACGGTTTATAGCCCAATAATGGGCTCATTTTGCATAAGCAACGTTCCTGCACTTGTTTTCGAAATAATGAAGGCATTATGTTTTCTAATAATCTTTCCACGCGATTAATAATTATATTTAATAAAAACCATAATAATAATAAATATAATATAATGATCGGATCATCAGGGTTGGGCAACATACTAAAAAAAAAAAGGATACACGCACTTAGTGTATCTAAATATACAAGATACAAGATACTTACATTGTGAATGTAGAAAAGATAAAAGATACATGATACTTTTGTATTTCCAAATTAATTTTATTAACTATTAAATTTTATAGTTATTTTACCGGCAGTTGACACACACACAGTTGATTATATATTTTATTCATAGTTGACCTTTAAATAAATACCGTTCACTGCACTATGGAAATAATAATATTCTTCAACTCAAATAGTTTAGTTCAATGGTTTTTCCAACCATATTGTTGGTATACATGCTATATAACAATCGTTAGCACTGCAGCGAGTTCCATTCCACAATTTTTGGATTGTCATTATTTTTAATTTTACATTTTTATGACGTGATGCCTATTCGGCTTAAATCCCTTTTTTTTATGTATTGTGAGTTCTTTTACCCAAACAAATTTGGACAACCGTGAGAGGAAGGGGGTGATATATTCAACTCTTGAAAACAATAAATGTATCCAAGTAGGTTACCTATATAACCTGACCAAACCTATACTTGTATTATGCACCGTTCATCGCTTAGCTACGAAATAACGAAAGAAATGCCTATATATTATGTTATTCGTGATAATAATATTATTATGAGGTACATATTATATTATACTTTTCGATTCCAGTCACAAAACCGGGCAACGCGTATAGCGACGAAACGATAAACACTTAACAACATAATAATTATAAAAAAATATACAATTTGAACAAGATTGCGTTTAGTATTTCGCAGACGGTTAAATGGAAATTTTCAAAATCAATTACAAGACGGCGAGACGTAATATGCATATTATTATAAAGACGATCCTCGTGAGACAGTCGCGTTTAGCTGTTCAGTGCCCGCTCGTATAGTTTAGCCGGGACTTCCAATTTTATTTACATTATGTGTACAGGCGCTGTCCAATAAATATATGACCGACATTGAACAAGCATAATATCACTATAACCATAATTTAAATCGACTTAAAATTTTCAATCTCAAATATTTGTGTAGTGAGTTTGCTCTTTAGCCCAGTACATGATTTTGTGTACATATAGGTTCAACACGGCTTGTTCCTCAAGTCAACGCGTATTATGCACCATTTGTCAGGTCGTATAAAGTTTATTCAGTAACTGGTCCTGTACTCCTGTGCGCAGTTTTGCTAGGAGGTTAAGACTCCCATTTCTATGTGAATATACAAACAAGTATATACAGGACGCCCAATAAAGATATAACCAAACGTGATACAAATATATATTATACATATATAGATACTTAAAAATATGACGACTTAATGTTTTCAATTTAAAATATTTGGTTAATGTTTGCTCTTTACTGGACGCCCTGTACACTATTTTGTGTAGGTTCAATTTATTATTGTGTACGCGGTTTTGAAATACGACGCACTACATAACTAAATAGGTATTGAATATGCACTGCTTATAGTCCAGTTACGCATATTGTGCACTGTGCAGTATAATATTATGTACTTTGATGAGTGGAAAAAGGAAGCCCGAATTACTTCCGGTATACAATTTAAACACAATATATACCTACTTATATTTTCTAATTTTTTTTAAAATTTTATTTCAACAAATTGCAGTGGAGGCAAAGCCCGTCAAGCAGAAGATCCAGTTGGTGGACGCGAAAAGTAGTTGGAAGTCCATTGGGCTTCTGGTAAATGATTTGATCACACTAATGTTTTAATTTACAGACGAGTAAATATTTTTCTTCTTTTTTTGGTATTTCGATTGTTGTCGTTATCGGACTTTGAGAAAAGGGCCAATTTGCTACAGTGATCACTGATCGGAGTGGACGGACGGCTGAAGCAAAGGAAAATGTATAAATTAATCATAAGTTTCGAGTACAATATTTTCAGAAGTGTGATCAAGTTACCAAAAACTCATAAGTTTGTATTTGTATACAAATGGAAATAATTAATAAACAAAACATTAAAACCTATGTTTTTAATTCTTACTATACCAAATAAATACTTGTTTTCATATGTATACAGGCTGAATGCCAAATGGTGATTATTTTAAAAGTAAACACTCGTGTAGTCACAAGTCACGTCTCAGTTTAGTAGGTACCTATTTCAAAAAGTATTAACATAGTACAAAATAAATTTTTTCACATAATATGTATTCATTAACATTTTTGAAAAAAAACTTTATTATTTCCAGTTTTTTTATCGTAATTTTTTTTAAGTTTATTACTTATTTGGATAACAGCATACGTCATTATTAATACTCCAAAACAAGATATTATTATTTTTCTAAGATTTTTGTTTTATAAAAACGAACCTATTTACACCATTATACGGTACGATGGTACAGTGGTGTCATTTCAGTTTTTGAGAGGAGGACAAAATTATTGATCTACCCATAATAAATCTGAAAAAAAAAACCGATCGTTAACAATTACAAAACATCACAATTGCATTTTTATCGCAATACAAATAACCTTGTTACATAATTTTATACTTACTAGTTACTTTAATTACGGTTATCTGAGATACCTAACCGTGGTTACTATATCATATAATATGCATAAATACCCTTTTTATTTGAGGGATAAGTAGATAAAAATGAATAAATTATTAATACATACGTAGAGGGATACCTAAATAAATTACCGATTGGCTGTTAGCTACTATAATTATAGTAATATAAAGGTCCAAAACTAGCCCATACACGCCACACGGCTCGCTAATGGCAATGGGGCAAATGCCCCCCCCCCCCCCCCCGCAAAATGACGCAACTGCGACGATATTGGCATATAAGTTAATAACAGCAGGCTACCTAGTAAAATTAATATTAATATTTATTACATAAAATAATATATACAATAATAATTATATAATTAATTACGATTTGTTTTAGAAAAAAAAATAATTCAATCCACCGTATTGCTAATGAAAAAATAAACCACTAATATCAATAATATGTACCTAGTATAACATAAATTATAATATTATGAGGATTATATAGATACTTATATTACTTATAGGTACCAAATAACCTAATAAAATATCCTTAGAAATATTTACCGTCTCCGCTCTGCGGAATCGTTTTTTACCTACGTACATTTTTACCACTATAGTAAGGAAAACTAATGGGGAATACCTATTGTAAACTAATATTTTCAGTCCCTATAGATGTTCAAATAAAAACTGTGCGAGTTATTAATTTTTTGTGATTTTGATGAATTTCGTAAAAATATGAACTCTAGGTGCTTATAATTTATGTAAAAAAAATAGATAGTGACTGGATTTTCAACATTAAGTACTTGTATAATATTGCCGTAAGAATATCCTATAAGTCATGAGCATTACCTTGTACTTGTACAATTTCAAGCTCACAAGACTTCAGTGGCGGTTTTGGGGGTGAGGCAAGTGAGGCGCCGCCTAACCTAAAATTTTAAGTAAAAAATACTATTAAAGTATTTTTTGGCCCACCGATAGCATATTATACATATATT
Organism: Metopolophium dirhodum; assembly: GCF_019925205.1. Classification (NCBI taxonomy): domain Eukaryota; kingdom Metazoa; phylum Arthropoda; class Insecta; order Hemiptera; family Aphididae; genus Metopolophium; species Metopolophium dirhodum. The sequence goes on from NC_083562.1 coordinate 36,818,071, forward strand.
ATTTCGATATTAATTTTTAACGTTTTTATGATTTTATTTGAGAAAAAAATCTTCTTTGCCAAGTTTAATAATATAAATTATTATTTATTATATTGTAAATGGTAAATCATTATATTATTTAGTGTTTATCACCAAAAATAGTGATAAACCGATAAGAAATGTATGAAATAATTATTACGTAAACAAACGCTATAGTGTTTCAACCGGCGGCAATGTTCCGTCAGTAAGCACCGTTTAACTCCGCCTCAGAGTATGTACTATTGTGTACATGAATTACGCACACAAGCGTGTATGTACGCGACTATTAAATAACTAGAGTTGCGCATGCGCAATGATCATTGTGAGGCTCGACTAATATCCCCTTTTATGTACTAAAAATAGATTCGGTATACAGGAATATAATATAGTCAGCCGGCGTTTCAACGTAAAAACACATTATCAGTAAAGATGTTATTGTTACAATCGAGACTCGGGACAGTCCAAATTACAAACCGTTGTCCGTTGTAATATCTATTGATAATAATTTTATATTTATCATTAGTCATTTCTGTCTTGACGTCTTGTACGAACGGTAGCTTGTGTACGGTTTCGTTAACGCAGTTGACTGCAGCAGTCGACTACATGACTGCTCTGAGCACCAGTAGTCTGCAGTCGACTGCACCGGTATTTTGTATGACTGCTGCAGTCTACTGCAGAAACGAAACCGTACCTTTACACTTTTTCGGCGATTCCGGTTCGTCTTAACACGTCTACGTTAAAACATATGTGCGAGTGCTGCAGTTTTTCGTAATAAACATTATTAAATTAATTACTGCTGGAGTTATGACGTGTCCAGTGACAGACGTGGTAGTTATGTTGTCGGAGACGCCGTTTCGACGATGGAATTCTGATAGTAAAAATGATTTACTAAAAGTGGGTAAGCCTATTCCGATTTTGTCAGCTTTGGCTCCTGACAAGAAACTAAGTAAGGTATTCTGTAGGTCATTTAATCCAAATTTATATCGACAACACTCTTGGTTATGCGGGAGTCATTATATACAAAAATTGTTTTGTTGGCCATGTTTGTTGTTGGGTAAAATGAAGTCTGCGTGGAATACTGTTGGGTATTATGATTTGAAAAATTTATCTAGAGGTATACAAATACATCAAACATCAAAAGAACATATTCATAATCATTTAGGATTAAAAAACCTCGAAAAAAATTGTTTTACTATAATAGATGTTGTTAATGAACATGGTAATTTGTTTAAAAAAAATTATAATGAGAATGTGAGATTAAATCGTTTATTTATGGAGCATTTAATCGATTTGGTTTTATTTTTGGGAAAACAAGAGTTGGCATTTAGAGGTCATGATGAAAGCAGTAATTCATTAAATAAAGGGAATTTTAGAGAGTTGTTTGATATGCATATTATTAGGTGTTCTCAAGAAATACAAAATCATTATAATAGTATAAAAAACATATTTTCAGGTATGTCCAAGTCCATACAAAATGATTTAATTTCATGTATTTCTGAATTTTTAATAAACCAAATAAAAAATGAAATCAAACAATCTAAATTTTATTCCATTCAAATTGATGACACTACAGATATCAGTAAAAAAACACAATGTTCAATAATAATTAGATATGTTACAGATAAATCTGAATTGGTTGAGCGTTTCTTGGGTTTTCATGATGTTAGTGAAGACCGCACGGCTCAAGGCTTATTTAATTTGGTTAATTCTGTTTTACATGAGTTTGATATAGAAAATAAACTAGTTGGACAATCTTATGATGGGGCATGTGTAATGTCTGGGCATTTAACAGGTTTACAGGCTAGAGTTAAGGAAGTTGCACCTAATGCTTTATTTACACACTGCCTAGCTCACAGATTAAATTTGGTATTGCAACATGGTTGTAGTATAAATGCTGAATGTCGTATATTTTTTGCTAACCTCACTGGTATCGCTGCTTATTTTCACAATTCCACTTCACGTACTAATTTTGTAGATACTATTGTAGGGAAAAGAATTCCTCAATTTGTCCAAACAAGATGGTCCCCACGGTCAAAAATTTTACACACAATAGTTAATGAGTGGTCTGGGTTTATAAATGTTTTTGACTGTATTAGCAAAGATCCAAAATCGTCATCTGAATCTATTTGTGGTGCTATTGGTCATCTTAAAAATTTAAAAACTTTTGAATTTGCTTTCTTAGCACTGATATTTAGTGATATATTCATATATACTGACAATTTATTTAACATACTCCAAAATAAATCATTTGATGTAGAATTTTGCTTGAGAAAAATAAATATAACATATGATCTTATAGATAAAAAAAGAAATGAACCTGAATTTTTAAAATTATTTAATCAAGCAGTTACTCTTACAAAACCTCCAAAAGCTACAAGAAATGAATCTAACAATCAACCAAATTTTAAAATATTGTTTTATGAAATAATTGATAATATTCTAATGCAATTAAATACCAGATTTCAAGATACAAATAAATTACTTTTTTTGCAGTTAGCTGATGTAACTAAATTTAAAGAATATTCTTGTATATTTCCTGTAAATGCTTTAAATAATTTGAAATCAACTTATCCTAATATATTTTATAATATTAATACATTAAAAGTTGAATTGGAGGTTTTGTATAGTGATGTAAAATATCAAAATTTATTACACATTTATGACATGGTTAAAATTATTGAACAAGATGCATTGAAAGACATTTTACCTGAAGCCTATAAATTATTTATTCTTATTTTAACCATACCATCAACTAGTGTATCAAATGAAAGAAGTTTCTCTTGCCTTAAAAGAATTAAAACCTGTTCTCGAAATAGTATTTCACAAGTTTGTTTAGGTTCTCTTTCAATGCTATCAATTGAAAAATCCTTGATTAATAAACTTAAAAAAACTGAATCATTTTATGATGATATTATAAACATTTATTCTAGTCAAAAAGATAGGAGTATAAATTTAACATACAAAACATAATAGATCAATTTAGTTAATTAATAGTTTTAGAACTAGACATACTTATAAGTCCTCTTCAGGACTAGACATACCTACTTGAAAAGTCCTTTTCAGGACTAGGCATACCTACTTGAAAAGTCGTTTTCAGGACTACCAAATTTTAAAATTTTCTGTTTATTACCTATCACTTACTATATTATTTACTATACGAAACAAGTATATTATTAGCATTCATACAATTATAATTATTTTTAAGGTTTTTAAATTAGATTTATTGTGAATTCTAATTTTGTATGTGAGGGGGGGGGGGGTGATACATAAGTTGCCTCACCAAAAAAATACTACCAGAACCGCCACTGCAAGACTTTTAACAAAAATCGAAAACAAACTAGAAGTGGAATATTTCAAATATCTATAATTAGCACAGAATATCCAAAATATTTTATAATTTATAATATCACAGAATAGTATAACAATCATATTATGTAAAGTAATTATTAGTACATGCTAATATAAATATTTGACAGCTGTTCGTGATTGGCACGGTCGGCAATTGGGCATATTCCACGGACTCGGATATAATAGTAAAGGTGCGATTCCTTAGGACACGACTGTAGACGCACGACCGGTGCGGCTGACGCAACGTGGCTCTATTTTTGGCCGCACATTACTGGTTTTCCAAGGCTGGGTATTAACGAGTTAAAAAGTTAAAGTTAAGTTAAAAAGTTAATTTTATTTTAACTTTTTAACTTAACTAGTTACTTTTGGCTTTTCATTAACTTAACTGTTAACTTATTAAATTTCTTTCTTAATTAACGTGAAATTAACGAGTTAATTTTTCATTTTAAGAAGTAAGTTAAGTTAATTTATTTTGTTTTTAATTTTATAATATTTCACTATTTCAATCTATTTCGTTTTCATGTCAAAAAATATGTATTGTAAATTGTTTAAAGTTCAAAATGTATATCATTCGAATCTTACTTATATGGAAATCTGTATGAATTATTAACACTATATCCTATAATTTAGTTTTGGGTTGGAAAAGAATTAAGTACGCTAACGTTGTATAGACAAATTAACTTTTTTTTAACTTAATAAAAAGTTAACAAAAAATGTGTATTAACTTTGAACTTAACTGAGTTAACCTATAGTTAAATTAACTTTTAACTTTTTGTTATTGGTGCATATTAACTTAGCTTAACTGAGTTATAAAAAATCATTAACATGCCCAGCCTTGGGTTTTCACGTTTTTAAATAGAATAATTTCCCTAGACCACCGCAGCCGCACGCGATGACTGCATGCGGCTGGCGACGTGCGACTGCGACCGCTCTGGAAGCAGTCAAAACACATCAGCCGCGCGACTGTTGAACACGGCATTTTTTTTTAAATTTTGATTAATTTGTTTTTACTGGATTTTTTAAAATGATTTCAAAAGTTACATTCTCTTTAGAGGAAGATACATTACTAGCCGAGTGTGTTAGTAAACACCCATGCTTGTTCGACTTGAAGCATCCGGCATATAAGGATCAACAAGTCAGAGAAAATGTTTGGAAGGAAATATCTGTGATTCTAAAAACAAAAAGTGGTAAGTCTTTTTATATTATATTATATTACATTTTTTATATCATATTATAAAACAAAATAACTGAAATAGTCAAGAAATTAAATAATATTAAATTAACATTATAATAATCTAATAATAATTATTTAAATATAAATTAACTAAATTAATATAAAATTATAATATTATTATAATATATTATTAATTATATTTAATAATAGGTATTTATATACCTATTGGTACTTTGAATTAGGTATTGTACATTATTATTATTGTGGATTGTCTGTTTTTTGTGTTTGGTGGTCTTGCCATGGAACAGCTCCTTCTTCGGAGTTGAAAAATTTTTTAAATTCATCTCTTACCAGAAATCCTTCAAAATTAGCATACCCTCCTGCTCGAGCAAGACCTATCATATTTTGTGAAGGTTCAGTTTCGCTGCAGTCAAAATTATAATAATAATTAGAAGTGTTTTCTATGCATCTACTTCTAAGCAGATTATGAAGGCAACAAGCTGATAGCACTAGGTGGTCAGTGGTTGCAGATTTTAAAGCGATGGGTGAATAAAATACTCTAAATACTTGTCTGAGAAGGCCAAAACTATTTTCTGCAGTTCTTCGAGCTCTCGACAAGCGATAATTGAAAATGGTTTTTTCGTAATCTTTTCTGGCTTCTCCACGTGTGTATGGTCGCATCATGTGTGTCTCCAAACGAAACGCTTCGTCGCCAACATGAACATATGGTAACGTTTGATTTGAAGAAGGAAGTTTTGCGTTAGGAGGAAAGTATTTTCCCTGTTTAATTAACTTATATAAACTTGATTTTGAAAAGATCCCAATGTCACCTTCTTTACCGTATGAACCAATATCGACGTAAATAAATTTACAGTTTGCATCAACTATTGCCAGTAAAACAATAGAAAAGTAGTCTTTGTAGTTAAAAAATAATGAACCACTTTTTCCTGGACAAAATATTCGAATGTGTTTCCCATCAATTGATCCTACACAATTCTATTTTTCCCAAAAGTCCCGTGCGATTTGAATCAAATCTTCTTTTGACGGAGGTTTTAATAATATACCAGGCAATCGTAAACTTAAACTTTTAAGACCAACTGTATGATACGAGTTATATAACTCTGGGATATTCGAAATACGAATGCTAATGACCGCAATGATTCTCCTGTAGCCATGTATCTGTTAAAAAAGTATATTTTATGATACTAATGTAAAAAAAGTAATTTATTTTGTTATAAGGCATTTAAATAATACCATTATGCATATAAAATAATACAATTTAAAAGTTTGATCGATCTACACATAATATTCAACTTTTTTTTACAATTATTGAAAGTACAACTTATAGACAATCTTGTTTTAAATTTTGAAATTTTAGCTATGAGTAGAACATTTTTTATTAATATTTATAAAAAAAAGTTAGAAGGATTTAATATTTCAAATGTTTATAAATAGTTTTAAAAAAGCTAAATATTTTGAAAGTTAAACCATGTCAAAAAATGCCAATTCAAACAACTGACGAAAATTACAAGTTCTCACGCTCTATACTTTTTGAAGTATAACAAAAATATAAAGTCGTTTGAGAATAAATCGTTACTTTATGGGATTTTGTAAAAATCTGAATTATAGACACTTGTAAAATTTTATAATTATATTAGGTACGCTCAATTTTTTTTTACAATATTATTGAAAGAAACAATTAAGGAAAACCTTGCATTAAATTTTTAATATTTTATGGACAGTTAATTATTTTAATTAGATATTTTTTAAAAAAATTAAGAAAAATAAAGAATGTCAGCGGTCCATAAAAGGCTCAACAAATGTTAAAATACTTTGAGAGTTGTATCGTGTATAGACAAACATTTTGGTGAAAATTCCAAGTATTTTCAGTTTTTAGTTTTTGAGTTACCAGCCAAATAATAAAATCGATTTGGTCGAAATCTTGTTTTCATAAAAATACACGTTTTTCTCTGATTTTTTATTTTTTTTTTTGGCTTTTCCCGACGCATTTACAAAAATGCATATATATATTTTGTTGTATTTAGTTAGATATATTATATGTTGGTTATCATTTTAGATTCTGGGCGGAACGATGGATGTATTGATTTTACAATGTTGTGTGTTTTTTTTGTGTCTGTGTACAGTACTACGCAGTATACACGAAAAGTTGTCGAAAAAATTGATTTTAGATATTGGTGTAATTCTTAAACTAATCACCGTAGAAACATGACTTTTCCACTAAATGTTTATACTGTAATTTTCTATGCATGATAACATTTTTAAAAAAATTCAAATCTTTTTAAGTTATTTATAGACATTTGAAATCTTCGATCTTTTTTTAGTTTTTTTTTTATAAATGACAATAAAATTGTATTCGTTGGGCAAAAAAGCTTCAAAACTTGATGCAAGACTTCTAATATATTGTCGCAACGGTAGTTAAAAATTATTAAAAATACATAGTCACAATTTCTTTTAATAAGCATTGAAAGTTCGAATTTGACAAAATACGTAAAAATCACGAAAATTTGCAATTTATTTTGAGTTAGAAATGTGATGTTATTTATAGACATTTAAAATTTTCCGTTTTTTTAGTTTTTTATTCTATAAATGTCAATAAAATTTTATCCGTTAGATCAAAAAACTTGAAAATGTAATACAAGATACCCATAAGTTTATATAACTTGTGTTGGAAAATATTAAAAATACATAGGCACGTTTTTTTTTATAACCATTTAAAGTTCAAATGTTGACAAAATGTATTTAATTGAAAATGTACAAATTCTTTAGTTGTTAAAAATTTATAAAACGTTTAACTTTTATAGCTAAGGATTGAAAAACATGTTTTACGTAAGTAATTAATTCTGCAACAAAAAAATCCAGAATCTATATAAACACAATTTTTTTTATATCTATTTTAAGTTCAAATTTGGGTTAAATTTTAGTTATATTGTTGTAATTTAAAAATATTATTCGTTGATACTCGAAATTTCAAGAATATACTTTATATTCTTGTTGTAATAGTTAATGTCGTTAATGCCGTTAATGTCATTAATGACTTGTGTTAATACTTTATAGTATATTGGATATACTATGAATGACTGAGTGAGTCGAGTACATAATGAATCGGATTTGATTAATTTGTAATTTATGTGCCTATACATTTTTTTTATAATAACAATAAATTAATATAATATGTTCCTTCCATCAAATAAGTAAAATTAAATCAGTCAAACCGTTAGAATATTGCAGCAATTACTTTTTCATTTTCATATTTTTCAACCACAGATATTTTTTATTTTAGTTATATTCTTAATATTATATTACAGTAATTAATATCTATGTTGTATTTTTCGATTATTTTAAAATTTTTACTTTTGTTTCATTGCTTAAACATTTTTATTTGAATACAGATATCATTAACTAAATCTATGTTTTTTCTGTTTATTTATCATAGATAATTATAGACTTTGTTTTAAATTATCACATAAACAAGACGTTGTGTAATACATTGTTATTATGTGAATGTTTTTTAGTATTCTAAATAAAAAAATGACATCTCACCTTAGTGTAATTGATAACTTTTCGGCTGGCGTAATGGGTTGTTTGACTCGATTGTAAGGATTAGTTTTGATGTCTTCTTCAATAATATTTAAGACGTAATTAAATTGATCCCAGCTCAATCTGAAAAATTCTCTAAATTTTTGCTCATCTTCAAATAAATGTTTTTCAATTAATATGCTGTAAAATCCTTCAATTTTTCTAGTAAGAAACAAATTGTGAATTTTTTTTTTATTACATATTTTTATTGAATGTTCGATCATTGCTTCTTCTTCGTTAATTTCTTCTAAAAGAAGTAGTTTGATGAGCATTTTTTTCTTCTGACTTCTCAACATAATTGTTATTATACAAATACAAATCTCACAATTATTATAAAAACAAATATTTATAAACACGACTGACTTGTCAGTTCAAACGCGCTCGAACGAATAACATAAATCGCCGCGCGTCTCCTGCGTCGAATTTTGGTTGTAGGGAATCCGTCATTGAGTCGTGCGGCTCGTGCGGCCAAAAATAGAGCCGCGTTGCGTCAGCCGCTGCGGTCGTGCGTCCACAGTCGCGTCCTAAGGAATCGCACCTTAAATGTTATAGTCCGTGGTATATTCTAAGACCGTGGTCGGTACAGGTAGTAAGACCGGACGTTAGGAACGTTCTTTGAATTATATGTTTTTATCAAACTCGTTACCGCCTTCATACTTGTACACAATGATAATGAAAATTTGAAAATGAAATATGATTAGTAATCATGATTAAATATCTACCTGTACTCTGTAGTAATATTCTAATTTATTCTAATACCTAATATTATTAAAAATAGTTAGAACAAACTCAACTACCTAATACTGTTCTAGTATCTACGATCTACCTGTTGGCTATTATGTTGTATTTTACGTAAAATCAGTCGTTCAGGTGAGTCATAAATCGGAATGTTATTAAAACATAACTATGTATGTACTATGTAATATTAATTCAATACCTTTATGTAATCGGTCATTAGTCAATACCTGTTGTACATATTTTTGAGTCAATATAATATCATCATGTCTGAGACGAACATGAATGACGAACTGGGTAAGTACCTGATTAGTAAATAAATTTCCACTGAGTTTTCAATAATCCGGTATTTTAATCGTTTTATGTATACAGTGCTCTTGGAGAGGGTGTTTTTCCGTCTTGGTTCGGCAGATACAGATGCACAGCTCTCGGCTTGCATTAATAACTTTTTAGTACCAGTACTACAAAAGTTATCTTCTCCTCACGAACCTGTCAAAAACAAAGTAATAGACAAATTTAAATTTAAGTTTCATTGTCATTATTGTAATATTTATCATGATTGTAGGTTGTTGAGTTATTAACTCACATCACAAGAGTGATAAAACAAAGTCCGAGTATTTTACTTCCTGTTGATCAGTTAGCTACACTTTTATCTACGTCCACAAACAATTTTGTATTGGCAAGTATCTTAATACGACATATATAATACATCGAGTTGTATAATAAATTTACATGTTTATATTATTTAGAATTTTACTGTGGTGTTTGTCAAAACTAGCTTTGGCCGTATAGATAACAATAAAAAAGTTGAACTCATCCCCTCTCTTATTAATTCTATAGCTAATAAGTCGATTGCTCACCAAGAAAGGTAATAATAAATTTAAAACATCATTTGAAAATAATATATAAATGTTTAAGTGATATAATTTTTAATTTTAATTTAAATTTTCTAGCATTTTATTGCTTATAATTGGGGTTCTTAATAAATCAAATGTTCAAGTAGCAAGTAAGGGTATAATAGTCATTCAACAATATCCAACATTGAAAACTGTACTATTACAGTTAATGTTAGATGTACTATTATTGCCTTATAAATGGAGTGGATCAGATGAAGTTCCTGTTGCTGGGTTTAACACACAATCTTTAAAAAGGCTGCGGCTCAACATACCTCTAATATTCATGGATGCTGATTATCACGAACAAGTAATATACTTAATGATCTCTATTTTTTTATTTTATTTTTAATATTTGAAAAATTTATAATGAGTATAGGTTAAATTAGGTATTTTGGGTTTGATATCAGCAAACATTTTCGAATCACAATCAGTATTAATACATTCAGTTGTTGGGGCTGCTGATACGCGATATATGGTAGCTAATTCTGGTGGAAATGAATTACGAAAAATTACTTGGTTAGTTAAAATTATAATTTACCATTGATATTTTGTTTAATTTATAATTTGTATGTTCCATTAGTGAGATTGACTGGTCTAAATCATCTACTATGATGCCATTATATGCATTATTTCTTGGCACTAGTTTAAACAAGCAAGAAGCAGCAAATAAAAAAGAACCAGCTTGTGTGCGAATACGATTAAAGATACTGCCATGTTTATGTTTTAGCAAAAGCGAAGAATCGGTCATTTGGCCGCAATGCATGCAGGTTTGTACTGTTAAATAAATGTTATTAAATTACCTCTTAAGTTAAGACGTGATCACATTAATAACAATGATTTTGTAATTATTATATCATAAAAGTTTTAAATATCTATTTGTTTTAGATTATTTTTGACTGTTGGAATGGCGAGAATACTAATCAAAGGCTCAAAAGCTTGGCATTACAATTCACACAAATCATCATACAACAGTAAGTTTACTTGCAGTATAATTGTATATAATATATGATAAACTTAGTATTAGTGTAGGCACCATCAAATAATTAATAAAGACTAACAAATAATATTATATTCATTTCTTATCATAAACAATAGAATATTATAATACATGATCAAAAAGTTTGTTTATAAACTTAGTATTAATAATTTAATAAACCAAATATGATTTATTTGAATAATAGTAAAAAATGTTGGTAATTATTTATTTCATCGTGATCATCATTATTTGAAACCGTTTATAAAATCTGTACCTATGTATTGAATTGTTATTACATTTTTGTTCTTATAGAAAACCGGCTAAAATTCTGCTTCAAGCTACTCCAATTTTATTAAATTCTGGTCTGTTAAAATTACTAAAATCACCAGAACTTGATTTAAATGCTAAACAGATGACATTCACTCTAATTGGCTTACTGATTTCTAAAGTGCCTTCTTCAGTAAAAGAAGACTTAGTTCTACTGAATTCATTTTTTGATGCTTTGATAAAAGTATACAGGTTATTTATAAAATTAATAAAACATTTTCATTATTAACTATTATCATTTGTTCAGGAAACTTCCCCAGATTTGAAAGGATCGATTCGATCAAGTTTAATCTCTATGTGCAATGCATATACTGACTCCAGTAAACTTACTGATATTTTGAACATGATCGCACATTATTGTAAAATGTCTGATGGCCTTCTAAAGCAAGTTACAACGCATTATTTATCTTATCTATTTCCTGCTGATGATGCTAAGTCAAGATTATTGTTGATTCTGTCACATTCAACTTCTATTGGGTACAACAATATTATTATTTTAAGAAATTTAAATGAATGGTTCTAATAAGCAATACTTATATATTTTAGTGATTCAGATTTAAAAAAAATATTATACAGCGTGGATGAAGCAGGTAATCTTATTGGTAAAAACGAAAAGGCACTGCTATTGCCTCGATTCCCAGATATGGTGATGACTGTTGTCGACAGTAATCAACAGTTTGACTCGTCTGTTCTATTAGATGTTAGTTTTCAAGTTATAGATAATGATTATGAATAAATAAGTAAATATTAAATTATTCACTATGCTTTTATATTTAGATAGCTGAATATCTCAACCATTGCTTGATATTTAGTGCTGGTTTACCAGTTACATACAACACTTTATATCATCCATCAGAACATACACCAGATATTTGTAAATATTTGTCCAAAGTTTATCAGTCTGATGCAAAAATTGTGGATCATTATTTTAAACTCATGATGCAATTGTTAGAAATCAAACCCAGTGTAATACCCCTCAATAATTTATTAGCATGTGTGGCGACATTACCAAATGAATTAAAAAATCAATACACCAAAGATTTAAACATAATTCAGGTAAATATTGATTTTCTTCTACAAAATCAAAAACTAACAGACAACAAAATTATAGAAATTATTTGTATCGAGTAATGATGATATACGACGAATAAGTGGAATACTGTATGGTATAATTCTATCAGCTGTGGACGAATCGATCTCTGAAAAGCGCATTAAGGAATTAATATCATCTTTAATGGATAAAAACCGTAGTAAATCATTGGATTTTTACGCTTCCTTGTATGCCCTATCATCGCTTCAAGAGTATCAATATTACAATAATACTAGTTGTCCACTATTGGTTGGAGAGGAAACATTTACTTCACTCGGTGAATAAATATTATTAAATTTTTTATTTTATAGTATATTATATTAATATTTTATTACATAATAATTAGTTACATACATTTTAATATATTATAATATTATCATTTATCTTTATTTAGTAACATTACTCGATGACACAAGTCCTTTAATAGTTGGTGCTGCTTGTGATGTGATAGGTGCAATTGGAAGGCTAAATCCATTACCCATTGAAGAGTCTAAGAAATCAACACTAGTAAAAAAACTATTAAGTATTTCATTTAATAGCTCAACACATTCAAAGGTAAATTTAAATTTGACATAACTTCAGAATCAAACAATTTTGTAAATGTTATGCGTTTCAGATCAGAAACAAAGCGATTAAATGCACAGGGTTGATTTGTGTTGGAGAAACCTCATCAAGAAGTAAAGATATTATTAAAGAATATTTAGACAACACTAAATATGTATGTATTTATCATTTATTTTATTTTAGTTATTTTATTTTTTTATTTTTTTAAATTATAGACAAAAGATATAGAGATACATTTATCAATTGGTGATAGTATATCTTGTGCTATCCTCGGACCTCGGTCAAAAATGTCTCGAAACTTTTGGACATGCAACGAGGATGAATTTAAAAAAAATACATCAGATTTATCTGTCGATGAATGTGAGAAATTGGCCGATTACTTTTTAAATAGTATATTAGAAAAAGTTCAGTCTGAAGATCATCCAAATTCAAAACAGGTAATTAAAATAAAAATTAATATTTAAAAATATTGTTTGATAAACTAGGATATTATTTTAAGTATTATTCCTAACATTAAAATTATTACAGCAAGTTATTAAAATTACACATAATTTATGAATAAAACAAAATAAAATAAAATATTGATTGTTTATGTATAACTGATTTTTGACCAATATACTGTATTTATTATTTTTATTTAGGCATGTTGTGTTTGGATGTTTAATGTATTGGAAGAATGTAACACATTAACTTCAGTAAATCAAAAACTTGCTCGTATTCAAACTGCTTATGTTGCACTCCTGGCAGAAAAGAATAGTATTTATTATTATTAGTTATTATTATGAATAAATCATTGAAAATAAATGTATCTTCTTTTATCTATTAGACTATATCCGAGATATTGCATCTAAGGCTTTGATAAATGTATACAAATATGAAACTGATGATCGTAAAGAACCTATTTTAAAATTGCTTATAAAACAATTATCAGAATATATGGCAATGGGAAATAGTGGCAAAGATAGTTCTGGGTAAGAGGAATTCAAAAAGTTTTATTCTGATTTATTGTTAGTTATTTTTTAATATATGTAAATATTTAATTTTCAGAGGTATTTTGTCAACATACAAAGAATTGTGTTCATTAGTAATTGATCTGAATAGACCTAAATTACTATATAAATTTATACAATTAGTAAACTATAACAAGAAAAAGGTTGTTATGATTATATTTTTTACAATAAAAAATAAATAATTGTAATTATGTTTTATTTTTATTTTTTTTATAAGGAATCTAAATCGAAGTTGGAAATTGATGATCAACTTAATGAACAATTGCCATTTATTATACCAAGACTATATCGATATCAATATGATCCAACACCTATTGTACAAACTTCAATGAGTGCCATATGGAGTTATCTTGTATTAGATACACGTTTCACGGTAAGTTTTTACTTTATTTTTTTTAGGATCTCAAATGAAAATAAATAAAATAAGTTTTACATAGAAATATAAACATTTTGTGTTTAGGTTGACAAGTATCATAAAGAAATTTATGTGGATTTAGTAAAAAACATAACCTGTCCAGATTGGCGAGTTCGAATTTCTGTTTGTCAAGCCATCCCTTCATTTTTGCAATATACTGGGGATAAAATATTCACGGTAAATATTAGTATTATACTGTATTACAATAATATATATGATTAATATTCAAACAATTTGCATTTTATAGAAATGTTTGGATTTAACAATTGAAGCATGGAAACAACTCATTAGAGTGATGGATGATATTCATGAAGGCACTAGAACCGCTGCCACGTCTACTGCTAAAACATTATCTAAAGTATAAACAAATACATTTATGATTATTGTTTAATACTTATTTTTTATTGTACAAATATGATATTTATGTTTAGTTATGTGTGACTGAATGTACTACTAATACAGTACTGCTACAATTACTCTTGCCAATAATTTTAGACAGAGGTCTGTATCACACTGAGTCGAGTATACGGGCAATGAGGTAAATACGGTTTATTACATTTTTCTATCATTATTATTGCATATTATGATGCATATTTAATTTTAGTATGGATATGATATCTCAGTTAATTGTCAACTGTGGTGACAAATTAAAAGGAGACTTGGCAAAATTAATAATAGCACTTTTGAGAGGTGCGGATAAAGTGGAAACACCAACTATGAGTATTTTAAGTGTTATGTCTGGAGCTAATCCCAACACTCAAGAACTTATAGACTCTCAACGTGCTGCTTCAGCGAGAACACTGAGTTCAAGTGATGTACTATCAAAGGTAATTTAAATAAAAAAATAATAGTAAATTTGTATTAAAAAATCTTATATTATATTTTATTTTAACTTTCAGAGCTTACTTTATATCGATGAGACAGTATTGCAAGATTTAATACCACTCTTACAAGATCTTCTAACCACTAATATTGGATTACCTACTAAAGTTGCCACATCACATTTTATTAGTTTGTTGATCACCCAAAAGCAGCTACAGGTCAACTCAAAATTTTTAGGTAAAGTGCATGTCACATTTAATAAATATAAATATTGCATAATATTATATGTATATTTTTATTTTAGAAAAAATTTTAAAATCCTTAATGAAAGGTATTACTGATCGCAACACTACAATTAGAAAAAGCTATGCATCTACTATAGCTATAATCACTACAGTCGCAAAAGATACTACTGTAAACAAGTTAATTCAATCATTGAGAGATTTGTACATAGAAAATGAAGGTAAATGTGCCTTATTTGCCCTTATTGTGCCCTATTCATTATTTATTAAAATGTGTTTAACAAATAATGTACAGATGAAAGTATCAGACAAACCGTTGGGTATGCATTAAAAGGTATAAGTCAATGTGAGAAACCAGATTTATACTTAGCTAATATTATACCATTGGTATTTTTTGCTATCCACAAAAAAGAAACAAGTAATTTACATGAATATAAATCTCAACTATCATTTGTAAACACAATTCAATTTTTTTAACTTTAAGGTAACGGAGCAGTTTTAATTGTTTCAAGCCATGATATATGGAAAGAACTTTGGGAAGATAATGTACATAATACCGAAGTTGTACTATTGCGTTATTTGGATTCTGTCTATGAATTTTTGGGTATTGCAATCAAGTCCCCATCGTGGTCAATGAAAGCACAAGTGAGATCATTTAAAAATTACTTTTTATATTTGTATTCCATCTATATAATGATATTATGTTGTAGGCAGCTAGATCGATTGGAGATGCAGCCAATAAACTCGGTCGACAATTAAATGAAGAACACCGTAATAAGTTTATAGAAACAATTAAAACAGGTTTGGCTGGCCGAACTTGGGATGGTAAAGAATTCTTACTAGAAGCCTTGTTGCAATTAAACTTAAGTTCAAGGTGAATTTCGGAGAAGAGTATCAACCATATTTATAATAAAATTTTACTGATCATTTTTATTATAAAAAATTGGTATATTTTCAGTGATTTAGCAGAAACACATAAAAATGAAGAAATTGTGGAATTGGTTTTCAATGAATGTAAAAAAGAAAATGTTAACTATAGAATGGTAGCTTTAAAAACTCTTGGCGAGCTATTGGAAAAATTAAAAATTGATCGATTTGCTCAAACTTACCAATTAGTTATGCACATAATACAAAAAGTATGGTTTTTTCTCATTTTAATCTGTCATTATAATGAGAATAGTGATTTATAATATACATTTTGTATCTATAGAGTACTGAAGATTCAGATGTTGATGATCAATCACAACAATTAAAATTAAAAGAATCTTTATTCTCATTGGTTGGAAAAGCATGGCCTCAAACATTGGCAACTCAAGGTATCAAATAAATCTAAATGTTTCTGTTATAATTATCACAGATTGAAGTAGGAACTAAACAGTCATTGGCACATTTTTTTATTTAGTTGAATTTGGAGAAACAGTTGCTGCTCAGTGTGCTGATCATTTAAAAAATAATACTAGACCGCTGCAGTTAGCTATCATGAGTACACTCTTGAAAGTAATAGAACGATTGGCTTTTGCTCAGCTGTATGCCAGTCACAAGCAACAACTTAAATACATACTTAGCCATGTAAAAAGAACTTTGCACTTTTCTTTTGGTAAGCTTAAAAAATTGATAAATTAATTGTAAATTAAATTTAGCATAATTCATAGTTTTGATAATTTTATCTACTAAAATATTTACTTTCAGGCGTGCCTAAAAATGTAAGTTTGCGCAAATTATCCCTAGAAGTTTATATATTGGTGATAACAAACTTGAAAGGTAAGATATAGTTTTGTATATTTTGTATATTTTAAATTTATCACTACTTATGGAATATTATAATTAAATCAATAGTATTTATTGACCCCTACATATTTTATAGTAAATAATTAAGATATTTACATTGATTTATTTACAATCAAAATGTTAGCTGAAAATAATTTAAATTAAGGTTATTTTTTAGATAACTAGTATAAACATGACTTGCTATATAAGTTACAACACATAATTCTTTGTGTTTATGAATTATTTGTATTACAGTTTAGGAATACAATATTTTATATCATCTTCCGATTGTATTAAATGTACGGTTTAGTGTTTATATAATATAACTAAAGTATTTTAAATAGATAATTTAAATTATTGATTCAAGTTTAATTGTATACATTTATTCATTTATAACAACAAAGGTATTGTTATTATATTGAACCCAATCATTTTTAAATATATTCATAAATAAAATGATTAGCATATAATACCTACACTTACTATTTCGCTATGGGTCACTAAGTAATTCCCAACAGTGAAAATACTTAGTAAATCATCCTGTACGTACAAGATGATTATACGTAATATACGTATATTATACAATATATATTTGTCTATCATAATACAAATTTAAGTTATTAGTGTTTTTAGTGTAATATGTACAATGTAATGGATAATGTTAATAACCTAATCAAAATTTAGGAAGTGATTACATCATATAGTTATTTTCTTGTTTAATAAATTATTGTTAATTGTTTAGATCTAAGAGCTGTAGAAGAGTTGGAATCATTTATGAGCCTGTACAATGAGTTTTCAATGAACTTTATCTCAGATGAATCACCGGAAGTCAAACTTCTCTTACAGAAAATTAAAGAATCAATGGGATAGTGGTACTGATTCATGAATTATAAAAATCAACATTTTTATCGTCATTGACCTTTGAATTTTTTTTTTTATACCTACATATAATTTATATTAATATAATAATACTATTTTAATGCTACTGATTGTTCTTTCTTTTCTGTGAATACATGAAATTTATCAGTTTGGACTTTTGATCTCAAGTCTAAAATAATATGTAAAATTTTATAGATAACCTATTATTGCCATATTATGTACGAATAGTGTAACGGCCATCAGTCACTTTCAGTTTAACAAAAACGATGGATCGGTTCAGTGAATTGTTACGGTTTTTTCTTTTAATTCTGGTCTTTGGGATAAATAGTTCAACACAATTAGTTTACCCTTATGGACCATCAGCCGGTGATACACAGTTACGAGTGGGATATGAGGTTGCTAGCCCGGGCATTCCACTCAGTGTGCCTGTGAAGTTCTATAATGAGACTTACGACACGATTTTCGTAAGTTAAAAAAATATTGAAGTTGTTATATTTATTGCATTCCAAAGTTAATCAGTAAATCATACACAATCATTACACATATTAGCTACTTTTGAGATTATTATTTTATTTCTATGATAGTTTTAATTTATAACTCCCAAGCAGGGTTGAACTCTGTTGTTAGCTAAAAAAAAATTAAAATAATGTCTGCCTGTGTGTTAACTTTTAATAAGATTAAGATAATTATAGCCAATAATAGCCGTGTTATAAGTGATGACGAAAATTAAAACAAATTACACATTAATATTCTATTGCATAAAAAACCCATATCAATACTTATATATATACAAAATTACGTTACATATGGTTATAAAATACCAGTAATAGTAATTTTGAACAACTTAAACCGTTTTAATTTGTTTTTTTTAACCAAGACTGTGTTTTAATTTTAAATACTATATTTTCTCATATTTAATGCTCGAGGTAGGTACATAAAAATGTTGTTATCTACATAAGTCATAAATAATAATAACAAAACAGCAGATAAAAAAATAAAATCAAAAATTATTAATTAATATTGCTATGATATAAAATTGTATCCGTTCAGTAATGTTTAATGATTTGGTGAACTTTAAAACGCGTGTGATCACACTATGCTTGAATTTGGTTCAACTGAATAGTAGGGCAAATATGTTTTATAGATAAATAATTTGTTTTCAGGAGTAAACTATTAAAATTACACAGTTGATGCATCCTATAAATGAGTTACCATAAATATTACTTGCTATTGAATTCGTCAATTGATACAGCAAACTCTTTTAGTATATCCTATAGGCTACAATACTTAATAAATCAAAAGAAAAGGTCAAACAGTCAGACATGAAAGATTACGTTTTTGGGAGTAGGTAATATGTGTATATTATAGCTGTATAATATAGATGTTATTTAGATGTTAAATCTTAAACTTTAAATCATTAATCATTTATCATATTATTTTTCTAAACATTTTAAATTTATACATACAATAATATAATAATATGATAAATGTATAATAAGTAAGTTGTAAATGTACATTACGTATTGAATAATTTAGTATTGTTAATCAAATATCAATGGTACCTATGTAGGTATCTAGTTCATTAATATTAAAATGCATATCGATCGCTTATTTTATATAATATGTAAAACATTTCACGTACACTAAACACATTAATTATATGTATCTTATTTAAAGAGGATGCAGGGGGCGCCAAAATATTGATGCGAAAATTGATTGAAGAATGTATCTATGTATAATAGTTTATGTAAATATAAGTATTTAAAAACCTAACCCAAACGGGAAAATGTTATGACCAATTCGCCAATATTCAAGATTTCAAGTGTTTGTGTGATTAATACAGTACCTAGTCCGGTGAACATATATTATAAATAAATTCTATTTTCTAATGTGAGTACATTTTTGAGAAAATACAATTACTGAATTGATGTATTTTACTTCGTTGAATTCGTTCTTCAGGTATTCTATTCACTCTATTGCACTGCTAAATAATAATTATAACGATACGTCGCTACGGTGCCTACAACTACTGTACCAAGAAAAAATAACCCTTGAAATTTAGTCCCCGAAAAAATAACCCCATATGACCATATGAGATTTAACAAAATTATAAAAAAAATGTGGTCATGGGCAAGTGGGGACAATATATGATTGATATTTAATTATTATAGTAATGTATATTATACTTCTATCATATATTATAATATTATTATTGACTATTGTTATCGTTATGCCGAATAGAATTATTTTCTAATGACATTTTTTACCCCGAACACATTTCCGCGCCCTTTTGTTTGGTATCGAAAAACTCGTTCTTTTTAGAAAATAAAAACAAAGAAAACCAAATGAAAACGATTATCATTTGCCGAAAACGGTCTTCGCACTCGTCTGTTTGTTCTGCAATAATATTTTTATATCAAATTATGTAGACTAGATAGTAAATACTAAATTGTATAATTTAGTTGATTGCACACGACGTGTGTCGTGTAATATTATCATATTTTAATGGCATTGATCACAAATACTGAAATACTTATTTGCATTTATCGACTTTATATTCAATAGGACGTTGGCATAATATTATGTAATAACGTAAAATAAGATAAAATAAATATATAAATATATAAATACGGCTCCTGCCGATAGTTATATTAAAATAGTAAAAGTTAGAATTGTAAAATTACGCTATTACCTTCCTCCAGGTGTTCGGAGGGCTCTCGAGATCGTGTATTCGAGAATTATATCAAATACACCGTAGTACAATATAATTTTATGGCAAAAAGCACATAGAACGTATTGACTGCAATCCACATAAAATATTACATCATATGCCTTACCTGATTCGCAGTTGTTCGTAGACAATATTGTAAGGGTTTTAGGTTTTAGATAAGATAAAGTACTACTTCAAATACACAAATTGAATTAACGAACGCACTGATTATTGCTTGCATAAGAAGTCCAGTTGTCGCTCGTTGAAATCGGTTTCTTTGGTACTTGAGAGGTTGTCACTTGGTGGCTGGTGCTCATGCACTGATTTAAGGGACGGACGCGAGGATGCTGACCAGAGAGTGGTGGGTGGCTTTGTTACTAAATATTATCGTGGGCCTGGGAACTAGATTATTCTTTGGCGTCAACATAAAATAAAGTCACACACATCCTACGTAATATTGTTATGAGTGCGTGTCAATATCTTAGTTGTCGTTGTCAATGGTTTTATTTGATGCGACCGATTTCTACAAGCGGCAGTCTGGCCGTTGTTTATTATTCTGTACAATTTTAGTTTATTATAATGGTGTGTGAGCATATCATTACAATTATATTGTATGAATCATATGGATTAATTAATAAAATAATAATTAATTACGCAACAGGTAATGGATAATATGGATTAAATTGTTCAATCTATTTTTAAATCTGCAACTACGATAGTGCTTAGGTATATTTTAAGTTGGACGGTTTTTAAGAGAAAAAATAGATACGATTTCAGGAGACACAAAAAACATTATAACTTTGTAAATTTTTAATGTTTTTCAATTTTGTATTCATAATCATGTTTAATTATAGGTGTATATAATATATAAGTGTTTTGTTATTTTATTATTAAATATATTTTAGTATTTATTTATTTTCTTCAAATTATAATGACTTATGACTTATTGCATATATTATACCTGTTTGACTTGAGCCCTTTCGCATCATGGCTTAAGAGCTATTGCATGTAATTTTATAAGACTTATTCCCTTTGTCATTAAAATAAGTCATAATTAGTGGCTTGGACCTTTTATCATAAACAAAAAAAAAGTATTAGTGAACGGCTGACGGATTTAGGGTACGGGACTTTAAATAGCTATATTATAGCTATTATAGATGCAGACTCGTACTCAAACGGTCAAACAATATTGGCATGATCATTTTTTCTCGATTCGCCGGACAGGTATTCCAAAATGTATTTTTTACGTACAAATATAATATTATAAATTTCTAATATTTTTAGTTTTTTTTTTTTAAATATATCAAAAATAGTTTTTATGTAGGTGTACAATTAATAATTATCATGGTATCTCTATCACGCCAGTAATTTGGTAGGTGAACAAGTCATAAACACTATTTTTTATGTAAACTTTACATAATATATTAATATTGTAAAACGTTTGCCAGACCATTCCTCCGCCGGACCGCCCCTTAGAGTATAGTAAAAATTATTGCGCACCCCGTAATAAAAATAACCTAACCAAACAATAATAATTATAACCAACCCCTAGGCATTGATTAAATATATTTAATCAAAGCCCTAGGGGTCCTCGGACTACTACAGTTTGGGAAACTCTGTTGTAAAACAATATATTATTCATCATAATACAATATTACAATATAATATATTATATAATATTATAAATAACAAAAATTACGATGGTCAAATGGGTAGGTAGCGGATAAGTTGTTAGTAGACCACAAACTTAAATTTTGGACCAATAGTACCTGTTCATTATTTTTTTGTATAGGTACCGTAGAAGAGTGTGATTGTGCGAATATGTTCATTATATAAATAATAAATAGCTTAAATTAGTCTTAAATATTTTGAAAATGTCTGATGTTACAGTGCATCGAAAATAGTATAATACATAGCGACCGTGATAGGCGCACATAGGGAGTGCAGTTCCCTGTAAAATTTATTTCAGTATTGTACCGTTTGTAAATTATTGCGGTTTGTTGAGTCAGAATTTTTTTTTTCTATTACACATATGAAAATAGTTCACGAATCCACGATTAAAACAGTATATTATAATATGAACGCACGTTTCAGTGTTCGTCTAAACATTTAAACGGCAATCATAATATTATAGAAAATTGTATATTATCTTATCTTACGGTTCATAGTTGGTTACGAAATTATATTCTATTTATAAATACACTGGATTTTACTAATGTTATTTAACCTACAGGCTACTCCGAATTGAATGTGGAATGACAAATATTATTTACTATTTAGAGGTCGCTATACTCGCTGCACCCGCACATGTTGTCTCCGTCTTACAAATGCAAAACATGGCAAAAACGGTTTTGCGAAGGTATAGGACACCACTCGGGCTGTAGACAAAAAGTTCACACCATATGGAAAGAGGAGAACATTGACTGTGCATCGTTGTTTTTAAATTTTCGATATAAAAAATACGAAAAAAGTTCTTATTGTTTGAAAATTCATTACTTTTGAGTGTTTCAAACTTGAATAACTTTTTTTTTTTAGTTCTGATATCGAAAAAATAAGTCATCGTTGCTTATGTTTACTATACAATATGTTCTCCTCTTTATAGTGTGGAAATTTGGTTGCTTATCTTGGACTGAGAGGTTACCCGTGAAAAGCAGTTTTTGCCATGTTGTACAATGTCTTGTAAGATGGAGATAAGATCACGTCATGCGGGTGTACCGTCATACAGACGATTTGATTCATTGCTATTAATTGTATAAATATTTAAAATAATTGCAACATGCAATTTAAATTATAGTAATAGGAAATCTGTGTACCTATTCCAGCACCTCATACATTTACACCCAATGTGCGCCTAAAACGAAATAACGTTATAACTATCTACATAAATCAAAAAAAAAAAAATTAAAACTTTTTAGAAAATTTATGAAAACTTCAAAATGTTAAGTGTACAAACTATTTTAAGATCATACCAAATCTAAAAAATGTCACAATAAATATTTTGTAAAATTATCAAATACCTGTAATTAATATCTCAGCACTTTAAAATACAGTAAGTTATTATTTTCTGAATTACAATGCAAAAAAACAACGGTTTTATCAAAAACTGGTGTTGCGTAAATATTTTCGTTTTTCCGCGGTTTTATTTCAATTATTGAGAAATGCAAAAAGAGAGATTCCCACATTAACCCACTCCATGATCAGTTTTTTTTTATGTGGCTGAAGCTATCCGATGACGTCGTACCCGCTTGTGTTGTCTTCGTCTTACACACGGCGGACGACATGGCAAATTTCCGTTCGCTAGTTTCAATAGGGTGCTGTCAGTTTTAATATTAATTATTAGAGCAAATTCACATAATATTATAAATGTCAATTCGCTCTAATTTTATGTAACTAAACGATCGTTGTTCTCTCGTTGGTTTTTACGATATTTTAATTTTTAAGTGAGTTATGAGTATATAATATTATACAACATTAATACTTGAAAATACTCATAAAAAAAGAACTTTTTTTTTGTATAGTGTGCTCCCTTAATGGCTGTTTGGATTACTATTCGTCATACATTCATACCAGAATTTGTATGATTATTATTTATTTTACATTTATAAGTGATAATGAATAGGTGATGCTCATTTAACAGTTTATGGTGTTTAGACAATATTATAATTTTCAATTTAACCGTTCTGATTCTGGTTTTGGTACCAGATTTTACTGTTTTAAACAAAAGTACCTAATAAGTAATAATAGTTAATCAAAGTCTCTCTGTAGGTAGGTACTCTGTAGTACTTTTTATAGCCAATAAACTGAGCACAGGCGACGAAGGTAAACACACAAGACAATCATTGTAAAACCAGATTTTTGTTCATTTAAAAATATGGATTCGGCAGTTTCGGTTCCGGTTATTTGAAACCATTTGAATTCGGTTCCGGTTCCCAATATTATGATTTATGAGGGATTTCGGGTACCAGAACCGGTTCTTTTCGATTCGATTCCAGTCCCTGCTACGATTAATAATATTGTATTGCAATAAGTTATGAATTTTAATATTATACTTATACCTACCGACCTAATTGTGTAACTTGACCGGGCGCAGGTGAACAGCAATGGCCTGGTGTCGTTCAACAACGAGATGCCCACGTTCTTCAACGTGCCGTTCCCGCTCGATTACCCGGCGCTGGCCGCATTCTACGCCAACGTGGACCTGCGCGGCAGTGGACAGGTGTACTACCGGGAGGACAGAGACCAGCGGACGCTGGCCCACGCCAACGGCCTGGTGTCCAGGTTTTACCCGCGGTACCAGGGCCGGTTCACCGCCACGTCAGTGTTCGTGGCCACCTGGCACCGGGTGGGCTATTACAAGAAGAACGCCGACCGGACCAACACCTTCCAGGTGGCCGTGGCCACAGACGGCCACGAGACGTTCGTGCAATTCGCGTACCCGTCACCCGTCCAGTGGGTGCAGTCGTTCGGCGGGTTGGCCGACGAGGTTGGGCTGCCGGACGCCAAGGCCCAGGCCGGGTTCAGCGCCGCCGACGGACGCATACACGTGCTCCGCGGATCGGGCAGTGATCAAATACACAACTTGGACAGGTAAGTCCTTCGATGCAATAACCAGTGTTGTGCAATAGCTAAATTTAGTTAGATCATTGTATCTATAGACACCTACCTACTTGGACAGGTAAGTCCTTCGATGCAATAACCAGTGTTGTGCAATAGCTAAATTTAGTTAGATCATTGTATCTATAGACACCTACCTACTTGGACAGGTAAGTCCTTCGATGCAATAACCAGTGTTGTGCAATAGCTAAATTTAGTTAGATCATTGTATCTATAGACACCTACCTACTTGGACAGGTAAGTCCTTCGATGCAATAACCAGTGTTGTGCAATAGCTAAATTTAGTTAGATCATTGTATCTATAGACACCTTATCGAGATAAATGACAAAATTTGTATTTGACTATAATCTAAGATAGAAACTGAGGTCGTCTATATGAATTTATCTAGATTTTTTCGCGAGATCTTCGAGATGTGAAGTCTACGAGAAATACGTCATGTATATTATAATAAGTGTATAGAAATGAGGAATTTTCTGGTGATCAAATATACTATATAATTAAGATCAAAAAATACAAGTTATGATACCTATTATGGTGGATAACAAATATAATATAATATGTACAAACATTTTACATTACACACTAAAATACAACGTACAACTGTAGAACTGTACAAGAATAAGTATTTTGATAAATTTTCCACTAAACTTTATTTTCTTGTTTTTTTTTTCGATTATCTGACCACCGACCATAATACGTGTATTAGTAGGTACCCTTGCACAGCTACACCGAGGTGTAAATCGGTCATATATTTTGTCGTCGCTAGGTTGTTTAAGTAAGGTTTTGTGATTTTCAAAAACAAAACACTTTCGTGCGATTTAAACTGACTAAATTTCCGGTTAGGTGGAATGCATACGTTATAATAATTTTAGTAAATATCAAAGGTAGGTTGATTATCTGGGGTGGAAACGCGGAGTATTTAAAAAATGATGTAACCCAGGGGAAATTTAAAACAAATGAATAGCCAATAGGTAAACTAACTTTTAACTGAATTAAGTAAATATTTTTTTAATTTCCAATTTAAACTTTTTTATTGCTTATTATAGGTATTTGTTAACTTTGGACTTATAGCTGCACGTTCTTATTGTTGACTTGACTAACTCCAGTTTCCAATTGACTTGCCCACCTTTGGTTTTTTAATAAACAGGTAGTACTTATACCTAAACCGAGCCCTAAACATAGTACCTAGCCTAACCTAACCTACTTTTTACTAGTACTTACTTTATTGCTAATATTTCTTGTATTGTAAATCTCATGGATTCTCTTCACTCTTCAGCTGTCTATGAGTGTCTATAATAACTTACTCAACACACGATGTTTATAACGTATTTTAATTTAAATAAATACTTGTAGAAAAGTGTAATCGCGTCAGGTAACTTATAAATATTAAGTAAAAACTTATTAAAAATATTAAATCATAAATAATATCGTTATCTTTATTTCATCACATTTACTAGTATTATACTATAGTCTATAACCGTACCTAGGTAGGTATAAATGTATAATACAAATATAATAATATAATATGCTCGACGCTCCCATTTTAAATTGAATATACAAGAAGTTTATTTATGTAGCGAACGTAGAAACGTCTAAAACTAACAATAGGTAGTCAACAGTTGATAAATAAATATCTATAGTTCACAAAGTTCACTTCTACCTTATTATTGGTATTTTGAGTTTATATTTCAGACTAGGTATGTTAAAGGTTACTTATACTGTTGATATTTTACCATTATTATAATTTATAGAAGTACCTATATTATATATTTTTATTTTTACAACCAACAGCTTGAATTTACCAAGTAGTGTATTACTAGGTAAAAATAAAATTTACATCAGTGTCAGATTTTACATGTTTTATTCATTTTAAATTTCAATTGCGTAACCTATTGTATTTTTATGATAAAGAGAATGTCAATTACAAAAAATATTTAAGACATCGATAGGCACTACCTAGTTAAGGAAGGGTGCGAAATTAATAGTTACTTAATTATATGTGCTTTCTTGACTATCTAAATGTAACTCCTTACCGTAAACCGGGGTAACTTTGTATCATTTTTCAGCATTTTTCAACTTTAGGACTAAATTTAACTAGGTTGCACATAAAAAACTAAAATTAAAAAAATTTGACATAATTACGTGGATCCAAATATTATGCCCTCTGCAAAATTTAATTTCCAATTTTTTAACCATAAAATAATTTTTCAAAAAAAATGAGCCAAAGTTACCCGGGAATGGGGTATTTATACATCACAGCTTACAGAAGTATTTAAAATTCCAACGGTGGGCCAAAGTTTACGGTACCTATTTATTTTAAAAAAATTATACCCCTCCAAAATTATAATTAGTGTTCCGATACTGTGCATTCGTTTGAATGGAGATGCTTAGTCCCTACAACGGGCATAGCTGTGTTCCTACATTCAATAATAAAGTCATAAAAGTATTAATGCCTAATGGTATCAACTATTATATCTACTAATATAATATAAGCCACCATCCGCAGGAATTTTCTTTTAAAAATAATTATTATTAGCTCATGCGAACAAATATAGATACCTATAATTTAATTTATAAATTATATCACATATTATAACAAATTGTATACGATTAAATTGATTGATCTTGTTTATGCATAGATGGAGTAACACGGACGCGCCGGGCATTTGGTTGTATCGTGTGGGCAACATTGGACCGAATGAAAACGTGGAACCACCTGAATTTCCCGGGAGCGTCCGACCAGGTACCTATCTTATTGACTTATTATGTAGCTTTACGCATCGTTTTAGCAAAAGAAAAAACTACACTTGTATAATATTTTATGAACAATTATAAATTATTTCCCCGTTTTATTCATGTCAACATATTACATTTTGTTCTTTTCGGAATCAGATGGTTTGGGGAAAAATTAAGAGTATTATGTTCCAAAATGGTATTATATAATATAATAATCGTATATTATAATTTATAAAGTGTAACTCGTATAAGTAATGCTCGTCAAACGTGGAAATGTAGAAATGTTTGAAAGTGGTTGGAAATGGGAATTATTAGAGGTGACTAAGCTCACCATATTGACACATTGTAGAACCCACTTTCGTCCACTACCTGTGACGGCGTTGCTCTCTGTTACCATGATTATTATGATAATAATATTTAATGTCACTATGTTTCAGATGAAGGTTTGACTTGCGCGGTAGCCGGAGCTTTGTGTCACAACCAAGCGTCGTGCGTGGATTACGAACAAGGGGACATGTGCTGCATATGCAAGCAAGGGTACTTTGGCAACGGAGTGACTTGTATCAAAGAAAGTAAGTCGACTCTTGATTTAATTATAATAAACTACCTACTATTATACCTAGGTATATAGCTATAATCTGGTTATAATATATTGTATAAGTTATCTAATGCTAATCATAGATGAAAAGGTCGAATATCCATTACGAACAATTTTGAATTATTGTAAAAGAATTTAAATTTATAAATATAAAATTATAACATATTACATATTATTATATTGTTATACTTATTGCTTAAATACCTAATTCCTAAATATGTATACATTTTTCGGTACCTTCTAGCCTAGTTGACCCCCACCAAGAAAGCATCCCCCGCCACTCAGGTTCGGTTGACGCCACTTAATAAAATTTATAAAAAAGGTATGTTTTTACGAATCTCATTTCTCATTTATTAAAAACATTTTACCAACATTTTATGAATTTTTTTTTAATTTTTGTTTTATACATTTTTGTAAAAACTTAAAAATAAATGAAAATATAATTCTTTTCTCATCACAGTTTAATAGATTTTTATACCGATTTTGAATTTATTTTTCATGTATAGTGCATTGTAATAACGTAAAATAAGATAAAATATAAATAATTATAAATACGGCTCCTGCCGATAGTTATATTAAAATAGTAAAAGTTAGAATTGTAAAATTACGCTATTACCTTCCTCCAGGTGTTCGGAGGGCTCTCGAGATCGTGTATTCGAGAATTATATCAAATAGACCGTACAATATGATTTTATGGAAAAAAGCACATAGAACGTATTGACTGCAATCCACATAAAATATTACATCATATGCCTTACCTGATTCGCAGTTGTTCGTAGACAATATTGTAAGAGTTTTAGGTTTTAGATAAGATAAAGTACTACTTCAAATACACAAATTGAATTAACGAACGCACTGATTATTGCTTGCATAAGAAGTCCAGTTGTCGCTCGTTGAAATCGGTTTCTTTGGTACTTGAGAGGTTGTTACTTGGTGGCTGGTGCTCATGCACTGATTTAAGGGACGGACGCGAGGATGCTGACCAGAGAGTGGTGGGTGGCTTTGTTACTAAATTATCGTGGGCCTGGGAACTAGATTATTCTTTGGCGTCAACATAAAATAAAGTCACACACATCCTACGTAATATTGTTATGAGTGCGTGTCAATATCTTAGTTGTCGTTATCAATGGTTTTATTTGATGCGACCGATTTCTACAAGCGACAGTCTGGCCGTTGTTTATTATTCTGTACAATTTTAGTTCATTATAATGGTGTGTGAGCATATCATTACAGCATTTTAAAGTGAATATTTTGAGATTTTTCCCTGCATTCAATTCACAGGCACAATATTTATAACAATTTATGCAAACAATTATGTTTTTTTACGTTATTTAATATGTACTTACAACGAAACTCCCATAGTACGAAGTTTCGTGGGTTCACGGGTGACAAAAATTCGTACTATAGAGAATTCCTTAAAATTAAATTAAATAAATTTGGTTCTAATTTGGTTTGGTTCTCAAACATATTTAGTCAAACAGAACTTTTTGTTAATTGGAAGTTCGTTATATATGAAAGTTTCACTGTAATTTTACTAGTTAAGACATGTAATTTCCATGACATGTAAAATGACGCTTGATAAGGACTATACCTGCCCATATCTCATATTTCTATGCAGATAATTGATAAGTCCGATAGTCTATCTTGAGTCTTGACACATAGTGGTAATTGTCCAAGATTTTTTATCATTATTTAAGATGATTAAGAGATTCACGGGGTGCTAGCATTGAAATTCAGGGTACTATAATGGGGGGTACCAGCTAGGTATAAGGCGCGTAGCCAGTGCGGGTATTTTGGGTGTTAAAATATATTAGATGTGTGAACATCCCCCCCCCAAATTGTATTTAAATATAAAATTAAAACACGTTATTTTAAAAAATTCTGGCTACGTGCCTGAAAGGTACTATTGCAGCAATGAGTGCCAATGACCTAACAGTATATTTAAGCCATGGTCTATATTATATGTAGGTACTCGCAGTATAAACTACTGTCTATGCAGTACTTACCCGTGCGAAAATAATACATTACCTATAGTATTATGTTATTTTATGTTACTCGTGCAGACGTACCAGTCCGCGTCAGTGGAAAAGTCAGCATCGACGTCAACGGGATCTCCATGCCGGAGTCGGACTTACAGGCTTACGTGGCAACGATGGACGGCCGCGTGTACATGGCTATCTCGGACGTGCCCAGCAACCTGGGTTTCGAGTTGCAATACCTGACCGTGTTCCCGTCGGTAGTTGCTTGGCTTTTCTCTTTGCACTCGGAAAACGCGTACAACGGATACCAGTTGACAGGTCGGTGATTATTGGATTATTACAATATTTATTTATATACCTATATATATTATATATAGATTAAACTAAAGTCGATCTCGACAAATTATGTTGTCTATATAAGACGAACCGGCAGAATTTATTTTGTGTTACCGATATAATTCTGACGGATAGCGTTATCAGTCACTTACCCGCGGACATTGTAAAAAATGCCTTAGATATTTTAATTTTGCAATTACATTTTTATATATAATATATTATTGAAATCCCTGTGGTCCAGTGAAACTATCTAAATAAACAAGTTACAGAAGAGTTAGGTTAGGTTAGGTTACAAATTGAAGTTCAAAAATATTTGTTTGCATTCAATTCTAATTACACATTATGTTTCAAACACTCATTTTGAGTGCCTAATTTTATTAGTAATTATGAATAATTTGCATTTTATTAAGTGCATACAATTTGTCGTATATGTCACATTATATTATATCATCACGCATTTACGATTGTGTCAATGTATAGGAGGAGTGGTAAACTATACTTCCGAAGTGACTTTTCCGGGAACCGAACACAGGATAACCATTCATCAACGGTTTTTCGGGCTCAATTCGTTCGATCAATTGATAATGGACGCCACCGTACAGGGAACAACGCCTCAGGTCCCGTTGCCACATACCAGATTCACATTGCCCAACGACAATCATCAGCAGTATACGATTGCGAACGGTGAGTGAGATAATTGAGATAATATTGTGTAGGACATAGGTATACGATGTTCTACGAGTTTGTGGACATTTAGAAGAACAATATTATTATTTAAATCAAGTAGATAATAAATAAAACTAACACTATTATGACTTATTAGTACTTATTAAATATAAAAATTGAAATACTAAAAAAATTATAACAGTATAAAATAGTTTTTTACTTAATTTTTTTTTTATTCACACGATATATGATATTATATAATCTTTATTCTTTAATAAAGGGCTGTAAGATGATTTATAGGGATTGGGTTGATTGTCGGTGGGACGGTTGGTGAAGAGGAATTCTATTGAAGGCTCTACATCGTGGGTATAGGGCATAGGCTGGCTTATTTGGCCGATAGTAAGAACCACAGTTATCGAGTACCTATATAAGATGATGACTACGGTGAGGACTAAGCTGAGTACCTAACAAAACTATTTGAATGTCAAGAATGTTGAGAGTGTGTGTGGTTATAATATGTTATTTGTTTATATTTTAGTATTAAGTAAAGGATTGTAAGAACTAACTAACTAAGGACAATGGTAAGAAGGAATATGGTAGAGGGTTAATGAATAATGATGGATCTAAAAGTTCATTGAGAAATTTAATTAATGATATTTGAATATTTCGTTATTTTAGGCGGGAGTTGTGTTAGTCTGGGAGGAGACTTACTTCATATAAAATAATAATAATATTTTGTTTAATGACTTTAATAAATGACCGTTTAATAAATTTATAAAAAATATTTATCAAAAAACCATAAAACTTTTCGAGAATACGAGTGTTTACCCATTTAAAGTATCATTTTGTTTTTTTTTTCCACTTGTGTATAAAACCTATTTCTTTATAAAAAAAATATTTTTTGGAATCATAAATACCTAATTAAGATCTTGATAAATACAAATTAAAAACGCAGTGTAAAATTAAAATTGTATAGGTTATCTATATACTCAGTCAACCAGAGTCTAGAGGCGTTTGTCAAAAAAAAAAGTTAAAAAAATTGGTGTTGCTTAAATAATTTTAGGTGACCTACGCTATACCAATACAATTTCCAATTTTCCTTCTATCAATACCCACCCACAATAGGTGCAAATATGGGGCTCTAGGGGTTAGGCCCCCTTAAACATCAATAGCCCCCGAACCTCAAATTGTATTTGAACATATTCCACTCACCCATCATATATTTTAAGGTAACCAGATCTTATAATATTAGCTATCAAATGTTTGAATGTCTATATATTGTATATAATATTACAATGTTTTCATATTTAAATTTGAACAGGTCGTATGCACTCGTATTACACGTACAGGTACAAACAGGAAGGGTCGGATTTCGAACAGCAAGTGACCGTGGCGCAAAAATTTGAATTCTCTCAGCCATGTAACAAGGCCGCCAAAAGTTTTACGTCGTTCATGTTGCAGAATTCCAAAGCATTCGCCTATTACGAGGAAAAAGTAAAAATTTTAAGACTGGTCAGCACAAACAACATATTTCTGCCGTTTGGTGAGTACTAAAATAGTAAAATACTTAATAAATACTGAAGTTTTTCAACTTCAAATAGTTGTTGTGGCACGGCAGTGCCTATATGTGCTTAAACTTATTAGTAATAAGTAATATTTAATTTATTGTTGTATGCGGCATACACGAAATACCCATACGGATACATAGAAGACACGCAGGACCCTTGCAGCGACGGACATGTGAAATGTGTTGCGAACAGTACGTGTGTCAGGGAAGGTAGTACATTCAGATGCGAATGCAATCTAGGGTATGTACATAATAATATAAAATGTTTACTTATTATTGTCAGCTATTGTTATAACGATGACTAACAACGATGCACCTAATATCGTTTTAAAAATAATGAAATATATATATATATATATTATATATTATTATTATATATAGGTACATACAACAGAGTGAGCTGCTGCAGAATAAAATAATATCATCTTTTACCAATAAACTATAATAATTTATTAATTAATATGTACCTACCTATAATTCATAACAATTGTGTCGTAAGACTGCACTGACTTAACTCATCTTTTTTAAACCCTTCGTGGCTTCGTGTTAGCAGAATCTGACACAAAATAATATGTTCTAATTTTTAATCGTCACGCGTGTACTTTTTTTATTACACAGATTCCATTCGTTGTACGGTGCCGAGTCCGGGTGCGTAGATATCAACGAGTGTCAAGACAGGATCGATCGATGTGATCCGAACGCTATGTGCGTTAACGAAGTGGGAACCTATAGCTGTCAGTGTAAACCGGGCTTTGAGGGGAACGGTTATTACTGCGGAGCTGCTACTGAAGCCCCGAATACGGGTAAATACCATAATATTGTACTTTTTTTTTATAAAGGGGATTCGATATCGACCGTTTTTAAGGAGTTCAATATAGGCATGCAATTTTTAAGGAAGTGAGTGTCGAGTAAATGTTTGTGAGTAGCAATTAGTGATCATTTATTCTAATCATTGTGAGGACGTACATCCGCTAGTGTTGTCTCCGTCTTATAAAATATGTACAACATAGCAAAAACTGTTTTGCACGGGACAGCTAGGTATACTCCGTCTATATGTGCCTATAGTAGAATCACCAAAATTACACAACGCATAGGGAAGAACTTTATCTGTGTCGTAGTGTTTTCATTTTTTTGTTAGCACTAATCAATAATTTTCAATAATTAAATGATTAAAACAAAAAAACCTAATGTTCACAAACTGATAACTTTAAATTTATTTATGATATCTAAATAATAGAAAAACAATACGACACAGATAAAGTTCTCCCTATGCGTTGTGGAATTTCGGTGATTGCAATTCTACTATAGTACAGAGGCAGTAGAATAAATTGTTATACTTATAGTGTCTTATACTGTAATACAGAGTACAGTATTTTACTGCCGTCAATCATGGTGGCTTGGAACCTCGGACTAAGTTATATCTTTTTATTAAGTGCTTGGAACTGAGAGGTGAATTGAAACAATATTGTGTTATTTTTTGATAACATCGTTTAATTTTATGGTAGAATAAGGGAATGAAATTCTGCCATCATAATAATATTTTTCGGAATATTTCGTTGCCATTGAAAATGTGTTAACTCTTATCAATACGTCTTGTGATTCAACCATAATTTAATAAAAAACTTAACTTACGTAAAACTTCGGAAGTCTTAATTGAGCGTAAAATGTCAAGTTACTATTATTTTTTAGTGACTTTATACTGAATTGTCGGTGTTAATCGTCAATTAGAATTCGGAAATAATATTATTTGGATTTTTGAGGGCTGTTTTTATTATCCGTCCAAAAAAAGTGGGCGGCTTGGAACATGCCAAACTACTATGAGCGAACACCCGGCAGTCGAACTTACCCAATTTTTTCATCTAAATCTTTGGAATTAATTTTCCATTAACCATGAGTAAAGGCTGCAAACTATAATAAAAAAAGTATTAATCAACCATAATAATAGTTTCAAAAAAATGTTAACATTTTTTTTTCAATTAATAAAAAATACTACAGTAAAATTATGGTTTTTAACACTTTTTGTTAAAAAATAATTTTAGCTTTCCAAGTGACCTACCACAAATGGTTTAATGCAATCTGAACTTGAAAAAACGAATGTTCCTAGTCACCTAAAACCTATATCAGCGGTGACTTGGAACAAGCATTTTTTATTATTTTTTTTTTTTACCTCAATTTACTTAAAAACGTTGTATTCTTTTGTTCAATTTATTCCTTGGAGGTGTGCGCTACCACATGATTTTTTTACAGAGTTGAATTATCAATAATGAATGTGTTACAACTTACAGTAGTGCGTACTCAACAATTATCTAACAATAATTATTTATTTTTATCTAGTTAAAAGTTTCTATCTAGTGTTTTGATACGGTTAATTATTGGGGGTGTTGCATGGCCAACCACCCCCCCCCCCCCCCCCCCCCCCCTACCACCATGGCTATGCCACTGTGTTTTCATAATAGTTCTATCTGAATATTTGATTAATAAGGTTGTCATTACAACTGTCATAAGACTGGTATATTTTGATAAAAATCACAACTGGAATTCCCTCCCCTTTATTTCCTGGAAGGGGGTTATATAAAAAAATGTATGTATTTACCTATGTCAACGTCGAAATTTATAAATTTTTTCAGAACCAATATCAAGGGCATACAACATCGAAAACAGTGTTTGTGATGTACCTGATAATATCAGCACTTGTTCCTGTATCCAAGGGTAAATTAATCGTTTATTTATCAGGAACTGTAATGACGTAACTTATATATTATTTAAGTATAATGTTTTTAAAGTCGTAATTAATAATAATGTACTCAAATTATTTTTAAAAAACAATATAGATACAGTGCAATTTCCATTTAATGAAATATTTTTGAGAACCAATTTTATTTAATACGATATTTCTGTTTGTCCGTGAGACTTTGTTATTTGGAAGTTTCACTTTTTTTTTACGTTTTCTTGGATTAAATAGTACAATTTGATATTTTTTCGACTATAGTTACGAAATACGTTTGCTGTCAGGCGACTCCACCGATTTCGAATGCATAGATGTCAACGAATGTAATATACCAGAAGTCTGTCACAGGGACAGTCATTGTACGAATTATCCGGGTACCTACGCCTGTGCTTGCAACGCAGGTTTCATAGGCGATGGACTTAGGTGTTTACCGTTATGTAAGTTCATACGAAGAGTGATCAGTTTATTCACATTTATTTTAGCGATCGTTGTTTTCGAAAAAAAGCAATGGTATTTTTAATATTGTAGCCTAAATAAGGCACAACATTGTAATTGATTTCTCCATCTTCCACACGCGTATAGCCTCTCTCTCCGTATATTTCACAAAAATGTAAATAGGTGCCTACCATTATGATTTATGACGGAAAATTAATATTTGTAACCAATTTTTTACCAAAAATATAAAAACTAATTTAGCAAACTAGGTTAGGCACTAAAAGCAAGATTGTATATTATATACATTTATACTTTCTATATTAATTGCATAATTTACGAAAATTGTTCATAGACCCCAGATGCCGGTTGGAAGGAAGTAGATACATAGGTCAGGGGTGTCCCGTGAAGAAAACTTGTACCCAAGATTTGTGTCAATGTCCGTCATCGTACATTGACGTCGGAGAATATTGTGCGCCCTATGATGATATTACGACCGTAGAACCGGAGAGCACCATAACAGAATCATCGAGTGAGTTTCGGTCTAACAATAGTTATGTTGTTTATTAATTGTATAACTTGTATTAAAAATGATTGCAGTTTCGTGTGCTGAGATCAACACGTGTCATGCTCATGCCCAATGTAACTATATAAATTCTCAACAACGACACAAGTGTTCAATGCAATCCGGGTTATGAAGGAGACGGATATGAGTGTTCGATTATTGGTAAGAAATCTAAGAATCAATAGTTTACATATTATTAACTAAGACTAAGGACAGAATATTAATTATTAATAGGTATCCTTTAGTTATTTCTGTTCTAAATACCTAGTGAAGATTCTATAGTTTTGTTCATGCACATTTAATTTTTAAATAGGTACCTACTAATAAATATGTATTATACATTTACAAGTAATAACCATGAACTACGAAAGTATGGACTGGACACGGTGGCTAAAATCGCGATCCGAAACTGTCACGGTAAATATTGTAGTGGGGGGGGGGGGGGGGGGAACTATGCAATTAGAGCGCTATAATAATTACCACTGTTGTAGATATCTACAAGCGTGATAATTACATATAATAACATCACCGCGAGCCATAGACCACCGTCCAGATTCGCATAACAAATTATATTTTAATTATCGCTTAGTTCTCACCTACTAAATTGTAGTGACAAAACAGTATCACACCCCACCCACCCACCAGTCTGGTCGTGTCCATTCCATACAATCTTAAATCGTGGTAATAAATTGTAGTGTGGTAATACCACAAAACAATTAAATAATACCTATATAGTGTTCAAATACCTCAAAAAAATAAAAATTGCTACTACAAACTGTCGTTTGTTTGGTATACAAATTCTCTAATATGATAAGCCATGACCGAGAATTATTGTTATAATTCATTCTTTTATTGGGACAACTATTGGGCAATTTACATATTTTACACATACACGTATTTATGTGTCAAATGCAATACAATTTGTAATCACTTCATATAAGCATTTAAATACTGTTATTGAACTAAGAAAATTATCAAAACACTTTTACAGTTTTATAGCAATGAAAATAGTATTAATAATGCTATTATAGTTTTATGAAAATCTTATTAATCACCTATATACTTAAGAATTTATTATTAATAAGATTAAAATGGATTACAGTATTAAAATACTATTTCATTGTATAATAATATAGATTGAGAAACAAGGGAAAAAATATTATGAAAATGTAAAAACAATTAATAGGTAAAATAGTGATTGTTCACAAATATAAAACTCAAAATAACTAATGTAGGTACCTTTTATATTATTTAAACTATTTTAAACCAATAGATCTTAAACTTTTGTAGAACCTGGACCCCAGGACTGAGACAAAATGTCTAGGGTCCAGGCAATTTTAATGACCATTTCTTTTTTCGAAAACCTAGAGTGCTTAAATGTTTAATACATAGGTAGTATGTATATAATAAATATTTTAATACTCAAAATGTAAAATTTATTTACTTGCAGAATTACGCTTATAAAATATTAAAATTACAATTTTGAAATAAACGAAAAACAGTTTCATAGTACAGTAAGGCCCATTTTAGTTTTATGAGAAAATTGAATATAAACTACGAGTACTTACCTTCCTAAGTAGGTATATTAAAATTTAAATAAAACCGTGCGAGTTGATCTTTTTTAAAAAGGCAGAATTTTTGTTTATGTTGTTGAACTTTCTGCATTTTACCTACTATTTTCTCCCCTGTATCAAATGACAAATAAATAATCATTTTCTATACATTTAAATCTGAGCATTTAAAGCTAACCTTAGCACCTTGAACCAGTCTCTTAATAAAGGACTTTTTCAAACCACAATCACCTTATCAATTTTCTTTCTTCTTATTTAATTGTACAAAATACCTATCTTATGTTGCTGAAACAAATATTCAAGTATTTCTTCTAAATTACAAACAAGATAAGTATGTAAATACAAAATTAAAAACAGGTACACATTTAATAATTATTTTTATAAAAAAATGTCATATTTTATTTTATTTTTATTATTACACATTTTGTATGTTATGTTGCTACTAAAAATGATTTAGAACTATCGTGTTCAAAATCAAACATCTGTGATATGCATGCTAGCTGTCAGATGATTGAAGGTCATTCAATATGTGTATGCAACAGCGGATATGAAGGAGATGGTGTAATATGTACACCGACTGGAGAATGTGTCGCGGACTCAAATTGTGGCCCGAACGAGACGTGTATGTATAACGAAACCAGTTTCATATATAGCTGTAAGTGTTTGGAAGGTTATCAAAAGCTTGAAAACAAATGCCAAAGATCACGTAAGTCACAGTTGTATATTTTATTTACAATAAACCACAGTAATATAAGATTATTTATCAATCTTAGGCTGTTCATACGAATGTCATAGATATGCCAATTGTGTACAAGGAGAAAGAAATAATTATGCATGTCGTTGTAATAACGGATACCGAGGTAACGGTGTTACACAATGTGATCGGATTATTGAAACTGGATGCACAGAGAACTCGTGTCCTGCAAATACTGAATGTAACAACATAGGAAATACTTTTAAATGTTCTTGTGCCCAGGTAGTAATTAATAAAATAAGCTAATTATAATTATTTAATATTTACACAATAAAAACGAACAATTCCTAATATTTTTTTTTGAAGGGATATACAGAAAACTGGAATGGATTAGAGTTATCATGCTCAGAGACATGTATTGTAAATACTAGCATTTGCCATCCATTGGCTCAGTGTATGATTGATACATCAGGACATTACATTTGTCAATGTAGACAAGGATTCATAGGAAATGGTTATTACTGTAAAGGTAAGACAAATATTTGTCAATAACATATAAACATAATAATTAACATTTATTTAAATTACAATAGTTTATTTATAAAACATCAATTTATAGCATCTATAAAACAAAATCATAAATATTTACATAGAATTTATGTATAAAAAAAAAATATATATTGTTTTGTAGCCAAGTGGTTAGATAATCACTTCTGCTCAGACTTATTTTACCCTTATACTTAAGTATCATTTGTTTTAAGAAAATAAAAAAACAACAAAAGAAGACATTTACTTACTTGTAAATCAAGGGATGGCAACATTGCATATTCCAACTGTTCCAAACAAAACAAGAGGAGATTATCCAATTCATCTGCAATTTGATAAAATAGCCATTGGTAAGTATTTACAATTTTTATTTTGTTTATAAATTGTTATCATATGTTACATATTACAATAGTAACAGTTCAACATTTTTTTTAGTTTTGGACACCATTATAATGAATATTTAATAATGAGTTGAACATAGTTTGAATCATATAAGATTTGACAAAGTGCATAGGGTCAGTCAGTAAATTATATTTTATTTTAAGGTTTAGCAGTTGATTGTTTAGAAGAGCAGTTCTATTGGAGTTATATAGCAGACCAGACAATTAAGTCTGCTAAACTGAATGGTTCAAATGTGCAAGAATTTATTGCTACCGAAGCTACATCAACCGAAGGGTTAACTATTGACTGGATTAATAGAAAGATTTATTGGACCGATTCTGGTTTTAAACGAATAATGGCAGCAGATTTGTCTAATGGCACCCATGTAACAATAATAGCAAATTCTTCACTGAGTAATCCTCGTGGAATTGCAGTTCATCCAAACAGAAGGTACCTAGTATTATAATTTATATAAAACTGAAACAATTTAATTAACTAATTTATATATTTTATTTATGGCTAGAAAATTATTTTGGTCAGACTGGAATAGAAATAGCCCTAAAATTGAATGGTCTGATTTGGATGGCAGTCAAAGAGAAATTTTTGTCCAAGGACCTAATGTCAAATTACCAAACTCTATAGCTATAGATTGGTATACAGATGAAATGTGCTGGGCAGATGCAGGTTTAAAAAGCATAGGTAACTTTACAAAATATTTTTTAAAAAAAGTGTCTTCCTATATCTATTATTAATAATAGTTAATACTAAGCAATTTATTATTTGTTATCTAATATTATAAACAGATATATATTTTTTTCCTATATTTTAGAATGTATTGGAATAGAGAGTCGATTACAACGGACTGCTGTTGCTAATTGCAGTTATCCTTTTGGACTGACTATTACAAGGGAAAATTTTTACTGGACTGATTGGATAACGTATGTGGTTCTTATATTTTAAAAGATTGATACAATATATTACGATTATATATTTATATTTTAGAGGGAAAATCGAATTCACTGGAAGAAATGAAAAAGTGAAGAGAGAAAGTCTACCTGTACCTCTACACGGTAATGGAAAATTGTACGGAATTGCAGCAGTTACCGGAAAATGTCCCTAATATTTAAGACTGAATAAAAGTAACTTGTAAAGATTTGTTCAAATTTTAAAGTCCAATGAAAGCTCAATGAATCAAACATGGTAGTAGAACTATAATTCAGCCTAATGTGTTTTGTCCTAATAATGAATGAATAAATAGTAAAAAAAAATAAACATAATATACCATGTTCAGATTGGTTTATACAGTAGAGTAGTAACATATTTTTTACGATATCTGTGTGTTGCACTCAACACCATGACTCCATCCTTAATTGAAAGAGCATACAAATGGTTGAGCATCACATGGTTTGGTTCTGGAAGAAGTGTTGGTTCACACTAAGTACACAAAATTATTTATTAAAAAAAAAAAAATTATTATTTTGTATGAGAATAATATCGAAAATAATTACGGAAACTGAAGTGTCTTTGTTCAGTATCACTTGCAGAAGATGTGGTGGTAAAATTGGTGGTCCAGAAACTTTCTGCCAAGGAACTGACGAAGGAATATCTTGAGAAAATCCACCTAAATAAAAAATATTAAAAAAAAGTGATATAAATAGATTCTAAGTATCAATATCTAGATTCATCTAAATTCATCCAAAATATATCTATCATTTTTCAATTTAAAGGTAATAATAAACCACCTTAGTAAAAAAAGTGACTGAACAGTTACTAGGTTAGATAAATGTTGTATTTTCAATTATTAAGTGTTCATACAAATATAAATTAGACTAAACATTTATTAAAAATCAAAAATATTGTTTTAATATGTAACATTGAAATGTACTTAAATTTTATGAACAGAATTAAAAAACTCAGTAGTTCATATTTACGCGCTCTGAAGAGATAATTTTTTCTCAAATATTTATAAATCTGTTTATTATGCGGTTCTTCTTTAAGTGTTTGATTTTTGCAGATATTTCCACTAAATAAGGTACAGTTGTACAGATAATTAAAAATTCTCAATTAATTTATATATTATATGAACATATTGTGGTATTAACTTTTACAATCCAGGCTAATTTTATATTCTCATTTCTAATTTTAATAATACTACTGAAAATGTAATAATTTACAATGAAATATGCTGAATTAGTTATTAAATCTTTTAAGTATTATTTGTTCTTAATTTTTAATGTATCGACAGGTCATGTAGATATTTAGAAGCTATACATTAAAAAAAAATTTACTAGTCAGTTAATAAAATAAATGTTGATTACTTTTTTCAATGCAATTTTCGTCAATTGAATCAACATCTAGTGCTTGAAAAACTTCAAAGTCTGTTTTCCTCACTACTACTTTGTTATTTGTTATACCTGGATCACCTTCAATCATGGACTATAAATAAAAAGCATATTGTAAATTGATAGATTTTTCCATGCAAAATGCTGCAAATATTAAATATCAACTTACAACTTTATTATCACACTGCCAATTGCCATCAACACAAAATTTATAATGGTGTTCACCCTCTGGTAAGTCAATTATAGTTACAAAATCATTGTGACTGAAATCATAAATAAAATTGATAGTGTATTACTTATATATTTAAAAATAAATCACGTCATGTAGAAAGTATTTCATATATTATGATAAGTTAAAGTTCAATAAATTATTGTTAAAATATGTTGCTCTAAAACAGTGGTTCTTAAATTGTGTTTCCATTTGTAAGAGTTCATTGCGCTATTAATATTTCTGTTGTGAAAGTTTTAGTTCCAATTATTCCCACAGTTTATTTATCTAAAAATGACTTCTCTGCTATTGTATAAATTTAAACAAGTTTTAAAACGGCCTAGAAATCCAGAGTATGGTTAAAGTTTTTAGAATTAATACGTTTTTAGAGTAAATTTTTTAAAAACTGATGTAGGGAATGTAACACAGCTCTTTGCATTAAGTAATAAAAATTAAAAGATAAAGTATTAAATTTCTTTGTAAAATTAAGTACATATTAAAAATAATTATGAAATGAGTATGTTTTGGTATAACTCTTTATGTGTTTGTAATATTGGTTGGACTAGTTACATAAAAAGGTTATTTAAAAGACAATTGGGAAGGGGTCCACTGTTTGATAGTGTTTTATTAGCAGTCCGCGTACTTCAAAAAATTAAGAAATGTTGCTACTCTAGACAATAATAAATTTTTATTACATTTTAACATCTATTTTTTGTCGTGCCACCTACATTTTATGTAAGTAGGGAAGGGTAGGTCAAACTTATATTTTAACAAATTCAAATTTTTTTTCCTTTATTATTAGAATTTAAACTTTTAAAGGTTTAAATTTTTTTACAAATTTTAAAATATAATAGTTAAAAAACAATGTTTACTGATAAAAAT
Source organism: Metopolophium dirhodum (assembly GCF_019925205.1). Classification (NCBI taxonomy): domain Eukaryota; kingdom Metazoa; phylum Arthropoda; class Insecta; order Hemiptera; family Aphididae; genus Metopolophium; species Metopolophium dirhodum. The sequence continues at coordinate 36,861,487 of NC_083562.1, forward strand.
TAATTAAAATTTATCTTCTGTCACTTTGAACATTTTAAACTTGATTATGCTCAAATTATTTGAGATGTTTGGATTCAAACTTAAATTTTACTTTTAATTTTAATATGTTTGAGGGTTTGATGAGTTCAAAAATTCATTCAAAAGTCAACAAAAAAGCTAAAGAGTTGTTTTAATATAGAACAATATTAACAAATTAAATATTTATAAATATAATTAAACGTGAATTTTTAAGATATGATTTAAATGTAAATTGTATAAAAAAAAGTATAGGACAGAAAGTTGTTGATTATTTAGGACTTACATAAATCATTGTCTAAATAAACATTTTATGAAACATCTTAAACTAAATTATATTATTAATATTAATAAATCTTTATCAAATTTTTTTATATCTGAATTGTAAGCTTAAAAGGACGCTACACAGCTATTTGTTGTCTTAATTTTACAAGTGCGTAACACAGCAAATATATGCTCAAGATGACGCGTTTAGCTCAATTTGTTTAAAAATTAGAGTGAATCAACCCAGTGGCGCACACTGGAGGGTTCAAGGGTAGAAGCTACTACCCCTGATTTTTTTGGTAGGTGGGTTGACACCCTGGCTCCAAAATATTTACATTATAAAAATTCTACTACGTATAAAAATATTGAAAATAAACTATTGTATAATTATATACAATTAGCGAATATAGAGGTAACCGATTCAATATGCTACCCCTATTTATTTTTGAGTGCGCGCCACTGAATCAACCTTTAATGAAACTTGATTGTCAAACCTGTGTTTGTGTGTGGGTTTTTTACGATAGTTCAGTTTTTTAGTAAGTTATGCGTATTTAATATAGCGTAAATTGCTAAAATGCTCATAACTTACTTAAAAACAGAATTATCGTTAAAAACCCACAAATAAACATAGATTCTGCACCGATTTCTTAGCAGATAAAAATGAAGATACATATTTTAAGATTTAACCAAATAATAATTGATTATATTCTATACGTAATCAGAGTTCTTCACAAAACTATGAGTCTTGTAAAAGATACTTTTAAAATTGTATTTAAATACAGATACAAATACATCCATTCAGAAAGTATTTAAAATACATTTCAAATACTTTTAAGAAAAAGTATTTAAGAACAAAATATAAATACTTGCAATGTATTTAAATACTTTTCAAATACTTTTTTTTACTTTACTTTTCCACTAGTTAGTTTGCTAAATTAATTTTGTAATTACTTATTTAAAATTGTCATGATACATTCACCTAGGTATTACTAGAACTTTTTGTACCATTTTCAATTGTATACTGAAAAATGAAAATAAATAAAACTTGTTATATTATAGAAATTCTTTAATAATAGGTACCTAATTAAACAGTTCTTAATGAAATATAAATGATGTGGATATACAGAGCTAGTGGACAGGAGTTCTCAACAATTATGAAAGAAAAATATTTTTATAATTTATAAATAAAATAGTATATACATTTTTAAAAAGTGACGATCGACGAATAATTTGTTTGAATTGTCAAAAGTATTTGATTTTCAAATACAAATCCTACGTCCAAGACAGTATTTAAAATACTTGTCTCTAACTTACAAATTTATAACTAATGTAAACAATTTGCATTCAGCCTAACTAATTTAGTGTTGTTAGCATTAATTTTAGTTATTTGCCATACTGCAGGTTTGTAAGTTGGAGACAACACAATATTATGTAAGATGTCAGCTTATGCATAACAGTCAAGGCAATGTTTTGGAAATTAAGAATATTGTTTGTTACATTATGAACCTAATATACTCATGAAAAATCCAATGAATGTAATATATCAACAGTAATTATTAAGTAATTTAAGTTCATCTACGTATACATTAACTACATGGATCCAATGTTTAGATTTTCTATTCAAGCCTTACTTTTCTTCCTAACGATCAATGGTACCTAACTACTTACAGTGAATACAAATGCAAGTTTACAATTTATTAACTACATACATAATATGTATGGTTGTATTAGACCATATAAAAGTACCTTTGAACCATTGGTATAGGTTTCCATTCAGAGAACGTGCCGCTGATGAACACTTGTTTGCCACCGCCATCCCATCTGAACACGGTCGGTAACATTTTATTTTCGGTGTCGCTTTCTGACAATGAATTCGGGTTTCCGTCGTTGAAATCATCGTCCTATTGGATCAAGAACGGTTAAATCGAATTAAAAAGATAAAAAATTAAAATAATATTGAAAATACACACAGAAGTGTCTATTAGACTACCATTGTTGACATACATTTGGTTTCGATGAACTCTGGGGGAACAGCGCATTAGTCTCGTGTAGCGCATTAGAATCCGAAGTTTTATCAAACACAAACGCTTGACTTTGCACCTCCTTTGTCGGCGATGACGGAACGATCAGACCTGCCGACTTGTGGCGCTGATTACCGCTAGTGTTGCCCATAACCGTACACAATGGGCACAGGTGTTTACCGTCAAACGTAATGAATAACGTAACGAAAGACTTGTCGGTACTCGTTTGACTCTTGAGCCTTTGGAAAGCGATTGTAGTCTGACGCGACGGTTTGGCTTTTACACGGAATTACTGTTTTATCAATAATTGTACGTTTTAATTTGTTGTTTGCGCATGATAATAATATGATATCGTTATCGTCCCATATGTCGTCGAATATGATAATTATTAACAATTATTATTACAATACTACACTGTGCGAGTGGACAAACGTAGGGAATTAACACGAAAAAACAATAACATATTTTATACAATTTGAGTTATCAAACAGGAAAAAATATCACAGAAAATATTATTATGTTCGTCTTATCAAGATCACGGCGTCGTCGTTCTAAGGTCGTTGACGATTACAGTGCACGGTACGTTGTACGGTTTTAATGTTTTATTCTGCGTAACAACTGACTAGACAAGACGTCGTCGTCGCGTTTCCGGGAAAGTGTTTCCTCCGGGCGATAGCACTATAATCGATCCGGCATCCGGCGGTCGTCGGTGGTGGCAAATACTGTAAATGATTACATTTACATATTTTATTTAAATCATTATTCATTTACGATATTCAGTAGTAGGCATTGGTCAGCAGTCGACCCGACCGTCTACTCGTTTACATTATAATATGTATTATTTTTCTCGCATTATCGTCGCCTGTCGCCCGTCGGTCCGCGGTCGTCTTATATAAAATTTATTGTCGTCCGACGACCAGATTACTGATAGTCCGCAGCCGTTTATAATATTTTTGTTTATTGCAATCATATTAGTTATTACAGTTGTTATAAGTTATTATAAGTTATTATAGAACTTATTACCATTGCGCCGCGGAAGCATTGCGAAAGCAGTTCCCGCGGCGTCGTCGGTTCAAAACAGGAAAAAAAGAGAAAAAAAAGAACTTATTACCATAGACCCATAAACTATTGGACAGCGCATTCCACTCCACCCTGCCATCAATGCTAATTATTGCTAGGCGATCCATATAACCGAGAGAGAAAAAACATAAAGTAGTGAAGGAACTAAGGAACTGCATACATTTTAGTACTTTGTTTCTTTGCTCGCTCTCTCTATAGACAGAGAAGTCAGGGGTACAATATAGAGTGAACGAGAATAATGTGATTTAAAAAGATTGTAAAAAATAAAGTATACACAACTTAAATGAATGTTTTTAGGTGCCTACAATCAATATTTTTCCAAAAAACCGATTTACAAATTGGCTATTTTTAATTTTCCAATAACAATATTTATATCAGATATAAAAATTTTTATTTTCAGTATAAAAAAAAAAATGTTTTGGTACGTATACCACAAGCGTCTGTAAATTATATATTATATAAAATAAATTAAAACATTGATTAGAAGAAAATGTATTTAATTTGTCATGTTTTTCTGTTAAAATGTTACAGCCAGTATAATATAATTATATACCTACATCACCCTACCTCACAGTCACAAAGCAGTTTTTAATCAGTCAATCAAACTGTAACTATGCACTCAGTTTTATAGCTCAGGTATATATCAACATCAAATAGATATTTTATTATTTAAATAAGTATGCTATGGAATATATTGAATTAAATCTTAATATTTAATTTTATGTAAATGCTTAATCGTACTGACTACTGGGTACATGTATTTGTTTAAAACTACAAATAAGACCTTTAAATAATACCATGTTATTTGTTAGCTTTCAAAAAGTGTGTAATTATTAATTTTATATGAAAAAAAGTTAAAACTAAATTTATTTTTATTTTCTAATTAACTTGTACCTAGCTTTTACAGGCTTAAAAAATAGAAAAACTTAACTTACATTTTGTATTGATTCACAATGTGTGTTTTTTTATTTAATTTTAATTTTGTGTAGGTCTTCACCTTTTTGGGCAGTAGAAATGCTCCTATGGTTCCATTGGTGTTTACAGGTAAATGGTGGGAGTAACAAATGCGGGCTTTTAGGATTATAGTTCAAAAATTGGTAGCCCTGAAAAGAGCCTTTTTAAGTGTTATAATACCTATATCGCAGTAGGTTGTGGAATATCATCGTCACGTTCGATTACTTGGAGCTGGTGTATTTCGTGACGGCCTTTGTGCCTTCGCTGACGGCGTGCTTGGCCAACTCACCAGGCAACAACAGACGGACAGCGGTTTGGATTTCCCGACTGGTGATTGTTGAACGCTTGTTGTAGTGAGCCAGCCGGCTTGATTCGGCGGCGATGCGCTCGAAAAGATCGTTGACGAAGCTGTTCATGATGCTCATTGCCTTTGAGGAGACGCCGGTATCGGGGTGTACTTGTTTCAGGACTTTGTAGATGTAAATACCGTACGATTCTTTCCTCTTGGGCTTGCGTTTCTTTCCGGCCTTGACGATGTTCTTTTGCGCTTTGCCCGACGATTTTTTCATCGCCTTTCCTGCTGATTTTCCTCCTGGAGCCATGTTTGTGTTTGCCTGCTGAACTGTGTTGTATGGTACGGCTCGAACGAGTGACACCCTAGAAATAGTGCTCTCGTATTTAAGCTATTTTTGCGGTGCAACTACGTGCGTTCATTGGTCGACATCACCCTTATTAAATCGTCACATTACTACCCTCTGGGGGAAATACATCTGCTCCGGACACCCTACATTTTGCTTGTGTAAAAGTACCTTTTGCTATAACCTTTTACACAACTAACTCGTCATATTACATCGTCACATTTTTGTTTTACGTCTCATACATCTCAATTTAAGGGCAATTTCACTATATATAAACCCGTGTTGAAGCTGACCAGAGTATCATTTGAGTCGTGTCGTTCCAGTTGACTACTACTATTACTATACTACTACAACGTCATATACACATATCTCCAACATGAGTGGTCGTGGAAAAGCAGGAAAAGCGAAAGGGGGCAAGTCCAAGACCAGGTCGTCTCGTGCCGGGCTCCAGTTCCCGGTCGGTCGTATCCATCGTCTATTGAGAAAAGGAAACTACGCCGAGCGTGTCGGAGCCGGAGCACCGGTATACCTGGCTGCCGTCATGGAATACTTGGCCGCCGAAGTTTTGGAGTTGGCTGGTAACGCCGCCCGTGACAACAAAAAGTCCCGTATCATCCCTAGACATTTGCAATTGGCTATCAGAAATGACGAGGAGCTGAACAAGTTATTGTCCGGAGTAACTATTGCCCAAGGTGGTGTGTTGCCCAACATCCAAGCCGTTCTCTTGCCTAAAAAGACCGAAAAGAAAGCTTAAGCCTATTTTTTAATACCTATGTGCGTGCATTATTATTTTTCTAATTTAAAACGGTCCTTCTTAGGACCACCAAATATTATTACAATCTACAGAACTGGAAACACCATATAATTTTAATATTGTTTAAACATAAGTGTAATATATAATATAACTATCAAATTAATGAAGTGATTGAAATTATTAAAGTGAAAACAATACTTACATTTATAAATATTGTATGTCATCGAATTTATGACAATTTCAAATATTATTTAATTTATCACATAATCACATAAAATATTATTTTTTATTATAGCCTATAGGTATACTTAATAATTAAATGTTCACAATACGCAATTATTATACATGATGTATTTGGACATTTGGTATAATAATTATTGCTATTTGTTACCAAATTTATGAATGAATAAATCATTTGACAAGAGCAATAACTAAAGGCTAAATAATTGGCTCTTATAGGGTGGAATTGGAAAATCTTAATTAAATATTTAAATCTTAAATATAGTAATCGTTGCACTCGTAAATAGGTATTTTTGTTTAAAATATTATTGTCAGCGATATACCTACAATTATTTACAATGAAGCCAGACCACGTAAAAATAGATATATTATGTAAACTTTTTTTTATAAATAAAAATAAAATAAATTGATTATTTTTGGATGTGTAAGTAAATTAATATAGTATCACAACCTAATATTTTTCAAATTAATTTTAAAAATGTAAATACAATTATTAAAATCGATAGTCGAACTAGTTAGTAGGTAGTTGTTAGAAAATTATAGATGTTACTAAATCAATATAAAAAAGTTGGCAAGTAGGTAACACTCTATTGTAGGTACACGAGAATCATGGTGTCTAGAGAATTCTCTGCAATGGATATTATATGGATTTGAATCCAATGATATAAAATATTTTAATACGAACAATGATTCTGGCGAAGCCTATAATAATACTAAGTATATTTCATGATATTACTATGGTTAAAGTCGTTAAAGTAATTTATTTTACTATTGTCTGGGTATTAGTATAGTAGGTTGAATTAATTTTTGCCGAAAATATTGCATTTGAAAATTTAATTGTGTATATAAAATATAATAATACATTTATACATTTTGAAAGCTACAAACATGTAGGTACCTATGAATAATATTTTTAAATTACAACAAAACAACTAAAATCGTCGATCTTCGTTTAAATATCTTATTTCATACAAATTTGAACTTATAATGCCTATAAAAAAAACTTAGTTTGTATAAATACCATAGAATTTTTGGTTACAGCTAGTATAAACTATTTACGTGGAACCTTGTTTTAAATATTCAATCCTTAGCCATAAAAATTGAACAATTTATACATTTTTAACTACAATATAATTTGAAAATTATCAATTTGATAAATGTTGTCAAAATTTGAACTTTAAAGTTTAAACGCTTATAAAATACTTCATGGTTAAATCAATACATTCATCGCCTAGTTCAGATTTTAGAAACTAAAAAAAAAAGTAGGACCCTATTCGCACTGTAGGTATAACCGTATAAGAAAATAGACTCAGACGGTCAGGCACAAGATCTTTATAATTATAGTTATATATAGTAATTGTTGATTGTTGTCTCTTTTTTTAGATCAATTTATTTTAATTAGGTAAACTTTACGATATTTATTCTTTAAAAACGTAATTTTGGAGAACGAAGTTTCACATATGTATGTAGAGCCAAAATATATCCAAATGCATCATAAAAATAAATCAAATATCTACCTATTATGTTCAAAAGCCAACATTAAAAAATATATTTTTGGCGGTCCAGTTACTTCCCCTATTGCCGACCCCTGGTCTAGAACATTACTTATGTCGTATATTACTTAGTAATATTACTAGATTATTATAAATAATAATATAATAAGATTAATAACCTCAGAACCTCTCCAATTCAATTACTTTTTTTGCATTTATCACTCATACTTTCAAAATATTTGCAATCGAATAAAGTAATAAACATTTATTAAATACTTACATAAATTTATAATTTTTTCATTCGGTATTTAAAATATCGAAATGAAACACGTATTAACTTTTGATCGTAATTCGTAATAGCAGTGGCGTAGCATGTAACTTGGTGGCCCTGGGGCGAATAAAAGTTTGAGGCCTTCTTTAATGTAAACAATGATTCTATGAGGTAAAAAAAAAATGCATGTAAAGGTGCCTGTATTATTTTACTACTTAAAAATGTATAAAAACAATGACATTGAAATATTAAGTATTATATTATATAATGTAATTAAAAATTAACTTTCCTAGCCTTCACTTGAGCAAACTTGTCAATGACTTCATCCAAATTTAATTGCTGTGCCCGCTTATTTTCAATCGAAATAATTGACAAACCACTCAGCCGTTCCTCTGACATCGTACTTAAATTATCAGTTGTTTCCGTTTCCGTAGGCGCAGATTTCAAAGGCGTGGTACTCAAACTTGAATCATTTGCAAAAGAATCTTTATCAAAAAAAGCATTTATTCCCGGGAGTAATTTTTCTTTTATTTCAATACGCTGTGATTTTAATTTCTTTTTTAAACTTCCACTTAAATGTACACGTTTAGATATTATTAATCGACAGTATGTTAATTCGATAATAGTTCAAAATATTGAATATTTGAATCCTGAATCATCCATAACACAAAATGGTGGTCTGTCATTATTTGTTACCATTTCTGTATGTAATCCATCTAACAAATCTTGGTATTCCACATTTACTACTTTAAGGTAGGTAGGTAGACTAATATGTCTTTTTATAGTACCTAGGTGATCAAATTAAAATTCTTCAAAGAATTAATGAAAGTTTGTTTCTATAATTTAAAATTTATTAAAACTAAATACCTCCTTAAGTACCTATACAAAATAATATGCAAAATTGCAAATATGGAAATGATTTATAGAAATTAATTGTAAGCTCCTTTAAGTCATAAATCTATAGGGAACTATAATATTGTAGGCATATATAAATATGATGAATATCTATAATAATAAATAATACAGTAAATTCATTGTAAAAAGTGACTCTACTGCTAGTCTTCCTTTCAAGTCATTAACAGCATGTAATCAAAATTACTTATTGTATCTAATGTACAGATTGTGAATTATCAATAAACGCCACTAGGCATTAAAAAAAAAAGAAAAAAAGTATTACGTACCTACATTATAATTTATGACCAAGGCTCGGAATTTATAGCACAAATAAAGTACATTTTTAGCTCTTTATTATGCACTCAAGCACACCACAATAAGCACTATAAATAGCTCTTAACGTTGAAAAATATGAAAATTAAAATTTCATCAACAAACATTTTTTTATTTGAACTTTTTTATAAATTAATTTATAGATTTTTTAAATTATACAAGTTTTAATATACCTAAAATATGGTGAAGGAATTTGAGAAATAGAATATATTTATTCCAGCTCTGGAACATTTACTGTTAACTTAAATATGTAAAACAATTTAATACCTATTGTTGTATATTAAATTAATAATAAAATGTATTAACTTATTTCATTTAGATACATTAAGAACTGCATTGAACAATATATGTTTTCTTATATTTACAAATTTGAATGATCTACAGTTATTTGACAGAAGAGTTTTGTATGCCGAGAATGACCACTCAACATCAACAGACATCATGGGTGCGTACTAAAGGAAGCCTATCTAAATTACTGGATGTTTCTTCACCTGTTAGAACTTGTGAATACAATGATATTATATCATTCAATTCAAATTTAACACCATCCATTACAGTGACCCACTTGTAACCTACTGTGCAGCAGAGCGACATCCACTTACCCACCTTTTTTTGTTGTTGATTTGCGATATAATTTAATCGTAAATTTACATAAGTGTATATTATTAAAATTAGTAATTGGTCCTTATGATTCGTAAACAATGATTGATTTTTTATATGCTTATTCATTGTATTTGTTTGGAATACAGAATTACGTGTAAACACTTCTGATTTTATTTTCAAATATAATTTTTTATAAAATTGTTACCACACATATTTGTAAAATCTATGCATCGTATATTTTTTCTGAAACGGCACGAATATAACCACCATCCTTAATAGGTTTAATCAGTGCATCGTTTCTATCTTTTAGTTTAATTAAAAGATTAGCTGTTTGACCTACAGTTAAGATCTCTTTGCATATATTATAGTTAATTTTTTTCATTACTGTTTTAGAAACGAATCCTGCAATATACTCGTTATATTTTCTACATATGGAGATACATTGAAATATGATCTTAGATGATCATGGTCAAGATTAGTCACTGTTTCTTCTTGATTATTATAGTCATTGGTATCATTAGTAGGGGGGTCATAGAATCTGGGATGAATATTTTTGATTGAGATAGCATAGATTCTGGGATTTCCATAGGTACTGTGATCCACTAACATGGTGATGCACTAATAGTTTTTTTTATGCAATTTTAAATTCTTTAGCTGACGGATTGTTATTTTACCCACCCCTCGATCTCATTTAGCTAAAAAATGTTTCTATGCGGTCTTGTGATATTTTATAAGGAGTATGTATTCCATCCCATATCCATTTCCAATTATAAAATTATAGTAATTTAATACATTTTTTCAGAGCCCATACTATACCAACAAAAACAGTTTTTCTCAGTGAATCAACAACCCTGGTCCCATCTACATGCTTTAAGCCATATACATACTTCTCAAACTGTTTTATGAAATTTAAATAGTTAGTTATCATATGTTTCTAAGCTTAAAACCCTATTATATGGAGATGTTGAATATTTTGAACAGCAATTAAGTATGTCAAACGCATCATCTATAAATTGGCAGAATTCTACGGTTGGCCCAGTCTTTAAATTTTGAATTTAATGATTGACAAAATAACAAACCTTTACTTATTACTTAATAACTGAGTAGCTAGCCTAACATTCATTTTCTCATTAAAGTAATAAATATGTTTATAAGATAATTTAGTTGCCATTTTTAGACCTTTTTCTTTTTCTTTAAAATACATTTCTTTAATAAAATTCCATTAATTTTTTCTCCTTTGCTATTAAATATAACTTTTTATCTCCTAAGGTAGGTATTACGTAACTTATATATTACTTACCTATTTACGTGGAACCTTGTTTTAAATTTTCAATCCTTAGCTATACAAGTTGAACATTTTATACTAAATTCAAGGTATTCAAAGTACTAGATTCACTTTCCCATGGCAATGGTCGTAAAGTATTTTTCACCCTCCTACCACCCAAACGAGGATTTTGAGATTTACGCTGTAAATTGTTGTTTATAAATAGTTGCTATTGGTTATATAGTAGAAATATTTAGCAGATATTAGTACTAATTTATTATTGGTTGCCATTGGTTATTAGGTCCATACATTATTAAGATCAAGTACAAGCTATAAAATCGAATTTTTGAACATTGCCTATATCAAGGTGGATGATTTGCACATTGTCTGCGACCGACGTATTCAGATTGCCTGCAAGGGAAATATTACTGTTCAGACAACTTAACCTATACATTATAAAACTTATAGGTTATATGATATATTTTAATATTTACACATAATATTATCAATACGTTCTAAAAATGTATTAAACCAAAAAAAAGTAACGAGTAATTTAGTAAAAATTACTACACAAAACTGACTTAAATTACATATAAATTGCTTACAATAAAATGTAATTAAAATACTCCAAAAGTAATTTCGTTACAGTAACTTGTAACTTAAGTTAGGTTACTCGCCCCAAGACCCAACACAGGTGCATAGAGACGTTCAGAATCCGTCGTGTGTTTGGCTTGCCCTAAAATAATATAGCCACTTGTAAATCATATTAAACCAATTACCAAGAACGTACTTACCGATATTATACTTCTCATCATTATCAAAAATCTAATGGTGTCTGCGAATTAAATTTTGGTTTACTGATGATTATAATATTGTTTTTGGTGGCCTTGAAAAGGGCCTTTTAGGGTAATAATAACAATAATTCTAAGCACGTTCTCCACGAATACGACGAGCCAATTGGATGTCCTTTGGCGTGGATTGCGCACTGGAAACAGATTGGTGTCTTCGAACAGACCGACCAAGTAGGCCTCGCTAGCTTCTTGCAACGCCATGACGGCAGAGCTCTGGAATTGCAGGTCAGTCTTAAAGTCCTGGGCTATCTCACGCACCAGACGTTGAAACGGCAAATTGCGGATCAAAAGTTCTGTGCTCTTCTGGTAACGATGTGGCTTCTTCACTCCTTCAGTGGCGGGTGCGCTCTTACGTGCGGCTTTAGCGCCTCTCCTCCGGTCGACTTGCGGGCGGTATGCTTGGTACGTGCCATCTCGTAACTGTTTGATAGTTGAAACAAAATCTCAGAGAAGTATATCCGGTCCTAAACCGAAACAGTACTGTTCCACTGGCCAACAAATTGACAATATATAAAATATACCTCAGGCCCATCATTTTATACGCAGCTCCTGTTTGGATAGATAGAATTCGCCAATCATCTTAGAACAATGATACCTTCTTCTTCTCGGTAGAACGGCTCTCGCCTATTTAACTATTTCAGGCTGTTTGCCTTTGCTAGTCGCAGGATGTTTGATTGATTTGGTTGGTTGGGGTTATTTTTTTTTTTATTTTTTTTTTTATATTTTAGTTGTTTGCCTATAGTTTTGCTCTAGGGCGTTGTGTGTATCTTAAGTCAGGTGGTGGGGGGATGATCTGACCTATTCTTCTGAGGTGATTATACTGAGACTTTGAGCATCGGTAAAACACTGCTGCAGCATTCTTTTTGATGGTGTTCCTGACAGTGTCAAAACCAGCTGTGTTTAGGAGAACTGAGTTTTGTACTATGGTCGGTTGACCCAGGATGGTTCTGATACCTATAGTTTGGACCGCTTCAATTTTTTTCCAAGAGGATTTGCAGATGAATGGTGCCCATGGTGCACCAGCATAGGTTAAAATTGGTTGTATGTACATTTTGAAGAGGTTTAGTCTCGTCCTAGCTGGGATTGGGCATTTTTTGTTAAGCACTGGGTAGAGGGATCCTCGAATTTTGGTTGCTTTTTTGACTATCGTTTCGGCATGATTGGTGAAGCTGAGCTTATGATCAATTGTAATTCCGAGGTATTTCACATTGTTTGACCAAGAGATTTCGATATTGTTTACTTCAAGTTTGATGTTCAATTTATGTGTACGACCGAAGAGGATTGCAGTGGTTTTTCCCTCGTTTATTCGGAGGTGCCACTTTTTGAACCACTCTGAGGCTGTGTTTATTTGGCGTTGGAGTTGGAGTGTTGCGTATCTCGCATTATGATTGGCGCAGTAGAACACAGTGTCATCTGCAAACTATGATACATGGGCTTTTGGCTCTGTGGGCATGTCATTTGTGTAAATGTTGAACAACGTAGGGGAGAGACACGAGCCTTGTGGTACGCCTGCCCTTGCTACTTTTAGCGATGAGTTTTAGCTTTCTATTTTGACGGAAAACGTTCGATCTGATAGGAAGGACTCAATTATTTTAATGAGTTGCAAAGGGATTTTCATTTCCAGCATTTTGTGAAGAAGCCCATCATGCCATACGCAGTCAAAAGCTTTTTCGACATCGAGGAAAACTGCGGCTGTTTGTATTCCCTGGTTAAGGTTAGCGCTAATTTGATCGATGAGTTTGGTTAATTGGAGTGTTGCGGAGTGGTTCTGACGGAAGGCAAATTGTTCCTCTCTTATTTTACCAGCCAGTGAATTATGTAGGTGAAAGAAAATTGAACGCTCAATAATTGAGTAGTTGTTTTGCTGCAGGTGATTGTATAATATCATTCCTGCAGAGTTAGTTTTACGACTGTTCCAGAGTGGGCGCTTAGAGTTTAAGTCACCAGCAATTATGAAATTGTCTGCACTGTTTATGAGAAGGTCCAAGTCTGAAGGGTCCAAGGTAGACGAGGGAGATTTGTAGACCGAGGAAACAAGCAAGCTTTCGTTGTGGATTTTAATTAGAATGGAAGTAGATTGGAGTTTAGTATTTGTTTGAATTGATTGATGAATATTACGATGAATTAAAATAGCTGTGCCGCCATGGGCTTTAGAGCCCGGTCTTAACGGCAGGTCGTTTCTGTAGGTAAAATAGTTTGGGATTTTGAGGGTTAAGTTTGGTTTTAGGTGTGTTTCACCGATTAAAATAACATCAAGTTTGATTGAAGATGCTAGTGCACTGAGTTCGTTTATTCGTTTTGAAATGCCATTGGCGTTCCCAGTTTTGAAGTTTGAAAAGGTATTTTCATTTCTAGTAGGATTTTTTGGAGTTGTCTGTAGTGTGTTGGTTTGCAAGTATTCACAATTATGGATCCAATTGAGGTAGCTTGCGCGCGAAAAGTTTCAGGGGTGAGGTCAGAATCTTTAAAAACGTTTGGTGCAGCTCTGCGCCAATCAGAGGAGTTTTTGATGAAAATCGGTGGGATGCTAATCTTGGCTTTTTTCATTACATCAGAATTTGATTTGATAGAAACTAGGCTTCCTTCGGTGTCAGACGAAGCAAAGGAGTCGTCCGCTAAGGATTCGTCAATGATACCCAAAACAAATGATAACCAAAAAAATGATACCTGCTTTGCTTTGCTTTGAAGGGGCGGCTATGCCGTTAACTATACCAGGCTTTTGCCTCGACTAGTGGATGAAAGTTGGTGAGGGTGATTATTTTAAAATTGTTGGCCTACCCATGATAGTGGGTAGGGTTTGATCCTGTTTTTAGTGGTTGAGGGGGGTGAGTTTTACCTAAGAGTCGGATGTGGGCATGAACAGAGAAGGAGTTTTTGTAGAACATCGATTTAGATTGGGTACGGATAGAGTTTTGGATAGACTTGAAATTGGCAGATTTTAAAAGGACCGAGTTTTTGACGATAGAGTGCATACTTGTTACCGTGCGAATACCGATGTTTTGGACAGATTCGATGCGTTTCCAGTGTGAGGGACCGATAAAGGGTGCCCAAGAGGGGCCTGCATAAGAGAAAATTGGAGAGACGTAGAGTTTTAGAATGTTGAGTTTCGAAGTCTGTGGGACGGGGCTAGAACGGTTAAGTATGGGGTAGAGCATTCCGCGAACGCGAGTGGCCTTTTTGGTGATGTTTTGGACGTGTTTATCGAAGGTGAGTCTGCGGCTGATTGTAACGCCAAGGTATTTAGCGTGATTGGACCAGTTCACTGGATGATTGTCGAGTATTAATGGTGGGATGGGTGAAGTATTTGAACGTCCGAAAAGGACACCTACGGTTTTGGTCGGGTTTATTTTGATTCTCCAGCGATGAAACCGTGTAGTAGCTAGGTTGAGTTGGTGTTGTAATTGTATGGCTGCGCGTTTCGGGTTTTTGTCGAAAGTAAAGAACATTGTGTCGTCAGCGAATAGTGAGAGATGAGCTTTTGGAGTTGTTGGTATACCATTTATGTACGTCAAGTAGAGAGTAGGAGAGAGGCAGGATCCTTGAAGGACACTTGCGAGTATGTGTCTGGTGGACGAGAATGAGTCTTCGATTTTTGTGATGAAGATTCGGGATGTTGAGTTGAGATAGTTTGTAGAGGAGACCTACGTACCAGAGTCGGTCGAAGGCTTTCTCTACGTCAAGAAAGATGGAAGCGGTGTTTACGTTGTTGTTAAAGTTCTGGCTGAATTCTCGTCCACCAGACACATACTCGTGGGCGTGCATCAAGGCTCTTGTCTTTCCCCTACGCTCTTTAATATTTATACAAATGACCTACCTACTAATATTATTTCTCGAGTCTCGTTATTTGCGGATGACACAATGTTTTATTGTTCAAACCACAATGCGCGTATTGCATCCTTACAACTCCAAAAACAAATAAACCTGGCATCAGACTGGTTTAAAAAATGGTGACTTTGTATAAATGAATCCAAAACCATTGCAATCCTGTTCGGCCGTACAAAGACTACAAACATCAATAATATCCAAATAAATAACATTCAAATCCCTTGGTCCAGGAGCGTTAAATATCTAGGAGTAACAATTGATCATAAATTAAGCTTTTCTACTCACGCGTCAAACATTGTCAAAAAAGCTACTCAAATTCGCGGCCTACTATATTCAATTTTAAACAGGAAAAGCCCAATCCCCACCAAAACCAAACTAAACCTTTTCAAAATGTACATTATCCCTATCTTAACTTACGCCGGTGAAGCATGGGCACCCTTCATCAGCACATCTACATGGAGGAAAATAGAAGCAGTACAGACAATAGGTATCAGAGTAATACTAGGTCAACCGTCCATAGTAAAAAACTCAGTACTTCTTCACACAACCGGTTTCATCCCTATCAAGAACTTAATCAATAAGTATGCCTTAGCAACCTTCCACCGTTTCTCAACTTCTTAGTACATCCATATAAAGAATATTGGCCAGACTTCCCACCCATCACAAGCCTCTAGACATAAACAACGACCTAGAGTAAAATTATGGGCAATAAGTCAATATATAAATAAAAAAAAAAAAATCCTTAATTTGCAAATTCCACTTGACATCCAGCTACTAGCAAAGGCAAAAAGCCTGGCATAGAATATAGGCGTAAAGCTGTCCTACCAAGTAGTAGTAGTAAATTTATACGGAGGTCATCCCACTCAATGCAAAGCCTAGTTATAACGGAGGACCAGCCTGGGGGTGCTCTTGTCTCAAAACAGGACTGGAGCCGTCTCTAGGAGGTCTAAAACTCATCACTAATAAATATAACAGCGTCACTAGGTTCGTAAGGAACACTACGGAACCAAATAGTCAATGGATCAAAGAACTTAATATTCAACAAAGCGAAGATCTTCAATCGCTAGCATATAATGGATCATATCATTATCCATCGAAAATCTAATGTAACTAATCCTCACCTCACCATCACCATCCCTTCTATCACTCATACATACAAGCATACTCTCTATCAACGGACATTCGACGACAACCAAACTTGCTACACTCATCGACGATCTGTAAATCAATACTAACAACACAGACCACTGCAGCCATATTCCTAGACATGGAGAAAGCATTTGACAGAGTTTGATATGATGGACTAATTCACAAACTTCACACAATGTCTACAGTCCCTCTCCTCTAATAAAAACTTTACAAAATCCTTTTTGTCAAACCAAACCTTCAAAATCAAACTCTGTAACCATACATCTACAGAAAGAACGATAAAAGCAGGTGTCCCTCATGGCTCATTTTCCCCCCTTCTATACAGCCATTATATAAACGATCTCCCAGCCACCCCCCATATGTGTCACGTCCCTATTCGCTGACGACATGATGTTTCATTCTAGAAACACGTCAAAGAATATAGCAATAAACCATCTACAGAGACAAGTGAAAACAATAACTGACTGGATTTAAAATGGTGCCTAAAACTTAACACCCAGAAAACAGTTTCAGTACTCTTCGGGAATAGACGCAATGCGTCCAGTCGTCAAATAAAAATACAAGATACTACAATTGCTTGGAAAAATAGAAATACATATCTCGGTGTCACCCTCGTTGAAACACTTCAGCTACACCATTATGTTAAATCTTGCGTTCATAAAGCTTAACAAGCCAGAGCTGCACTGTAACCGAAAACAAAACAGTCAATCTCGCATACCGATGACAACCAGACTCTACATATACAAAATTTACATAAGACCGATTCTACTATACGCTGCTACATCTTAGGGCCCACCCATAAGCGAGTCGAATTGGAGAAACAACGAGGCAGTTCAAAACGTGGCTATACGAATCATGACTATCACCGGTGCCCACTTCCTTACAAGAAACAATGGAATTCTAAGTCCTCCCCCCTATCGCAATGAAGTGTAGAAAGCTAAAGCTGGTATTCCTTCATCGAAACGCCCGATCGTCTTTCACCCACATAAGTGAACTTGGTAGATTACCCGCCCCTCAATCAAGTTACGCCGTCCTCGACCGCTACAGGTATATAAACGCACCATAGCATTTCGGACATAATTCTTAAAACGCCAACCACTGATTGTATAATTTTTACATGTTAAAAATATGTGGACCCCTTTAGAAAAATTCCTGGGTACGCCCCTATAATACCTATAGGTACACAAAATACAATTATATTTATTTAAATTTTGAAATAAAAAATATTCTCCATGTCATTCATTGGGTTTTATTTAAAATAAAATAATAATAGTATATATGACGTATACTGCCGTAATAATTATTACAATTTGTTAAACAATTGTGTATATTATGTGTGTAATGTTAAATTTCTGAACATAAATCTTTACTTTTGTAATTTTGTTTTTGAATAATACAATTAAACTGTATGATTTAAATTTGAATACAAAATGTGTTTAATATATCTAGGTAGATAACATTAATAAAACTGGTATGGGAGATTAGCCGGTAAACGGACACTTTGTACTATCTATTGTTTGAGTTGCATACCACGGACATTTCGTACGGTGAAAATAAATTGATAAAAATCGATCGCGGAAATTTTGTACGGTGAAAATAAATTGATAAAAATCGATTGCGGACACTTTGTATGACATAAATAAACCAGGAAATATATTTTACAATATACGATAAAATTAAATTGCTCAAAACTTTAGATCGCAAATTGTGATCGCAATCAGTATGAGACATGAGTTTGGTGACACAGTACACTCCAAACACAACCCATGTAAAGGAGAACCAATGTACAAACTTACCCACATTTTTATTATTTGAAAAAGGATAACTTTTAAAATAAAATAAGTAACACAAAATAATATTATAAGATATTTTTTTATTCCTGCATATAATATGCTTATTTTTGCCTATGTATTTTAAATATTTAGTTATTAATTATATTAACTACTATTTCAGTGGCTACATCTGTGAATGTGGTTTTTGATGTTGACTTTGACAGCAATGTTTTAAAATATTTGATATTATTTCTTTATAACCTTGTGATCTTGTGTGGTGTTTATCCAACCAGACAGTGATTCTAAAATATATAAATACAAAATTAAATTAATTATTAGAGATTAAAACCAAAATTGATTTTAATATAATATAAATAATGTATTATAATAATCATGTACTGATGTACCTAATAAATATTCAATTAATTCTAAATTCTAGATTTTTTTTTTAAATTTATTACACCTACATTTTTAATTAAGAAAATATATTAAACATACATAGTTAACATTTTTATTTTATAAGTAAGTCGGTAAATGTTTCGTGAATAAATGATTAAATAAATAATTAACAAATGGCCTATAATTAAAAAAAAAAAAAAGGTGGATAAGTGGATGTCGCTCTGCTGTACGGTAGGTTACAAGTGGGTCACTGTAATGGATGGTGTTAAATTTGAATTCAATGATATAATATCATTGTATAAGAAAAACGATTCTGAGCGAAAACGGTCAGTCAGCCTATGATTTTACCAAGTATATTTGATGATATTATTGTGAATAAAGTAATTTATATATAACCTATTTACGTGGAGCCTTGTTTTAAATTTTCAATCCTTAGCCATAAAAGTTAAAAATTTATAAATTTTTAACTACAAAATAATTAATAAATTATAAATTTGATAAATGTTGTCAAAATTTGAACTTTAAATGCTTATAAAAAAAAATTGTGCCTATGTATTTTTAATATTTTTCAACTGCTATTAGAACGATATATCAGGAGCCTTATATTAAATTTTCACGCTTTTTTACCCAACAAATAAAAATTTATTGATATTTATAGAAAAAAAAACTAAAAAAATTGAAAACTGACAATGTCCGTAAACAGCTCAAAAAGAGTCAAAATATTTTCAAAATTGTATGGTGTATAGGAAATGCTAATATAAACATTCAGTGAAATTTTCATGTATCTACAGTTATTCGTTTTTGAATTACAAGAAAATAAGGAAATCGGTACATGAGAAATCGAGTGAATATCTAATGTTGTAAAAATATGAATTTAAAACGCTCATAAAAATTTAATTTGACTTTCTTGTAGAAATTTTTTTTTTGATAAAGTTAGACAAACTTATGAGGAATCTTGTATTAGATTTTAAAATCTTAGATTTAAAAAGAAAATTTTTTATGAATTTCTAACTCAAAATAATTTGCAAATTTTCGTGATTTTTCCGTATTTTTTCAAGATTTGAACTTTAAACGTGTATAAAAAAAAACTGTGACTAAGGATTTTTAATTTTTTTCATCTGCCTTTGAAACAATAACCTAGGAGCCTTCTATTAAATTTTCAAGCTTTTTTACCGAACAAATAAAATTTTATTGATATTTATAGAAAAAAAATTTAAAAAAACTGAAAACTGACAATGTCCGTAAACAGTTCAAAAAAAGTCAAATTATTTTCAAAATTGTATTGTGTATAGAAAATGCAAATATAAACAACCAGTGAAAATTTCATGCATCTACGGTCATTTGTTTTAGAGTTACACCAATAACCAAAATCGATTTTGTTAAAAATCGATTTTGCGTAAAAATTCCCGTTTTTCCTTAATTTTTCTTTTGTTTTTCACATAGCTTTTGAAAACTACTGGGAAATTAAAATTTTGACCTCCCCAATGCACCAACGATATTCACTTTCCCATCGAACAAGATACTGAAGTCGAAAATCGAAGCATTATTTCGACTACTTATCGTGTACACAGACACAAAAATAAAAAAATAAAAAAAAAAATAAAAAAAAAAAATAAAAAAAAATAAAAAAAAAATAAAAAAAAAAACACACATCATTGTAAAATCAATACATTCATCGTTTCACTCAGAATCTAAAATTACGATATCCAAAAAAAAAAAAATTTCAACCAAAAAAATGTTCATGAACATTTATAGCTCTACAGGTTGTAAGCGAAACCAACTTGTAAATACAAAATTCACATAGGAGGAAATATGAATTGTAGATTATTGATAAAATGCGAGTATATTGTAATATACCAAACATACAATATTCATACATATTATAGTACTTAAAGAAAATGTTCTACTGTGTGTTATTTAATTTTGACTTGAAATTGCTCTTATGTTTTTTCATAAAATGATGATAATCTTACAGTGGAATACTAGAATCATTTAACAAATTATAAGCTACTAAAGCAGCTTTTTTACGGTTGCAATATCTAGTATCTACTTTTATTATTACTGATATTATTTTACCGGTAAATTTCACTTCTCAACAAACAAAATACTTAACTAATAAAATTATCCATGGTAAGTCCATTATGGTGTTAAAAATTGTATACGGAATGATGTGAAAACAAATAAAGGTATAGTACATACGCGGTTACAGAACTGATGTATTTTTTTGTTTCGTCTCATTTGGTTTTGGCGTCCGTCTCATTTCGTGTTGCCGTAGTGCCGACGCCATCGATATGTCCACGTGTTCTATATAAAACAGTATTTACGAAGAAATGTATTTTAGAAAAGTTTTCAACACCATACACCGAATATTAAATAACGAATTGAATAAATGTTGAGTCATACAAAGTTTATACATTTAACGGGCAACGCACGCCAAATCTACGTGGCACTCAACGGGCAACGAATTGCACGGGATCGGCTAGTATTAGATAGTTATACCTACTTACTTTCCAAACAATAATAGTTTGATCAACAGTCCAAGCGGTGCATCAATGATCAAATACAGCAAAGTTCCCGCAAAGTATGTTCTGAACGATCCGATAATCCATCCATCAACCTGAAACGTCAATTGCATTAGTAAAAAATACAATAATTTATAAAATATAATTCAAATGTAGACAATGGGGCATTTAATGAAAAAAAAATAACTTGGGTTATTTAAAAACTTATATATTACTATATAGGTTTTTTTCAGTGTACCACATACTTAGTAATTTGTTCTTAATATATATTATAATTTAACAATAATTATAATATTCTAGGTATTATCATTGATCATAATTTATAACTTATAAGTAGGTACTAGTATTTATAATCAATGGTAATATTAACTCATATATTATTATTGCTATTAAGTATTGACTTATAAGTTGTATCACTGTAATTACATGGAACCTAAATCGTAATTAGAATTTGAATACTGTCTGTCAATTGTTGATTAATTTTATCAATTCATATATTAAGTACAACTTCTTAATGTGATATTAAAACGATGATATCTGATTTTTTTTTTTATTATTATTTTAATAAAATAAGACATTCCTAGCCGTTACTGGCTATCTATTTCTATCGATAAAAGACAATGTTAGTTGTAGCTATTTTAAGATGATAATTATAAATATAAATATGAACAGATGCATGCAGTTTAACTAATAAGACTAAATAAATAGATCTGATTAGTATAAAGTATTCACTTACCAATATATATGATGAAGGAGTTACGGCTGTTCTTTGTTTACTTTCTATCATCATCATAACGATGATGTTGACAAGATAAACTGTATAGGATAGTCTACCCAGTGGCACCGTTAATCTGTTGTTGAGTAGTTTTTCTATTGGACCTATTTAAATAATATAATATAATATCAACACACACGAAACGATTTTATATTAGATCGTGAATTTTAAAGTTGGAGTAGGTACCATTTAATTCTAATAAGTCATAATATATTATGTAGATAGTAGATATCTTATACATCGTGTATAAATGGTATAACCCTACATGTATTTTATATTTTTTAACTGAAAAAAATGCAAAGCAAGTAAACAATTTTATATTCAAATCGTTCAAAAATGTTCAGGAACATTTTTATTCCTCACAAAAATAGAAGGCGGATTATATATTTAAATTCTTACAAAATAGATCATAAATAATAATAAATTGTATTTTCTCTACAAAAATAAAATGTATAATGTGAGTATGTGACGGTGAATGAATACATTTTTTACTATTAATTATTACTTAAGGGTAAAATGTTTCCATTTGTGTATCCCTTCTTACTAACACTAACCACCATAAGCGTTGCAAACCAGAAATTTGGGGGGTTGCCTACAATATTTTTAACTATAGACGAGTGGGACCGGTTTCTTACCTCCCTTGACACCAAAGATGGATCACTATACAAAATTAACAAAGGTTACTTAAAAAAATCAGCAATTCATCCTCTCCAAGGACCAAACGGCCTTATTTTCGACGCGAAATCTAAAGCTGAATTAATAGCGGAATCCCTATAAAAACAATTCAAACCTAACCCCGGCCCAGACATCTTAGAATTAGAAGAAATGGCTCACAATATCCGATCTACACCTATCGATTCTTCCAATCTCTACACAATACCCGGTTCAGTTCAACTAATCATCAAGCACCTGCCTAAAATAAAAGCACCCGGAGAAGACCTTATACTAACACAGCTCTCAAGTTCCTCCCTAAGAACAAACTTATAACCCTTACAAACATCTTAAACGGTTGCTTAAGACTCAATTATTTCCCTTCCATACGGAAAGAAGCAGTCATTATCTCGATCCACAAACCGGGGAAAGACCACTCACTTCCGGAAAATTACCGTCCCATTGCCTTGCTGTCTTCCTTTCAAAAGTCTACGAAAGGATAATTCTTGAAAACATCCAAAAAACCATCTCCCATATAATTAGGGAAGAACAGTTCGCTTTTCGTCCAGGCCACTCAACAGTTCAACAATTGACCAATTTGATAGATGATATATGTGTAAATTGGAACTCTAAAATCAACACAGTCTCAGTCTTTATTGACGTGGAAAAAGCTTTTGATAAAGTTTGGCACGATGGCCTCCTTTTTAAAATGAACAAAATGCAAATCCACCCAGCTTTGACTAAAATCGTACAATCATTCCTTGAAAACCGAACCTTCGCAGTTAAACAAGAAGATCAAACATCTACAAACCACCCAATCCTCTCTGGAGTACCCCAAGCACTACTCTTCGGAAACAAAAACACCAAAAATATTCCTCTAATTAAAATCAATGGTCACCCAATAAAATGGTCTGATAACGTGAAATATCTCGGTGTAACACTAAACAGACGACATGGCGTAACACAGCACATCAATACCACTAGAAAAAGAGCCACCATGGTCAGGGGCATGTTATACCCCCTAATCATCAAGAAAAGCCCATTACCCCTAAAAACTAAAATCCTGATCCTCAAAATGTATGTCATCCCTATATTAACATGCGCTGGTGCAGCTTGAGCACCCCTTGTATCGAAGCACCAATGGAAAAGAATTGAGGCAGTACAAACAATTGGCCTCCGCACCATTACGGGCAATCCCACGTTTGTCAGGAATGATATTCTTCGCAGCTCCGCAGGCTTAAAAACCATCAGGGGAACCATCAGCAACCAGGCATCTGCGATGTTTCACAAGAACTCATACTCCAAGTACCCACATATAAGATACCTCGGCCACAAACCCAGTGAAACACGATACAAAACCCCGACACAACGTCCGCTAAAATGGGCATCAGCTAACTAGTAATCATTATATTACTCAAATAATTTAAACCACTAGTATAGGCAAAATGCCCCAGGGGCAGTCACTCAAGCAAAGCAAAGCAAAGTTAGAAATAGGTCATGTAAATGATCGTTGCATGCTCCCGCATCATAGTATCATTATGATATTTGGATTACCTTTTCAAGGTAAATCCCGGATGTGATCGGATTTATTACAAAATATAGAAATTTATGGCAGAACAACACCAATAACATGGCAACAACTTTTAGCCCATTGAAGATGTTCAATTCGTTGTTTTTGTTGTATTTGATCAGATCTCTGCAGTTGCGAATTAGCGAGAATGAGCCAAACGTTTCTGGCATTTCACCTGTAAAATATAAAATACAATAATAAGTGCAATAATAACATGGCTATTGGCTGGGCAAGAAGGGAGACTAAACAAATAGTATGTTACATTGTTACCCCTATATTATTATAAATTAGTACCTAATTAATACGACATATTAGTTTTTATTTATTATATTTTACTATATTTTTTTGTAAATATATCTTTTTTTTTGTGATAATATTTTCTATATTCTACAAACTTATAATTAATAAAAATAATATTTGGATAATATGAAAATTCAAAATTAACTTAGTGAATATTAAAAATAATATAAGTTGATATTAAGTTAACGTAAATATATAAAGGAGTTAAGTTAAAGTTAAGTTAATTAAAACAGTTCAGTTGATAAGTCAAAAATAACTTACTTTAAACTTATTAAATCGTTAATGCTCAGCCTTGAATAATAATATGATAGGTACCTTACGTTGACATGCCAAAAGGTCAAGCTAGGCATTAACAAGTTAAAAGTTAAAATTAAGTAAAAACGTTAAGTTAATTTTAATTAACGAAAAAAAATACGAGTAACTTTTAATTTAACTTAACTTTATTATTTCAAAATAACTTAACTTAACAAGTTAAAAAAAAATCGTTAACTTGCCCAGTCTTTCCAAAGGGCGATGCTGGAAACCCAGGAGTCTCCCCCCGAAACTCGAAAGAATTGAGCAGATGTTTAACGAAATAAATTGTTCGTATAAATTGATTAAAGAAATTTATATATACCATGCCTTTTTAAGGATTTTTCTGGTTTTGTAAAAGTAATTGATTAATTAAATATTATAAAACGTATAATTATTGTTAATACTATTACTTATGGGTATGTACCTATCTAGTTATTTATATTTATAACTAAAAAAAAAAATACTCTACTTACTATTTTTTCCGTTGTTATCCCGTATTATTATTATCAAATGGTACGCCGTCGATAAGCAGCAGACCAAGAATATGAATCCAACTAGTGAACTTTCAAGCAAATTCGAAAAAAATATTACGATTAATAGTCATACAAAGGTGTATAATCAGAAATAACCAAAAAACCTACTGGCTACTACAAGTTAAACATAAGATAATATAGATGTAAGTAGATCAAAAAGTGTTAACATTTTTTTTTTTAAATTTATATTTCTAATGTTTTTTTTTAAATACTATCTACCTATATTAAAGTTTTACTTTTACTTACGGTTGGTAGTTATTTATGAAGAACCTATAATATTATATTTTCGAACTGTAAAAACTAAAAAATTTCTTAAATATAAATAAAATTGCAAATTGTCGTAGTTTTTTCAAACTTTGAACTTTTAATGCATCTAAAAAATTGTGCTTTCATATCTTTAATATTTTTGATTGGTTAGAATAAAAATTATAAGGAACTTTGTGTTCAATTTTCAAACTGTTGTGGAAATTTTTATAACGTTAAGGAGGCCAGAGCCGGTGCGTTTTTTGATACAAAAAACATGTCTTACAGGAAAAATTCTCACGCCCTGTAGAATAGTCGGATTCTGTTAATTTTTTTTTATTTAAAAAAAGTAGAGAACATTTTGTAGGTTTTATCAAAGTCTGATTTTGAAAATTATAATTATAGAAACTGTACTATGCATTTGAATAATGCACAATTTGTTGTTCTTTTTAGACGTATTTTTCTACTACTATTTAAAGTAAAATAAAAATTTGACGTATAATCTGACCTGCAAAAACTTCTCATCTTTCAGATAAAAAAATGACCAATAAAAGTGGGTAAGTGGATGTCGCTCTGATGTACAGTAGGTTAAAAGTGGGTTACTGTAATGGATGGTGTTATATTTGAATTCAATTATATAATATTATCATTGTATAAGAAAAACGATTCAGGGCGAAAACAGTCAGTCAGCCTACGATATTACTAAATATATATATTTTGATGATATTATGAATAAAGTAATTTATATAATATTTACCTATTTACGTGGAACCATGTTTTAAATTTTCAATCCTTAGCTATAAAAGTTAAACATTTTATACATTTTTAACTACAAAATAATTATTAAATGTTGTCAAAATTTGGACTTTAAATACTTATAAAAAAAAATTGTGCCTATGTATTTTTAATATTTTTCAACTGCTATTATAACAATATATCCGGAGCCTTGCATTAAATTTTCACGCTATTTTACCCAACAAAAAAATTGTATTGATATTTATAGAAAAAAAAACTAAAAAAATTGAAAACTGACAGTGTCCGTAACTGCTCAAAAAGAGTCAAAATATTTTCAAAATGTTATGGTGTATAGATAATGAAAATATAACCATTCAGTAAAATTTTCATTTTATTTACAGAAATTAATTTTTGAATAACAATAAAATAACAAAACCGCTACATGACAAATCGAGTGAATAACCAATATTGTAAAAATATGAATTTCAAATTCTCATAAAAATTTAATTTGATTTGCTTGTTTGATTATTTTTTTTTTGATAAAGGTAGACAAACTCATGAGGAATCTTGGATTACATTTTTAAATCTTAGATTTAAAAGGAAAAATTTTTATAAATTTAAACTCAAAATAATTTGCTAATTTTCGTGATTTTTTCGTATTTTGTCAAGATTTGAACTTTATAAATGCTTATAAATAAAAACTGGGACTAAGGATTTTTAATATTTTTCAAATGTCATTGTAACAATATAGGTAGTAGGAGCCTTGTATTGAATGTTCAAGCTTTTTTACTAAACAAATAAAGTTTTATCGACATTCATAGAAAAATCAAAAAAAAACGACTAATAAAATTGGAAACAGAAAATGTTCCTAAACAGTTCAGAACAAATCAAAAATTTTAAATATTTTGAAAATAGTATCGTGTATAGAAAACGCAAATATAAACAACCAGTGAAAATTTCATGTATATACGTTAATTTGTTTTAGATTTACACCAAAAACCAAAATCGATTTTGTGGAAAACCAATTTTACGTAAAAATTTCCGTTTTTCCTTAAATTTTATGTTGTTTTTCCGGCGCTTTTGAAAACTATTGGAAATTTTAAAATTTGACACTCCAACAACATTCACTTTGTCATCAAATAAGATGCTGAAGTTGAAAATCGAAACATTATTTCGACTTTTTATCGTTTACACAGATACAAAAAAAACACACATCATTCCACTCAGAATTCGACATATCAACGAGGCGTGAGAGTTTTTCCTGAAATAAAAATCGATAAGTCAATTCTGACATCTCTATATAATATAGGTCGAAATTTTGAAAATTATACCGTGTAAACAGAAAAATATTATGAATATTTTATGAAATTTAACTTCATATCAATGGTTTTTGTATTTAATAGTTTTCAACAAATGTATATTATATAATATTATTATTAGTTTTGTATATTTAAAGGGTTTATGCATATTTACTCTTATTTTGTTAGTAAATCAATTAAAAAATCAAATTTAAAAAAAACGTACCTATAATTTTATTTTTTGAAATATAATATGTAGGTATTAATCTAGATATAATAATTATTTTTTGTGCCGATAGAACAATTAAATAATTTGCATTAATTTTAATCTAGACATTCGTTACCTGGTCAAATAGTAGCCGGTATCGTACGGATATTCGTCCTTATCCGTCGAACACAATATTGATTCGACTTCGACTTGAGCTTTAACCTGATGTGGTAGGAAGTGTTTGTCGAATTCCTTTTGTAGCGTAACCTGGAGATCGGCAGCAGTGCAAGAGTCCGGGATGCAAATGCCAAATTTTACGACATTCCTGTGCAGTTGTTTGTCATGATCTACGAACTATGTAGATAATTTTACTATTAGAAATACAATACGAAGTTAGGTAGGTATACGATAGGTTATAGACCGTAATTAATGAGAACCAGCCGTGGTTGTTACCGCGTAATGCTACTATATTATAGTTTTTTTTTCAATAATGCTTTTTTAAATATATTTTTTTATTTGTTTAAAAAAATACGTTTCTTTCAATAAGTTATCATTGTCGTACCTACACATTGTTAAATTGTTTACCTAAAATAGGACTAAATTGGATTCCTTGAAGAATTGTATTTGTTTGGTCCTCTTTTTCGAGGGCTGACTGATGGTGTTCTAATATTAAATATAAGAAGTTCCAAACAGAGTTATATTCTCACGACAGAGTTCATAATATCTACTATCTTTAATATTATAATATAATTATAATATACCTATTCCGCTGACCATTGAACTTGTCATTGTACCTATCGCGTACCTATTACGTACTCACTACTCACCCCGAGTATCTCACGCCAGGCGTGGTCGTTGCTCTGCGGTTGATCGGGTTTGCCGACCGTAAAATCGACGCCGTTTGACGATCCGAGTTTGACGGATGGTATACAGTATTTGCCCTGAATTGGCCTGTGAACGCTGACGCACTCATCGTACACACCCATGTGGTGTGAGGTGCCGACAAGTATGCCGTTCGGATACCGTATCCAAGAATCAGACACTGCATATTAATATATTGTTAAAAAAACATAACGATATTTAAAAATTAAAAATAATACATATTATTAGGTTTGCATAAACGGGTAAGTTATAGGAGCTGTGCATATGGGTCTGGTCACTCTGGAAACGGTAAGCAATGCTAATGTAAATAATCCCAACCCTAACTTTTAGAACTTTTTGGGGAGGTACACAGGTGATCTCATATGGGAATTCCCAAAAAATTACCACGGCCAGATCTGCGAAATAGTTCAAGACACGCCTATGTATTATAATATTATAATAGAAAATCTATTGCGCGTCTATAATAGTATACTGCAGACACGTGAAATTTCGACATTGACCTGACTAAAGTTGGCAGTAGCTATATTATACTTATATCTATGATTTATTATTATTTATTTATTATTACTTTTTGTTATATAATTTCCGTCTCGAATATTGTACGCAATATACCTGTTTCATTATTACCTACGAAAATTCCAAATGCATACACTAGACATGTATTACATAATATAATAATATTATATAAACAATTGATTCTAGTTAAAAAAAAAATGATTTCTATGGGAAAACAAACCAGAATCCTGTTTCCTGTTTATCGTTTAGAGTTTAAAATAATTTGAATTGTTGGCGTGATTCGTAAAATACAACATATTATTATAATAGTATTTAAGAGGATGCCAAACCCGCATTACCATCTTATAAAAACGTACAACAATATATTAATTAATTTGCATTAAACAGAAAGAGTTTTGTCTCGTTATAGCTTTAATGTTGTTAAAGTTTAAGATACCGAAAAATTATCTTTATTTTTTGTTGCCTTTTTTTAATATATTGTAAAGCTAGACGCTAGTCATATGAGCAATACATTTTTTTTGCTGCATTTCCTGCTTTATAATATAATAATATATTCATTCGATAATGACTAAATATATTATCATCTAGATAGGTACGCAAATGAGGAAATTGTTTCAGTGGTTACAAAGTTAAATTATTTATATAATTATAAAGGTACTTACCTATAATTTAAATTAATAGTACAATAAATAAAGTTACGAAATAATCATATTTCTCTAGTTGTAAAGATTATTATTTATTATTTCCTACTATCTGAAAAATATCTGGTGCAGATTCATTTTTCCCGCGCCCGTTAAATATAGCCAATAACATCTCCTCCAAAATTGTGTTCATATTATACCTATAGGTTAGGTTATTGCTAGGACGTTAGCTAGTAATCCTTTACACGAGGATAATAATATGCACAGATTGGAAGTCAAATTTAACATCTGAAGTTGTTGTAACTATTATGTGGAACCTTGTATTCAACTATTAATTTTTTTTTCCCATAAACCAAAATTGAATAAAATCGAACATTTGTTTGATTAATTGAATAATTTATATTTTTTAAATATATTTATTAATTGTTAATTAATAATTGTTCCTATAATAGTTATACAACATTCAATATTATTAAAATGCCATCCTATAGGTTTGCGTTTTTTATACGATAGTAAGGGGAATTTACCTATTTATGATTTGGTCGAATAGTGAATCGGTGGAAAAGAGAAAGGTATACTTTTGATTGAAACGAGTAACTTCCAATTATATCATATTATTATACATTGTCCACTACACATTGGCCATTATATAAAATACCCAATTTTTACTTTTTCTTAACATTTAAGTGGGTAGGTAATAGGTATATGTATTATTAAAATATATTTTACTGACTCTGCACCGCCCATAGCGAATCGTTTTCCAAGTGTCTGGCGTACATTTGCGTCTGTTGGCGACACGCTGTACTGCCCACGTCTCTGGGCCCGTTGAAGTCGACCAGCGCCTCGTAGAAGATTTTCGCGATCCATGTCTTCGGCAAGCCGCTGTCCGCCGAACCGTCGATATCGACGGACATGACCTGGAAGACATGCAGGAAGAAAACAACTCCCGTACAAACTAACAATGATGTACAAGACATTATTGTTATTAATATAATATTTTATTATTACTTATATAATTAGTATTATAGGTGTTATAAATAATTGTATTTCACCCATGCGTTCGGACCGTCGCAAACACGGGTTCGTGAACTAATGGAGTGGGTTTATGAAACAGCGACGATCGTGAATCAAGGACTCAAGGTGAACTTCCATAGTGAGCGATAGGTATTATTGGTACCTCTTTTATTATGTAACGTTGACAAAACATGCTTACGTAGAATTATATTTTTTTATGTTATCAAGTAATCTTTGAGTGAAATCACCGATTATAAAAATGATTGACCAAAATATTTTTGGCCAAATTGAGTAAAAAAAGTTATTGCTCTTAATAAATAATAATATACGTCATTTAGTAAAACCCAAGACTTATCCTAACCTATATATTTATTAATCATAGTAAAGCCATAATATATGAAAAGTTTAGTGTGAAAATTAATTATATAATACTGTAAAATAAAACTTCTACGGCCATTATAATTTAAAAAAAATATTCCTAATTACCATAAGTTAGAGTAGGTACCTACATCTTACGTTTTATATTCTTCACTTTCCCGTAACTACTGTCCAGTGGATCTAACGAGTAACGATAACAACGACATCCGCTGGAATTATATCACGTGTAAGTGTGTAACCAAGCCTGGGTAGTAAGTTAATGATAATTTTTAATTGAATTAAGGGTGTCGGTGCCGGTCATTTATTAAGGAGTAAAATGTAGGCAATTAAATTCACATGTTGTGTCGGCCTCGCGGGGAACGTGCATGTGTGTGAGTACTTAAATCGATATTAGTATGAGTGAGCTATAATTAGTAATTACACGCGCAAATAAAGATATTTACGCACACGCATGCACAAGTCAGTGATTGACTTCGAAGGCTATTATCGAGCATTATTTTGATGAACAAAAATGCTTTTACAGGAAAAACTCCCACGCGTCGTTTTTTTGTCTGAAAGATGAAAAGTTTTTGCAGGTCGGATCAGAACTCGAATTTTCATTTTTTTTAAAATAGTAGTTGAAAAATACGTTTGAAAAAGAACAGATATTGTGCATTATTCAAAATTATAATTTTCAAAATCGGACTTTGATCTGACCTACACAATGTTCTCTACTTTTAAATAAAAAAAAAAAATTAACGAAATCCACTAGAATAGGTAGTCAGGGCGTGAGAGTTTTTCCTGTAAAACATGTTTTTGTACCAAAAAACCCATCGGCTCCGACCCTACTAAGGCACACCGTATTTTTTGTAGTTTTAGACCAATAAGCGGAAGATTAGTTTATGTACTTGCCGATGTCTAATTAAAACTGGACTGTTGACTACGTTCGTGAAGTTGGCCCACCTAAGTACTTCAATTTTTTTTAAAGCTATGCCATTATTTTGCAAGTTATTTGCAAGTATTTGCAAGTCTATTTTTAGAATTTGCAAGTCCAAACTTTCACCGTGAATCCAAAAACTGAAAAGGTGGGCCAACTTCACGTAGCCCACCCATTTTGACCGAGAACTTCAAAATCGGTATCAAACGAAAGCTAATGATTAGCAAGTATCTGAAAGCCCATTTTTGAAATTTGCAAGTCCATCAGGCGACCGCTATAAACTTTTGAACTTGTGAAGTTGGCCCAACTACTTTGAAATCAGCATCAAACGAAAGCTTATGATTAGCAAGAATTTGCAAGTCTGGTTTTAGAATTTGCAAGTCACCCGGGTGGCCAGTAAGAGCTTTCAAAGTTTAGAAGTTGGCCCACCCAAGTTGTCCCAGAACTTCAAAATAGGTATCAAACGAAAGCTAATGAATAGCAAGTATTTGCAAGTTCGTTTTTAGAATTTGCAAGTAACTCGGGCGGCCAGTAAAAGCTGTCAAAGTTACGAAGTTAGCCCACCCAAATCGACCTAAAACTTTGAAAATGGTACCGAACAATAGCTTTTCATTTGCAAGTATTTGCAAGTCCAGTTTTAGAATTTGCAAGTCATTAAGGTGGTCGCTAGAAGTGGTTTCTTACTTTTGAAGTTTTACTGTTGCCATTTTTTATTCAAATTAGTTTTTTATTTTTATCGGTATCAATAACACATATTTTATTCGTTTTTTAATGTATGATTGATTATATGTTGATGTGTTGAAAAAAAATGAAAGCACTGTCGAAGTGTTATGGCAGTATGGCACTATTATTGTTTGACCATAAATTTAAGGCTGTGTACGCCTACGGTAGAAAGTACTCCTTATAAGTAGTCTCGCTGTTTCTCAAAGACCTGAAACTTCAAAGTGGGTAGGTATCAAACGAAAGGTAATTATTATAACAAACATTTGCAACTTTGCAAGTCACTATGGCGGCCGTCATTAGCTTTTGAAGCTGGGAATTTTGAACCAGCATATGTCCTACCATTTTGGACTTATGATATTATAAACTAACATGAATTATAACGTTTATGTTTTGTAATTTTTATTCAAGTTTATATATTTATAATTATTTTGTTGTACATGCAAAATATACACTATTTTTTGTTTCCAAACTTCTAAACGAATGCATTTAAGGTTGGTCCACAATATTTTTTTTGTTCTTTGAGAAACAGTGAATATACCTACTTATAAAGAATACTTTATATCATAATGTACACCATAGGCGTACACCATAGCCTCAATTTATTTCTGATCGAGCCTGGAACAATCATAGTGCCATACTGCCCTAATACTTCAACAGTGCTTTAATTTTTTGAAGACACATCAACATACAATCATACATTCAAATTGTAAACGAATAACTGTGTTATTGATATCGATAAAAATAAAAAAACTAATTTGAATAAAAAATTTAAAATGAATGAAAAAAATCTAAATCTAATTAAAAAACCGTCCAAATGCGAGTCGGACTCGCGCTCAAAGGGTTCCGTACCATCATCAGCTATAAACATGTTGGCAACACTGCTTATATTATATTATATTCTAGGATTTTTAGTATTAATTGTTGTAATAGCGGCAACAGAAATACATAATCGGTGAAAATTTCAACTTTCTAACTTCCATGGTTCATGAGATACAGCCTGGTGATAGACGGACGGACAGCGGAGCCTTAGTAATATAGGGACCCGCTTTACCGTACGAAATCCTAAAAGGATAGTTGAATAAAATAAATCTACATTTATTAAAAAAAAATCTATATTAAGTAAAATGTAATATAATATTAATTTAAATAAAAAAATAAATATTAAATAAATAGTAAATAAATATTGAATCCATTGTATATACAACATACATTAATATACCTAAGCTATGTTATGTTCAATATGCATAAGCTACACTGTAGGTTAAACTCCTATGGTACACTATAAGTTACAACATACAGACATAACGGAATGTACCTAAAGACTAAACGATTAAAACTGCAGATTTGGTTCCAAAAATCAAAACAGCGAGGAGTGTCGTACAAATCAATACAAACGTGGTACAAGGAATGGTATAATAATATTTTTGAAAGCCTTAATTAGGGGTTATAAGATATGAATCCCTGAGTAACTTCTAAATTGTAAAAGCGAGCCACAAGCATATTTTAAAATTATTAGCT
Organism: Metopolophium dirhodum; assembly: GCF_019925205.1. Classification (NCBI taxonomy): domain Eukaryota; kingdom Metazoa; phylum Arthropoda; class Insecta; order Hemiptera; family Aphididae; genus Metopolophium; species Metopolophium dirhodum. The sequence continues at coordinate 36,896,024 of NC_083562.1, forward strand.
TTATTTGATAACCAATTATAAAATTCTCGATCGAAACAGTTGGCCCAAAATTCCCAGCTTCAAAAGCTAATGGCGGCCGCCATAGTGACTTGCAAAGTTGCAAATGTTTGTTATAATAATTACCTTTCGTTTGATACCTACCCACTTTGAAGTTTCAGGTCTTTGAGAAACAGCGAGACTACTTATAAGGAGTACTTTCTACCGTAGGCGTACACAGCCTTAAATTTATGGTCAAACAATAATAGTGCCATACTGCCATAACACTTCGACAGTGCTTTCATTTTTTTTCAACACATCAACATATAATCAATCATACATTAAAAAACGAATAAAATATGTGTTATTGATACCGATAAAAATAAAAAACTAATTTGAATAAAAAATGGCAACAGTAAAACTTCAAAAGTAAGAAACCACTTCTAGCGACCACCTTAATGACTTGCAAATTCTAAAACTGGACTTGCAAATACTTGCAAATGAAAAGCTATTGTTCGGTACCATTTTCAAAGTTTTAGGTCGATTTGGGTGGGCTAACTTCGTAACTTTGACAGCTTTTACTGGCCGCCCGAGTTACTTGCAAATTCTAAAAGTAGACTTGCAAATACTTGCTAATCATTAGCTTTCGTTTGATACTTATTTTGAAGTTCTGGGACAACTTGGGTGGGCCAACTTCCAAACTTTGAAAGCTCTTAGTGGCCACCCGAGTGACTTGCAAATTCTAAAAACGAACTTGCAAATACTTGCTATTCATTAGCTTTCGTTTGATACCTATTTTGAAGTTCTGGGACAACTTGGGTGGGCCAACTTCTAAACTTTGAAAGCTCTTACTGGCCACCCGGGTGACTTGCAAATTCTAAAACCAGACTTGCAAATTCTTGCTAATCATAAGCTTTCGTTTGATGCTGATTTCAAAGTTCTAGGTCAAAGTAGTTGGGCCAACTTCACAAGTTCAAAAGTTTATAGCGGTCGTCTGATGGACTTGCAAATTCTAAAACCAGACTTGCAAATTCTGGCTAATCAGTAGCTTTCATTTGGTGCTGATTTTGAAGTTCTAGGACAAAGTAGGTGGGCCAACTTCACAAGTTCAATAGTTTATAGCGGCCGCCTGATGGACTTGCAAATTTCAAAAAGGGGCTTTCAGATACTTGCTAATCATTAGCTTTCGTTTGATACCGATTTTGAAGTTCTCGGTCAAAATGGGTGGGCTACGTGAAGTTGGCCCACCTTTTCAGTTTTTGGATTCACGGTGAAAGTTTGGACTTGCAAATTCTAAAAATAGACTTGCAAATACTTGCAAATAACTTGCAAAATAATGGCATAGCCTTAAAAAAAATTGAAGTACTTAGGTGGGCCAACTTCACGAACGTCTGTTGACTACAGTTTGTTGTACACCTTATTCGGTGTTTTAATACCTTATAAAAATAATACCTTTAAAAATTGAAACAATTTTAGTTGATAAAAAAGATATTACTTTACAATAATTCGGAATAGGCGTTTTTGATTTAGCTGGTAAATTTACAGCACACATATCTACCTATACTAGGTACCAGTGTACCACGGACTAAGATAATATACTTAAGATATATTATATAATTTACTTAAGATTTATCTTAAATCATGGATATACAGGACTGGGAAACAAGATCGTTTCAAAAACATCTTTAATTTCCAACTCTCCAACTGTTAGTGTACTATCCAGCTTATTTTGTAATTTTAATATTTTCTCAGATTGCATAACACTATCTTCAAAAAAAAAAAAAAAATTTTTAAATCATTCATGGTAATTTTTGTTGTATTTTTTTTCTGAAATTTTGCAGTTTCCAGTTGTAAGGGCTTTTAAAATTGAATATAGAGAAAGCATTTTATAGACTTGCAAAAATGTAGGAAATGTTGGATGGTCATTCCGTCCAGTTGCTTGACGTGTCATTCCAAAAAATTGCTATGGGTAAAATAAATTATATACTTGTAACTCTTAATCCCTCAGCTGTATTTTTTGTAAGATATTCATCTTCTGGAATTAATTTATTCTTAACATTACTTTCCCATTCATTTATCCAAGTGTATGTTTCATTTAATACCTATGAATAATCATACAGTTAGATATACGTTTTTAAATTTTAAATTGTAGATAAATAAACAAACATCAAAATCGTGACTATTAATTCTTATTCCTTCAGCTGAGTATTTGCGATTGAGTGCATCGAATGTTTTATCAAAAATTCTACAAATTGTTGTGTTTCATGGCTATTTTTTAATGAATCAATGCCTTCATGGTCTCGATAAAATTCGATACCTTTAGCCATTGAATTGCTATGAACCTATAAATATTAAACCAAAATGTATTATTAAATTAAATTACTTTAACTAGGTAATTAATGTTTTATTATTATCACTACTTACCTGAGCCGCTAACCTCCCAGACATTTTTGAAAAACTGTCAATAAACAAATGTCTCTTAGTAATTTTAGGTCGTATTTTAGTGGGAGCTGCAGAGTCCCTATCGATGTCCTTTTCATAGACATCTATGAAATGATTCCACCTAACATATAGTTATTTGGGAGAAATCTAGAAAAGAAAAATTATGTTAGTTAAGAAATTGAAACATTATATTATTCCTAAAAAAAATATATAGAGTACCCCTAAAGATTTTTTGTTGACTAGTCGATTCCTCAAACTTTTTTATTAATGTGGGGCATCTGAAAACATGTATATTTTTCTACTGTCGTCTAAAGGATGAATAAATGAATTTTTCACATTATTCATTGTACCATTTATTCCAAATTCCAAGGCTGGGCAAGTTAATGATTTATTTTAACTCAGTTAATTAAGTTAATTTGCACCAATAACAAAAAGTTAAAAGTTAATTTAATTATAGGTTAACTCAGTTAAGTTAAAATTTATAATAGACACTTTTCGTTAACTTTTTTTTAACTTAATTTATTTATACAACGCTAGTGTTCTTAATTTTTTTCAAACCCAAAACTAAATTATAGACTATATATAGTGTTTATACTTTATACAGTATTTCCATATAAGTTAGATTCAAATGATATCACGGTAAACATTTTTCGACATGAAAATGAAATAGACTGAAGTAGGTATAATAAAATTATAAACAAAATTAATTAACTTAACTTAATAATAATAATATTTATTGTTACCAAATTAAAATTAAATGTACAAAACATGTTATAAGCATAAATTAATTAATCTTTGGTTCTCTTTTCAAAAGCAAAGCTTGTGCAGAAAAGAGAGAGGAAGCGATACAAAGTCTTAAGTCATTAAGAAAATGAAAAATAAAACAAAAAGAGAATTAACAATAACAATATAACAATATAGATAAGGATATAATAGCAACTAATATATTAAAGCATATTAATAGCGCAAGCACAGATTAGGTAGATTTGGTGCCTTAGCCATTCGTTATTGAAATGAACTAGAGTACCTATAGACATATAGTAGTGTTTAATTTTATATAATAACAATGATAATATGACAGTTATACTTTTAATATTAAATAGAGAAAAATAACGTAATTACAGTAAGAAGTAGATAATCAATAAGAAAACTTAATATATACAGTATACAATACGTTACAAAGGCATCATTTTACTATTACTATAACTTACTTCTTAAAATGAAAAATTAGTTAGTTATTTTCATGTTAATTAAAAATTAAATTTAGTAAGTTAACAGTTAAGTTAATGAAAAGCCAAAAGTAATTAGTTAAGTTAAAAAGTTAATATTAAATTAACTTTTTAACTCGTTGATGCCCAGCCTCGCCAAATTCTACCCATAATTTGCGGTTTATAGATGCCCCATCTGATACGATTCCATCAATTTTTGCTCCACAATTTTCAAGGAGGCTAATGGCTTTTATCACAAACTGAGATAGGACCATGCCTATGTGAGTGAAGACTGAAGACATATAGTTAAATAATATAATACTACAAGAGATATGTACACATTGTGTTAAAACTTACCAACAATAAACATGAAGTTAAACATACATTCACATAAATACAGATAAATAAATTATATGTTTATTTGTTTTAATTTAGTAATAAAGTACTAAAAAAAAAAACAATTTATTAAAATACACATTAGTAATATAAACCCTTTGTTAAAATAGTAATACATATTAGATACCTATAATGCCTAGTCATCAACCCACGCATTCACTAATAACTACAAAACAACAACACTACAACATGCTACTTAACTTTATCCACATTTGTTTGGTTACCATAACACAAAATTATTCACAAAAATCGCCATAAGTTACAATAACCATTACATAAATGTGTTTACATTTTTACAAATAACAAATATATTTCCTAGAAAATAAATTATTAACACTTTTAACCGGTCCTCTAGAAGCAAATACTGCTATCGGTTGTGAAAAATTAGCCCATGGTTTGCTTTTAGACCAGAGGTTTCAATATCCTGACCAAAATTCTCTATTCCAGTAGAAGTCAATTGTTTTTGAATCTACAACAATGCTCTCTCGCAATATGATTTCATCATCAATGAGCATTCCATGTTCTTTACTTAAAGAAGTCATTTTCTTTTTTAAAAGTAAAAAATATTTATCATCAAAACCACCTAGTGGTTTTACAAGAGGGAGATATCTTCTTATCGTACGAATACATGGTAATGGTAAAATATCTTGGCGAGCTATAAAATAATGTAGACAAAATGTATGATCATGCTGCAGTGTACAATTTATTTGATTTATTTTGAAATGTTATTCATTTATAATTTAGTTTTGAATTTACTTTAGATAATATCCATCGGACTTAGTGTTAAAATACAAAATTGATTGATATTCTTACCGAATTATAAATAATATACATAATAAAATTTTGGATTTTCTGATTTACTTGTAGTAATTATCTCATGAATAATTTTTTTCTGTGACTCGCCTAATTTACAATTATTTAATACAAATTTCCCCGAAGAATCACTCATTTCTCTTGTTGATGAATTATTTGAAATCTTATTATTAATTTTTTCAATTTATTGTTAATCGCAATATACAGTTTTTTTAATGTTAGAATTACATTATTAAATAAATTTCAAAGTGATTCATAAAAAAACAGTATACAACTAGGTACTTACCTAGAATTTGATTTTTGTAAATTTTTTTTTATTTAACATATCACAATATTTCTTTTTGTGGATTGGAGTAAGAATTTGCCCTATATATTTGGACTTTGCTTCCAAAGATCTTTTTTTATAAACTCTAAATGTCGAATATAAACCTTCACAAAACTCACATCTTTTGTTAGAATCAATAATCATTGAACATTTATCATGGCGCCATATATTATTGAATCCTAGAGATGCAGTGCTAACTTGAATACCTAAAAGTAAATATTTTACATAATATATATTTTACATATTACCAAGCCAAAAACGAAGAAATCTCCGGCCAAACCAAAAAAAACAACCTTTCGTTTGTCAAATCAAAGGTTGTGGCCAAAGTGAAAAAAACACCCACCAAGAAGAAGACACCGGCACCAAAAAAAAAAATATGTACCCCCCACAAAACGATTGGAAAATATTTAAATCGGTCCTTTTCAGGAACACCAAAATAATAATTAATAACTCACCCGTGCTTATCTTGATTTCCCGATGCGCATTGACATGGTCTTACTTTTGGAGATTAATATAAAACAACCATTGAGTGAACAAGGTATTTGACCAACTAACATAATATTATTATTACAGTATGGCGTTAAGTGATGTCTCTTGTCCACACGAAATACGATAGAATATTAGAAGAAAAAAAAATGAAAATATAGTCATGCAACCACACCATTTTGCTTGGAAGGAAGTTGAAGGCCGATACTATACTATTATTATAAAAATGTATTCAATCCAGAAAAAATGCTTTGAATAGATTGTATTTGATTATGCTGTTGAAATTGGACCGACTCATTCAATATTATGTAATTTGATCATGATAACTTTTTGTACAGTTGTTTAATTAATTGTAAACATTGATACATTAAGGTTACTAAGAGACTAAAGAGATGTAGTGTATTTTAAAATATTTATATCTAAAATATAATTTATGAACGCATGACATTACGTTGTAATTATTATACAGAGTTATTGTTATACCTAATCAAGTTAATGATGATTTTTAACTGAGTTAAGTTAAGTCGAAAGAAAACATTTTAAACAGTTGAACAGTAAACGTAATTTTTTTTAAACTCTTATAAGTTAAAAGTTATATGAACATTTTCAATTAACTTATTATTATTTTTTTAATATCTATACGAATACCCATTAATATGGTTTAAAATGATAAAAACCATAAATATTATTGAACACGGGAAATAGCCAACATACGAGCATAACCTAATTGATTTTAATTAAACAATAACTTATTCGTGGCGAAAATATTAAATGATATTATATTCTTGATAATTGTACATTTGTGATTTGTATCTATGTCAATATAATAATATAATATCATATTACTTATTAGTTATTAGTATTTATTGATTATTATTATTACGATATGGCCGTATGCCGCAGTATGGTATGGTACGTCTTTATATAATATACGATACACCTAATTTGGCTATTGCTATGTGACTTATAATTAAGTTATTTTTCTTGAAGAATTCTGGTTAACGGAACAATAAATAAATTTAACTATATTTCTAATTTCCTATTCTAGTATATGGTTACGTAATAGGTATGCATCATCAATAATAATTTTTATTTTTATCATATTTATTATTTAATTATTTATAAATTAACTTAACTTGAATTTGATTAAAAGCAACTCGTTATTTATTAAGTTTATGATATCAATTAAAGTAAAGTTAATGAAAATAAACTTTTTAACTCGTTTATGCCCAGGCTTGTACCTAATACATGGGATTCGCGCTGTATAATTATTGAGTGTTGTCGTATATTGTAGACAGTCGTCAAAATAATTATTGACATATTATGTCAGGCCAGCGAAGCAAGATGTGCCGGGGCGACAGTAATATTGTCTATATATTATAACACCGCTGTCGCTGAGTGATTCGGCGAGGACGTAGGTACGACGTGCGTGTGAAACACCGATCGCAGTACCGGCTAGGCAATCTGAATCTGCTAACTGTTTTATTTATGTTTGTTTTAATACAATAAAAGTGTTTCCGACCTGAAAAGCCGAGTTCAACATTATTTTAGTCATTCTTACGTTCTTACATTTTATAATTTATAGGAGCAGCGCCGGTATATACTATATACCTACGTACTATGTGTCAATGAAGTTTTATCAAACTGAATAGTGGTGCCAAGGGATAATAATAATATGTACTCTTTGAGTCATTTCAAGTAGATGGGAACGAACTAAGAATTGACGAGCGCATACCATCGTAGCTCAACGAGTTGACAGTGCCATTCTAATTAATTTTAGAGAGTGTCATTAACTAGAGAATACGAGGGAAGACGTATTATAGTTGGTCGTTGTAATGGATGTGTTGATTAATATGGATTTCATGTCATTGAATAATACGAAATACGATCCTGCGGCCTATATAATATATTATTATAATCAGTGTTGCGCTTAGATAAAATAAAATTATCTAGATGTAGATGAGATACCTATCTGAATTTATTAGAGTTGGTCGAACAATAAATTATTAGTGGATAATAAATAATATTATTGTCATAATGGATATATCACCAACTTACTAATATTGGTTATTATTATAAAATGTAATATAATATTATCATTATATTCGTAAGAGAGGTCAAAAGTTATTATTTATAAGTTTATAATCATTAAATATTTTTTTTTTTTGTTTCGTATATTGAAAATATATTTCTAGGTATGCTATGCAATTGTTATTCACATATCACATTTGAAGAAATAAAGTTTTATCACACAAGAGTAAATGTAAAATCGATTCAATATATATTATTATGGGTCTAAGAGATCGTATTTGAAATTAAGGTAAAAGTTGTTCACACGTACCTAATATAGGATAAACCGTAACCGCGCACAAGATTTGAATAATAAAACAATCGACGTAATGTGATGGCCCTGAAAAGGGCCGTTTTAAAATGATGATGAAGAAATGACGGGATATTTAAGCACGTTCTCCGCGGATGCGACGGGCCAATTGAATGTCCTTCGGCATGATGGTGACACGTTTGGCGTGGATGGCGCACAGATTGGTGTCTTCGAACAGACCGACCAGGTAAGCCTCGCTAGCTTCTTGCAGAGCCATGACGGCGGAGCTCTGGAAACGTAGGTCGGTCTTGAAGTCCTGGGCTATCTCACGCACCAGACGTTGGAACGGCAATTTGCGGATCAACAGTTCCGTGCTCTTCTGGTAACGACGGATTTCACGGAGGGCGACGGTTCCGGGACGGTAACGATGAGGTTTCTTCACTCCTCCGGTGGCGGGTGCGCTCTTACGTGCGGCTTTAGTGGCCAGCTGCTTCCTGGGCGCCTTTCCTCCGGTCGACTTGCGGGCGGTTTGCTTGGTACGTGCCATCTCGCAATTGATTGATTGTCAATACAGATTCTCAGACAAGTATGAATGAACAATGATACCCGAAGGAACTTTGCTTTGCTTTGCTTTGGGAGGGGTGGCTATGCCGTTTACTATTCCAGGCTTGTGCCTCTACTAGTGGATGGATTTTGGGGTTGATTGGTAGGTTCAGTTATGTTAGTCAGTCCAATTTAATGGGTATGGTTTGAGTAAACGTTTGGTGGTTGGAGGGGAGTGGGTTTTACCTAAGAGGCGGATATGATCGTATTCGGAAAAAGAGTTTTTGTAGAACATTGTTTTTGATTGAGAGCAAATGGAATTTTGAATAGATTTGAAGTTGGCTGATTTTAAAAGGGCCGAGTTTCTAACGATAGTGGGCATACCGGTTATCGTGCGTATGCCGATGTTTTGGACGGATTCAATACGTCTCCAATGGGAGGGGCCGATAAAGGGTGCCCAGGAAGAGCCAGCATATGTAAGTATAGGGGTCACGTAGAGTTTAAGTATGTTAAGTTTTGTTTTCAGCGGAACGGGACTGGTACGGTTAAGTAAGGGGTAAAGCATACCACGGACGCGGGTAGCTTTTTTGGTTACGTCTTGAATGTGTTGGTTGAATGTAAGTTTACGTCCAATCGTGACGCCTAAGTGTTTGGCCTGTTTTGACCAGTTAACGGGTTGGTTATCGATGGTTAGAGGTGGAATGTGGGTTGTATTAGAACGCCCGAAGAGGACGCCTACTGTTTTGGTCGGGTTTATTTTGATTCGCCACCTGTGGAACCAGTTGGACGCGAGGTTGAGTTGGTGTTGTAGTTGTATGGTTGCACGTTTGGGGTTTTTGTTACTAGTGAAGAACATCGTGTCGTCAGCGAAGAGTGAGAGGTTGGCTTTAGGAGTCGTTGGAATGTCGTTAATGTACGTCAAGTATAGCGTCGGTGAGAGACAGGAGCCCTGAGGGACTCCTGCGAGTACGTGTCTGGTAGTAGAGAAGGAGTGTTCGATTTTAGTGGTAAAAGTACGGTCGGTGAGAAAGGATTGGATGATTTTTACGATTTCTAACGAGATGTTGAGTTTGGAGAGTTTGTAGAGTAGGCCTTCGTGCCAGACGCGGTCGAAGGCTTTCTCCACGTCGAGGAAGACGGAAGCAGTGTTTAAGTCGTTGTTAAAGTTTTCGCTCAGTTGGTGGGTGAGTTTGGTCAGTTGTAGTGTGGTCGAGTGTTCGGGTCTGAAGGCGAACTGTTCGGGACGGATTTTGTTTTTGAGTTTGTCTTGTAGGTGGGTGAGGATGAGTCGTTCGTAAATTTTGGACAGGGAGGAGAGGAGGGCGATTGGTCTATAGTTTTCGGGTTGTTTATGGTCTTTGCCAGGTTTGGGAATGGAGATGATGACTGCTTTTTTCCGGGCAAGGGGAAAGTAGCAGATTCTGAAGGCGCTGTTGATGATCCGAGTAAGGGACAGTATAATGTTGTTTGGTAGGAATTTAAGAGCCGTGTTGGTGATGAGGTCGTCACCTGGGGCTTTCTTTTTGCGAAGGTTGCGAATTATGTCTTGTATCTGGCCGGGAGTGGTAAAGAGGTTAGATCGGGTGATGTCAAGGCCTTGTAGGTACTGGGAGTGAGCGGTTACGTCTGGTAAGTCGGGGCCGGGGTTTGTTTGAAATTGACGTTCGAGCGAGTCGGCTATCAGCTCTGCTCGTTCGTTGGCCGGAAAAACTAGGCCGTCGGGGCCGGTTAGTGGGTGAGATGCTGGACGTTTGTGTAAGAGACATTTGTTGAGTTTGTATATTGAACCGTCTTGGTGGTCTAGTGAGTTAAGAAAGATGTCCCATTGGTCAGTGTTGTGCGTTGCGAGTAAGGTACGTATGAGAGATATTACCCGAAGGAATCAAAATACGCCGTTAAATATACACGAATCGGAACCGTATGCGTCGCTACCATTGGTCGGTGTACTGCGGTTTGTTCGAGAGTGGGAGAAATCCAATCGAGCATTTTGATTGGCCGTGCGTGCGTCGTAAAACGAATAAATAAGACGACTTTTCATGTCCCCGGCATCATCACTACTTCACGTTCAGTTCACATCCGAGCAAGACGTCCTCTGCCAACTACTCTACAGCCAGCCGTTTTCAACGCTTCAACAGGGCAACAGCGCCCACGGTTCACACCACGAACCTTCAACTACAAAACAGCCGTTCTCACTGCTTCAACAGGGCAACAGCGCCCACGGTTCACACCACGAACCTTCAACTCAAAACAGCCGTTTTCACCGCTACTCCGACAGGGCACCAGCGCCCAAGGTAAGCCGTCGCGAAAGCGACGGGTATCCACCTCCCACCGTTTATCTGTCGAGGGGCCGCGCCCTCTCATTGCCGCAGAATCCCATCCCTGACCAAACCAAACCCCCCTAAAACCGCCCGTCACACCACCAGAAAATCGCTCTTTTCAGAGCTACAGTGTTAAAACCCTGAGTTTGTTACGGTCTTGCCATGGGCAAGACAGCTAACAAGCGGAAGGGCCCCGCGCAAACACCCGGGAGTTCCAAGAAGGGACGTCCACGTGCCTCGCCATCCCCACCGTCCACCTTCCTAAAAGGTCCACAGAGGGATTCCCCACCCTCTCCAACTCCGTCGACCGACTCATCAATATCAATGTCGTCAAACTGCTCCACTTCCGACACCGAGTCAAACAAATCCGCCCAACACTCCGCCCCGACTATGAAACCTCCACCAGCCAAAACATCCGAACAACAAACCCCGACATCAGCCAAACCCAAGCAAATCAGGCCACCCCCCTTAATCTTAAACTCTGCGTCCTGGCGAAAAATCGCACCAACCATTTACAAACTTCCGAACTTCACTCCATCGGCAATTACAGCCAAAACCACATCCAATGGACAAATAACCGTCCAAACTACCGACCCCACCCACTTCCGACAAATTCAGAAAGTCCTAGTTGACAGCAAAACTGAATTCCATACCTTCAGCCTCCCTGAAGATCGTTCCCTTAAGGTCGTTCTAAAGGGCATACCGATCGACATCACCACTGACGATCTAAAATCCGAACTAGAAACCCTAAACTTCCAAACAAAATACATCCGCCGTTTCGGTACTCCCGAAAAACCGATGCCCATGTGCCTCGTACACATTGCGGCAACCCCGAACGCCAAGGATATCTTCCTTCTCAACTCCCTATTTTATCTTACGATTTCGGTAGAAGCCCTTAAACCTTCCGGCCCGGCACAATGTTTTTCGTGCCAACGTTTTGGACACGGTTCCCGTAACTGTGGCCACCCACCCAGATGCGTCAAGTGCGCAGGAAATCACTTGGCATCTGAATGCCAAAAAACTCCCGACCAAACCCCGACATGCTGCAATTGCGGCGGGCCTCATACGGCTAATTTCCGCGGATGCCCACATCTCTTGACGATAAAACCCAAAATCGCACCACCAACAACCAAACCCCAAACCCTGCCACCGACAACTCAATCTTTTACACCACCCCTGCCCCCACCAACAACTACAATAAAACCCCAAACCCGCTCGTACGCTGCAGCCACCACCGGCCAAGCGCCCCCACCACCACCAAAACCGACCAGTCCCGAAGCCCCACAAATTAACCTGTCCCTCATTTTAAACCTCCTGACCAACCTCTTAACAGCCATAGTTAACAACCAGGACCCCAAAACCCTGATACAAACAGCAATACAATCATTCTTAACCATACTATCCCCCCAAAATGGATAACTTAAAAATTCTATTTTGGAACTCAAACGGCATTAACCACAAACTTGACGAACTGCGCTCTTTAGCACTAAAACTGAAAACCGACATAATCCTACTTAACGAAACCCACCTAAAACCCTCGGCCAGACTTCACATTCCTAACTTTTTTACGTACAGGAACGACCTGCCGCCCGTGCGGGGCTCGCCCGCCCACGGAGGCACGGCCGTTCTCGTCAACCGACGTATCGTTCACCAACCAGTTACCCTAAACACAACCATCCAAACCTCTTCCATCCTCGTACAACTCAACGGCCACGAAGTACTTATTTCAGCCGTATACAAACCACCCGGAACCCTACTAACGACAAACGACCTCGACCTTTTGACAAAGAGTGCCGAATGGCAAATTTCGGCAGGCGACTTCAACGCCAAACATCCGCTGTGGTATAGCCACACGACTAACGCTGCCGGCCGTGTCCTCTTTGACCACGCACAACAATCGGACTACTCTGTAACTGCTCCCTCTTCTCCCACACATTTCCCGACATGCACACGATACAGACCTGACATACTCGACATCGCCCTCGTACGACTACCCTATCAAACCCAAATCACTAACCTCAACGAACTATCTTCCGACCACAACCCCATTCTTCTAGATACACTCTGCACTCCGATCTCTTCTTCTCCACCGGTTACGAATCGGTTTATTAACTGGAAAAAATACACGACAACTCTCGCGAACTTACCGAACTCAACCACTCAACCGACCAACGACCGTGAGTCTATCGACCTGGCAATCGAAAACCTCACAAAACATATCCAACAAGCGGTTGAATCCAGCGTATACGTACCGACACGCAAACACCCGTCCACTGTAGTACCAGACTACATTAAACTGGAAATACAAGACAAAAACCGTATACGCCGCGAATGGCAAATAAACCGCGACCCGACAATTAAACGACAACTAAACGCCAAAATATCTCTCATACGTACCTTACTCGCAACGCACAACACTGACCAATGGGACATCTTTCTTAACTCACTAGACCACCAAGACGGTTCAATATACAAACTCAACAAATGTCTCTTACACAAACGTCCAGCATCTCACCCACTAACCGGCCCCGACGGCCTAGTTTTTCCGGCCAACGAACGAGCAGAGCTGATAGCCGACTCGCTCGAACGTCAATTTCAAACAAACCCCGGCCCCGACTTACCAGACGTAACCGCTCACTCCCAGTACCTACAAGGCCTTGACATCACCCGATCTAACCTCTTTACCACTCCCGGCCAGATACAAGACATAATTCGCAACCTTCGCAAAAAGAAAGCCCCAGGTGACGACCTCATCACCAACACGGCTCTTAAATTCCTACCAAACAACATTATACTGTCCCTTACTCGGATCATCAACAGCGCCTTCAGAATCTGCTACTTTCCCCTTGCCCGGAAAAAAGCAGTCATCATCTCCATTCCCAAACCTGGCAAAGACCATAAACAACCCGAAAACTATAGACCAATCGCCCTCCTCTCCTCCCTGTCCAAAATTTACGAACGACTCATCCTCACCCACCTACAAGACAAACTCAAAAACAAAATCCGTCCCGAACAGTTCGCCTTCAGACCCGAACACTCGACCACACTACAACTGACCAAACTCACCCACCAACTGAGCGAAAACTTTAACAACGACTTAAACACTGCTTCCGTCTTCCTCGACGTGGAGAAAGCCTTCGACCGCGTCTGGCACGAAGGCCTACTCTACAAACTCTCCAAACTCAACATCTCGTTAGAAATCGTAAAAATCATCCAATCCTTTCTCACCGACCGTACTTTTACCACTAAAATCGAACACTCCTTCTCTACTACCAGACACGTACTCGCAGGAGTCCCTCAGGGCTCCTGTCTCTCACCGACGCTATACTTGACGTACATTAACGACATTCCAACGACTCCTAAAGCCAACCTCTCACTCTTCGCTGACGACACGATGTTCTTCACTAGTAACAAAAACCCCAAACGTGCAACCATACAACTACAACACCAACTCAACCTCGCGTCCAACTGGTTCCACAGGTGGCGAATCAAAATAAACCCGACCAAAACAGTAGGCGTCCTCTTCGGGCGTTCTAATACAACCCACATTCCACCTCTAACCATCGATAACCAACCCGTTAACTGGTCAAAACAGGCCAAACACTTAGGCGTCACGATTGGACGTAAACTTACATTCAACCAACACATTCAAGACGTAACCAAAAAAGCTACCCGCGTCCGTGGTATGCTTTACCCCTTACTTAACCGTACCAGTCCCGTTCCGCTGAAAACAAAACTTAACATACTTAAACTCTACGTGACCCCTATACTTACATATGCTGGCTCTTCCTGGGCACCCTTTATCGGCCCCTCCCATTGGAGACGTATTGAATCCGTCCAAAACATCGGCATACGCACGATAACCGGTATGCCCACTATCGTTAGAAACTCGGCCCTTTTAAAATCAGCCAACTTCAAATCTATTCAAAATTCCATTTGCTCTCAATCAAAAACAATGTTCTACAAAAACTCTTTTTCCGAATACGATCATATCCGCCTCTTAGGTAAAACCCACTCCCCTCCAACCACCAAACGTTTACTCAAACCATACCCATTAAATTGGACTGACTAACATAACTGAACCTACCAATCAACCCCAAAATCCATCCACTAGTAGAGGCACAAGCCTGGAATAGTAAACGGCATAGCCACCCCTCCCAAAGCAAAGCAAAGTCCCCGGCATCAGTCTAGGGACAGCGTAAAGAGCAGCAACTACTCCAGTATTTAACTACAAGAAACCACACCTATCCTAATATGACGGGACGCGGTAAAGGAGGAAAAGGGCTTGGCAAAGGAGGCGCTAAACGTCATCGTAAGGTGTTGCGTGATAACATCCAAGGAATAACCAAGCCTGCCATTCGTCGGTTGGCCCGTCGTGGTGGAGTGAAACGTATCTCCGGTTTGATCTACGAAGAAACACGTGGCGTGCTGAAAGTGTTCCTGGAAAACGTGATCCGCGACGCCGTGACGTACACCGAACACGCCAAGAGGAAAACAGTCACCGCCATGGATGTTGTTTACGCGCTGAAACGACAGGGCCGTACGCTTTACGGATTCGGAGGTTAATCAATGCACGCAAAATTCCAACTTAGTTTAAAAAGGCCCTTTTCAGGGCCACCAATAATACTAATTTGATACACCGACTTTGCCAATGATTTGGCAAATTGTTGGTCGACGCTTAAGAGGACGTTAACCCGCGCTGTGTTGTCTCCGTCTTGCAAGTGCGTAACGTAGCAAATTTTACGCTCAGCAAAACATGTGTAGCTCCGTTAGTATAAAAAATTAGAGCGAATTTGGCGTCATATAAAATCTAGAGGTAAGATTATTATCTAGGCAAAACCTCATGGGCTTTTTAGTATATTTTAATTTTAACGCGAGTTATGAGTAATATTCACTATTTTAAAGTTGTAAATTTTTATACATCTTATAATACTCATAACTCGCTTTGAAATTAAAATATACTAAAAATCCCACGAGGTCGCCTAGACAATAATCTTACCTTTAGATTTTATAATAGGTCTATTCACCTTAATTTTTAAATTAACGGAGCTACACGTGTTTTGCTGAGCGTAAAATTTGGTATGTTAAGCACTTGTAAGACGGAGACAACACATGCGGGTATAACGTCCTCTTAACGTTGTGAGTTGATTTTAGCACAGTCATGAAAAATATTATCTTTATAAAAATGTGATGGTATGGAGAAAGGAAAAACCAGCTAAACAATTAATGTTACAGTCGGCCCTACTTTTTTATAACCCTAGTGCCGTTTGAGGGAAAATTCTACATTCTTCATACGCGATAAGGGTACAATTGCTACGTTTTTTTCACCACTCGCGCTCACGGTATCTCGATATTTTTAATAACGGTTCATTGGATCATGGGATCGGAATGAATTACGTATTCGTGGTGACTACAATTTTAGTACCAGTGTGTTGAAATCAATATTCTTTTAGGTACTAGGATCATGCATTCTATAATTTACATGGAAAACATTTAGGTACTTTTTGTGTAGTCAAATGATAAATGAAACTCATTAGGTCGTTTAACTAGAAATATCATTCTGTGTCATCAGCAGTCTTGCATATGACACGTTTTAAAAATGTTTCAAGTACAGCTAATAAAAATAATATTTTGGATATTTCATAACCTACAGTTAGTGTTTTCTTCAGTTGCACGATAGTTTATTTAATATTGAAGATGTATTATATACTGGAAAGTAAACAGTTTAATACTAATATCGATATATATTACTAGCGACTGTGTTTGTTGTTAATAATATAAATACAAAATAAAATCTGTAAAATTTTATTTTGTGCCAATTTATAAAAATTACATTAGTAATCAAAAATATATTATGCAAAATGTGTTGATAATTTCATTCCTTTTAAGTTTCTACACATACGTTTAGAACGCCTTATTCCATTTTAATATTATTTAGTATTCAAAATCCAAAAAATCCAAAACAAACAACAAGAAATTCACAACTAGTCTTAATCCCCTTATTCGATACCGTGATTTTCCGTTTTTGTCGAACACATGCGCGACATAGTATTTTAGACGTGTATTTGCCAAACATTTCGATTGATCTATTGAAGCAATAAGAATTCTGAAAACAGATTTGAATTTGTCGTCAAGTCTCCTTGAAATCGACTTTCCCACATGTTCGATATTAATCTCCAAATTCCTATAAATGCCATATTAAACAAGAGTACTTAAAAATTGTCGTATTTTAATTTTTGGAGAAGTTAAAATCAAAAATGTGGAAAAGTCGATTTCAAGTAGACTTGACGACAAATTCAAATCTGCTTTTAGAATTCTTATCGCTTCATTAGATCAATATTGGTGTGTTTGGCAAAGAATCAGTCTAAAATCCTATGTCGCGACTGTTTTCTATTCAAAGTAAATTCGTACCATTGGCCAATATTAATTAATAAGGAGGCACACGATTGATTATAAAGGTTGATAAATTGTGTTTTATATTAAAAAAAAAAAAAATTTATATTAATACTGAAATACACATAGGCAGACTAAATTAATTGGAATAAATCAATTATTTACAAATTATTATGTTTATGGCTTTTCAAGAATAAATTGTTTGTAATATTCATTCTAGGTCCGTAAGAAGAAAATAACTCTTAATTTATAAACACCCGTGCAAAATGCTAAAAGTATAATATTATGCTATGTACCGTGGTGTTACCTTTTCGGATGAGTGAGTTAGTTAAATTGATGGCCCTGAAAAGGGCCTTTTTAGTAGAGCGAGTGTCGGGTGGGAATATTTAAGCTTTCTTTTCGGTCTTCTTGGGTAAAAGAACGGCTTGGATGTTGGGCAACACACCACCTTGAGCAATAGTCACTCCGGATAACAATTTGTTCAACTCCTCGTCATTCCTGATGGCCAATTGTAAATGTCTAGGGATGATGCGAGATTTCTTGTTGTCACGGGCAGCGTTACCGGCCAACTCCAAAACTTCGGCTGCCAAGTACTCCATGACGGCGGCCAGGTAAACTGGAGCTCCGGCTCCGACGCGCTCGGCGTAATTTCCCTTTCTCAACAAACGATGGATACGACCGACCGGGAACTGAAGTCCGGCACGGGACGATCTGGTCTTGGACTTGCCTCCCTTCGCTTTTCCTGCTTTGCCTCTTCCGCTCATGATTAATAGTTAGAGGACACTTTTGTATAGAATTCAACTGACGACTGATGGAAATTTTTTTTTTTTGCTCCGCACATTATATAGGCAAAAATAGGAAAACAATTCTGCTATTGGATAAACGAAACAGTTAGACGAAACAACTTGACACCGTTTACCAATCAAATGCTACTCGACGATGCTGTTTTCAATCGGCGTTTTTATATATTTTTTTTTAGAGAAACGATTATTTTATTTATCAGGTAACCACCGTCTAATCCTGTTTAGTCCACCATACTTAGTACTTTTCAACTAATGAACGATCGACGTATAGCTTTGGTTTGGTAATATATACTCATTTTTCCTGCGTTCTACCCATCATTCAGACCTAATCGTTCCAGTTGTCAACAAGTAATTTTCAACGATTCATACCGTCATGGCTCCAGGAGGCAAATCCGCAGGCGGCAAAGCGATGAAGAAGTCCGGCAAGGCGCAAAAAAACATCGCCAAGTCTGACAAGAAACGCAAGCCCAAGAGAAAAGAATCATACGCCATCTACATCTACAAAGTGCTGAAACAAGTACACCCAGACACTGGCGTTTCCTCCAAGGCAATGAGCATCATGAACAGTTTCGTCAACGATCTCTTCGAACGTATTGCTTCGGAATCCAGTCGTTTGGCTCACTACAACAAGCGATCCACAATTACCAGTCGGGAAATCCAAACCGCCGTCCGCCTCTTGTTGCCCGGCGAGTTGGCCAAGCACGCCGTCAGTGAAGGCACTAAAGCCGTCACCAAGTACACAAGCTCCAAGTAATCATGTATTGCTTAGCGAGGTTTTGACACTTAAAAAGGCCCTTTTTAGGGCCACCAATTGTTGAGAATATTTTATTGTAATATTTTACATTGAGAGATGGGCAAAACGAGATTCATAATGGTGACGACTATCCTGGTGTCCTTCTGGAACCCGTTCATTATTGTCCTGTTTTTCAGTGCCCTATGATAAACCTCCCTTAACGCAAACAAAAAAACTAAATATAAATTAAGTATTTAATTATTTATTCAAATTAAAAAAAATAAACATTCATCGTCTGTCGAGTTCGGTAACGCGACGCACACCAAAACTCTAGACGACAGTATAATATTACATTAATACACGATATACTATAAACGAAAATACCTAACCGTCGGGATATATCCCGTCGTTGTTGCGATAAGACTTCCCACAGCTGTACACAAAATAAAATAAATATGAAAAATGATTAGAATTATTATGTTTTCTGCAACAAATAATTTAATTCATAAAAATCGAAGTAATGCATGGAATCACTTCACACGGAAAATAATAATTGGTTGGCTTAACTGAAATTATATTATGTGTACTGGTTGCTAGATTCATAGTTAGTTCGTCTACAATATATTATAGTTGCTAATTTGTTAAATTATACATTTATTTAAACATTTTTAAGACACTTATTGAATTACTATGCTATTCGTTAGCTTTAAAAAAAAGGTACCCAGGTATAATTAATATTATTGTATGATAAAAAAAATTTTTATTAGTTATTTCATTACAGTACGAAAAGTGCAGTGTATAGTACGACATTTAAAAGTTTGTCAATCTATTTAAACTTTTATAATAATATTATGTATAATTTTATATCTTCAAATTTTTTTTATATTTTAATAGTTTTTTGCCAAACTACATTTTAATTATTATCTACTACACAGCGTAGATAATAGTTCATATATTATCTATGTTACACAGACACACAGTAAACAATATTTTCTGTTGTTACATCTTCTACTCTCTTTATAGTTATTATTATTCATTGTTATTGAAAGTAGCTATTTTTATTATTGTCAGCTTAATAGTGAACTAGTTTCAGTGATAATTCAAATATATTACCAATTTTTGGACTAATACTAGCTATGTATATTTATTCAAACCGATAATATACCATTTTTGATATATTAAAAAATGTAATTGAAAATACATAGGCACAATTATTTTTCATAAGCATTTAAAGTTGAAATTTTGAAAACATTAGTCATATTTTAAATTTTAAAATGATTTTGTAGTCCAAAATGTAGTAGAAAATATTCAACTCTTATGGCTAAGGATAGAAAACTTACAAGGTTCCACCTAGGTAAGTAGGTTATTCTGTAACCAAAAAATCTCAATAATATAAAATCACAGTTCTTTTTATAGTTATTTTATGTTCAAATTTGGAGGAAATTATATAATCAAGGATAACGGTTTTAGTTATTTTGTTGTAATTTTATAATATAAATTAGACCTTAATATTATCCTAACCTATCCTTAGCCATAAGAGTTGAATATTTTCTACTACATTTTGGACTACAAAATCATTTTAAAATTTAAAATATGACTAATGTTTTCAAAATTTCAACTTTAAAAATGCTTATGAAAAATAATTGTGCCTATGTATTTTCAAAACTTTCTAAATGTCATTGTAACAATCTATTAAGAGCCTTGTATTACATTTTCAAGCTATTTTAAAAAACATATACAATTTTATTGACATTCATAGCAAAAAAAAAAAACTAAATAAAATTAGAAACTGAAAATGTCTGATGGAAAACGATAATATAAATGTTAAGTGAAAATGTCATTTGTATTAGAGTTACGCCAAAAACCAAAATCCAAAATCGAAGCAGTTGTATTGCTCCAAACCGTAATGACAGACACATAAAAAACGCACATCATTGTAAAATAAATACAATGTCATTCATCACTCCGTTCAGAATCTAAAATATAAGGTTATATATTTTGGCTATTACAAATATTTTTAATATTTTTAATGGCATATGTCATTGTTTAATAAAACGTAACTTATTTTAAATTATTACTATTATTATTATTATAATTATTATTGTAGAGTGATATAATGTTTGTAAAATCCTAAGGGTTTATATTTCATTAAATATTGTTTTGAATTTTAATATGGAATCTTATTATTTGTAAACTGTAGGTAAGTATAATATGGAAAAGGGAACAATTATAATAGTTATAACTACGGCAAAATGCATTTTTTTTTGGTTGATCTTTGACAATGCTATCCAAGTACATAATTCGTTTAGTGTACCGATTGCTTTAAAGCTAATCATTTTCATTTTCATTTTTTGCATATTTCGATTTTTTTTTTTTATTTTTAGAGCATTTTAATCATAGTTGGGCAATTTATGTTGGTTTTAATGCATATTTGTTCAATAAGTCACCCGTACTCGGATAAGTAACAAGTAATAAAAGGGCAAAAATTCAAAACGTGGTATCTATTGCCAAAATTTCGAAAATCGAGTTAAACATCGATTTATATGGAAAAAAGGTGGATAAATGAATGTCGCTCTGCTGTACAGTAGATTACAAGCGGGTCACTGTAATGGATGGTGTTAAATTTGAATTCAATGATATAATATCATTGTATAAGAAAAACAATTCTGAGCGAAAACGGTCAGTCAGCCCTATTACCAAGTATATTTGATGATATTATTGTGAATAAAGTAATTTATATATAACCTATTTACGTGGAGCCTTGTTTTAAATTTTCAATCCTTAGCCATAAAAGTTAATCATTTTATACATTTTTGACTACAAAATAATTAATAAATTAAAAAATTGATAAATGTTGTCAAAATTTGAACTTTAAATAATATATTTTTAAAAAAGGTTCACCGCAAATCATTAAAAACTTGTATTGATCATACAATATATTAATAAAATGTTCAATGACATTGGTGGTCCTGAAAAGGACCGTTTAAATGTAAGAAGGGAGAAGTATATTTCAATTACTACTTCTTTTTGGGAGCTGCGATTTTCTTGATTGGAGTTTTCATCGGTTTGGGTTTGATGGCGGCCGGTTTTTTTGTTTTGACAGGCGCGGCTTTTTTCGATTTTTTGGCTGCTGGTTCGCCCACCGTGGGTTTTTCGGCGGCTTTCACTTTTTTGACGAACGATTTCTTCTTTTTCAATTCAACGACCTTTTTCGGCTTGACCTCTTGGTTAGGTCACTTGAAGTGTCCCGAAGTGCCGGTTCCCTTGGTCTGAACGACGGTACCGTTGGCGACGGCGGCTTTCAAAAACTTTCTGATGAAAGGCGCCAACTTGGCGGGATTGACTTTGTAGTTGGCGACCAAGTATTTTTAATGGCTGGCAACTACGAACCCTTCTTCTCCTCGAGCTCTTTAATATAACCTTTCTTTTTCCTACTGACTTGACTCCCCTATATATATTAATAGATTAAATTAAACTATCTAATAGAGTTGAAAAAAAAATATACTATATTTTTCGAGGTATTCCAAAAACAAATGATTTGTAAATTTGACTATAATTATAGTAAACTAGCTGAACCCGTGCACTTCGTTGCCCATTAAGTGCACTAACTATATGTGACTCAAGCTTTGTTCAATTCGTTATTTAATATTCGGTGTATGGTTTCAAAATTAATCTTAACTTTTCCGTTGCCCTGAATAAAAATTCTGATACGCCTTCAAATAAAGTATAGATTGATAATAAAATTCAAGTATTCCATTGTAATGAATTCTTACAGAAATCGATATAATGCATTTTGATAAACAATGTTTTTCGTTTTGTTTTCTGGTGCAAAAATAAACAACGAAGACGGTTTTCCAACACGCGAACTGGCAACGTACAGCTGCCCGTGCGAAAAACATGGAAATTCCAAATCGATCCCACAGACTTCCAACGATTAGCCTTGCGATTTATTGATTGTCATCGCAAAAGCCAATTTAACGGAAAACTGAATCCGCTTAAACTGGAATGGAAGATCTGTTGGAATGATCGGAATTCGTGGGATAAGGACTTCCTCCCCTTTGAAATTGCCCTTGATGATCGTTGATTGTATTACATTGTTCATCAGTTTCTTGACGGACAATCTTTCCACTCTAATCTGTGTGCTAAGGATGGTGGGCAGAGGGTTAAATCTATGCAGGAGAGGTTTCCGTTAGCTATGTTTATGTGGGTGGGGGATGCGTCGTTTAGTAGCGCTATGTTGTCATTTAACCTCAGTCAAATTTACCAAATCAATTTTCTGAAACAGCTAAACAAAGTAGTTGACAATATTTCTCTAACTAAATATTTAGTTAAACCAACTATTGTTATTCATGACTTTTATAGTAAATTCAACTAAACGTTTTTTAAAATCTATATATGTATATAAAAATGGAGACAAAAAATTCGAAATTGCATCAGTTGAGAACGGCTGGGCCGATTTTGCTAAATTTTTTTTTAAATGATAGAGAATATCGGGGAGCGGGTTAATAGCATAAAATATGGACCTAATTGATGTGAGTTAGAGATTTAGAGACAAAAACTGAGTTACACCGGTGGCGCCATCTAGGAGAAAAAAATATAAATAATATAAAAATAATAATAATAATAATATATAATATAAATAATAATACAAATATCGATAATAGCTGGGCTTGAAATCGATTAATATTGATAAAAATCGAAAAAAAATAATATATATTTTTATATTCTGGTTGACATACATTTTTATTTTAGACACTCATAACTTTAGAGTAAACAAATATAATAGTTGGCACATTATTCATTTTATTTTGAAACATTATCGTTTTATGTTATCTATTAACTTTTTCAATCAAAAACGACTATTGTTTTTTGGAGAGAATTTTTGTGCTTGAATCATGCCTCCTATGAGAAGAACAAACATTGGACGGCGTACACGTAATGCAAGAAACATTAATGAATTTAGACGTGCTCATAATACACAGGCCAGCGCTGCACAAACGCCCCCTCAAATTCGACAACATGTTAATATAAGAAGAAGAAGTTCAGATGTAGCCTTGAATCGCGCTGCTTTCGAATATGATTCCGCATTCGCTTACAAAGATCATTTGTGTGTTGATATCGGCTCATTATATATCGTATGCCAGCATGGCAAGGCATTGAAGTTTAGATTGGAAACCCCCGGCTTATGCTGCGCCGGTGGCAAGGTTAAATTACCAGTTTTAGCTCAACCACCAGAGCCATTGTATTCGTTTCTCTATGGAAATACAATCCAATCAAAACATTTCCTAGCGAATACACTAAAATATAACGCAGTACTCATGAATTACATCGTTAAGCAGAAGGTCTTTGGCGCAATCCGTTGATGGATGTACTCGGTTGAATGGCCGAAGCGTGGTTTACCACATGCGCACATTCTGCTTTGGATGTTTGACAAGGTCCGACCAGATCATGTTGATTCGATCATTTCTGCCGAAATACCAGATCCAGAAACAGATCATGAGTTGCATTCTGTTGTGACCACGAACATGATACATGGCCCTTGCGGAACTCATAATCCTGGGCCACCGTGCATGCAAAACGGAACTGCAGTAAGCGTTTCCCGCGTCAGTGGAATCGACGGATATCCATTGTATCGGCGTCGTTCTCCAGATGACAACGGCAGATCAATCATAATGAAAGTCAAGGGAAAAGATGTCGTCGTCGATAATCGATGGATCGTTCCATATTGTCCACTTTTGTCGAAAACGTTCTCAAACCACTGCAATTTTGAGTATTGCAACTCCATAAAATCTATCAAATATGTTTGCAAATATGTGAACAAAGGGAGTGACATGGCTGTGTTTGGCATTGCTGATCCAAATGCAAACGATGAGGTGATGAAATTTCAACTTGGACGTTACGTGAGTTGTAATGAGGCAATTTGGCGGCTGTTTTCATTTACAATTCATGAACGTCAACCGACTGTCGTACATTTGGCAGTTCACTTAGAGAACGGCCAGCGTGTATACTTTACGGAAGCAAACGCAGCGCAAAGATCAGGACCACCACCAGCGACGACATTGACAAATTTTTTTTCGACATGCGAAAGCGATCCGTTCGCGAGGACTTTACTATATTCGGAAATGCCACGCTATTGTACATGGAATGCTGC
Source organism: Metopolophium dirhodum (assembly GCF_019925205.1). NCBI lineage: Eukaryota > Metazoa > Arthropoda > Insecta > Hemiptera > Aphididae > Metopolophium > Metopolophium dirhodum. Next base: position 36,920,931 of record NC_083562.1, read on the forward strand.
ATCAAAGAAGTTACAACGCAGGAAGAAAGGTGATGCTGTTGCTGGCTTCGCAGATGTCTATTCGACTGATTCCCTCGGACGAATATACACAGTTCATCCACGCCAAGACGAATGCTTCCATCTTCGCTTACTTTTGGTGAACGTTAGGGGACATCCTTCAATTCCCTGCGTACTGTCGATGGTGTACTGTGCACAACTTTTCGGGAAGCTTTCCAATGCTTGAATTTGCTCGAAAACGATTCACATTGGGACTTAACACTCGCCGATGCAACCGTTTCTGCGCCAGCAAATCAAATTCGTACGTTGTTTGCGATCATCATAGCCACATGTCATCCATCGAACCCGAATGCACTGTGGGAGAAATACAAGGACGAGATGGTTGATGACATTTTGCACAGAGTTCGAACGACAAATTTTGATATTGAAAGTAACGACGAGATGCGGAACGAAGCATTAGTTCTGATCGAAGACATGTGCGTGCTCATGTGCGGCAGTCTGTTGTCAACTTTGGGAATGCCAGCGCCAAATCGTTCGAGGCACGCTGCATTCAATCTTGAATTACAGCGGGAGAAAAACTATGATCTAGATGAGCAGGCTGAAATAGTCCGAAAAAATGTGCCGCTGTTGAATTCCGAGCAGAAGAATGTATACGATTCGCTGATGAAGGTTGTTGATGATGGAACGGGAGGCATTTACTTTCTCGATGCTCCTGGAGGGACAGGCAAAACGTTCATCATTTCGTTGATTCTGGCAACAATTCGGTCAAGATCACAAATTGCGTTGGCTGTCGCATCCTCTGGCATTGCTGCCACATTGTTGGAAGGCGGTCGAACTGCACATTCAGCTTTGAAGCTGCCAATGAATCTTCTCATGGTTGACAAGCCTACATGCACAACGACCAAGAATTCAGCGAAAGCGAAATTGATGCGAGAATGCAAAATCATCATTTGGGATGAATGAACGATGGCACATAAACTAGCTTTGGAGGCAGTTGACCGAACGATGAAAGATTTACGAGGTAATTCGAGACGATTTGGTGGGGCAATGATATTGCTCTCCGGAGATTTTCGTCAAACACTTCCCGTCATTCCGAAATCTACTGCTGCCGATGAAATTAATGCATGCCTGAAATCGTCGTTTTTGTGGCGGCATGTAAAGATGTTGAAATTGACCACGAACATGAGAGTTGCGTTGCAAAACGACCCATCGGCTGCTGAATTCTCGAGACAACTGCTGGCGCTTGGTAATGGACACATTCCGATTGATGTTTTGACTGGATTAATATCGTTTCCGGCAAATTTTTGTGAGTTCACATCATCGAAGGAAGAACTCATTACAAAAGTGTTCCCAAACATTGATGTCAATTATAACAATCTTGATTGGATGAGTGAACGGGCAATACTAGCAGCGAGGAATAAGGACGTCGATAGCTTGAATTTTACAATTCAGAGTAAAATTGCTGGAGAACTGCGTTCATATAAATCCGTTAACAGCACGACAGACGAAAACGAAGCGGTCAACTATCCGACAGAATTTTTGAACTCGCTTGATGTGCCCGGAACTCCACCGCATAATTTGCAGGTAAAAGTGGGATCGATCATAATTATGTTGCGGAATCTAAATCCTCCTAAATTGTGTAATGGTACACGATTGTCCGTCAAGAAACTGATGAACAATGTAATACAATCAACGATCATCAAGGGCAATTTCAAAGGGGAGGAAGTCCTTATCCCACGAATTCCGATCATTCCAACAGATCTTCCATTCCAGTTTAAGCGGATTCAGTTTTCCGTTAAATTGGCTTTTGCGATGACAATCAATAAATCGCAAGGCTAATCGTTGGAAGTCTGTGGGATCGATTTGGAATTTCCATGTTTTTCGCACGGGCAGCTGTACGTTGCCAGTTCGCGTGTTGGAAAACCGTCTTCGTTGTTTATTTTTGCACCAGAAAACAAAACGAAAAACATTGTTTATCAAAATGCATTATATCGATTTCTGTAAGAATTCATTACAATGGAATACTTGAATTTTATTATCAATCTATACTTTATTTGAAGGCGTATCAGAATTTTTATTCAGGGCAACGGAAAAGTTAAGATTAATTTTGAAACCATACACCGAATATTAAATAACGAATTGAACAAAGCTTGAGTCACATATAGTTAGTGCACTTAATGGGCAACGAAGTGCACGGGTTCAGCTAGTTTACTATAATTATAGTCAAATTTACAAATCATTTGTTTTTGGAATACCTCGAAAAATATAGTATATTTTTTTTTTCAACTCTATTAGATAGTTTAATTTAATCTATTAATATATATAGGGGAGTCAAGTCAGTAGGAAAAAGAAAGGTTATATTAAAGAGCTCGAGGAGAAGAAGGGTTCGTAGTTGCCAGCCATTAAAAATACTTGGTCGCCAACTACAAAGTCAATCCCGCCAAGTTGGCGCCTTTCATCAGAAAGTTTTTGAAAGCCGCCGTCGCCAACGGTACCGTCGTTCAGACCAAGGGAACCGGCACTTCGGGACACTTCAAGTGACCTAACCAAGAGGTCAAGCCGAAAAAGGTCGTTGAATTGAAAAAGAAGAAATCGTTCGTCAAAAAAGTGAAAGCCGCCGAAAAACCCACGGTGGGCGAACCAGCAGCCAAAAAATCGAAAAAAGCCGCGCCTGTCAAAACAAAAAAACCGGCCGCCATCAAACCCAAACCGATGAAAACTCCAATCAAGAAAATCGCAGCTCCCAAAAAGAAGTAGTAATTGAAATATACTTCTCCCTTCTTACATTTAAACGGTCCTTTTCAGGACCACCAATGTCATTGAACATTTTATTAATATATTGTATGATCAATACAAGTTTTTAATGATTTGCGGTGAACCTTTTTTAAAAATATATTATTTAAAGTTCAAATTTTGACAACATTTATCAATTTTTTAATTTATTAATTATTTTGTAGTCAAAAATGTATAAAATGATTAACTTTTATGGCTAAGGATTGAAAATTTAAAACAAGGCTCCACGTAAATAGGTTATATATAAATTACTTTATTCACAATAATATCATCAAATATACTTGGTAATAGGGCTGACTGACCGTTTTCGCTCAGAATTGTTTTTCTTATACAATGATATTATATCATTGAATTCAAATTTAACACCATCCATTACAGTGACCCGCTTGTAATCTACTGTACAGCAGAGCGACATTCATTTATCCACCTTTTTTCCATATAAATCGATGTTTAACTCGATTTTCGAAATTTTGGCAATAGATACCACGTTTTGAATTTTTGCCCTTTTATTACTTGTTACTTATCCGAGTACGGGTGACTTATTGAACAAATATGCATTAAAACCAACATAAATTGCCCAACTATGATTAAAATGCTCTAAAAATAAAAAAAAAAAATCGAAATATGCAAAAAATGAAAATGAAAATGATTAGCTTTAAAGCAATCGGTACACTAAACGAATTATGTACTTGGATAGCATTGTCAAAGATCAACCAAAAAAAAATGCATTTTGCCGTAGTTATAACTATTATAATTGTTCCCTTTTCCATATTATACTTACCTACAGTTTACAAATAATAAGATTCCATATTAAAATTCAAAACAATATTTAATGAAATATAAACCCTTAGGATTTTACAAACATTATATCACTCTACAATAATAATTATAATAATAATAATAGTAATAATTTAAAATAAGTTACGTTTTATTAAACAATGACATATGCCATTAAAAATATTAAAAATATTTGTAATAGCCAAAATATATAACCTTATATTTTAGATTCTGAACGGAGTGATGAATGACATTGTATTTATTTTACAATGATGTGCGTTTTTTATGTGTCTGTCATTACGGTTTGGAGCAATACAACTGCTTCGATTTTGGATTTTGGTTTTTGGCGTAACTCTAATACAAATGACATTTTCACTTAACATTTATATTATCGTTTTCCATCAGACATTTTCAGTTTCTAATTTTATTTAGTTTTTTTTTTTTGCTATGAATGTCAATAAAATTGTATATGTTTTTTAAAATAGCTTGAAAATGTAATACAAGGCTCTTAATAGATTGTTACAATGACATTTAGAAAGTTTTGAAAATACATAGGCACAATTATTTTTCATAAGCATTTTTAAAGTTGAAATTTTGAAAACATTAGTCATATTTTAAATTTTAAAATGATTTTGTAGTCCAAAATGTAGTAGAAAATATTCAACTCTTATGGCTAAGGATAGGTTAGGATAATATTAAGGTCTAATTTATATTATAAAATTACAACAAAATAACTAAAACCGTTATCCTTGATTATATAATTTCCTCCAAATTTGAACATAAAATAACTATAAAAAGAACTGTGATTTTATATTATTGAGATTTTTTGGTTACAGAATAACCTACTTACCTAGGTGGAACCTTGTAAGTTTTCTATCCTTAGCCATAAGAGTTGAATATTTTCTACTACATTTTGGACTACAAAATCATTTTAAAATTTAAAATATGACTAATGTTTTCAAAATTTCAACTTTAAATGCTTATGAAAAATAATTGTGCCTATGTATTTTCAATTACATTTTTTAATATATCAAAAATGGTATATTATCGGTTTGAATAAATATACATAGCTAGTATTAGTCCAAAAATTGGTAATATATTTGAATTATCACTGAAACTAGTTCACTATTAAGCTGACAATAATAAAAATAGCTACTTTCAATAACAATGAATAATAATAACTATAAAGAGAGTAGAAGATGTAACAACAGAAAATATTGTTTACTGTGTGTCTGTGTAACATAGATAATATATGAACTATTATCTACGCTGTGTAGTAGATAATAATTAAAATGTAGTTTGGCAAAAAACTATTAAAATATAAAAAAAATTTGAAGATATAAAATTATACATAATATTATTATAAAAGTTTAAATAGATTGACAAACTTTTAAATGTCGTACTATACACTGCACTTTTCGTACTGTAATGAAATAACTAATAAAAATTTTTTTTATCATACAATAATATTAATTATACCTGGGTACCTTTTTTTTAAAGCTAACGAATAGCATAGTAATTCAATAAGTGTCTTAAAAATGTTTAAATAAATGTATAATTTAACAAATTAGCAACTATAATATATTGTAGACGAACTAACTATGAATCTAGCAACCAGTACACATAATATAATTTCAGTTAAGCCAACCAATTATTATTTTCCGTGTGAAGTGATTCCATGCATTACTTCGATTTTTATGAATTAAATTATTTGTTGCAGAAAACATAATAATTCTAATCATTTTTCATATTTATTTTATTTTGTGTACAGCTGTGGGAAGTCTTATCGCAACAACGACGGGATATATCCCGACGGTTAGGTATTTTCGTTTATAGTATATCGTGTATTAATGTAATATTATACTGTCGTCTAGAGTTTTGGTGTGCGTCGCGTTACCGAACTCGACAGACGATGAATGTTTATTTTTTTTAATTTGAATAAATAATTAAATACTTAATTTATATTTAGTTTTTTTGTTTGCGTTAAGGGAGGTTTATCATAGGGCACTGAAAAACAGGACAATAATGAACGGGTTCCAGAAGGACACCAGGATAGTCGTCACCATTATGAATCTCGTTTTGCCCATCTCTCAATGTAAAATATTACAATAAAATATTCTCAACAATTGGTGGCCCTAAAAAGGGCCTTTTTAAGTGTCAAAACCTCGCTAAGCAATACATGATTACTTGGAGCTTGTGTACTTGGTGACGGCTTTAGTGCCTTCACTGACGGCGTGCTTGGCCAACTCGCCGGGCAACAAGAGGCGGACGGCGGTTTGGATTTCCCGACTGGTAATTGTGGATCGCTTGTTGTAGTGAGCCAAACGACTGGATTCCGAAGCAATACGTTCGAAGAGATCGTTGACGAAACTGTTCATGATGCTCATTGCCTTGGAGGAAACGCCAGTGTCTGGGTGTACTTGTTTCAGCACTTTGTAGATGTAGATGGCGTATGATTCTTTTCTCTTGGGCTTGCGTTTCTTGTCAGACTTGGCGATGTTTTTTTGCGCCTTGCCGGACTTCTTCATCGCTTTGCCGCCTGCGGATTTGCCTCCTGGAGCCATGACGGTATGAATCGTTGAAAATTACTTGTTGACAACTGGAACGATTAGGTCTGAATGATGGGTAGAACGCAGGAAAAATGAGTATATATTACCAAACCAAAGCTATACGTCGATCGTTCATTAGTTGAAAAGTACTAAGTATGGTGGACTAAACAGGATTAGACGGTGGTTACCTGATAAATAAAATAATCGTTTCTCTAAAAAAAAATATATAAAAACGCCGATTGAAAACAGCATCGTCGAGTAGCATTTGATTGGTAAACGGTGTCAAGTTGTTTCGTCTAACTGTTTCGTTTATCCAATAGCAGAATTGTTTTCCTATTTTTGCCTATATAATGTGCGGAGCAAAAAAAAAAAATTTCCGCAGTGAACAGACGAATCATCCATCGTTTTTAATATTTACTTGAACAATATCACTTCACGTTCAGTTCACATCCGAGCAAGACGTCCTCTGCCAACTACTCTACAGCCAGCCGTTTTCAACGCTTCAACAGGGCAACAGCGCCCACGGTTCACACCACGAACCTTCAACCACAAAACAGCCGGTCTTACTGCTTCAACAGGGCTCCAGCGCCCACGGTTCACACCACGAACCTTCAACTCAAAACAGCCGTTTTCACCGCTACTCCGACAGGGCACCAGCGCCCAAGGTAAGCCGTCGCGAAAGCGACGGGTATCCACCTCCCACCGTTTATCTGTCGAGGGGCCGCGCCCTCTCATTGCCGCAGAATCCCATCCCTGACCAAACCAAACCCCCCTAAAACCGCCCGTCACACCACCAGAAAATCGCTCTTTTCAGAGCTACAGTGTTAAAACCCTGAGTTTGTTACGGTCTTGCCATGGGCAAGACAGCTAACAAGCGGAAGGGCCCCGCGCAAACACCCGGGAGTTCCAAGAAGGGACGTCCACGTGCCTCGCCATCCCCACCGTCCACCTTCCTAAAAGGTCCACAGAGGGATTCCCCACCCTCTCCAACTCCGTCGACCGACTCATCAATATCAATGTCGTCGAACTGCTCCACTTCCGACACCGAGTCAAACAAATCCGCCCAACACTCCGCCCCGACTATGAAACCTCCACCAGCCAAAACATCCGAACAACAAACCCCGACATCAGCCAAACCCAAGCAAATCAGGCCACCCCCCTTAATCTTAAACTCTGCGTCCTGGCGAAAAATCGCACCAACCATTTACAAACTTCCGAACTTCACTCCATCGGCAATTACAGCCAAAACCACATCCAATGGACAAATAACCGTCCAAACTACCGACCCCACCCACTTCCGACAAATTCAGAAAGTCCTAGTTGACAGCAAAACTGAATTCCATACCTTCAGCCTCCCTGAAGATCGTTCCCTTAAGGTCGTTCTAAAGGGCATACCGATCGACATCACCACTGACGATCTAAAATCCGAACTAGAAACCCTAAACTTCCAAACAAAATACATCCGCCGTTTCGGTACTCCCGAAAAACCGATGCCCATGTGCCTCGTACACATTGCGGCAACCCCGAACGCCAAGGATATCTTCCTTCTCAACTCCCTATTTTATCTAACGATTTCGGTAGAAGCCCTTAAGCCTTCCGGCCCGGCACAATGTTTTTCGTGCCAACGTTTTGGACACGGTTCCCGTAACTGTGGCCACCCACCCAGATGCGTCAAGTGCGCAGGAAATCACTTGGCATCTGAATGCCAAAAAACTCCCGACCAAACCCCGACATGCTGCAATTGCGGCGGGCCTCATACGGCTAATTTCCGCGGATGCCCACATCTCTTGACGATAAAACCCAAAATCGCACCACCAACAACCAAACCCCAAACCCTGCCACCGACAACTCAATCTTTTACACCACCCCTGCCCCCACCAACAACTACAATAAAACCCCAAACCCGCTCGTACGCTGCAGCCACCACCGGCCAAGCGCCCCCACCACCACCACCACCAAAACCGACCAGTCCCGAAGCCCCACAAATTAACCTGTCCCTCATTTTAAACCTCCTGACCAACCTCTTAACAGCCATAGTTAACAACCAGGACCCCAAAACCCTGATACAAACAGCGATACAATCATTCTTAACCATACTATCCCCCCAAAATGGATAACTTAAAAATTCTATTTTGGAACTCAAACGGCATTAACCACAAACTTGACGAACTGCGCTCTTTAGCACTAAAACTGAAAACCGACATAATCCTACTTAACGAAACCCACCTAAAACCCTCGGCCAGACTTCACATTCCTAACTTTTTTACGTACAGGAACGACCTGCCGCCCGTGCGGGGCTCGCCCGCCCACGGAGGCACGGCCGTTCTCGTCAACCGACGTATCGTTCACCAACCAGTTACCCTAAACACAACCATCCAAACCTCTTCCATCCTCGTACAACTCAACGGCCACGAAGTACTTATTTCAGCCGTATACAAACCACCCGGAACCCTACTAACGACAAACGACCTCGACCTTTTGACAAAGAGTGCCGAATGGCAAATTTCGGCAGGCGACTTCAACGCCAAACATCCGCTGTGGTATAGCCACACGACTAACGCTGCCGGCCGTGTCCTCTTTGACCACGCACAACAATCGGACTACTCTGTAACTGCTCCCTCTTCTCCCACACATTTCCCGACATGCACACGATACAGACCTGACATACTCGACATCGCCCTCGTACGACTACCCTATCAAACCCAAATCACTAACCTCAACGAACTATCTTCCGACCACAACCCCATTCTTCTAGATACACTCTGCACTCCGATCTCTTCTTCTCCACCGGTTACGAATCGGTTTATTAACTGGAAAAAATACACGACAACTCTCGCGAACTTACCGAACTCAACCACTCAACCGACCAACGACCGTGAGTCTATCGACCTGGCAATCGAAAACCTCACAAAACATATCCAACAAGCGGTTGAATCCAGCGTATACGTACCGACACGCAAACACCCGTCCACTGTAGTACCAGACTACATTAAACTGGAAATACAAGACAAAAACCGTATACGCCGCGAATGGCAAATAAACCGCGACCCGACAATTAAACGACAACTAAACGCCAAAATATCTCTCATACGTACCTTACTCGCAACGCACAACACTGACCAATGGGACATCTTTCTTAACTCACTAGACCACCAAGACGGTTCAATATACAAACTCAACAAATGTCTCTTACACAAACGTCCAGCATCTCACCCACTAACCGGCCCCGACGGCCTAGTTTTTCCGGCCAACGAACGAGCAGAGCTGATAGCCGACTCGCTCGAACGTCAATTTCAAACAAACCCCGGCCCCGACTTACCAGACGTAACCGCTCACTCCCAGTACCTACAAGGCCTTGACATCACCCGATCTAACCTCTTTACCACTCCCGGCCAGATACAAGACATAATTCGCAACCTTCGCAAAAAGAAAGCCCCAGGTGACGACCTCATCACCAACACGGCTCTTAAATTCCTACCAAACAACATTATACTGTCCCTTACTCGGATCATCAACAGCGCCTTCAGAATCTGCTACTTTCCCCTTGCCCGGAAAAAAGCAGTCATCATCTCCATTCCCAAACCTGGCAAAGACCATAAACAACCCGAAAACTATAGACCAATCGCCCTCCTCTCCTCCCTGTCCAAAATTTACGAACGACTCATCCTCACCCACCTACAAGACAAACTCAAAAACAAAATCCGTCCCGAACAGTTCGCCTTCAGACCCGAACACTCGACCACACTACAACTGACCAAACTCACCCACCAACTGAGCGAAAACTTTAACAACGACTTAAACACTGCTTCCGTCTTCCTCGACGTGGAGAAAGCCTTCGACCGCGTCTGGCACGAAGGCCTACTCTACAAACTCTCCAAACTCAACATCTCGTTAGAAATCGTAAAAATCATCCAATCCTTTCTCACCGACCGTACTTTTACCACTAAAATCGAACACTCCTTCTCTACTACCAGACACGTACTCGCAGGAGTCCCTCAGGGCTCCTGTCTCTCACCGACGCTATACTTGACGTACATTAACGACATTCCAACGACTCCTAAAGCCAACCTCTCGCTCTTCGCTGACGACACGATGTTCTTTACTAGTAACAAAAACCCCAAACGTGCAACCATACAACTACAACACCAACTCAACCTCGCGTCCAACTGGTTCCACAGGTGGCGAATCAAAATAAACCCCACCAAAACAGTAGGAGTCCTCTTCGGGCGTTCTAATACAACCCACATTCCACCTCTAACCATCGATAACCAACCCGTTAACTGGTCAAAACAGGCCAAATACTTAGGCGTCACGATTGGACGTAAACTTACATTCAACCAACACATTCAAGACGTAACCAAAAAAGCTACCCGCGTCCGTGGTATGCTTTACCCCTTACTTAACCGTACCAGTCCCGTTCCGCTGAAAACAAAACTTAACATACTTAAACTCTACGTGACCCCTATACTTACATATGCTGGCTCTTCCTGGGCACCCTTTATCGGCCCCTCCCATTGGAGACGTATTGAATCCGTCCAAAACATCGGCATACGCACGATAACCGGTATGCCCACTATCGTTAGAAACTCGGCCCTTTTAAAATCAGCCAACTTCAAATCTATTCAAAATTCCATTTGCTCTCAATCAAAAACAATGTTCTACAAAAACTCTTTTTCCGAATACGATCATATCCGCCTCTTAGGTAAAACCCACTCCCCTCCAACCACCAAACGTTCACTCAAACCATACCCATTAATTTGGACTGACTAACATAACTGAACCTACCAATCAACCCCAAAATCCATCCACTAGTAGAGGCACAAGCCTGGAATAGTAAACGGCATAGCCACCCCTCCCAAAGCAAAGCAAAGCAAAGCAAAAAAATTTCCATCAGTCGTCAGTTGAATTCTATACAAAAGTGTCCTCTAACTATTAATCATGAGCGGAAGAGGCAAAGCAGGAAAAGCGAAGGGAGGCAAGTCCAAGACCAGATCGTCCCGTGCCGGACTTCAGTTCCCGGTCGGTCGTATCCATCGTTTGTTGAGAAAGGGAAATTACGCCGAGCGCGTCGGAGCCGGAGCTCCAGTTTACCTGGCCGCCGTCATGGAGTACTTGGCAGCCGAAGTTTTGGAGTTGGCCGGTAACGCTGCCCGTGACAACAAGAAATCTCGCATCATCCCTAGACATTTACAATTGGCCATCAGGAATGACGAGGAGTTGAACAAATTGTTATCCGGAGTGACTATTGCTCAAGGTGGTGTGTTGCCCAACATCCAAGCCGTTCTTTTACCCAAGAAGACCGAAAAGAAAGCTTAAATATTCCCACCCGACACTCGCTCTACTAAAAAGGCCCTTTTCAGGGCCATCAATTTAACTAACTCACTCATCCGAAAAGGTAACACCACGGTACATAGCATAATATTATACTTTTAGCATTTTGCACGGGTGTTTATAAATTAAGAGTTATTTTCTTCTTACGGACCTAGAATGAATATTACAAACAATTTATTCTTGAAAAGCCATAAACATAATAATTTGTAAATAATTGATTTATTCCAATTAATTTAGTCTGCCTATGTGTATTTCAGTATTAATATAAATTTTTTTTTTTTTTAATATAAAACACAATTTATCAACCTTTATAATCAATCGTGTGCCTCCTTATTAATTAATATTGGCCAATGGTACGAATTTACTTTGAATAGAAAACAGTCGCGACATAGGATTTTAGACTGATTCTTTGCCAAACACACCAATATTGATCTAATGAAGCGATAAGAATTCTAAAAGCAGATTTGAATTTGTCGTCAAGTCTACTTGAAATCGACTTTTCCACATTTTTGATTTTAACTTCTCCAAAAATTAAAATACGACAATTTTTAAGTACTCTTGTTTAATATGGCATTTATAGGAATTTGGAGATTAATATCGAACATGTGGGAAAGTCGATTTCAAGGAGACTTGACGACAAATTCAAATCTGTTTTCAGAATTCTTATTGCTTCAATAGATCAATCGAAATGTTTGGCAAATACACGTCTAAAATACTATGTCGCGCATGTGTTCGACAAAAACGGAAAATCACGGTATCGAATAAGGGGATTAAGACTAGTTGTGAATTTCTTGTTGTTTGTTTTGGATTTTTTGGATTTTGAATACTAAATAATATTAAAATGGAATAAGGCGTTCTAAACGTATGTGTAGAAACTTAAAAGGAATGAAATTATCAACACATTTTGCATAATATATTTTTGATTACTAATGTAATTTTTATAAATTGGCACAAAATAAAATTTTACAGATTTTATTTTGTATTTATATTATTAACAACAAACACAGTCGCTAGTAATATATATCGATATTAGTATTAAACTGTTTACTTTCCAGTATATAATACATCTTCAATATTAAATAAACTATCGTGCAACTGAAGAAAACACTAACTGTAGGTTATGAAATATCCAAAATATTATTTTTATTAGCTGTACTTGAAACATTTTTAAAACGTGTCATATGCAAGACTGCTGATGACACAGAATGATATTTCTAGTTAAACGACCTAATGAGTTTCATTTATCATTTGACTACACAAAAAGTACCTAAATGTTTTCCATGTAAATTATAGAATGCATGATCCTAGTACCTAAAAGAATATTGATTTCAACACACTGGTACTAAAATTGTAGTCACCACGAATACGTAATTCATTCCGATCCCATGATCCAATGAACCGTTATTAAAAATATCGAGATACCGTGAGCGCGAGTGGTGAAAAAAACGTAGCAATTGTACCCTTATCGCGTATGAAGAATGTAGAATTTTCCCTCAAACGGCACTAGGGTTATAAAAAAGTAGGGCCGACTGTAACATTAATTGTTTAGCTGGTTTTTCCTTTCTCCATACCATCACATTTTTATAAAGATAATATTTTTCATGACTGTGCTAAAATCAACTCACAACGTTAAGAGGACGTTATACCCGCATGTGTTGTCTCCGTCTTACAAGTGCTTAACATACCAAATTTTACGCTCAGCAAAACACGTGTAGCTCCGTTAATTTAAAAATTAAGGTGAATAGACCTATTATAAAATCTAAAGGTAAGATTATTGTCTAGGCGACCTCGTGGGATTTTTAGTATATTTTAATTTCAAAGCGAGTTATGAGTATTATAAGATGTATAAAAATTTACAACTTTAAAATAGTGAATATTACTCATAACTCGCGTTAAAATTAAAATATACTAAAAAGCCCATGAGGTTTTGCCTAGATAATAATCTTACCTCTAGATTTTATATGACGCCAAATTCGCTCTAATTTTTTATACTAACGGAGCTACACATGTTTTGCTGAGCGTAAAATTTGCTACGTTACGCACTTGCAAGACGGAGACAACACAGCGCGGGTTAACGTCCTCTTAAGCGTCGACCAACAATTTGCCAAATCATTGGCAAAGTCGGTGTATCAAATTAGTATTATTGGTGGCCCTGAAAAGGGCCTTTTTAAACTAAGTTGGAATTTTGCGTGCATTGATTAACCTCCGAATCCGTAAAGCGTACGGCCCTGTCGTTTCAGCGCGTAAACAACATCCATGGCGGTGACTGTTTTCCTCTTGGCGTGTTCGGTGTACGTCACGGCGTCGCGGATCACGTTTTCCAGGAACACTTTCAGCACGCCACGTGTTTCTTCGTAGATCAAACCGGAGATACGTTTCACTCCACCACGACGGGCCAACCGACGAATGGCAGGCTTGGTTATTCCTTGGATGTTATCACGCAACACCTTACGATGACGTTTAGCGCCTCCTTTGCCAAGCCCTTTTCCTCCTTTACCGCGTCCCGTCATATTAGGATAGGTGTGGTTTCTTGTAGTTAAATACTGGAGTAGTTGCTGCTCTTTACGCTGTCCCTAGACTGATGCCGGGGACTTTGCTTTGCTTTGGGAGGGGTGGCTATGCCGTTTACTATTCCAGGCTTGTGCCTCTACTAGTGGATGGATTTTGGGGTTGATTGGTAGGTTCAGTTATGTTAGTCAGTCCAATTTAATGGGTATGGTTTGAGTAAACGTTTGGTGGTTGGAGGGGAGTGGGTTTTACCTAAGAGGCGGATATGATCGTATTCGGAAAAAGAGTTTTTGTAGAACATTGTTTTTGATTGAGAGCAAATGGAATTTTGAATAGATTTGAAGTTGGCTGATTTTAAAAGGGCCGAGTTTCTAACGATAGTGGGCATACCGGTTATCGTGCGTATGCCGATGTTTTGGACGGATTCAATACGTCTCCAATGGGAGGGGCCGATAAAGGGTGCCCAGGAAGAGCCAGCATATGTAAGTATAGGGGTCACGTAGAGTTTAAGTATGTTAAGTTTTGTTTTCAGCGGAACGGGACTGGTACGGTTAAGTAAGGGGTAAAGCATACCACGGACGCGGGTAGCTTTTTTGGTTACGTCTTGAATGTGTTGGTTGAATGTAAGTTTACGTCCAATCGTGACGCCTAAGTATTTGGCCTGTTTTGACCAGTTAACGGGTTGGTTATCGATGGTTAGAGGTGGAATGTGGGTTGTATTAGAACGCCCGAAGAGGACGCCTACTGTTTTGGTGGGGTTTATTTTGATTCGCCACCTGTGGAACCAGTTGGACGCGAGGTTGAGTTGGTGTTGTAGTTGTATGGTTGCACGTTTGGGGTTTTTGTTACTAGTAAAGAACATCGTGTCGTCAGCGAAGAGCGAGAGGTTGGCTTTAGGAGTCGTTGGAATGTCGTTAATGTACGTCAAGTATAGCGTCGGTGAGAGACAGGAGCCCTGAGGGACTCCTGCGAGTACGTGTCTGGTAGTAGAGAAGGAGTGTTCGATTTTAGTGGTAAAAGTACGGTCGGTGAGAAAGGATTGGATGATTTTTACGATTTCTAACGAGATGTTGAGTTTGGAGAGTTTGTAGAGTAGGCCTTCGTGCCAGACGCGGTCGAAGGCTTTCTCCACGTCGAGGAAGACGGAAGCAGTGTTTAAGTCGTTGTTAAAGTTTTCGCTCAGTTGGTGGGTGAGTTTGGTCAGTTGTAGTGTGGTCGAGTGTTCGGGTCTGAAGGCGAACTGTTCGGGACGGATTTTGTTTTTGAGTTTGTCTTGTAGGTGGGTGAGGATGAGTCGTTCGTAAATTTTGGACAGGGAGGAGAGGAGGGCGATTGGTCTATAGTTTTCGGGTTGTTTATGGTCTTTGCCAGGTTTGGGAATGGAGATGATGACTGCTTTTTTCCGGGCAAGGGGAAAGTAGCAGATTCTGAAGGCGCTGTTGATGATCCGAGTAAGGGACAGTATAATGTTGTTTGGTAGGAATTTAAGAGCCGTGTTGGTGATGAGGTCGTCACCTGGGGCTTTCTTTTTGCGAAGGTTGCGAATTATGTCTTGTATCTGGCCGGGAGTGGTAAAGAGGTTAGATCGGGTGATGTCAAGGCCTTGTAGGTACTGGGAGTGAGCGGTTACGTCTGGTAAGTCGGGGCCGGGGTTTGTTTGAAATTGACGTTCGAGCGAGTCGGCTATCAGCTCTGCTCGTTCGTTGGCCGGAAAAACTAGGCCGTCGGGGCCGGTTAGTGGGTGAGATGCTGGACGTTTGTGTAAGAGACATTTGTTGAGTTTGTATATTGAACCGTCTTGGTGGTCTAGTGAGTTAAGAAAGATGTCCCATTGGTCAGTGTTGTGCGTTGCGAGTAAGGTACGTATGAGAGATATTTTGGCGTTTAGTTGTCGTTTAATTGTCGGGTCGCGGTTTATTTGCCATTCGCGGCGTATACGGTTTTTGTCTTGTATTTCCAGTTTAATGTAGTCTGGTACTACAGTGGACGGGTGTTTGCGTGTCGGTACGTATACGCTGGATTCAACCGCTTGTTGGATATGTTTTGTGAGGTTTTCGATTGCCAGGTCGATAGACTCACGGTCGTTGGTCGGTTGAGTGGTTGAGTTCGGTAAGTTCGCGAGAGTTGTCGTGTATTTTTTCCAGTTAATAAACCGATTCGTAACCGGTGGAGAAGAAGAGATCGGAGTGCAGAGTGTATCTAGAAGAATGGGGTTGTGGTCGGAAGATAGTTCGTTGAGGTTAGTGATTTGGGTTTGATAGGGTAGTCGTACGAGGGCGATGTCGAGTATGTCAGGTCTGTATCGTGTGCATGTCGGGAAATGTGTGGGAGAAGAGGGAGCAGTTACAGAGTAGTCCGATTGTTGTGCGTGGTCAAAGAGGACACGGCCGGCAGCGTTAGTCGTGTGGCTATACCACAGCGGATGTTTGGCGTTGAAGTCGCCTGCCGAAATTTGCCATTCGGCACTCTTTGTCAAAAGGTCGAGGTCGTTTGTCGTTAGTAGGGTTCCGGGTGGTTTGTATACGGCTGAAATAAGTACTTCGTGGCCGTTGAGTTGTACGAGGATGGAAGAGGTTTGGATGGTTGTGTTTAGGGTAACTGGTTGGTGAACGATACGTCGGTTGACGAGAACGGCCGTGCCTCCGTGGGCGGGCGAGCCCCGCACGGGCGGCAGGTCGTTCCTGTACGTAAAAAAGTTAGGAATGTGAAGTCTGGCCGAGGGTTTTAGGTGGGTTTCGTTAAGTAGGATTATGTCGGTTTTCAGTTTTAGTGCTAAAGAGCGCAGTTCGTCAAGTTTGTGGTTAATGCCGTTTGAGTTCCAAAATAGAATTTTTAAGTTATCCATTTTGGGGGGATAGTATGGTTAAGAATGATTGTATTGCTGTTTGTATCAGGGTTTTGGGGTCCTGGTTGTTAACTATGGCTGTTAAGAGGTTGGTCAGGAGGTTTAAAATGAGGGACAGGTTAATTTGTGGGGCTTCGGGACTGGTCGGTTTTGGTGGTGGTGGGGGCGCTTGGCCGGTGGTGGCTGCAGCGTACGAGCGGGTTTGGGGTTTTATTGTAGTTGTTGGTGGGGGCAGGGGTGGTGTAAAAGATTGAGTTGTCGGTGGCAGGGTTTGGGGTTTGGTTGTTGGTGGTGCGATTTTGGGTTTTATCGTCAAGAGATGTGGGCATCCGCGGAAATTAGCCGTATGAGGCCCGCCGCAATTGCAGCATGTCGGGGTTTGGTCGGGAGTTTTTTGGCATTCAGATGCCAAGTGATTTCCTGCGCACTTGACGCATCTGGGTGGGTGGCCACAGTTACGGGAACCGTGTCCAAAACGTTGGCACGAAAAACATTGTGCCGGGCCGGAAGGTTTAAGGGCTTCTACCGAAATCGTAAGATAAAATAGGGAGTTGAGAAGGAAGATATCCTTGGCGTTCGGGGTTGCCGCAATGTGTACGAGGCACATGGGCATCGGTTTTTCGGGAGTACCGAAACGGCGGATGTATTTTGTTTGGAAGTTTAGGGTTTCTAGTTCGGATTTTAGATCGTCAGTGGTGATGTCGATCGGTATGCCCTTTAGAACGACCTTAAGGGAACGATCTTCAGGGAGGCTGAAGGTATGGAATTCAGTTTTGCTGTCAACTAGGACTTTCTGAATTTGTCGGAAGTGGGTGGGGTCGGTAGTTTGGACGGTTATTTGTCCATTGGATGTGGTTTTGGCTGTAATTGCCGATGGAGTGAAGTTCGGAAGTTTGTAAATGGTTGGTGCGATTTTTCGCCAGGACGCAGAGTTTAAGATTAAGGGGGGTGGCCTGATTTGCTTGGGTTTGGCTGATGTCGGGGTTTGTTGTTCGGATGTTTTGGCTGGTGGAGGTTTCATAGTCGGGGCGGAGTGTTGGGCGGATTTGTTTGACTCGGTGTCGGAAGTGGAGCAGTTTGACGACATTGATATTGATGAGTCGGTCGACGGAGTTGGAGAGGGTGGGGAATCCCTCTGTGGACCTTTTAGGAAGGTGGACGGTGGGGATGGCGAGGCACGTGGACGTCCCTTCTTGGAACTCCCGGGTGTTTGCGCGGGGCCCTTCCGCTTGTTAGCTGTCTTGCCCATGGCAAGACCGTAACAAACTCAGGGTTTTAACACTGTAGCTCTGAAAAGAGCGATTTTCTGGTGGTGTGACGGGCGGTTTTAGGGGGGTTTGGTTTGGTCAGGGATGGGATTCTGCGGCAATGAGAGGGCGCGGCCCCTCGACAGATAAACGGTGGGAGGTGGATACCCGTCGCTTTCGCGACGGCTTACCTTGGGCGCTGGTGCCCTGTCGGAGTAGCGGTGAAAACGGCTGTTTTGAGTTGAAGGTTCGTGGTGTGAACCGTGGGCGCTGTTGCCCTGTTGAAGCAGTGAGAACGGCTGTTTTGTAGTTGAAGGTTCGTGGTGTGAACCGTGGGCGCTGTTGCCCTGTTGAAGCGTTGAAAACGGCTGGCTGTAGAGTAGTTGGCAGAGGACGTCTTGCTCGGATGTGAACTGAACGTGAAGTAGTGATGATGCCGGGGACATGAAAAGTCGTCTTATTTATTCGTTTTACGACGCACGCACGGCCAATCAAAATGCTCGATTGGATTTCTCCCACTCTCGAACAAACCGCAGTACACCGACCAATGGTAGCGACGCATACGGTTCCGATTCGTGTATATTTAACGGCGTATTTTGATTCCTTCGGGTAATATCTCTCATACGTACCTTACTCGCAACGCACAACACTGACCAATGGGACATCTTTCTTAACTCACTAGACCACCAAGACGGTTCAATATACAAACTCAACAAATGTCTCTTACACAAACGTCCAGCATCTCACCCACTAACCGGCCCCGACGGCCTAGTTTTTCCGGCCAACGAACGAGCAGAGCTGATAGCCGACTCGCTCGAACGTCAATTTCAAACAAACCCCGGCCCCGACTTACCAGACGTAACCGCTCACTCCCAGTACCTACAAGGCCTTGACATCACCCGATCTAACCTCTTTACCACTCCCGGCCAGATACAAGAC
This sequence comes from Metopolophium dirhodum, assembly GCF_019925205.1. Lineage (NCBI taxonomy): Eukaryota > Metazoa > Arthropoda > Insecta > Hemiptera > Aphididae > Metopolophium > Metopolophium dirhodum. The sequence continues at coordinate 36,939,917 of NC_083562.1, forward strand.
ATAATTCGCAACCTTCGCAAAAAGAAAGCCCCAGGTGACGACCTCATCACCAACACGGCTCTTAAATTCCTACCAAACAACATTATACTGTCCCTTACTCGGATCATCAACAGCGCCTTCAGAATCTGCTACTTTCCCCTTGCCCGGAAAAAAGCAGTCATCATCTCCATTCCCAAACCTGGCAAAGACCATAAACAACCCGAAAACTATAGACCAATCGCCCTCCTCTCCTCCCTGTCCAAAATTTACGAACGACTCATCCTCACCCACCTACAAGACAAACTCAAAAACAAAATCCGTCCCGAACAGTTCGCCTTCAGACCCGAACACTCGACCACACTACAACTGACCAAACTCACCCACCAACTGAGCGAAAACTTTAACAACGACTTAAACACTGCTTCCGTCTTCCTCGACGTGGAGAAAGCCTTCGACCGCGTCTGGCACGAAGGCCTACTCTACAAACTCTCCAAACTCAACATCTCGTTAGAAATCGTAAAAATCATCCAATCCTTTCTCACCGACCGTACTTTTACCACTAAAATCGAACACTCCTTCTCTACTACCAGACACGTACTCGCAGGAGTCCCTCAGGGCTCCTGTCTCTCACCGACGCTATACTTGACGTACATTAACGACATTCCAACGACTCCTAAAGCCAACCTCTCACTCTTCGCTGACGACACGATGTTCTTTACTAGTAACAAAAACCCCAAACGTGCAACCATACAACTACAACACCAACTCAACCTCGCGTCCAACTGGTTCCACAGGTGGCGAATCAAAATAAACCCCACCAAAACAGTAGGCGTCCTCTTCGGGCGTTCTAATACAACCCACATTCCACCTCTAACCATCGATAACCAACCCGTTAACTGGTCAAAACAGGCCAAATACTTAGGCGTCACGATTGGACGTAAACTTACATTCAACCAACACATTCAAGACGTAACCAAAAAAGCTACCCGCGTCCGTGGTATGCTTTACCCCTTACTTAACCGTACCAGTCCCGTTCCGCTGAAAACAAAACTTAACATACTTAAACTCTACGTGACCCCTATACTTACATATGCTGGCTCTTCCTGGGCACCCTTTATCGGCCCCTCCCATTGGAGACGTATCGAATCCGTCCAAAACATCGGCATACGCACGATAACCGGTATGCCCACCATCGTTAGAAACTCGGCCCTTTTAAAATCAGCCAACTTCAAATCTATTCAAAATTCCATTTGCTCTCAATCAAAAACAATGTTCTACAAAAACTCTTTTTCCGAATACGATCATATCCGCCTCTTAGGTAAAACCCACTCCCCTCCAACCACCAAACGTTTACTCAAACCATACCCATTAAATTGGACTGACTAACATAACTGAACCTACCAATCAACCACAAAATCCATCCACTAGTAGAGGCACAAGCCTGGAATAGTAAACGGCATAGCCGCCCCTCCCAAAGCAAAGTTCCTTCGGGTATCATTGTTCATTCATACTTGTCTGAGAATCTGTATTGACAATCAATCAATTGCGAGATGGCACGTACCAAGCAAACCGCCCGCAAGTCGACCGGAGGAAAGGCGCCCAGGAAGCAGCTGGCCACTAAAGCCGCACGTAAGAGCGCACCCGCCACCGGAGGAGTGAAGAAACCTCATCGTTACCGTCCCGGAACCGTCGCCCTCCGTGAAATCCGTCGTTACCAGAAGAGCACGGAACTGTTGATCCGCAAATTGCCGTTCCAACGTCTGGTGCGTGAGATAGCCCAGGACTTCAAGACCGACCTACGTTTCCAGAGCTCCGCCGTCATGGCTCTGCAAGAAGCTAGCGAGGCTTACCTGGTCGGTCTGTTCGAAGACACCAATCTGTGCGCCATCCACGCCAAACGTGTCACCATCATGCCGAAGGACATTCAATTGGCCCGTCGCATCCGCGGAGAACGTGCTTAAATATCCCGTCATTTCTTCATCATCATTTTAAAACGGCCCTTTTCAGGGCCATCACATTCCGTCGATTGTTTTATTATTCAAATCTTGTGCGCGGTTACGGTTTATCCTATATTAGGTACGTGTGAACAACTTTTACCTTAATTTCAAATACGATCTCTTAGACCCATAATAATATATATTGAATCGATTTTACATTTACTCTTGTGTGATAAAACTTTATTTCTTCAAATGTGATATGTGAATAACAATTGCATAGCATACCTAGAAATATATTTTCAATATACGAAACAAAAAAAAAAAATATTTAATGATTATAAACTTATAAATAATAACTTTTGACCTCTCTTACGAATATAATGATAATATTATATTACATTTTATAATAATAACCAATATTAGTAAGTTGGTGATATATCCATTATGACAATAATATTATTTATTATCCACTAATAATTTATTGTTCGACCAACTCTAATAAATTCAGATAGGTATCTCATCTACATCTAGATAATTTTATTTTATCTAAGCGCAACACTGATTATAATAATATATTATATAGGCCGCAGGATCGTATTTCGTATTATTCAATGACATGAAATCCATATTAATCAACACATCCATTACAACGACCAACTATAATACGTCTTCCCTCGTATTCTCTAGTTAATGACACTCTCTAAAATTAATTAGAATGGCACTGTCAACTCGTTGAGCTACGATGGTATGCGCTCGTCAATTCTTAGTTCGTTCCCATCTACTTGAAATGACTCAAAGAGTACATATTATTATTATCCCTTGGCACCACTATTCAGTTTGATAAAACTTCATTGACACATAGTACGTAGGTATATAGTATATACCGGCGCTGCTCCTATAAATTATAAAATGTAAGAACGTAAGAATGACTAAAATAATGTTGAACTCGGCTTTTCAGGTCGGAAACACTTTTATTGTATTAAAACAAACATAAATAAAACAGTTAGCAGATTCAGATTGCCTAGCCGGTACTGCGATCGGTGTTTCACACGCACGTCGTACCTACGTCCTCGCCGAATCACTCAGCGACAGCGGTGTTATAATATATAGACAATATTACTGTCGCCCCGGCACATCTTGCTTCGCTGGCCTGACATAATATGTCAATAATTATTTTGACGACTGTCTACAATATACGACAACACTCAATAATTATACAGCGCGAATCCCATGTATTAGGTACAAGCCTGGGCATAAACGAGTTAAAAAGTTTATTTTCATTAACTTTACTTTAATTGATATCATAAACTTAATAAATAACGAGTTGCTTTTAATCAAATTCAAGTTAAGTTAATTTATAAATAATTAAATAATAAATATGATAAAAATAAAAATTATTATTGATGATGCATACCTATTACGTAACCATATACTAGAATAGGAAATTAGAAATATAGTTAAATTTATTTATTGTTCCGTTAACCAGAATTCTTCAAGAAAAATAACTTAATTATAAGTCACATAGCAATAGCCAAATTAGGTGTATCGTATATTATATAAAGACGTACCATACCATACTGCGGCATACGGCCATATCGTAATAATAATAATCAATAAATACTAATAACTAATAAGTAATATGATATTATATTATTATATTGACATAGATACAAATCACAAATGTACAATTATCAAGAATATAATATCATTTAATATTTTCGCCACGAATAAGTTATTGTTTAATTAAAATCAATTAGGTTATGCTCGTATGTTGGCTATTTCCCGTGTTCAATAATATTTATGGTTTTTATCATTTTAAACCATATTAATGGGTATTCGTATAGATATTAAAAAAATAATAATAAGTTAATTGAAAATGTTCATATAACTTTTAACTTATAAGAGTTTAAAAAAAATTACGTTTACTGTTCAACTGTTTAAAATGTTTTCTTTCGACTTAACTTAACTCAGTTAAAAATCATCATTAACTTGATTAGGTATAACAATAACTCTGTATAATAATTACAACGTAATGTCATGCGTTCATAAATTATATTTTAGATATAAATATTTTAAAATACACTACATCTCTTTAGTCTCTTAGTAACCTTAATGTATCAATGTTTACAATTAATTAAACAACTGTACAAAAAGTTATCATGATCAAATTACATAATATTGAATGAGTCGGTCCAATTTCAACAGCATAATCAAATACAATCTATTCAAAGCATTTTTTCTGGATTGAATACATTTTTATAATAATAGTATAGTATCGGCCTTCAACTTCCTTCCAAGCAAAATGGTGTGGTTGCATGACTATATTTTCATTTTTTTTTCTTCTATTATTCTATCGTATTTCGTGTGGACAAGAGACATCACTTAACGCCATACTGTAATAATAATATTATGTTAGTTGGTCAAATACCTTGTTCACTCAATGGTTGTTTTATATTAATCTCCAAAAGTAAGACCATGTCAATGCGCATCGGGAAATCAAGATAAGCACGGGTGAGTTATTAATTATTATTTTGGTGTTCCTGAAAAGGACCGATTTAAATATTTTCCAATCGTTTTGTGGGGGGTACATATTTTTTTTTTTGGTGCCGGTGTCTTCTTCTTGGTGGGTGTTTTTTTCACTTTGGCCACAACCCACACAGCAATTCCATAATATCAATATTACAATAACTTTAAAACTGAATTATATTTTAAATATTATGATTATAAAGTTGGTTCAACATTTTATGAAGTTTAAAAATGTAATATTACAATTTATATATTTTCTCAATGATACAATTTAATTAGTTTAATAATATTTAAGTTTAAACCAAATGAAAATATTAAAATAATATTTTAGTTTTAATTTTAAACAAGGTTACTCTGACAATATTATTCTAACTTTTTATTTAAATTAAAATAATAATATTAAAATTTTAAATTCTTGTAAATATTTTACAAATATAAAATTATTAGTGTATAATAATATTGTATATCAATCTTAGGAGAACATTTAAAGCTAATTTAATTTATAATATTTTTATTTTTTATTTATTTAACATTGAAGTAACCAGTCCTTTATTAATAACCTGCATTATTGTTTGATAACACCACCGATAACGATGACTTTGATCTATCTATATAATAATATATATACTACTATTGTAAATACAATAATTCCTATTTATTAATCATAGTGTGATTAATATTTAGACTGCATTAGTCTTACCAAAAACTGAATAATTATAAATATTGAATATTAGTTATATATAATTTTTAACTCGATCCGTCACTTCCGTCTAGGGCAGGGATGGCAAATATAATTTTTCTAACATGCCAATTTATGACATAATTAAAAAAAAAAAATTTCAGCCGTGCGCCCGCCACTATTATTATTTGTTTTAACACTGAGAATTTTTACAAAATATAAATGAAAAATGAATGACAATAATGTAAAAATACAAAAAAAAAGGGAAAAAAAATTATTATTATTATATATATATATTGTTTGTTAGAAACCTTTTGCTTAGTATTACTTTAAAGATTTTTTATGTCTGGCGTTGATATGCTGTTGCTTGTGAAATTCAATTATTGGATGTCCAACTATTGTAGTAAGTTATAAACAGCTATCAGGGGGGGCTAGGGGGCTATAGCCCCGGGCTGCAAGTTGAAAGGGGCCACAATGTGTCAACTCATTTTTTTTAAAACATTATTATAACTTATAAATTTTAAATTTATGTCATATGAAAATGGACTATGGACTTGGATACTCCATTATACCGACACACAATAGATCCAATTATAGGTATAGTGGTCGTCAGCTATATAGGGCTAGGATTTATATAAGCAATAACAGCATGTATTTTTTTACGTCCAGATGGAGTTTTAGTGAGTAATGTCCGCGATATATATTATATTCTGATGAGAAAAGTACTATTTTTATTTTGCATGTTTTTGCAATATTTTATTGAATACTTAGTATGATCGTACCATCAAAAAATATCTTAAATACAATATATAAATATACGTATGTATTGTATTTAATCTGGTAATAATTAAAATGACCAAACTATAGGTATATAACTTGGTTTTTTGGTCCAACATAAATTTTATTTTTATAAATACGCAATCCAATGGTAGCGTGGTACAATATATGCAATAAAAGAATGAATAATTTGACGGAGAAAGATAAACACAATAAATAAATAAGGCATACTAAAATAATATTATTGAGGTATGTGATAATTGATAAATAAAATATAAATCATTTTTAATTTTTAATCTCAATATTATAATATTATATATATATATTATAATATATATAATAATATATAGTCATTAATAAGACAATCAGCCAATCACTGATGTATTATTATTCATTATAGTTCATAACTATTTAGATCTCCGAGATAGCAGATAATAGATAATTATATATAATAGATCTTAAAGATTTTGTGTTCACTATATATATGCAACTATACACGGAAAACTAAATATTTCCAAAAACTATTTAATATTGTTACATATTTGGAGTTTTCTCTTTAGATGGCTTAATACCACACCGAGTACTTGCGTTTAAAGGGATAAAAATCATGAAAATCGATACAGTAGAATTTCAGATATAACTTGACAAAAAATCATCTCACGTTTTAATAATATTAGTAATATAATATATTAAGATATAACATTGCATCTATGATAGGGCCCTATAATAGCCTGTATGCACGCGTTTCATACGCATCGCGTACGGGGACGTGTTCGCCCGCGTATCTTTGCTTTGCTTTGCTTTGAAAGGGATGGCTATACCGTTTACTATTCCAGGCTTAGCCTCTACTAGTGGATGGAAATTAAGAAGAAATGGTTAGATTTATTGGTCTGCCCAAGAGAGTGGGTAGGGTTTCAATTTACGTTTAGTATTTGGGGGAGGGTGTGTTTTACCTAGAAGTCGGATGTAAGTATGATTCGAGAAAGAATTTTTGTAGAACATTGATTTGGTTTGGGAACGAATGGAGTTTTGAATAGATTTGAAATTTGTCGATTTTAGAAGGACCGAATTTTTAACGATAGTGGGCAAACCTGTTATCGTGCGAATGCCGATGTTTTGAACAGATTCGATACGTCTCCAATGTGAGGGACCGATGAAAGGAGCCCAAGAGGGGCCAGCATATGAAAGAATTGGAGAGACGTAGAGTTTTAGAATATTGAGCTTTGAAGATTTTGGGACAGGGCTAGAACGGTTGAGAATGGGGTAAAGAATTCCGCGGACGCGAGTGGCTTTTTTGGTGATGTCTTGAACGTGTTTGTCGAAGGTGAGTTTGCGTCCTATTGTAACGCCGAGGTATTTGGCATGATTGGACCAAGTCACTGGATGGTTGTCGAGTAGTAGTGGTGGGATGTGAGTAGTATTGGAACGTCCGAAAAGAATACCTATTGTTTTAGTAGGGTTTATTTTAATTTTCCAGCGATGAAACCATGTGGTAGCTATACTCTTTTTCAAATGAGAACGCACCGGGTCGCGCATCGTTATCAGAGGCGGAACCACAAGCCCCTCCCACAAAGTTAGTAATTAATTTCTGATTAGTCGCCAATGATCGGCTACTTTCGACGCCGCCGGGCATACAGAATGTTCAATTATTATTATAATTATTATCTACCGCATCATACTGTTGCACGCCACAGAATATTATTATTTTTATACTCAAATACGTAAACACTTACGGATTATTATTATTCATTATTTATTGATGTATTTCTTATAGTATACATATTGTCGATATTATGGCATCGTGGTAATATGGTATCTATAATAATACCTATATATTTTAATTCTTAAAACAAAATTATTAAATCGTCCATAGCAGTCGTAGCAGGCTGTGGTGCCAGTTCACCACAGGGACTTGTTGAGTCCATAGTATTTACCTATAGCAGAGTAGGGCGTTATTCGAATGAAATTTTATTTAGATGATTATTGAGATAACATTTTATTCGAATAAATAATTAATCGAATACATATTTATTCGAATAATTATCTAGATAAAATTTGGCCCAACTCTGACCTATAGTATAATATATATTGTGTACGTCCGGCGGCGGGCCGCACGAGGTTATTGTGATGAGAATGTACGTTTTGAAATTCGAACATTCATAGCAGGTCGGCGAAGATTTCGTACACATTTTTGGCGATAATATACTTGGTGTGTTATTAATTATTATATATATATAAAGTATAGCATCGTGGGGACCATTATATTATATTATGTTATACGTACACAATATTAACGCGTGTATATAAATGCTATACTTATATATATATTTTTTTTAGTACATCCATGTGTTAGGGTCTAAATGGGATAATTATATATACTTATATATATATATACTTATATATATATATACACACACACACCTATTATACCTAATATATAATATATTATGATGTATATCAACTCATATATTATAATACGCATTTATATAAGTACGACACTAATCGTACCTATATAATATTGAATTTAAAGATTTTTTTGGCTCTTCATGATTGTATAATTATTAGATATGTATTTAAATTAATCAAACGGTTCATTAAATTGATTTCGATCAGATAGGTAGTTAGTTTATAATTGTATATCACTTACAACAAAAAAACATTTAAAAATTTTTTTTTTATACATATAAATGTATATAAATATATATACTTCATTATTTTATTTGATTATATTATACACAGAAACACGATGGATAGGTTTATGGATGATATTTTAATAAGTACAGAAAACCATTTGTTTAATATTTCTTTTTTTATTACACATAAAAAAAAAATAAAAATTACAAATATAAAAAATAAAAATACATTTAGTCAGACTCAGACTCGAAAGAGGAATTACTTACATTGATGACAACAGGTTCTACTTCTGCAGACAACATTTGGTCAACGATGAAATCCATTTCGTAGAATTTTTTTTCGATTTTTTCGGTATGACTTATGAAATTTTTCCACATAACGGAATTTACCCGTTCGATACCTTCCAACAACAAGTTTTTCACATCAGGTAATTTGTAGCTGGTATTGTTTATTTTGACGTGATGTTTGACTGATGACCAAGCCAGCTCTATCGGATTTAACTCACAATGGTACGGTGGGAGTCTTAAGATGGTGCGATTGTGTTCTTTGGCCAGTTCGTCAATTACATATTTGTCGTGCATTGGTTTAATTCTGCGTACTATTTCAAGTAGTCGAGGAATTACCATAGGCTTGTCGATAACTTCACCTTTTTCTTCCAACCATTTAATTATGTCCGCCTTTTTTGTTGATGTAGTAGGTATTTTGTCTGCCTTTACTGAATGGTATGATGCGTTATCCATAACGATGACACAGTTTTCTTTTAGTTTTGGTAATATATTTTGCATCCATTCAAAAAATGTGTCACCGTTCATCTCGTCATGATAATCATTCGTGTTTTTTTTTGACTCAAAACATAGGAGTCCACCTGGTACAAACCCGTCTTCCGACCCTATGTGTAGAATGATCAGTCGTTTGCCTTTCCCTGTTGGATTTTTCGGCCCTGTTGTGAGGCCTCGAACAAATGCATCATGGCACGATTTGACGGTTTTGTCTACCCATGTTTTGTTGGTACATTCTCCTGCATTGACCCACGTTTCGTCCAGGTAGTACATGTGTCTCCCTTCTTCCCGGTATTTCTTTATATCCTCCAAGTAATGTTGACGCCATACAACTATTTCGTCTCTTTCGACGAGAGCACTATTGCGGCTTCGTTTGGTGTATTCGAAATCCATGGTTTTTAAAAGACGATATAAATTGGTTTCTGATACATACGGTAAACTATCGTCGTCCTTAATAACTGCGTATATTTTGGCCAATGTAGGAATGGTTTTGTTGTACCAAAAAGAATGTACATGACGACGCACAGTGTTACGATGTAAATCATCGAAATCGTCTTTAAACGATTTCTTACATCGTTTTCTGTTTGGAGACATCACAGTCTTTGAGGTATTGTACTCACTAATAGTGTTTGAAATTGTTCTTTGCCCAATGCCTAGGCGTTTGGAAAGAACTATCCGACATTCCCTAATAGTGATTTTCGGATTGTTTTTCAACTCCATTTTGTACGCATTGATAATCATCACTTTTTGACTTGATGAAACAAACTGGAATAAATAAATGTATGATAATAATATTATTGTATACATTGCAAATAACATAATATACACTATTCTATAATATAATTAATCACAATAATACAAACCTTTCCCTTTGGATTTTTTTTTGTTGGTGTAACAATTATTTCGTCATCCATAATTTTGTCCAATAAGCAGGACACGATAAAAAAAATAATTTAAACGCACAAATCCAAGCCAAAATTCAATATATTTACTGAGCGCGCGTAAACAAAACAGTAGATATCGTTTCACATATTGTGCGAACGGCCGTCAATGTTGTGGAAATACAACTCACTACGTATACAAGGTGGCACCACCTACGACAGCTGAAACTGTCGGGAGTGGGGAGGCCATGCGCGCGTTTCGACCGGTTTTCGTCCGCCGCCCGGTGCGTTCTCATTTGAAAAAGAGTATAGGTTGCGTTGGTGTTGTAATTGTATGGCTGCACGTTTCGGGTTTTTGTCGAAAGTAAAGAACATAGTGTCGTCAGCGAATAGTGAGAGGTGAGCTTTAGGAGTTGTTGGTATGTCGTTAATGTAAGTCAAGTAGAGAGTAGGTGAAAGGCAGGATCCTTGAGGGACGCCTGCGAGTATGTGTCTGGTGGACGAGAATGAGTCTTCGATTTTTGTGACAAAAGTGCGGTCAGTGAGAAAGGATTCGATGATTTTAACGATTTCAGTCGAGATGTTGAGTTGGGACAGTTTGTAGAGGAGGCCGACGTGCCAGACCCGGTCGAAGGCTTTTTCCACGTCAAGGAAAATGGAGGCGGTGTTACCGTTTTTGTTAAAGTTCTGACTAAGTTGGTGAGTAAGTTTGGTCAGTTGTAGAGTGGTAGAGTGTTCAGGTCTGAAGGCAAATTGTTCTGGGCGGATTTTGTCTCGAAGATTGGTTTGAAGGTGAGAGAGGATGATTCGTTCGTAAATTTTTGATATTGAGGAGAGTAGAGCGATAGGTCGGTAATTTTCGGGAAGTTTGTGATCTTTACCCGGCTTAGGGATGGAAATTATTACTGCTTTTTTCCAAGCACGTGGAAAGTAGCAAATTCTGAGGGAGCAATTTATAACTTGTGTTAGGGAAAGTAGAATGTTATTCGGTAGAAATTTAAGAGCAGTGTTGGTGATGAGATCGACACCAGGGGCTTTCTTTTTGCGGAGGTTGTTTATGATTTTTTGGATTGTGCCAGGGGTGGTGAATAAATTAGATTTGGTGATACATATGTTTCGAAGTAAGTTGGAGTGGGCAGAAACTTCTGGAAGGTCGGGACCAGGGTTTGGTTGGAATTGGAGTTCGAGAGAGTCAGCTATCAGCTCGGCTCGATCGATGGCCGGAAAAACTAGACCGTTGGGGCCGGTGAGAGGGTGGGATGCAGGACGTTTGTGGAGGAGACATTTGTTTAGTTTGTATATAGAGCCGTCCTGATGGTCAAGAGAATTAAGAAAAATGTCCCACTGGTCAGTTTTGTGAGTTTCGAGTAAAGTTCTGATTAGTGAGATTTTGGCGTTAAGTTGACGTTTGGTAGTCGGGTCACGGTTTCCTTGCCATTGACGGCGTAATTGGTTTTTTTCAGTTATTTCAAGTTTTATGTAGTCAGGTAGTAAAAAGGAAGAGTTTTTGTGTTTAGGGGTAAATACGCTAGCTTCGATCGCGTGTTGTATGTTTTTGGTGAGAGTATCAATTGCCAAGTCGATTGACTCACTGTTGATGGTCGGTCGTTCAGTTGGGCTTGGTAAGTTGGATAGGATTGTCTTGTATTTTGTCCAGTTAATGAAGCGGTTAGTCGTTGGAGGGGACGATGATACCGGAATACACAAGGTCTCCAGAAGGATAGGGTTGTGGTCAGAAGATAGCTCGTTGAGGTTGTCGATTTGAGTAGGATAAGGTAGTCGAACGAGTGCGATGTCAAGTATGTCAGGTCTGTATCTAGCGTTTGTCGGGAAGTGTGTGGGGGATGAGGGAGCAGTAATGGTATAGTCCGATTGTTGAACGTGGTCGAAAAGTACGCGACCGGCAGCGTTTGTCGAGTGGCTATACCAGAGAGGGTGTTTGGCGTTGAAGTCACCTGCAGAGATTTGCCATTCGGCACTTTGGGTCAACAAGTCCAAGTCGTGAGACGTGAGTGTTGCACCTGGTGGTTTGTATACCGCTGATACAAGGACTTCGTGGCCGTTTAGTTGGATGAGGACAGAAGAGGTTTGAATGAGTGTGTTAAGAGTTATAGGTTGATGAATGATGCGTCGGTGGATTAGAACAGCCGTGCCGCCGTGAGCAGGCGAGCCGCGGACGGGCGGCAGGTCATTCCTGTATGTGAAGAAATTTGGAATGTGAAGTTGGGTAGAAGGAGATAGACGGGTTTCATTTAGTAGGATTATGTCAGTTTTCAGTAGGAGAGCGAGGGAGCGTAGTTCGTTGAGTTTGTTTTTGATGCCGTTGGAGTTCCAAAATAGGATTTTTAAGTTATTCATTTGGGGGTGAGAGAATGGACAGGAATGTTTTGATCGTTGATTCTATGAGAGTTTTCGGATCATGATTATTGGATATCGCAGTTAGTAGGTTGGTGAGCAGGTTTAGTATCAGCGACAAGTTTAGTTGAGGGACTGGAGAATTTGAAGAAGTGAGCGCTGATTTTGATGTTGCTGCGGAGTATGTCAATGTAGTGTTTTGATTAGGGTGAGGTGGTGGCGGAGGGGGGGTTGAGGTTGGGTGTGAGGATTTATTTTGAACGAAGTCTTGGGTTGGAGTTGGAGTTACCTGCTGTTTCTGAGCCATGAATTGGGGGCAGCCACGAAAGTTTGCCGTGTGTGGTTTTCGGCGCATTTTACACACCGAGGTGGGTGACCGCAGTTTCGAGAGCCATGGCCAAAACGTTGACATGAAAAGCATTGAGCGGGTCCAGAAGGTTTTAGTGGTTCAACTGAGATTTGCAAGTAAAACAAGTTTGTCAGAAGAAATATGTCCTTAGCAGTCTGATTAGCAGCGATGTGCACTACACATATCGGCATAGGTTTTTCAGGGTGCCAAAGCGGCGGACGTAGTTCACGGAGTACCCTAGAGTAACTAGCTCGTCTTTAAGTTCATCAGTAGATATATCGGTTGGAATGCCCTTTAGAACGATTTTTACCGAGCGTTCCTCGGGGAGAGAAAAAGTGTGGAATTCGGTGCCTAGGTGTAATAGAGTCTTTTGGATTAGGTGGAATTGGGTGGTATCGGTTGCCCGTAGGGTTACCCGGTCGCCGGAGGATTTTGCTGATAGAGAGCTCGGTTGCAAGTTTTGGAGTGAATAGATGGTGGGCGCGGCCTTCCGCCAGGAAGCGGAACTCAGTATGATAGGTGGAGGTCTGGAGATTGAAGGAGTTTTGGACGGAACTTGGGCGGTTGAGAGTGAAGTTTTTACTGAGTGTACGGAAGTAAGTGATGATAGGGAGTGGTGGGTTGAGGTGCTAGAGTCGGAGAAAGTGTCTATGGTTTCAGAGTCGGATGTACTGGAATTAGATTGTATTGGGGAAGGGGGAGTTGATCGTTGTTTTGGTATTTTCGGAGGTGGTTTGGTCGAGGGGTCTCCGACCTTCCTACGTTTGTTGTTCCTGGTCATTTCAGTGGGTGTGGGATGTTGGGGAGGGGATGCTGTGGCAATGTGAGGGCGCGGCCCCACGACAGCTGTTGACGGAGGGACGTCGCTTCCGCGGCGGCTTACTTGTGGGCGCTGGTGCCCGGTCGGAGAGCGGTGAAAACGGCTGATTTGTGTTGACGTCGACGTCGCTTCCGCGGCGGCTTGTTTTGGGCGCTGGTGCCCTGTCGAGAGCGGTGAAAACGGCTGTTGGTGAAGACGTCGCTTCCGCGGCGGCTTGCTGTTGGCGCTGGTGCCCTGTTGAGAGCCGTGAGAACGGCTGATTTGGTGACGGTTCGGGTGTGAACCGTGGGCGCTGATGCCCTGTTGAGAGCGGTGAGAACGGCTGTTTAGTTACGGTTCGGGTGTGAACCGTGGGCGCTGATGCCCTGTTGAAAGCGGTGAATACGGCTGTTTGAGGAACTGCTGCTGAAAGCTGGCTGCAAGTTGAGTGGTGTAGGACTTGTTCGGATGTGAACTAGTGACAGAATGATATGATATACAGAATGAATGCCCGCGTATCCAACAACGAGTCGCGTTTTATACGCGTCCATGTGAAACAGTCAATATATAAATCACGTAATTCTGAACGCGACCGCGACGTATGAAACGTGCGCGTACGATATGAAACGGGCCTAAAGATGAAGATTTTAATATGATTTGTGGAATTGCTATTGAGTATTAATACTATTGACTATAACCAACTATAACATTGGTGATCAAATCGTAATATTGTTAAACTAATAATAATATCAAATTATATTCGTCATACCTACAGAAGAAAACTGTTTCAAATCGAAAATTCTAAGTTTTCACTTTTCAACAGCTTTGGTAAGTAAAATCTTACGTTATTAATTTGTTTTAATTTTACTTTACTTATACAGCCATATAGGTACCTATATATCTGTTAAGAAGACGTGAACGCCACACACATATTTTGTAATTTGTTGTCTCCGTCTTACAAACGTACTATAAAAAAAAATATATGTTCTATAGTACTACATATCAAATTGACGTTCGGTATATAGAACCAATTTATTGTGCTTTTAAAAAAAAATAATATGCAATCTGTTTTGGTTTTGTAACATACCTACTGTTTTTAAAAACATTTAGATTTTCTCGTCTGTGTTGGGAAAATATGAATTTATATTTTGTTTTTGTTTTCATGCTTTATGCAGACCAACAATATAGCATTAGAGTGAATTAATATACCTATAATCAAACTTAAATAGTAAGTACATATTATCTGTGTTTATACATTATTTTTTTACGACCTTTTAATTTTTAATAGGGTTATGATCATTTTTATAATATTTTACATACTCACAATTTTCATAAAAATTAAAATATTTAAATAAAAAACCAACATACATAATGTTAATTCCAAACCCTATTATAAATGCCTTTAAGCTTGATAATAGGTTTTAACTTTAATATATCAAAGCTCACAACACAAAATTGTTTCATGATGTACTATTGTTTAATAGATGAGAATACATTAATATAGGTTAATTATATATCAGGTATATTAATATAGGTACGGTTAGTTTAGGTAGTTAAGTAGTTTGATAGGTTTTTTTTGATAGCACTACTAACCAATAATTAAAATTATTTTAAATTAAATTTAAAAAACCTAATGTTCTCAAACTGATAACTTAAATTGTAGTTATGTTATCAAAAAAATAAAAACGCTACGACACAGATAAAGTTCTTCCTTGTGCGTTGTAGAATTTGGGTAATTCAACAATAATAAATAGAGATAGTACATTAATTGTAAGACGAAGACAACAAATGTGGGTATCACGTCCTTTTAAACATTCTTAGTAAGTTTATAATATAAGTAATATAATATATATATATATATATTAATATTAAATAAATGCATGTTTTGGTTATGAACATTTTAGGAATTATAATTTTAAAAATGTATAATATATAATATATTTTTTATAATATTAAGTTTGATAAAATTGATTTATGATTAGAAACATAGATACGATGCTAGGTACAATTGTTACCTCATATATATTACTATTTTTTTTTTTTCAGTAAGATGATTAAAAGTAATAGGACTAGAAACAGGAAAATTAAAGAGGAACGAGATTTAGTGAATAATTTATTTACATTGGACCAGGGTACAGAGTCTGATACATTTATCATTTCTAGTAATACAAGACAGGATAATAGTAATATCCCCGTATTAACATTAGATAATTTAACTCCTAGACTTGATCCAAATCTGGCATCAGGTGTTCATCAACCACATTCAAATTCTTTATTGTCTAGTGTATCAACAGTTGATAATTTGTCCAAAAAGCAATCTACTGATAATAGTAATTCCTTAGTACTTGATACAACAACATTACCAAATCTTAATGATAGTCTTGCACATTGGGCTGTTAACCATAATGTTCCAATGACTACAGTGAATTCATTATTATCATTATTAAGAACCCACAAATGTTTTTCATCCTTACCTAAAGATAGTAGAACACTTTTACATACATCTTCTAAATTTGATTATACTCTACGAGTCGTAGAACCTGGCTTGTATTACCATTTTGGAATTGCTAAAGGCATTCTCCAAAATTATGTGGCAAATGAAAATTATTTTTCATTAAAAATTGCTGTAGGTATTGACGGACTCCCTCTTTCAAAATCCAGTGGAAGTCAATTTTGGCCTATTTTAGCTTACATAATAACTACAAATAAGAAATCTCAAGTTTTTCCAGTTGGAATGTATCATGGGTATACGAAACCCAATGATAGTGATGATTATTTATTAGATTTTGTTAATGAGGCAGTAGAATTATCATTAAATGGGATAGTTGCACAAAATAAGAAAATTAATGTTTCATTTAATGTCTTCTGTTGTGATGCACCAGCCAAGAGTTTTGTCCTCAAAACCAAAGGACATTCTGGATTTTCATCATGTTCACGATGTAAAATCGAAGGAGAATACATTAATAATCGTGTTTGTTTCCCATATAATAGAAATAAATCTGCTTTAAGAACTGATACAGAGTATAGAAATTGTACTGATGAAGATTTCCATACATCAACATCTCCTTCAATTCTTACCAGAATACCCAATTTTGATATTTCTAAATCGTTTGTGCTAGATTATATGCACTTAGTAACATTGGGTGTGATGCGTAAACTTATTTCATTTTGGGTTATCAGAGGTCCAGCCAATGTTCGCCTACCAGGAAGAAAAATTAATGAAATAACTAAATTACTATTAGAAATAAAGCCTTATATACCTTTGGAATTTTCTAGAAAACCTCGAGAAGTGCAAGATATTTGTCGTTGGAAAGCAACCGAATTGCGTTTGTTTTTAATTTATCTTGGTCCTTTAATTCTTGATGGTATTTTATCAACTAATTGCTTAGTTAACTTTATGGCATTAAATGTGGCAATGGTAATTTTACTAAGTCCGGATAAAGTTCATTATTCAGAGTATGCTCAACAATTATTGGATTATTTTGTAATGACATTTGATAAAATATATGGAAATTTCAATGTTTCTCATAACATTCATGGGCTTCTTCATATCACATCTGATTATGACCGTTATGGTCCACTTGATCAATGTAGTTGTTTTCCGTTTGAAAACCATATGAAGGAAATTAAAGTAGCTCTAAGAAAAAGTGAAAAACCTCTTCAACAATTTATTTGTCGGTACAATGAAAAGTGTCATGTCCGTAATCAAAACTTCAATCAAATTAACAAAGAATTTACTTTAAAAAAAATGCACAATAATGGTCCATTACTTGAATATTTAAATTATCTACAATATCACCAGATTATTTTTGAAAATTTTACTCTAAAAACTAACAATGACAAAGACTGCTATATTTTAACTCATTGTGGTCAGATTGTAAAATGTGCAAATATTATACGTGAAAAAATTGATAGTGTTACATTCATAGTGGGTCAAATCTTTTTAAACAAGTTTCCAGCATATACTAAACCTATTTGCTCTTCAATTTTAAATATTTACAAAGTTGATAATCTCATGGATAATCTTAAGGTCTGGAATATTATTGACATAAAATATAAAATGATGGTGATACCATTGAATAACTGCACTTATGCTATACCAATATTACATACAGATATTATATAAAAATTGTTTTAATAAAAGCAAATGTAAATATATAAACCATTGTATCATAAATGTATTAAAATGTAATATAGGCAATTAAAAATAGTAAATAATATGATAGTAAAAATGTCAACATAAATTATTCTTATTTGTGCTGTGGTTATTACCATCAGGTAAATGAGTGTAGGTGTAATTTATTATTTAATATTTTTTAAATTAATTACTGTAATAAATCCAATTTATATATGTATTATAGCTTTCTTTGAGCATTATGTGGTTTGTTGTCAACTTCACAAAAGACAACACAGTTGACGTTGTTCCAAGTAGTTGGTACAAAAATGGGTTGTGTGCTTGGCCAATAAAATGTTCCAATACAAAAAAAATTATACAAAAAAAATTACCACCAAACAAAAAAGAATTTAAATGGCATATTGCTAGAAAGCTGGGATCCTGTTACGGTGATTATAATATAATATTATAGTATAAATGTAAACTACAATATTTATATTTTAGTATTTATTTTATATAGTTGAAACTTATTTTCTAACAATATATGCATTATTATACCTATAGGTATGTCTAATTTACATTCATTTTGTTTAGATACTTACGAAGAAGCGAAATACAAGGCTAAAATTGCTCAAGAATCTTCTGATCTATCAGGAACTGAACATGTATTAAAAGACCGTAAAGTAAGAGCCAAAATGATTGATAATTCACCATCACCGTCACCAAAAAAAAAAGCTATTAAAAGTCCACCTGATATATTTTGTAAGTACAATCATACCTATATCTATATATAATTATTTAAATATTATTAATATACAGTGGAACCTCGATATCTCGAACCTCCATAAGTCAAATTTTCGATAACTTGAAGGAATACCTTGGCCCCTGCCTTACAATATATGATATCTCAAACCTCTATAAGTCAAATTTTCTATAATTCAAATTTTTTTTTCGCCCCCAATCAATTCGAGTTATCGAGGTTTCACTGTACATGGTGTTCATATTTAATCACCTCATTATAATTATATCATATTGTTTACCAGTCCCAATTAGTTTAAAGACCGTTGCCAAACTTTTTAAACACCCTGTGGCCTGTATATAATAAGTTATAAATAATTAACAAAAATAGTGATTATATAATATAAATTAACCCTATCATATAATCATTTTTATTTTTCAGTGAACAAAAGTATAGTTGGTAAATGTGAATCAAACGATGACTCAGATTTAGATCCAGATTACACCATACACATAGGTATCATATTATCAAAAAAATAGAAGTTACATTATTTTACTAGATTAAAATTGATTTAAAAATATTTTAGACCTTAGTAGAAAATATAATATAACACTCAGAGTCCCAATGAATCTACTAAAATAATATTTATAAAAATTATTGCAGTCGTCCTGGTGCGTCTGTTGTTTTCCTATAAATAGCATTCGTAATAAAGTCTCACATTTATATTTTATATATTTCTAAAGTATGAATAATAATAAACAATGATTTTAGATACAAGTCCAATATTTTTAAATGATGATAATGATTATAATGATAACTCTCCAAAAAGAAAATCTTTGAGTGGAACAAAAATATCAGATTCTCAACCATTGAAACCACAAAAAAAGTTTCTAAGTCATACCCAACCTACTAAAGCTTCAAAATCCAAAAGTAATTTTTTAAATTATTAATAATAAACTATATAGTCCAAGAATTAATAATGATATCATTATTATTTTTTTTTTTAGATTTATTTGATACCTTATTGGAAATAGAAACATCGCCTCAATTACAGTCCACTAGTAAAACAGCAATTCCAATAAAAAGAAAACTTTTTGATGATAAATTGTTGAAATCAAATAGTAAGAATACCTATATATTATTTTGTCTTAAGGGGATTGGAAGCAGTGGTTTTCTGTCCTTGTTTAACACAGGCGCAACATAGGATTTTGGACGTGTTCTATTTCTAACAACCTAATTGATATAGTGAAGCGATAAGAATTCTGAAAACAGATTTGAATTTATAAAAATGTGAGAATACTTAAAAGTAATTAAGAAATCGTCATGTTTCAATTTTTGAAGAAGTTAAAATCTAAAATGGGGAAAGTCGATCTCAATAGACTTACAAAAAATTCAAATGTTTTCAGATTTCTTATTGCTTTTATCTATTGCGGTATGTTGGAAATAGAACACGTCTAAAATCCTATGTTGCATGTGTATTAGACAAATACAGAAAATCACCACTTCCAATCCCCTTAACCTATAATACTTATAGATTATATACTACTTAACATATTGTAGTTTTATTAAAATTAAAATTAATCATCATTATCAATTTAGATTTTTCCAAGACATTATATTTTGAGCAAAGTATTTTAATACTAATAGTAAACAAGTTTCTTAACAAACTGACATTTCATTGTTTCTTTTCTTTAGGCTATAGTAAATCTAAAACTGCAATTGAACCTACAGCAATAATGTCAGTGGCTGGTAGGTATTATTAATTACTTTAATAAAACATTATTGTTGTTTAAAGTTTCATAATTTTTATTTTTATCGTTAGTATTCAGTTATATTGTATTTAAATTGTATTATTTGTTTTTAGAATATCAAAAATATGCAGTGAACACGTTGTCCGTCATGAAATATGACATAAATTGTTGTATATCTACCAATCAACTTATGAATGCTAATATAAATACATTGCTGGAAAATATAAATAAAAATTCAATTTCGGTATCAGATGATGGTATTAATGACTATGACTTGAACAATATATTTCCAATAGAGTGTCATGAAGCACTACAAGAATTTGAACTGAAACTTCAAAAAAATGAAAACAACTTTAAAACTATTATGGTAATAACTAATAAGCAATAACACTTAATTCATTTGAGTCTTCTACGTAAAAACAATTGAGTTTAAGAAATAACATAATCAATTTAATCGTCTTAATTTTCAGGTACGCAAATTGTCATTGCTCATTACTAATAAAAGTGTAGGTGACTCACTGAGGCGTGTTATGTCCAGAATGTTTGATGACAAAGTTCTTGAGGATTATTCAACTTATGGTTTCAAAAAAAAATTGAGGTTTTCTTCATTATATTCTTATCGGCTTCTTATTGGTAATTATAATTTCTAACAGTCATGGAAATATGTTTTTACTTAAACTATAAATGTATAAAAATATATAGTTAACATATATAGTTATTTATAGTAAGACAATAAGTGGAATGTAAAAAATTAGAATAAATACGTGTACCATTCAATTAGAATATATTTAAATATTCCTTAATATTTACTCGTTTCTTTAAAAACCAAAACCCCATTCAAGTATATTAAAGTTGATACAGACATTTTGAATTGTACTATATATATTTATATTATATATATGCGTATATATAAACTATTTATAATATATTATATAGCTATATATTGTTTATATGAAAATACTTATTTAAAGTGGTCATTTTTATTTTAGATATATTGAGGACCAATATCAAATACAAAACGGTACCAGAAAAAGACGTTGATAATGATATTGGAACATGGCTAGCTCATGCACGTTTTAGGCGTGCTAAAAAAATTAATAATACTATTATTTAATATATATATATTGTATATTTATATAAAAAAAAAAGAATGTTAAAAAAGTATTGTTAAATAATTAACTAACCAAACCTACTGACAGGGAGTCAAATAATGTAGAATTTATATTAATTTTTTTAATTTTTCAAAATTATATACTGACTGGGAGTCAATTTTCGGTGAAACACGATTGCGCCCGTCCTACCTTTTAACATTCAAAAAACGCAACACGATTGCGCCCAGCAAATTAGCTCGATAGTGCCCGGTTTTACCTTTTTACCTGCAAAAAACGTAACACGATTGCGCCCAGCAAAAGGGCTCGATTGCGCTCCTTGAAATATAAGGTCTTGCCTTTCTAACAATTTTCCAATAATCTATTTAAAATACAGTCGGAGTGGAAAACTCAAAGTTTAGTTAGGTAAGGTTATCATTTTAACAATTTTCCTTCCCAATTTTACAGGCTTAGGACTGACAACAACTATATTCCTATAGGACATAATTGTTGTCAGTCCTAAGACTGTACAATTGGGAAGGAAAATTGTTAAAATAATAACCTAACCTAACTTAAACTTAAGAGTTTTCCACTCCGACTGTATTTTAAATAGATTATTGGAAAATTGTTAGAAAGGCAAGACTTTATATTTCACGAAGCGCAATCGAGCTTATTTGCTGGGCGCAATTGTGTTGCGTTTTTTGCAGGTAAAAAGGTAAAAACTGGTGCTTTGAGCTAACTTGCTGGGCGCAATCGTGTTGCGTTTTTTGCATGTAAAAAGGTAGGACGAGCGCAATCATGTTACAGCCGTCAATTTTGCATATAAAGATATTATATTGAATAAAGCAAGTATATTATATAATATATCAATAAAAAAGAAAAATTTTTTTTATTATGTTTATGTATTGTCCTGACATAATTCCTGATCCATAAATGTACTAAAATATCTTAATACTTTTAAAATAGGTAATGGAAATTCAATATTGGTACAAATTTACCTAACGCTATTAATAGAATTGCTTTATCATAAATATAATATTATCATAACATTATGAAATGTTTTAAGGGTATTAAATGATAATATTATTATCATATTTTTTTAAAGTTTGAGTATTTTTATGACAATATAGTAATAATATTTTGGTAATATTATTTTAATTTTAATATTAAAAAAAAAATATTACAGCAACTTTAACTATCAATATTGTGATAACATATTTTTGCTGGCCAAATTATCACGGTATAATGTTATTATAAGATTATACAAATCAAAATAAATCAAAAATTAATTTTATGGTAACATTGATATTTTTAATTACAATTTATAGTAATGTTATTACAATGTAAAATTGCTGTGTGGGAACCTTTGATTTGACAAACGAAAGGTTGTTTTTTTTGGTTTGGCCGGAGATTTCTTCGTTTTTGGCTTGGTAATATGTAAAATATATGTTATGTAAAATATTTACTTTTAGGTATTCAAGTTAGCACTGCATCTCTAGGATTCAATAATATATGGCGCCATGATAAATGTTCAATGATTATTGATTCTAACAAAAGATGTGAGTTTTGTGAAGGTTTATATTCGACATTTAGAGTTTATAAAAAAAGATCTTTGGAAGCAAAGTCCAAATATATAGGGCAAATTCTTACTCCAATCCACAAAAAGAAATATTGTGATATGTTAAATAAAAAAAAATTTACAAAAATCAAATTCTAGGTAAGTACCTAGTTGTATACTGTTTTTTTATGAATCACTTTGAAATTTATTTAATAATGTAATTCTAACATTAAAAAAACTGTATATTGCGATTAACAATAAATTGAAAAAATTAATAATAAGATTTCAAATAATTCATCAACAAGAGAAATGAGTGATTCTTCGGGGAAATTTGTATTAAATAATTGTAAATTAGGCGAGTCACAGAAAAAAATTATTCATGAGATAATTACTACAAGTAAATCAGAAAATCCAAAATTTTATTATGTATATTATTTATAATTCGGTAAGAATATCAATCAATTTTGTATTTTAACACTAAGTCCGATGGATATTATCTAAAGTAAATTCAAAACTAAATTATAAATGAATAACATTTCAAAATAAATCAAATAAATTGTACACTGCAGCATGATCATACATTTTGTCTACATTATTTTATAGCTCGCCAAGATATTTTACCATTACCATGTATTCGTACGATAAGAAGATATCTCCCTCTTGTAAAACCACTAAGTGGTTTTGATGATAAATATTTTTTACTTTTAAAAAAGAAAATGACTTCTTTAAGTAAAGAACATGGAATGCTCATTGATGATGAAATCATATTGCGAGAGAGCATTGATGTAGATTCAAAAACATACTGGAATAGAGAATTTTGGTCAGGATTTTGAAACCTCTGGTCTAAATGGACTAGTAATTACGTACCAAAGTTCATGTGCTAATTTTTCACAACCAATAGCAGTATTCGCTTCTAGAGGACCGGTTAAAGGTGTTAATAATTTATTTTCTAGGAAATATATTTGTTATTTGTAAAAATGTAAACACATTTATGTAATGGTTTATATTGTAACTTATGGCAATTTTTGTGAATAAATTTGTGTTAAGGTAACCAAACAAATGTGGATGAAGTTATGTAGCATGTTGTAGTGTTGTTGTTTTGTAGTTATTAGTTAATGCGTGGATTAACTGGATACTAGCCACTACAGGTATACCTACACACCTAATATGTATTACTATTTTAACAAAGGGTTTATACAGGTAATGTGTATTTTAATAAATTGTTTTTTTTTTTTTTTTAGTATTATATATGTATATTAATTATTATATAATCGTTTGTGTACAAATAAATAATTATCTTTACTTTAATTAATATTATGTATCTAAAAAATATAGGTTCCCGCCAAAAAACAATTGATTTCTTTTTAAGAATATTTATGTATTAACAAGTTTTTGAGAGCGTTGAAATATATTTTACAAACATAATATTATATTCTAATTTGAATTATAAAAGTTAGACCGAAATCTACACATAATAATTTATAAAAAACAAGTGAATACTCAAAGAAGTTATTCATCTACATCTACATTCTATGTCATGAATCCAAATTGGTCTCACATACGTTATTTTTAATAATTTAAATATCTCATATTAAGGTTATATATTATTATGTATTGTATTGTTTTTTAATTAGTTTTGTATAATATTCATGGCATTTATGATTGTTCACTAAATTAATGCTTTCTGTGCTGCTGAGTCCCATACCTATTACATAGTAATCTTAATTGATCAATTATAAACACACTAAATTAAGAAAAATGTTAAAAGTAGCATTAATAATACCTGTTATTACAGCTACTTGTGAGCGTTCCTTTTCAGCTACGAGGAGAATAAAATCCTGTTTGAGATCTTCAATGGAGCAAAATTGTTTTGATAATTTGGTAATACTAAACATTGAAAACGATTTACTTAAGAACTTAAAAAAAAAAATTCTTAATAAGTTTGCTAAAAAGTCAAGAAAATTAAAATTGTAATATGTAAATTGTAAAACAATATTTTAAAATTAATGAGAAAATACCGAGTAAAATCATTAGTGATTTAAGCTAACGAACAGTTACCGCACAGAACCATTTTTCATATACAATATTAGTGTTCTAAAATTTCATGAAATTTATTTTTTAATTTTATTTATTTACTTTCATGAAATTTATTTTTAAAATTAAAGATAAAAAATTATTTTTAATTTTAAACTATAGTAGAAAGTACAGTTAACCCCTGTACTTAGTGAAGTGTTATTGAAAGCTATTAGTATTACAGAAATATTTCTTATATATTAAATTAAACAAATAACATAAAATTTAACAATGATCCGGAATTGAATATTGATAATCACTATTCATGTATGAAATCAGTATGAGCATCTAGAGATGATTTTATATAACATACCAAAAAACAGTTTTAAAAAAAATATATTTTTCAATATTGCAAGAAAGGGGAAAGTTTCATACTTATAATCTTATACACAATGTTGTATGAATTTCATCAATGAATTTCGATAATAATTTTGATAACATATTCAATGGATACTTAACAGATTGTTCTGTTGATGAAGTTTGTTTTTTTTTTTACTATTGATATATTATTCCCGATTTAAAAGGAATAATACAGATTAAAAGTCTAATACATAGTTTTTTTAACATTTTGCTAGTCATTTGTATTATTAATTATTTCATTGGGTTTAATTCATTTTGGTAAGAAAAACTTACCTCAGGATCCGCCAGTTAAGAGAAACTACTGCCTGGTGACTTATAAGCATGAGCTTTGTAAACAAAATAATATATAAAGAAATAGGTAAATAATAAGAAAGTGTTTTTTGGTAAATGAGTAGTAATATATTTTAACATGTGTACAATAATAATTTTAACATTTTCAATGTTTAGGGAAAAGTATAACAATTTTGAGAGGCATTTTAAAGAACAATGTTTTTTTATAATATGTATACAATAAAATAAAACGGTAATAAAAATAAAATATGCGGTAACAATAGTATATTACTTAGTTAATGTGTAAAATAATAATAACATTTTCAATATTTTGGGAAAAGTTTAACAATTATAGGAATATTTTAAATAACAATTTTTCTAAAAAATAAAAATAAAAATAACAATCACCAGTCATAACAGTGATAAAACAAAATGCGTAGGAACAATATTACACAATATAGTTAATGTGGTTTTGGGAACTGCAATGTAATAATTAGAATATCAGCTTTTTAAGGAAAATTTGACGAAGGGGAGTAAGATTAGTGTTTAATTATTTAATATAATATTTAAAATGGAGAAGGTTTAGGGTAATTTTTTAAGATAAAATAATCTATAGTCATACACTTTGAGCTACCAACCACATTATAAAAATCAGATGTTAATAAAACATTTTTGAATGTTTTTTCCAGCTGCTAGGTAATGACGTTTTAATGATAAAACAATAATTTTTCCATAAGAATGAGTACTCATATGAATGGTGAACCTTTAATAGGCCGCGGTGGCAAGGTCTACATCGGTTTATCCAGATGTTTTTCATGATAAAATTGGTTATAGTCATACCTCGGGCTACCGACCACGTCATAAAAACAGATGTTAATATACAATCTTTAGACGCTTCTTGCGGCCGCGGATCACCTCGGGCTACTAATTAATCATGTTTCAATAATTAAATAATAATGGTGTCACAAGAATGAGTACTTTTATCATTAGTAGGCTACAGATTTAAATCGGGTTACCAATGTCTTAATATGAATAATATTATAAAAATGTTTTTTTTTTTGTTTAAAACTACATGATATTTATACTACCTATAAAATGTGTGTCTATGTTTGGTTATGAGCTAAGTTATTTTTACAGTTGTAAATTATGCAGTCATAATTCATTGACATTGAAAATAAATAAGGAGTTTTAATACATCGGCATTAGTAAAATTGAAAATTAGATAGGTATTGTGATGACTGATGAGTAATTTTCAATGTTGACAATTTTTTTTTTTAATATAGGTACCATTTAAACTTAATGTTTACATTAGTTAATACATTTTAAAAACGGTTTACAATATAAAATTTGTTCTTTCCTTGAACATAAATTGTGCATATTTTATTAATTGTACAGGTTTTAATGATATTATTAATCATAATATTAAATAATATGGGTACTTAATTACTAATTATATAATATACAATTTGATGAGTAATTTTTGGTGTTGACATTTTTTTTTTTTTAATATAGGTACCATTTTAACTCAATGTTTACATTAATTAATACATTTGAGAAATGGTTTACAATATAAAATTTGTTCTTTCCTTCAACATTAATTGTGCAGGTTAATGATTTTATTAATTATAATATTTAATGGCATGGGTAATTATACAATTTTTAGAATTTTTAAAAATTTAAATACGCAAGCTATTTTAATTTTGAGTTGGGTTTTTTTTTCATACGTTCACAGAAAGTATATCGAATCTTTAACCATATACGCTAATGACGCTAAACATGCGGAGCATTCATAACAACAACATGCTGGAGGAAGTAATTTTTGGGTCTCCTTATCAAAAACGCAATATGAAGCTAAGAGTGCATAACCAATGCCTGAAATGGAGCCACCACGCTAAATACCTTGTTGTGATCCAGAATTACTATCTTATATTTGAAAAACATATCAGGAATACCTTACAAAAAGCGCGTGGCGGCAAAAATATCAATCAACCACACGATGTTTTATCTAATACTACATTATAATATAATATTATTATAAATTTTAAGAAAAGAAAATAGATATTTAATTATATTGATATTCTAGTTACAGGTATACTCCGAGTAAAGGGGCAAACTTCCCCTGATTAGGCCAACAGACAAAAATTACATAATTCTGTGCCATGCTATTAGCGAGTTTTATTAGCAAGTACATGAAGCAATACGCAGACTTTCAAGTCAAAGTTCTCGGAACTAGATAACATTTCGTAACACGCCTTGAAACACACGATGGTACAAAATCACCTAGTATCTTTGCCAAATATTCAATGCCTGCACCAGATTCGAATATTTTTCAAAGCCATGGAATGAAACTGAAATCATAAGGCTGCCAAAACCAGGTTAAGGTCGTTACGGGGCCACCACACACACGTGCACACGAAAAACGGACTTTCTCGAACATCATGGAACAACGAATAGAGACATGACGAATTAAACGCAAACGCCTGGCATATAAAATATAACCAACAACATGCTTTTCCATGTCAGACAAAAACAGGAGTATAAGTCAAATAACGAAAACAACTCATCAAATGATGAATATACGACAATTCCTCGTCATACCTAAAAACGCCGACCAATCAACACCCGAGAAACACAATGTCAAACGGTTATAAATACGGGTGCATTTTGATCATTAATTATATATTGCACTCCACAATCATGTTGAGGACATAATTAACAAGGCCAAACGATCAAGAGCGGCACTCTATCCGCTGCTAAATAGCAAAAGCCATATCCCAATTAATGCAAGACTATCTCTATTTAAAATATATATAAGGCCCATCCTCCTCTACGCCGCACCTGCATGGGGGCCTAAAATTAGTAGGTCAAACTGGAAGAAGATCGAAGCCGTGCAAAACGTAGGACTAAGATCAATAACAGCCATTCCACCATACCAGTCAAACAAATCCTTACTCGCAATAACTAAAATCCCGTCAATAGAGGAAGATGCCAGGAAAGCCACTACGATAATGTTTAATAAAAACACAAGATCCCTCTACCCACACATTCAAAAATTAGGAGTACCAGACCCAGAAGACCCTATATGTAAATCAAGACCTTTCTACTTCAAAAAATAACACCTAAATAAACAAGCCAAAACTCCGAGAATTACATCATACAGGAAGACAAAGACATCAGTCTGGTACTTCCCATTAGGCCACAGGCCGTCACCCATAGCAATAGCAATATATTATATATAATAATATAGCATTAATTATATCTAGTCCAGTCAACAGCCAGCCTGTTCGCACCTGCTCTGCCGGCCAACACTGCATCCGGCTTCTGGGGCGGTGCCTTCGACAGGGCAACAGCGCCCACGGGTCAAATCCGACCGTCAACCGTCAAGTGCGGGTTCACTCCAACAGGACATCAGCGTCTACAATGAGTCGCCGCGGAGGCGACAGCGTTCGAACAGCCGTTCTCACCGCTCTCAACAGGGCACCAGCGCCCAAAATAGAGCCGCGGTAGCGACGTCAAAGTCAATAACAACAGCCGTTTTCACCGCTCTCCAACAGGGCACCAGCGCCCACAAGTAAGCCACCGCGAAAGCGACGTGTCACTCCGCAACCAGCTGTCGTGGGGCCGCGCCCTCACATAGCCACAGCATCCCCGTCCCCTCCCCAGAAAAAGGTTGACCACAACCTTGACTATGGGAAAACAAAAACGGAAAACGGGAAACTCCACTTACAACCCACCTCCGAAAGTTGCACGGCAACGCACATTTTCTCCCCCTCAAATAAAACCAAATACTTCCGACTCTGAAACCTTAGACTCTCTCTCTGACTGTAGCCTTTCTACAAACCACTCACTGTCCTCTGCGTCCTCTGCGACATCTACTAAATCAACTTCCGTACCTAAACCAAACCAAACAAATAGCTCCGCACAAAATCAGACCACCTCCGTACAAAACCAAACCGCCTCCTCACTAAACCAAATAACCTCCACACTAAATCAAACCACCTCCGCATCTAAACAATCTACTTCCGCACCAAACACACCAAAAACTCCGACTAAACCTACATCCGCCAGACCACCACCAATCATGCTAAGCTCCGGCTCCTGGCGGAAGATCGCTCCTGTGATCTACGCCCTCCCAAACCTTGCCCCTACCTCTCTAACCGCCAAATCGTCCTCCAACAACCAAGTCACCATCCAAACTTCTGATTCGTCCCAATTCCGTCTGATCCAAAACACGCTAATGTCCAAAGGAACGGAATTCCACACATTTTCGCTCCCCGAAGAACGTTCCCTCAAAGTCGTGCTGAAGGGCATCCCAAATGATATCCCGGTCGACGAAATCCAAGGGGAGCTGGAAACCCTTGGATTCTCCGTTAAATTCATCCACCGTTTCGGCACCCCGGAAAAACCGATGCCAATTTGTGTGGTACACATCGCATCAAATCCAAATTCCAAAGACATTTTCCTGTTAAACAATCTTTTCTATATACAAATTTCCGTCGAACCCCTTAAATCCACCGGCCCTGCCCAATGCTTTTCGTGTCAACGCTTCGGCCACGGTTCACGCAACTGCGGTCGCCCACCTATATGTGTGAAATGTGCAGGTAACCACTTGGCTAGCGACTGCCAAAAAACCCGCGAACAAGCCCCAACATGCTGCAACTGCGGCGGATCACATACCGCAAATTTCCGAGGTTGCCCCCACTTACTGGCTCAAAACCAACCAAAACCACAAACTCAGGCCCAAACCATCCCAAAACCAAACAAAACCCTTCCTATTCAAAAAACACCACCTCCTATTAAAAGGTGTTTTCCCTTTAGCTTTTAAAAAGTGTATTGTTATTCCACTATTTAAATCAGGTAATAAATTATCGTGTGGAAATTAAAGACCTATCTCACTTTCTTTAACTATATCAAAAATTTTTGAGAAATGTATCAAAAGCTGTTTATTAAATTACTTTAAAAAGAATTCATTTTTCTCTAATTCACAGTTTGGTTTTTTGGCTGGTTTGTCAACGAGTGATACTCTTTTTAAACTTGATAACTTTGTTCGTAGACATATTGACATTAATAACAAAGTAATGGGTATTTTTCTAGACGTGCAAAAAGCCTTTGATTGCGTAAATCATGAGTTATTATTAAAAAAGCTAGAATATTCGGGTATTCGGGGAGTTGCTAATAATCTATTAAAATCCTTCTTAAATGAAAGAACTCAAATAGTTCAAATAAATGAGTGTTATAGTAAAGCTAAATATATAACCTGTGGAGTTCCGCAGGGAACAGTCTTAGGCCCATTGTTTTTTATCTTTTTTATAAATGACTTATTGAATATAAATACAGATAGTAATAAAGAATTCATTAGTTTTGCTGATGATACAGCTATTCTAATATCCGAACCAACAATCGACAATTTGTATCATGAAGCAAATAATATTTTAAATGAAGTATATATTTGGTTTTGTAAAAATAAGTTAAAGTTAAATTTACTGAAATCTAAATTTATATGTTTTAATTTATCTGTTATTAATGTTTTACATGGATATAATTTGATTGTACATTCCCTAAAATGTAATACTAATTTAAATAAATGTGATCCAAAATGTGTAAAACTTGAAAAAGTCAATGAGTTAAAATATCTTGGCTTAAAAATAGAGCATAGACTTAGATGGCCATGTAAATTATTTAAATGGTATTTTACGTAAATTTTTCTATATATTTCATGAAGTCAGGTATATATTAGATGTAAATTATAAAAGAATTATTTATTTAGCCTTAGTGCAATCTATTTTTTCATATGGTATATCCATCTGGGGAGGAGCTTGTAACAGCATTGTACATAACTTAAATGTAACAATAAATGGTATTATTAAATATTTATTAAATCTTCCACTGCAAACAAATACTATTTTAATTTATGAAAAACTTAATGTAAATAGTTTTAAGGTAGTATATAATCAAGCTGTATTAGTTCATTTATTTAAGCATAAACATTTAATACCTGTATCAGATCATGATCATGATACTAGATATAAGCAAAATGTTAATATTCGTTTATTGAAATGCCAAAAAGCCTTTGGGCAAAAAAGTGTATTGCATACTGGTTTAAATTTATGTCGATTATTAAATATTAATATTAATCAGTTTGAAAATTTAAAGTCTTTCAAAACTTATCTTAGACATGTTGATTTAAAGAAAATATGATTATACTTAATGAGACTATTATTTAAGATATTGTATTATGTATTATTATGTTTATAGTGTAATAGTATAAAAACAGATTTATTATTATATTATTCAAATGTATGTATATTTCTAGGTAGGTCAAAAGAACTCGCTCCCCCAGCACAAGCTTTGCTTTTAGGGGGTGCTGCAATATGTAACTCGCTAATTTAATTATTTAGTAAATGTACGAGATATTTTTTTAAGAACCTTGTCTCCACAACAAGCCTAGCTTACGGAGACAATCATTTATATATAACGCCAAATTATAATATGTATGAATATTTGTAATTTTACATGTATGTATACATTTTTGTTTTAAATGAAAACAAATAAATAAATAATACACAGAAACTGGTCCAAGACAATAAAATACCTTAGAGTGACCATCGACTTAAAACTTACTTTTACGCTCACACAAAAACTGCGTTACACAAAGCATCCGGAGAAAAATATACCTTGCATCCACTACTCAATGACTTCAGCCCGCTTCCTCTAAAAACCAAACTGTACTTATATAACGCGCATATTATACCAATATTACTTTATGCCACCCCCGCGTGGGCACAAAACATAACTAAAACAAGCTGGACTAAGCTGGAGGTGTTCCAGTCAAAAACACCGAGGATGATAACGGGCAGTGACTGGTTCGTCTCAAGCCATGCAATAAGAATGTCATTGAACATGCCATCAATAAATGACACTATATTAAACGAGAGAACCAAAATCAAACAAAAAATAGCACACTCAAACTTCGAACACATCAACGAAATAGTTAACAAAAAAAAGCCATAAAGAACATTTCAAAAGAAGACCACTGACCTAACCTAAAAATAGACAAGAAACTCCATAAACAATCTCTAAAAAGACTCCATACTGTCTGGAAGAAGCGGAAAAGCTTGAAACAGAGTAGGTTTATACAAAACAAAGCAAGATTATTTATATCATTATCAGTTCTTGCCCACTGTTCGTTCTGTGCAGACGTCGGTTACAATATTGCAGTGAACCATTCTGAACAACGAAACACCATGGGCGGCCGCAGATGCAAAAGAAAACGGACACCTCCGGTCACAAGCTCGAAGAAAACACGAGACAATACTTACTCTCTACCACCGTTGCATGCTGCTCGACGCCAACGTGCAGAACCTCCTTCTCCCGAATCCTTCGACGAGCAAATGTCAGGTGAGTCTTATTTTTCTGATTCTACTTCTACCTCGTCTATATTGTTGCGGTACAAATACAAACATAAATACACACCACTAAAACGGCCATTCTCATGACCAACATATATCATCAGATGTAAGGAAACATGAGACTTTTGATAGATATATGGATTTTACCGATGGAAAACAACACCATTATAACCCAGTGACCATCGAAACGAGAGTAGTTGGGATTGCCTATCCAAAGGGCTGTCAACCAATAAGAAACCGGAATACAGCGGTGAACGGGTATATATACCGGTGCGTTCCCCAATGTAATCTAAGTATTCTAGGATAATATCGAGATATCGAAGTTAGACATATCGAGCTTATTAGTTACACTATTACACAACTATTAAATGGCTCCGGGACAAGTTGTCATCAAGTAATTTTCAACGATTTCATACCGTCATGGGTAACCACCGCGGTCGGAACAAAAACAACACACCAGCCCACATGAAGCTACGTCAACGGGACGCACTCCAGCGACCAGAACCCAAATCTCCTACACCTTCATCTGCTTCTATTAACACCGACGATAGCTCATCGTTTATCACGTCAGACTCGGACTCACAATCAAATGTGTTATCTGATATAAACTCTGAGCCATCTACCTCTTCACCACCACCACCTTCTGCTCAAAAAATTCCGCCGATCTTCATCCAAGGAACTGCTTGGCGCAAAGTCGCTGCCAAACTTTTATCCGATGTCCCTCCTGACAGCATTCAAGCCAAGGCATCTACCAACAATTCCATCAAACTTCAGTGCATCGACATTCAGCTATTTAGGTCCGTTCAAAAATACCTTCACAGTCACGATACTGAATTCCACACCGTTCCATCTTCGGAGGAAAGGACATTAAAAATAGTCATCCGTGGCTTACTCTCAGACATCACCGAATCAGAGGTCTCGGAAGAACTCAAATCCAAAGGATACGACGTCACATCAGTTCGTCAATTCGGCAACGCAACTCGTAAATTCCCCCTCCACATGGTGATTCTTGCTTCTTCTCCTTCCAGCAAACAAATTTTCAACGAACACTCTCTTTTTTACATGGCCGTAAAAATTGAACCTTACAAATCCACCAACCCTGCCCAATGCTTCTCCTGCCAGAGATTTGGTCACTCCAGCCTTCACTGCGGATACACTCCTAGGTGCGTCAAATGTGCCCAGGGTCACTTGGCCAAGAACTGCCCAAAGACCCTCGAAGAACCACCTACGTGCGCCAACTGTCTTGGTTCCCATACAGCAAATTACAAGAACTGTCCTTCGCTTATTCAAGAAAAGGACAGAAGACGTCCTACAAGACCCAACACTTCAAAAACAGTCACTCAATCATCATCTCCATCAGTCAACTCACTTGCTTCTGCCCTCACGAATCCACCGACCAGTCAACCTGTCAACCTCAGCACATACGCCTCCACAACCTCTAATGGCGCTGCAGTCTCCACTGTCCCAGTATCTCTGGCCTCTCAACTCACTACCATCATTTCCAATCTTGCCTCTAACAAAATGAAGGTTAAAGATGCCCTCATTGCCTTGCTGACAATTCTGCCACTCATCCTCACCAGCCTTCAACATGAATAACACCCGCATATTATTCTGGAACTGCCAAGGCGTCACTCGGAGGCGCCTTGAACTCATAGACTTCGTTCAACAACAAAAAATCGACATCTTGCTTCTCAATGAGACCCACCTCACTGGTCAACGCTCTATCAACATTCCAAACTTCTTCACATACACCACAAATCGCCCTCAAATCCCCGGCCACTCGGCTGGAGGCGGCACCGCTATTCTCGTGCACAAAAGGTACACTCACCACTTCATCACCGTTCAAACCACTTCCTTAGAACAAACTGCTGTGCACATACAAGTCAACAACTCTGTTCTCCGCCTGGTCGCCGCATACAAAAGACCGACCAACATACTCATTCCATCCGATCTCACCGCTTTACTAGACACCACCTACAACACCATCATTGCAGGTGACTTGAACAGTAAACATCAGCTATGGTTCAGCAGGAGGACCAACACGGCCGGAAACACTCTAGCCAGATTCATAAACTCTAGAAATGACCTAACAGTCGCTTCTCCAATCACTCCTACACACTACCCAAACGCCTCCAACCACAGTCCAGACATCTTAGACATCGCCATCATTAAAGCTAACAACATTCACCATCACATCGAAAACCTATCAACCGACCTATCTTCAGACCACACTCCAGTTGTACTTGAACTCCACTCAACCATGGCATCCTCGTGTCCCCCGGCACCCAAACAAGTCACCGACTGGGCCGCGTTCCAGCTTTTCATGGACTCCGTCACCCACTCACCGTCCAGCGGATCATCCACTAGCTCCATTGATTCAGCGATCAAAAATCTAACGTTAACCATGTCACATGGCATAGCCATCCACACCTCTCCATCTGCACTCCATGAAGGTTCCAGAGCTCTACCCAAGCAGCTGCAGTTTGAAATTAATCTCAAACGTCGCCTACGATCTCGCTGGCAAAGATCCAGAGATCCGGACGCCAAAACCTCCTACAATCGCCAAACCACTAAAGTTAAACAACTCATGGCAGAACATCGAAATAATCAATGGAGCAATCTCCTCGGCTCTCTGAATGAAGGTCCCAACGCCTGGTCTCGCTTTTTCAAACTCAATCGGGCACTGCTTCGTAAACCTCCACCATCTCGCCCTCTCAAGGACACAGCAGGCAACCTCACCTTTGATCCGGAGCACAAGGCCGCTCTTCTCGCAGACTCTCTGGAAGCACAATTTCGTTCCCCTCCGGGAAACGACCAAATTGACTCATCAGTCCACAACAAACTTATTCACATGCTCTCACTTCCTCCCACTACTACTTCATACTTCACTCCCTCAGAAGTTTGGAACGTAATCAAGACGCTCCCTAGTCGGCGCGCTCCGGGGCCAGACGGCATCAGCAACAGCGCCCTTAAACACTGTGGTCGCAAAACCATCACTCACATATGTCGAATTCTCAACTGGTGCAAACGTGCTGGTTACTTCCCTCTACAGTGGAAGCATGCCATCGTCATCACCATTCCTAAGCCAGGCAAGGATGTCACCAACCCAGTCAATCATCGCCCGATATCACTGCTCAATACAATGTCCAAAGTTCTGGAGAAACTACTGCTCACCAGACTTAAGATCTTCACCACCTCCAAAATCCGTCCAGACCAACACGGCTTTAGAAGCTCTCACAGTACCATCACCCAATTACTCAGCGTAGTCGACGATATATCCTTCAACCTCAACAAAAGAAGGAAAACTGCTGCAATCCTGCTCGATGTGGAAAAAGCATTCGACAAGGTCTGGCACGACGGCCTCATTAGCAAACTCATCGACCTCGAAGTGCCCAGTGACCTCATCACCATCATTACTTCCTTTCTGACCGATAGACATTTCCAAATAAAAATTGAAGGCAAACTATCCACACCACGCAAAATTCTTGCAGGAGTGCCTCAAGGTTCCTGCCTCGCCCCATACTTATTCTGTCTGTACATAAATGATCTACCATCTCACCCCAGCTGCAAAACCGCACTCTTCGCAGACGACACTCTGTTCTACGCAACCAGCACTTCCAACGACGCCGCCACCAAAAAGCTACAAATGCAGATCGACGCAGCTGTAAGGTGGTTCCACGACTGGAAAATATCGATAAATCCTCTCAAAACCACCGCAGTAATGTTCTCCCACAGATCCACCTCAAACTCCATCAACCCCAAAATCAAAAACACCAACATCAAGTGGTCAATTTCCATGAAGTACCTCGGTGTTCATATTGACCATAAACTCAAATTTTTCAAACACATCAACTCCACTATTAACAAATGCAAAGCAGTTAAACATTCATTATATTCTATGCTATCCAGCTCAACTTTAAATATCAACACTAAATGCTTCATATACAACACTTACATCCGATCCATCGCCACGTACGCATCACCTATATGGGCCTCCAACATCTCAAACAATAGCTGGACCAAGCTTGAAAGGCTCCAATCCACCTCACTCCGCCAAATTACCGGACAACCATGGTACGTGAACAACAGGGCGATCCGCCATTCCACCGGCTATGTACTTCTCAAGGATCACATTCAGTCACTAACTAACTCCGTCAAAATTCAAATTCAGCAATCCCCTCACAACCACATCTCCGAAATCAGCAACAGAACAACAATCACAGCAAACTATGTAAAACGACCCATAAACTTTTAATCTACAAGCACCAGTCAAACTAAAATCTTCTGCAAGCTCCCGAGCTCAATTCATCTCACTCCTTCCACTACTTCACTCACACTACCAGAGGCTTAAAGCCTGAAATAGTGCACAACATACAAAGCAAAGCAAAAGCAATGTAATTCGAAGACAGTCAGCCGATATTCTATCTATTTCGGAAACAATACAGTTGGCAATAGCTGTATTTTTACATAGAGCTTCTGTGTCAAGATTCCGTCACATTCGGGCTCTGACCCAATAAACTATGTCTTACTGACAAATCGTCCAATACTGTAAGGGTAAACATGAAACAAGAGAGAAAAGGCAAAGCCTGGAGCTCTATATAGGCCTTAGGCCGTCCTACAAAGGCAAGTCCAATGTAATTCGGGCACTCTTCGCAGACGACACACTGTTCTACGCAACCAGCACTTCCAACGACGTCGCCACCAAAAAGCTACAACTGCAGATCGACGCAGCTGTAAGGTGGTTCCACGACTGGAAAATCTCAATAAATCCTCTCAAAACCACCACTGCAGTAATGTTCTCTCACAGATCCACCTCAAACTCCATCAAGCCCAAAATCAAAAACACCAACATCAAGTGGTCAACCTCCATGAAGTACCTCGGTGTTCATATTGACCATAAACTAAAATTTTTCAAACACATCAACTCCACTATTAACAAATCCAAAGCAGTCAAACATTCATTATATTCCATGCTATCCAGCTCAACTTTAAGTATCAACACTAAATGCTTCATATACAACACTTACATCCGATCCATCGCCACGTACGCATCACCTATATGGGCCTCCAACATCTCTAACAATAGCTAGATCAAGCTTGAAGGCTCCAATCCACCTCACTCCGCCAAATTACCGGACAACCATGGTACGTGAACAACAGAGCGATCCCCCATTCAACCGGCTATGTACTTCTCAAGGATCACATTCAGTCACTAACTAACTCCGTCAAAATTCAAATTCAGCAATCCCCTCACAACAACATCTCCGAAATCAGCAACAGAACTACAATCACAGCAAATTATGTAAAACGACCCATAAACTTTTAATCTACCAGCACCAGTCAAACTCAAAACTTCTGCAAGCTCCCGAGCTCAATTCATCTTACTCCTTCCACTACTTCACTCACACTATCAGAGGCTGAAAGCCTGAAATAGTGCACAACATACAAAGCTAAGCAATGTAATTAACGTTTAATACTACAATATCTCCAAAAATCTCTAGAAGGCAAAATAAGAGCCGAGCAGTTCGCTTTCCGTCAAAACCACTCAACTGTCCTCCAACTAACCAAACTAATAGACCAAATCGGCGAAAATCTCAACCAAGGTATTAAAACAGCTGCCATCTTCCTTGACGTTGAAAAAGCTTTTGATACTGTCTGGCACGACGGACTTCTCCACAAGATGATGTCCATGAATATCCCTCTACAACTTATAAAAATTACTGAATCTTTCCTCTCAGATCGCACCTTTTCTGTAAAAATTGAAAACCAAAATTCGTCCGTAAGAAAGGCAAATGCGGGCGTGCCTCAAGGTTCTTGTCTTTCCCCTACGCTCTTTAATATTTATACAAATGACCTACCTACGAATATTAATGCTCGAGTCTCATTATTTGCGGATGACACAATGTTTTTTAACTGTTCAAACCACAATGTGCGTTTTGCATCCTTACAACTCCAAAAACAAATAAACCTGGCATCAGACTGGTTTAAAAAATGGCAACTTCGTATAAATGAATCCATAACCATTGCAATCCTGTTCGGCCGTACAAAGACTACAAACATCAATAATATCCAAATAAATAACATTAAAATTCCTTGGTCCAGGAGCGTTAAATATCTAGGAGTAACAATTGATCGTAAATTAAACTTTTCTACTCACGCGTCAAACATTGTTAAAAAAGCTACTCAAATTCGCGGTCTACTATATTCAATTTTAAACAGGAAAAGCCCAATCCCCACCAGAACCAAACTAAACATTTTCAAAATGTACATTATCCCTATCTTAACTTACGCCGGCGAAGCATGGGCACCCTTCATCAGCACATCAACATGGAGGAAAATAGAAGCAGTACAGACAATAGGTATCAGAGTAATACTAGGTCAACCGTCCATAGTAAAAAACTCAGTACTTCTTCACACAACCGGATTCATCCCTATCAAGCTCTTAATCAAAAAGTACGCCTTAGCAACCTTCCACCGTATCTCAACTTCTCAGTACACCCATATAAAGAACATTGGCCAGACTTCCCACCAATCACAAGCCTCTAGACATAAACAACGACCTAGAGTAAAATTATGGGCAATAAGTTAATATAAACAAAAAAAAAAAATCCTAAATTTGCAAATTCCATTTGACATCCAGCTACTAGCAAAGGCTAAAAGCCTGGCATAGTATATAGGCAAAAGCCGTCCTACCAAGTAAGTAAGTAAATGTAATTGACATCTTCATCATTAGACACATCAGACACATCATTAGTTCACATCCGAGCAAGACGTCCTCTGCCAACTACTCTACAGCCAGCCGTTCTCAACGCTTCAACAGGGCAACAGCGCCCACGGTTCACACCACGAACCTTCAACTACAAAACAGCCGTTCTCACTGCTTCAACAGGGCAACAGCGCCCACCTAAGCCGCCGCGGAAGCGACGTCGTAGTCCAAATCAACAGCCGTTTTCACCGCTACTCCGACAGGGCACTAGCGCCCAAGGTAAGCCGTCGCGAAAGCGACGGGTATCCACCTCCCACCGTTTATCTGTCGAGGGGCCGCGCCCTCTCATTGCCGCAGAATCCCATCCCTGACCAAACCAAACCCCCCTAAACCCACCCGTCACACCACCAGAAAATCGCTCTTTTCAGAGCTACAGTGTTAAACCCTGAGTTTGTTACGGTCTTGCCATGGGCAAAACAGCTAACAAGCGGAAGGGCCCCGCGCATACACCCGGGAGTTCAAAGAAGGGACGTCCACGTGCCTCACCATCCCCACCGTCCACCTTCCTAAAAGGTCCACAGAGGGATTCCCCCCCCCCCCTCTCCAACTCCGTCGACCGACTCATCAATAACAATGTCGTCAAACTGCTCCTCTTCCGACACCGAATCAAACAAATCCTCCCAACACTCCACCCCGACTACTAAACCTCCACCAGCCAAAACATCCGAACAACAAATCCCGACATCAGCCAAACCCAAGCAAATCAGGCCACCCCCCTTAATCTTAAACTCTGCGTCCTGGCGAAAAA
Source organism: Metopolophium dirhodum (assembly GCF_019925205.1). Lineage (NCBI taxonomy): Eukaryota > Metazoa > Arthropoda > Insecta > Hemiptera > Aphididae > Metopolophium > Metopolophium dirhodum. The sequence continues at coordinate 36,980,488 of NC_083562.1, forward strand.
TCGCACCAACCATCTACAAACTTCCGAACTTCACTCCATCGCAATTTCAACCAAAACCACATCCAATGGACAAATAACTGTCCAAACTACCGACCCCACCCACTTCCGACAAATTCAGTCCTAGTTGACAGCAAAACTGAATTCCATACCTTTAGCCTCCCTGAAGATCGTTCCCTTAAGGTCGTTCTAAAGGGCATACCGATCGACATCACCACTGACGATCTAAAATCCGAACTAGAAACCCTAAACTTCCAAACAAAATACATTCGCCGTTTCGGTACTCCCGAAAAACCGATGCCCATGTGCCTCGTACACATTGCGGCAACCCCGAACGCCAAGGATATCTTCCTTCTCAACTCCCTATTTTATCTTACAATTTCGGTAGAAGCCCTTAAACCTTCCGGCCCGGCACAATGTTTTTCGTGCCAACGTTTTGGACACGGTTCCCGTAACTGTGGCCACCTAACCAGCCTGAAATAGTGCACTACATACAAAGCTAAGCAATGTAATGTAATGTAAAAATCATTAATAATCATCATTCAGTTCACATCCGAACAAGTCCTACACCACTCAACTTGCAGCCAGCTTCAGCAGCAGTTCCTCAAACAGCCGTATTTACCACTTTCAACAGGGCATCAGCGCCCACGGTTCACACCCGAACCGTAACTAAACAGCCGTTCTCACCGCTCTCAACAGGGCATCAGCGCCCACGGTTCACACCCGAACCGTCACCAAATCAGCCGTTCCCACGGCTCTCAACAGGGCACCAGCGCCAACAGCAAGCCGCCGCGGAAGCGACGTCTTCACCAACAGCCGTTTTCACCGCTCTCGACAGGGCACCAGCGCCCAAAACAAGCCGCCGCGGAAGCGACGTCCCTCCGTCAACAGCTGTCGTGGGGCCGCGCCCTCACATTGCCACAGCTTCCCCTCCCCAACATCCCACACCCACTGAAATGACCAGGAACAACAAACGTAGGAAGGTCGGAGACCCCTCGACCAAACCACCTCCGAAAATACCAAAACAACGATCAACTCCCCCTTCCCCAATACAATCTAATTCCAGTACTTCTGACTCTGAAACCATAGACTCTTTCTCCGACTCTAGCACCTCAACCCACCACTCCCTATCATCACTTACTTCCGTACACTCAGTAAAAACTTCACTCTCAACCGCCCAAGCTCCTTCAATCTCCAGGCCTCCACCTATCATACTGAGCTCCGCTTCCTGGCGGAAGGCCGCGCCTACCATCTATTCACTCCAAAACTTGCAACCGAGCTCTCTATCAGCAAAATCCTCCGGCGACCGGGTAACCCTACGGGCAACCGATACCACCCAATTCCGCCTAATCCAAAAGACTTTATTACACCTAGGCACCGAATTCCACACTTTTTCTCTCCCCGAGGAACGCTCTGTAAAAATCGTTCTAAAGGGCATTCCAACCGATATATCTACTGATGAACTTAAAGACGAGCTAGTTACTCTAGGTTACTCCGTAAACTACGTCCGCCGCTTTGGCACCCCTGAAAAACCTATGCCGATATGTGTAGTGCACATCGCTGCTAATCCGACTGCTAAGGACATATTTCTTCTGACAAACTTGTTTTACTTGCAAATCTCAGTTGAACCACTAAAACCTTCTGGACCCGCTCAATGCTTTTCCTGTCAACGTTTTGGCCATGGCTCTCGTAACTGCGGCCACCCACCTCGGTGTGTAAAATGCGCCGGAAACCACAATGCAAACGCCTGTCCAAAAACTCTCGAGCAACCTCCGACATGCTGCAATGTAGTGGCCAACACACGGCAAACTTTCGTGGCTGCCCCCAATTCATGGCTCAGAAACAGCAGGTATCTCCAACTCCAACCCAAGTCTTCGTTCAAAATAAATCCTCACACCCAACCTCAACCCCCCCCCCCTCCTCCACCACCTCACCCTAAACAAAACACTACATTGACATACTCCGCAGCAACATCAAAATCAGCGCACACTTCTTCAAATTCTCCAGTCCCACAACTAAACTTGTCACTGATACTAAACCTGCTCACTAACCTACTGACTGCAATATCCAATAATCACGATCCGAAAACTATCATAGAATCAACGATCAAAACATTCCTGTCCATACTCTTGCCCCAAAATGAATAACTTAAAAATCCTATTTTGGAACTCCAACGGTATCAAAAACAAACTCAACGAACTACGCTCCCTCGCTCTCCTACTGAAAACTGACATAATCCTACTAAATGAAACCCGTCGTAAAATAGAAACAACAAGCATGTACCATAAATCACGAGGATTTGCTGAGACAACTACTTATATTTTGCAAGCAACAGCTTCTTGAGTCAGACCTAATGAACCGTAACGTTTAGAATAGAATGAAGATTCGAAAAAGTTGAGTATTGATCAATAAAAACATTTTAGAGATAGGAAAATAACAAAAAACCTGAGGGCGGTCATAACCAAGTGAACAAACTTGGTTGTAATTTGTTTACTACTTGGTACGTTGTTATCATTAAATAACACTGTTTTTTGTGATGGAATCCATCATCATCCAGCCAACAGTTATCCCGTTAAGACGTCCTCTGCCAACTATAGTCTGCAGCCAGCCGTTCTCAACACTTCAACAGGGCAACAGCGCCCACGGTTCACTCCACGAACCTACAACCACAAAACAACCGTTCTCACTGCTTCAACAGGGCTCCAGCGCCCACGGTTCACACCACGAACCTGCAACTCAAAACAGCCGTTTTCACCGCTCTTCAACAGGGCACCAGCGCCCACAAGTAAGCCGTTGCGGAAGCGACGTCCCTCCGTTTTAGCTGTCGTGGGGCCGCGCCCTCACATAGCCAGAGCATCCCATCCCCTCCCTAAACACACCCACGCCCATCAAACATGGGCAAAAAACGCAAAGGGGGAAACCCTCCTACCAACCACTTACTTAAAATATCACGTCAACGTTCTGCCCCCCCCTCTCCAACTCCGTCTGGAACTTCCGGCTCCGAAACTCTAGACTCCTTTTCTGACTCAAGCATCTCGTCTCAACACTCTCATTCCTCACTTAACTCCGTACTATCCACAGATACATTACTTCCTGCATCAACCAACACCGTCCCAACAACCCAATCGCCGTACAAATCTCCAACAATCCCCAGACCACCTCCCATAATCCTGAGCTCCGTTTCCTGGCGTAAGGTCGCGCCCACCATATACGCACTCCCCAACTTGCAACCAAGCTCTCTGTCGGCCAAGGCCTCCGGCGAACAAGTGACCTTAGGGCCGCCGATGCGACCCTTTTCCGGTTAATCCAAAAAACTCTACTGAAACATAGTATCGAATTCCACACCTTTTCACTCCCCGAAGAACGATCCATCAAGGTAGTTCTGAAGGGAATACCAAATGACATAACCTCTGACGAACTTAAGGATGAACTTGAGTCCCTGGGTTTTTCCGTTAAATTCGTCCGCCGCTTTGGAACCCCAGACAAACCAATGCCTATATGTCTCGTGCATATCGCTGCCAACCCGACTGCCAAGGATATATTTCTCCTTACCAACTTGTTCTACTTGGAAATCTCTGTCGAACCCCTTAAACCCTCCGGCCCAGCCCAGTGCTTCTCGTGCCAACGCATTGGCCATCGTTCCCGTAACTGGTCACCCACCACGGTGTGTTAAATGCGCTGGAAACCACGCTGCCAACGTCTGCCCCAAAACCCCTGAACAAGCTCCGACTTGCTGCAACTGTGGCGGTCCGCACACGGCAAACTTTCGAGGCTGCCCCCAATTCTTGGCCCAAAAACAGCAGGTATCTCCACCACCGAACCAAAAGTCCGCCCAACAACAAGTCTCACAACCAATCCCGACCTCTCCACCACCACCACCTCCCCACCAGCAAAACTCTACAATCACTTACTCTGCAGCAACTTCTAAATCAGCGAACACTTCTCTAGTTTCTCCAGTCCCACAATTTAACTTACCAATTATTCTCAACCTGCTCACCAACCTACTGACTGCACTATCTAACAATCAAGATCCGAAATCACTCATAGAAACTACAATTAAAACATTCCTGTCCATTCTCTCACCCCAAAATGAATAACTTAAAAATCCTGTTTTGGAACTCCAACGGTATTACACACAAACTTAATGAACTAACAGCTCTCGCGCTCCAACTAAAAACTGACATTATCTTACTTAACGAAACTCGTCTATCTCCCTGCACCAACCTTCACATTCCAAATTACTTCACGTACAGGAACGACCTACCGACCACCCGGGGCTCGCCCCCTCACGGCGGCACGGCCGTCCTTATTCACCGTCGCATCGTCCACCAACCTATGACTCTTAACACAACCATTCAAACCTCTTCTGTCCTCATCCAACTAAACGGCCACGAAGTCCTTGTATCAGCGGTATACAAACCACCAGGTGCAACACTCACGTCTCACGACTTGGACTTGTTGACCCAAAGTGCCGAATGGCAAATCTCGGCAGGTGACTTCAACGCCAAACACCCTCTCTGGTATAGCCACTCGACAAACGCTGCCGGTCGCGTACTTTTCGACCACGTTCAACAATCGGACTATACCATTACTGCTCCCTCATCCCCCACACACTTCCCGACAAACGCTAGATACAGACCTGACATACTTGACATCGCACTCGTTCGACTACCTTATCCTACTCAAATCGACAACCTCAACGAGCTATCTTCTGACCACAACCCTATCCTTCTGGAGACCTTGTGTATTCCGGTATCATCGTCCCCTCCAACGACTAACCGCTTCATTAACTGGACAAAATACAAGACAATTCTATCCAACTTACCAAACCCAACTGAACTACCGACCATCAACAGTGAGTCGATCGACTTGGCAATTGATACTCTCACCAAAAACATACAACACGCGATCGAAGCTAGCGTATTTACCCCTAAACACAAAAACTCTTCCTTTTTACTACCTGACTACATAAAACTTGAATTAACTGAAAAAAAAACCAATTACGCCGTCAATGGCAAAGAATCCGTGACCCGACTACCAAACGTCAACTTAACGCCAAAATCTCACTAATCAGAACTTTACTCGAAACTCACAAAACTGACCAGTGGGACATTTTTCTTAATTCTCTTGACCATCAGGACGGCTCTATATACAAACTAAACAAATGTCTCCTCCACAAACGTCCTGCATCCCACCCTCTCACCGGCCCCAACGGTCTAGTTTTTCCGGCCATCGATCGAGCCGAGCTGATAGCTGACTCTCTCGAACTCCAGTTCCAACCAAACCCTGGTCCCGACCTTCCAGAAGTTTCTGCCCACTCCAACTTACTTCGAAACATAAGTATCACCAAATCTAATTTATACACCACCCCTGGCACAATCCAAAAAATCATAAACAACCTACGCAAAAAGAAAGCCCCTGGTGTCGATCTCATCACCAACACTGCTCTTAAATTTCTACCGAATAACATTCTAATTTCCTTAACACAAATTATGAATTGCTCCCTCAGAATTTGCTACTTTCCACGTGCTTGGAAAGAAGCAGTAATAATTTCCATCCCTAAGCCGGGTAAAGATCACAAACTTCCCGAAAATTACCGACCTATCGCTCTACTGTCCTCAATATCAAAAATTTACGAACGAATCATCCTCTCTCAACCTTCAAACCAATCTTCGAGACAAAATCCGCCCAGAACAATTTGCCTTCAGACCTGAACACTACTCTACCACTCAACAACTGACCAAACTTACTCACCAACTTAGTCAGAACTTTAACAAAAACGATAACACCGCCTCCATTTTCCTTGACGTGGAAAAAGCCTTCGACCGGGTCTGGCACGTCGGTCTCCTCTACAAACTGTCCCAACTCAACATCTCGACTGAAATCGTTAAAATCATCGAATCCTTTCTCACTGACCGCACTTTTGTCACAAAAATCGAAGACTCATTCTCGTCCACCAGACACATACTCGCAGGCGTCCCTCAAGGATCCTGCCTTTCACCTACTCTCTACTTGACTTACATTAACGACATACCAACAACTCCTAAAGCTCACCTCTCACTATTCGCTGACGACACTATGTTCTTTACTTTCGACAAAAACCCGAAACGTGCAGCCATACAATTACAACACCAACTCAACCTAGCTACCACATGGTTTCATCGCTGGAAAATCAAAATAAACCCTACCAAAACAATAGGTATTCTTTTCGGACGTTCCAATACTACTCACATCCCACCCCTACTACTCGACAACCATCCAGTGACTTGGTCCAATCATGCCAAATACCTCGGCGTTACAATAGGGCGCAAACTCACCTTCGACAAACACGTTCAAGACATCACCAAAAAAGCCACTCGCGTCCGCGGTATTCTTTACCCCATTCTCAACCGTTCTAGCCCTGTCCCAAAATCTTCAAAGCTCAATATTCTAAAACTCTACGTCTCTCCAATTCTTTCTTATACTGGCCCCTCTTGGGCTCCTTTCATCGGTCCCTCACATTGGAGATGTATCGAATCTGTTCAAAACATCGGCATTCGCACGATAACGGGTATGCCCACTATCGTTAAAAATTCGGTCCTTCTAAAATCAGCAAATTTCAAGTCAATCAAAAATTCTATTCATAGCCAATCTAAATCGATGTTCTACAAAAACTCTTTCTCTACTCATGCCCACATCCGACTCTTAGGGAAATCGCACACCCCACCAACCACAAAGCGTAGAATCAAACCCTACCCTTTGACATGGGTTGACCAACAAATTTAACACCACCTTCCTAAAACATCCATCCACTAGTAGAGGCAAAAGCCTGGTATAGTTTCACGGCTTAGCCATCCCCCCAAAGCAAAGCAATGTAATGTAATTATTCGAAAAACTAGTACTGAAAACACTACAAGAATGTATCAAACCACGACCAGAACAACATGCCTTCAGAGAGGGACACTCGACGACCACCCAACTTGTACAACTGTTCAAAGAATTAAAAAACAACAAATCAGAAAAGAAATACACAGCTGCAACATTTTTGGACATAGAAAAAGCGTTTGACCGTGTGTGGCACATGGGTCTCATCCACAAACTAAATAAGAATACAGATCTACCAAATTACACCGTAAAACTAATCAAATCCTTCCTGACTGGACGTTCCTTTCAGATAAGAGTAGATGACCAACTATCAACAGAAAGAACCATACAAGCAGGGGTACCACAAGGCTCATGCTTATCACCGATACTATACACGCATTACATCAATGATCTCCCTCTTCATCCTCAAGTAAAAACATCAATATTCGCGGATGACACAATGTTCCGTGCAGCCCACAGAAACAAAAGGTATGCGGTATCCCATCTGCAAAAACAAATCAATCTAACTCTTGACTGGACCGACAAGTGGAGACTAAAAATAAATGCAGCAAAAACTGAATCAATTATCTTCGGAGGAAAACCAACAAAAACTAAAATAACCGTACGAAACCAAACCACAAACTGGAAAAATAAAGTTAAATACCTTGGAATAACTATCGACTCAAAATTACATATGCAACAACATGTAAAAATCGCAACGCAAAAAGCAAAAGGAGCAAGAACTTCCCTCTACCCAATATTAAACAATAAATCTCCTATACCGCTAAAAACAAAAATTCAAATATACAACATGTATATAAAACCAATTATCCTATACGGCTCAGTTGCGTGGGCACCACAAATTAGCAAGTCAAGCTTGAAGAAAATGGAGGTCGTACAAAACACAACATTAAGACAAATAACGGGCATGCACTATCTTACTAGAAATGAAGCTATCCAAAGATCAGCAAACATACAACCTTTCTCAGACATCATAAAACACGCAACCCAGACTTTTTACTACAAGGCCTCAATATCAAGATACCAACACATTCAAAAACTATCAACATAAAATTCAAAAACAAACAGTCCTAAAAACTTAAAACAATCAACAATCAAACTAGAGAGAAAAGGCAACTGCCTGGAGCTCTAAATAGGCCATAGGCCGTCCTATAAAGGCAAGTCCAAGTGTAATGTAACTGTAAAGCCCAAAACTGATAAAGCTACCTGCTGCAACTGCGGAGGGGAGCATACTGCCAACTACCGAGGCTGTCCTCACTACATTGAAAAACACAAACCAAAACCCAACAGCGTACGTGCTGTGAACATCGCACATGCACATCAACCTACCCTGTCTTCTCCTCCACCTGCCGCACCACAACCACCAAATGCCCATCAAACTACCTCCGTAACCTACGCCGAAATAGTAAAATTTAACACCTCAAATCCCACCGAACCTATGGCCACAATGACGCAAATACTTAGCATTATCAAAAAACTACCTGGAACCATTCAAAAATGTGCAGATTCAAACTCTAAAGACGCTATTCTAAATACAGTCATGTCAATTCTCAACGCCATCCCCAAAAATCATCATGACTAACATAAAAATAATGGCCTGGAACTGCAATGGTATCAACAAAAAGACATAAGAACTAACAGCATTTGTAAAACTCCACAACATCCAAGTAATTCTACTAAGCGAAACCCGCCTTCACCCACAAACTCAACTCAAGATTCCAAATTTCCACATCTATCGTTCCGATCGTCAACCGCTGCCAAGACATCCACCAAACGGGGGAACTGCAGTGCTAATCCGTCGTGGAATTACGCATAATCATGTCAATGTCTCAACTGAACTTGACTCAACCTCCGTACAAATAAAAATAGAAAATGAAATCTCCCAGGTCACGGCGGTTTACAAAAGTCCAAGCGCTATCTTAAAATCGTCAGATTTAGATGCGTTATCCAATCACAACGGCCCGCTCATAATTGGCGGTGATCTAAACGCCAAGCACACAGACTGGCACAGTCTACGCTCCAATAAATCAGGCAAGACCCTAAGCGCAACACGCCAAGTCGTCAAACCGATACTCGGTCGTGGCTTCCGACTCGCCGACCCACTTCTCGTATGTTCCTACGCACCGCCCGGATGTCCTCGACATCTTTCTACTTTATACACCAAACATGAACTACTCCATCACCAACCTCTGCGACCTTTCCTCTGACCACAACCCCCAGATTCTAAGCATACAATCTCGAATGTCACTATGCGATCCTCCTAGAGCAAGAAAGCGCATAAATTGGAAAAAATTTGAAATTGAACTAGCCCCTCGGATTAAAAGCAACCACATCTCTTTCATCTCAGACATCAATAGAAACATTGTCCAACTTACGAATAATATAAAAAATGAATGCGAAAACTGTTCCTACACAGTGGGTCAATCAGAGCTTTCGAAACCACTACCGGACGAAATACTATTAGAGATCGATACCAAACGTATACTGCGGAAAAACTGGCAACAAACACGAGACCCACGCATGAAAACACTATACAACGCCCAAGTATCCTACGTTAAAGATCTGCTCACCAAACATAGACTCCATGAGTGGCAACTCTTCACCTCCACACTAAACTTTAAAAATAAATCCCTATATAAACTGAACCGTCGCCTTCTCCATAATCCACCACCATCTCAACCGCTCAGAACCCCTGCTGGGACACAAATATACGACTCAAACTTAAAGGCTGAGCTCTTTGCGGACACAATGACCACCCAGTTCCATAATAACCCAGGTCCCCCACTACCTGAAGTAAATAACTCCATCGCAAAACTACGAGCTCTCAATATTCCCTCGTCAGAAAACTACGTTTCACCGAAAGAAGTATGGGACATAATAAAACATCTCCCACCAGCGAAAGCACCGGGCGAGGACGGCATTACAAATAAAGCGTTAAAACACCTACCAAAAATAGCCATCGTACTCCTAGCGAATATTTACACATCTTGCTTTAGACACTCTTATTTCCCTGACCAGTGGAAAAAAGCTCAGATTGTTATGATCCCCAAACACATAAAGAATCACCAAATACCGGACAACCATAGACCCATTTCATTACTTAATACTATGTCCAAAATCTTCGAAAGGATAATTTTACGGAAACTGAACAACTACATCAAAATCAGATTCTAGCAACATGCTTTCCGTACGGGCCATTCTACAATCACTCAATTAATAACACTAACCGACGAACTTTCACTAAAATCCAATGAGAGAGAAAACACAGCGGCTGTTTTTCTGGACATAGCGAAAGCTTTTGACCGAGTTTGGCACCAAGGACTACTACACAAACTCATGCTTGCCGACGTCCCTATTCCATTGGTAAAACTGATAGAATCCTTTCTTAGTAATCGCACGTTCAAAATCAAAATTTCTGATCTCCTCTCAACGGAACGCAAAATTAAAGCAGGCGTCCCTCAGGGGTCATGCTTATCTCCGCTTCTCTACTCAATTTATACAAACGACCTCCCTACATTAGGACCAGTAAAACTGGCTCTCTTTGCCGATGACACTCTCCTATATGCCAGCAACCGGAATTATAAATACGCAGTTATGGCCCTACAACGTCAGCTAAATACTACGACAGATTGGCTTACCAAATGGAGATTCAAATTAAACGTCTCAAAGACGGTAGCGGTGTTATTTGGGCCCCAACATAAAAATCTTGACATGAAACTTACTATCCAAAACCAAACCATCAAATGGAGCAAAAATGCAAAATATCTTGGAGTCACGTTCAATCAAAACCTTAGCTTCGTAAATCACATCCAAAATACCATCAAAAAGGCGCGCGGTGCCCGGGCGGCCCTCTACCCTGTCCTAAACCGCAACAGTACTGTCCCACTATCCAACAGACTAACAATCTACAAAATCTATATCAGGCCAATTTTGTTATATGCCGCACTAATTTGGAGACAACTCATTGGTCCATACACATGGAGAAAAATCGAGGGCTTCCAAAATGTGACGTTGCGTACTATAACAGGCGCTCACTATCTCGTAAACAACAATAATCTACGGAACTCTACCTCCATTCTCCCTCTAAAATAGGAGGCACTACATCTATCAAAATCACTAGCATACAGGCTATCGCTTAGTCGCCACCCTCACTTGTCAGCACTATCCTAAAGACCCAAAATTGTCATGAAACACCTCAAATAGAGTGTAAAGGCGTTAGCCTGGTGCTCTTAATAGGCCACTGGCCGCCCAACCAAAACAAATTGGAAAAATTTGTAATGTAACGCAGACTTCCTAACAAAAGTTCCCCAGGACCGGACAAAATCTCCAACTGCGCCCTAAAACACGGTGGTAAGAAATTCAAATTTTATCTTTGCCAAATATACAATGCCTGCGCTAGAATCGAATATTTTCCTAAACCTTGGAAAATAGCAACAATCATAATGCTACCAAAACCAGGAAAGGACCCCAAACACCCAACTAATCATCGTCCGATTTCTCTTCTCAATACAATGGGAAAGGTTCTGGAAAAACTTCTCCTGTCTAGATTGAAAGTCTTTATTATGCCAAAAATCCGTCCTGAACAGTACAGCTTCAGATCAGAACACAGTACGACTATTCAATTGATAAATGTTATAGATCTGGTTACTAATGATTTAAATATCAGACATAAAACAGCTGCAACATTCCTGGACATTCAAAAAGCCTTTGACAAAGTGTGGCATAAAGGTCTAATATTCAAGCTGTTAACAATGGACGTATCTCATCAACTAATCAACCTTCTCAGATCTTTCCTCCTGAACCGATCATTTGAAGTTAGGATCGGCCACTCATTATCTTCCCCAAGAACAATTAGTGCAGGCGTCCCTCAAGGGTCGTGCTTATCACCTCATTTATTCTCGGTCTACATTAATGACATGCCAAAAGAGAAGGAAGCCAACATCTCTCTCTTCGCAGACGACACGGTTTCTTCGCTTCCGGAGCAACTAACAATACAGCAATTTCAAGAGTCCAAAGACAAATAGACCTTGCAATACCCTGGTTCAAACAATGGAAGATATCACTGAATCCATTAAAAACCCAAGCTATCATGTTCACAAATCGATCCACTCATCAATCCAATACCTTGCACTTTGGAAATACTTCGGTCTTATGGTCCAATTCTGTGAAATATCTGGGAGTAACTATAGATAGAAAACTTAATTTTGCAAATCACTTAAAATCATTGGTTCATAAAGCAACTGGAGCAAAGTTCTCACTATTTCCTCTCATCAACGAACACAGTCCACTTCCTCTTAAAAAAAAGCTCTACATATATAAAGCTTACATAAGACCAATCATTTTATATGCTTCTCCATCGTGGATAGCGAACATCTCAAGAGCCAGCTGGAAAAAGTTGGAAGCGTTCCAGTCCAAAACGTTGAGAACAATTACAGGCAGCCATTGGTACGTCTCTAACCATACAATAAGATCGTCTTTAAATATATTATCTATAAAAGACTCCGTTAACTTGGAAATGAATAGAACATTCCAAAAAATCAAAAACTACAACTACGAACACATATCCGACATAGTAAACAGAAAACATCATAAAGAAATATTCAAAAAAAGACCCCTAAGCTTAGCATAATCATCTACAATTAACAGCCAACAATTACATGAAACTACTTGAATCTCTCTGCAAGAAGCGCACGCTTGATACAGAGTAAAACTAAAACAAAGCAAAGCAAAGCAATGTAATGTGCGCCAATTCCTGAAAGACGGAAGGAAGCTGCCGATGTACATGGTGTGTCTCCCTAACACCCAATTAAGCAAGAACATCTTCAACCTATCCAGTCTATTTTACCTAATCATTCGCGTAGAGGCATATAAAACATCAGGACCATCCCAGAGCTTCTCTTGCCAAGGCTTCGGACACTCCTCAGCTAATTGCAATCACCAGCCAAAATGCGTGAAATGCGGCAATGACCACGCAACTAAGACGTGTACCAAAACTCCTGACCAACCGCCAAAATGTTGCAACTGCAATGGCGAACACACGGCTAACTACCGTCAATGTCCCGCCTACATCAAAGCTACCTCTGCAAAGAAATCCAAACCTCATGACATCACTCCGCCACCAGCTACTCAACCAACATCTATTCCACCCACAAGCCCCATGCAACTCACCTATGCACAGGCTCTATCGCCGCCCAAATCTCAACTAGATCCACCAATTCAACCGCTAAGCGAGATTAACACAAACCTAATTGATATCCTGAATCACGCCATATACCAGATATCTACTGCATCGAGTTTCAAAGACTCCATCCTGTCTGCAATGTCATTGTCTACCATTGTCTCACTTATAAACCAAGATGGACGAACAACTTAAAATTCTCTACTGGAATTGCCAAGGTCTGGGCAACAAAAAATCAGAACTCCTCCATTTCGTTCGACAACATAAAACCCACATCATCCTACTCAGCGAAACACACCTCAAACCCTCAACGTCTTTCAAACTACCAAACTACCACATTTATAGAAACGATCGACCCACTCCTCCCGGTCAGTCAAGAAGCGCCGGAGTCACAGCGATCGTAGTAGCCAACAAGCTCATTCGCTACGAAGTCCCCATTCAGACAAGCTCTCTGGAAAACACTACCATCCACATTCAGTTAAACAACCGAGAGACCAGAATCTCGGCAATTTACAAAAGGCCTATAAACCCACTTATGCCATCGGACGTGGATAACCTCCTGGACACCGACCTTCCGACTATTCTCGCGGGCGATTGGAACGCTAAACACCCGTTCTGGAACAGCCAAAGTCTCCACTCCATCTACAAACTTAACAATAGCCTTCTTAAAAAGAGACCAGCAACTCATCCGCTTATGGGACCAAACGGCCTAATTTACTCGGCCATTGATCGTGCAGAACTATTTGCTGATACGTACCAACAACAGTTCACACCAAATCGTGGCCCAGTCCTCCCCGAAGTAATTAGCAGCCTAACTTCTATCATTGACGCACAAGTCAGTAGTAACGATTACACAACCCCTGGGTTCATCAAAGACATCATAAACCATCTACCCAAACGGAAAGCCCCCGGCGAAGATCATATAACGAATAACGCACTTAAAAACGCTCCGAATAATTTTATTCTCAGGCTAACGCATATATACAACGGTTGCATTCGACTTTGTTTCTTCCCGGACGACTGGAAAAGAGGTCAGATCATAACCATACCTAAACCGGGGAAAAACCACGCTGACCCCGTTTATTACCGTCCTATCACGCTCCTACCCACTATTGCCAAGATGTTTGAAATAATCATCCTCAGAAAACTAAAGTGCCAAACTGAGCACCTGATCAGAGATGAACAGTTTGCCTTCCGTCGTCAACACTCTACCGTTCTTCAACTAATTAAGCTCACGGACCAGCTCTGCAAAAATCGAAACGACAAAAAATTCACTCCGGCTATTTTTCTCGACGTAGAAAAGGCCTTCGATAAGGTCTGGCACGAAGGTTTACTCCACAAGCTATTCAAAATTGGTACCCCAATCCACTTAATTAAGCTTATCCAATCGTTCTTATCCGACGGATACTTTAACGTTCGTGTCGATAATTCTGTCTCCAGTAACCGTCCAATCAGAGCAGGTGTGCCACAAGGCTCCTGCCTGTCACCATACTTATACCTGATATACACAAACGACATACCTGTTAACGCTAACAGCAGTCTCGCTTTATTCGCCGACGACACCATGTTTCTAGCCTCAAATCGTAACCCTAAATACGCAATTGCTATACTTCAAAGGCAAATTGACCTGGCCTTAACATGGTTCAAAAACTGGAGGCTAGGCATCAACACAAGTAAGACAGTAGCTATTTTGTTCAACAAAAACACCACGTTTAATTTGAGTCAAATTACCATGGCAGGTGTACCCATCCCGTGGACAAACCATGCAAAGTACCTTGGAGTCACTTTCAACAAATACCTAACATTCCACAACCACGTCAAGAATACTCTCGTCAAAGCGCGTAGATGCAATAATATGCTCAACCCAGTCCTAAATAGCCGCAGCTCAGTGCCGCTCAAATCCAAAATTTCAAATCTATCTCATGTACATAAAACCACTCTTAACATACGCCGCCGAGGCCTGGGTCCCTTGTATTTCGCCATCTAACTGGAATCTCATTCAGTCAGTTCAGACCACTTGCGTACGGTCCAGTGCTGGCCTCTTGAGATTCGTATCAAACCAGAACATTCGTGACTCTGCCAGAATAAAAACCATACGTGAAGTAGTAAAGGATAATTCAAAAAGACTATTCTATCAAAACACCTTCTCAAACCACAACCATATTAAAAACTTGGGCCGTGATGAAGCCGTATCGACAATCAGGTCAACTCCTAAAATACGACCATTCGATTGGTCACATTCATAGTATACCTAAATCTACCTGCCATATCATTCATCTCTTAATAGGCATCCGCCTGAAAAGAGTACATAGACAAATCTATGGTCGTCCTACTTGCAATGCAAAAAAATCCAACCATCTACTCAACTTCGGAACTCAATCAAGTGATTGAGAACTTTACCACTACTGTCCAGGACACCTTGTCCAAAAATACTTCTATCCTCATCAACCAATCAAACCAAACACGCATACCAGACAATATCCAGCTCGAAATCACTAAAAAGAGAAGACTACGGAGGGCCTGGCAAAATACCCGGAACCCAGAAGCCAAACACAGGTTCAATAACCAGACATCAAAAGTCAAAAGGCTCATCCAACTTCATAGAGCCGCCGAATGGGACTCGATCCTTGGGAAAAATAAGACCTGGAGACTTTAAAATATTCAAAATCAACAAATCTCTAATTAACAGAAAACCTCCAAACCAACCATTTAACGGCCAACAAGGACCAGTCTTCGATTCCCCAGGGAAAGCTGAACTCTTCGCTGCTAACCTAGCCACACAATTCAATTGCCCGGATGGAACTCCAGCCACTAACTTTCTAGTCGCCAGCTCAATCCAAATTCTAAACACATCACCAAAACCACCAATTCAGCAGGTCTCTCCAGGAGTAGTTAAAGACATCATTAAGCGACTACCACGCAACAAAGCGCCGGGACCCGACGGCATTTCCAACACGGCTCTCCGTCACTTCTCTGACAAAACCATCCTGGCACTGACCAAAATGTTCAACTGCTGCCTAAGATACCAACACTTCCCTACTCCCTTGGAAAGCAACCACAGTGATAATGATACCGAAAGCAGGAAAAGATCTCAAAAATCCAAGCAGCCACCGACCAATAGCACTCATTAATTCAATGGCCAAGGTCCTAGAAATAATAATCCTGATTAATCTGAAAAAAGTCATATCTACTTCTATCCGACCTGACCAATATGCCTTCAGATCACAACACTCAACGACCAACCAACTGACGAAAGTAATCGACCACCTGGCCAACACAACAAACCGAGAAGAGCGAATAGCGGCAGCATTCCTGGACTTCGAGAAGGCGTTCAACAAAGTGTGGCACGACGGACTACTGCACAAACTACTCCAGCTACACGTTCCACCTTCGCTCGTCAGACTGGTGCAATCATTCATTTCCGACAGAACATATTCAGTCCGAGTCGGCTCCGACTTCTCAACTCCACGAACTCCGATTGCAGGCGTCCCCCAAGGATCTTGTCTCTCGCCAATTCTGTTCATAGCATACATAAACGACATGCCTTCTACACCTGGAACCCTGACAAACCTAAAGAGGCAAAGGCAAAGGCTGACGATACCATGTTTATGGCAACCAGCATGGGCATGCAGCAAGCAGTGGACAAACTTCAGGCACAAATTGACGTCACCCTCCCTTGGCTCCAAAAGTGGAAGTTGACTCTGAACACCGACAAAACCCTGGAAATAAAGTTCGGGAGAAGAGGACTTAAAAAATCGACACCATTAAAAATTTACAACCAGGAAATAGCTGGAAACCTGCAGTTAAATACCCTCGGAGTTTACCTCGACAGTAGACTTCGATTCAATCGGCACGTCATGGAAACCGCCCAAAAGACAAGACGCACACGAGCCGCACTGTACCCCGTCCTCAACCGGCTGAGTCCAATTCCAGTTCAAACAAAGCTCAGCATATACCAGATGTACGTCAGAACAATAATCACCTATGCCGGTCCAGCATGGGCCGCACTTATATCAAATGCAAACTGGAGGCGACTGGAAGCAGTACAAAACATTGCCCTCCGAACAATCACCGGTTCGCCCTGGTTTGTCCGGAACGCCGTTATATCAAAATCCAGCCAAATTCCATCGATCCAATCTACCATAACTCAAAATTCAAAAAACATGTTCATCAAGCTCCAACAATCTAACTACAGCCACCTACAAAACATAGGCAAAACGTCCGGCCCACCCGAGCGCAACAGAAACAGACCCGGTGAACTGACCAGGCGCACATAAAAATCACCTCAACCAATTCACCTCCTACTCTCGAGTCATGGGGCTAGACCCCCCGAAACTCAGGCAAAGGACAATAAGTCCCTCCTATCATTGCAAATTGCAAATTGCAAATGTAATGTCCCTCGAGTCAACTACAGTCAAAATCAAACTTGGAAACGACCAAATCCGTATAACTTCTATGTATAAGAGTCCAAATTCTCCCCTGCAAACTAACGACCTGGACATTCTAACAAATCAGAACGGCCTCTTTCTAGCAGCTGGCGACCTTAACGCAAAACATCAGTCCTGGAACTGTCACACTACAAACCGTGCGGGCAGAATTCTCCACCAACATATGGAAACATCCAACTCATACTCCATTTGCGCACCTGACTCCCCAACACACTACTCCTACAATTCTCTACACAGGCCAGATATCTTGGACATAGCACTTGTAAACCTCCCTCACAGAGAGTATGTCCTTACTAATCATAATGAGCTAACGTCAGACCATAACCCAATTGTTATGACTATAAGCGACTCTCCTATTACGATTAACCCTCCGGCTGCCAGAAAAAGAATCAACTGGAAAAAATTTGAGCAAGAACTATCGCTTAAATCTCCAAAACTGACGACCAAACTATCAAACCCAACAGAAATCGACAACGAGGTTGATTCATTTACCACACTCATCAAGTCAACAATCGAAAAATGCTCCTACCTCATTAACAAACCTCAAACCAGAGAGCCACTCTCCCCCGATATCCTACTTGAGATTGCCACCAAACGAAATTTAAGGAAAGACTGGCAACGCACTAGGCATCCAGGAGTAAAGACAATGCTAAACGCCCAAATAGTGTATGTCCGAAACCTCCTTAAAGAACATCGTCAATTAGCATGGGACCGTCTCACATCCACACTAAATTTCCAAGATCGATCACTCTACAAACTATATCGTCGTCTACTTCACAAGAAGCCAGCTTCCACCCCGTTGACGGCAAACTCCGGTCAAAAAATCTACGACACTAAATCCAAACTGGAGCTGTTTGCAGACACAATGAGGGACCAGTTTACCGCCAACCCTGGGAACAACCTATTGGAGGTCAGCCGATCGGTCAACGAACTGAACGGATACTCCACAAAGTCAAGCCTATTCGCTACCCTTGGGGAAGTGTTTGGAATTATTAAAAACCTACCATCCGCCAAAGCCCCCGGACACGACAACATTACAAACGCTGCACTAAAGCACCTTCCAGCCCCTGCCATCGTAAGACTAAGCAACTTAATCACAGCTTGTCTCAGACACTCTTATTTTCCGAACTCCTGGAAAACTGCCACGATTGTCATGATTCCGAAGCCAAACAAAAACCACAGTCTACCAAACAACTACAGGCCAATATCACTTCTCGTCACGATGTCAAAAGTATTGGAAAAAATTCTATTAAGCCATCTAAACAAATATTTTAAGCCAAGAACAGAACAACACGCTTTCCGGCACGGACACTCGACGACTACTCAACCCACTAAACTGATCGACGATTTGGTATTAAATACAAATAATAATAGACACACGGCTGCCATTTTCTTGGACATGGAGAAAGCGTTGGACAGAGTGTGGCACGACGGATTAATCCACAAACTCCACACAATGTCAACCGTCCCCACATCCCTGATAAAAATAATCAAATCCTTCCTATCAAACCGGAACTTCAGAATACAAATCTCCGACCTAAAATCAACCCTCAGAACAATCGAAGCAGGAGTTCCACAGGGGTCATGCCTTTCTCCCCTATTATACACCATTTACATCAATGATCTCCCATCCTCACCTCATGTTACTACTTCATTGTTTGCCGACGACACCATGTTTTACTCTAGTAACACGTCGAAAAACTTCGCTATAATCCGTCTTCAACGCCAAGTCACCATGACAACCGACTGGATTCAAAAATGGTGCTTAAAACTGAACCCTCAAAAAACGGTATGCATACTTTTTGGAACCAGCCGAAAAGAAACCGCGCGAAAAATCCAAATACTAGGCCAAGCAATCGACTGGAAAAACAAGACCACCTATCTCGGCGTCACACTAGACAAAGCACTGCGCCTAAATGATCACGTCAAGATCTGCATCAGGAAGGCTAAGCAAGCCAGAGGGGCACTATACCCGATACTAAACAGCAGATCACCCATCCCAATGCCAACCAGACTCTCAATTTATAAATTATATATCAAACCAATTTTACTATATGTCTCTTCGGCATGGGGTCCTCTCATCAGTGCATCAAACTGGGCAAATATAGAGGCAGTCCAAAACGTGGCGATCCGTACAATCACAGGTGCCCACTTTTTCACCAGAAATAACGCTATCTTAAATCCACCCATAAACTCATTACGAAACGAAGCAGAACTAGCGGCTAGGGTATTTTATCACAGAAATGCCCAATCAACATTCGCCCACATCCGCGACATTGGAACATCACCAGCTCCACAATTACACACACGCCGACCAAGACCAATCAACTTTGCGAAATTATAATAATATACTCCACATCCTGATAATCAGCCATTAAAAATTCAAACATAAGTTATAGGCACCGCCTGACACTTACAAACACAGCTGGGGTTTTTCCTTGGCTCCCAATGCAAAGCAAAGCAAAGCATGTAAGAACACTTCACTTCAAACCTTCTAACAAACAACATCTCCTAGCAAGACACAACGAAGCCTGTGATAGAAGCGAGCTATCAAACGCTCCGACGAGACTATCTACGGAACGAAAGCAAGACCGCCGACAACGTCGATCTGCGGAACATTCAGCCTGTTAGAGAAGCGAGTTACCAAACGTTCCAACGAGACCAGCTACGAAACGAGAGCAAGACCGCCGACAACGTCGACTCCACCGGCAACGAATTACGGGTTGCCTATATCATACGACTGACGGCGTGTACTTGTTTAGCACCACTCAGGGCCAATCGGCTATCAGGCATTGTCTTACCCACAGACACCTGACGAACGTCCTCGAAGTGCTAACAATCCAAGTCAAAGCGTAAATACGGGCGACGTCGTAATAAGTTTACCGAGGCCGCGGGGACACCGGCTCCAACGACACCGAAGCTGAACTTATCCCGACCGACAGCTATATTGTTGGATAGCCACGGGAATTATATAGAAATTGTCCTTTTCAGGTTATACCGGACGAGACTCATAGAGCGGACGCCACTTTTATAAGCGGGCCCGGTGTGTTTAAGTCTCGGTCCCATCCCATAAATTGTATCAAACATTGTACTAACAAAACATTCACATTCTTGTACGGGGATCCCGGTGACCAGTTGGCCCTCGGACCCCTCCCACTTATTGTAAAATAAATAATTCTTAATATAAATAAACACACACATTTTATACTGAAACAAAAGGAATAGCTATCAATCATTACGCAGCGGTGCCACGTAGAGTATGTGCACCGTTTCAATATTATCAAACCATTCCGTCAGCCCGACCCCTACTCCTAACCACCCAAAGCAAAACAACTCAGGCGAATCACAGAAAGATGATGCAAATCCAATAGTCGCAAAACCCACAATTCGTATCCCACCTATATTTGTAAATAAATTTTCTGATTGGCGCAAAGTTGCACCGATCATCTTCAAAAACGCCATCGTCTCTCCAGGAAATATCTCAGCGCAGGCAACCTCCGACGGATCTATAATAATTAAAACCCGCGTGATTGATCACTTCAGGCTAATTCAGCACTCTCCTTGATCAAAAAATCCAGTTCAAAACGTCCAAACTCCCCAAGGAACGCACCCTCAAAGTAGTGCTAAGAGGTATACCCACTAACATTTCTACTGATGAGCTAAAATCCGAACTAGAACTATTAAATTTCGACGTAAAACTTGTAAAACGTTTCGGACCTGTCAACAAACATATGCCAATATACCTAGTTATTATTGGCAACACTCAAAATTCGAAACACATCTATGAAGTCTCTGATCTCTTCTTCATAAAAGTCACTGTTGAGTCCTACAAAAAAACGGGCCCCTCCCAGTCAATATATAAATAAAAAAAAAAATCCTTAATTTGCAAATTCCACTTGACATCCAGCTACTAGCAAAGGCAAAAAGCCTGGCATAGTATATAGGCGTTAAGCCGTCCTGCCAAGTAAGTAAGTAAGTTTTGATAAAAACAAACCTCCTCCACCCACGCACCAAAATCCACTTTCTCAACACGCAAACTCAGGTACCAAATATGCAGACACTGTCAAATCGATGACTAAACCAAACAGCCCAAATCGAATCAATATCTCAGAAATATTTACTCTCCTTACTAAATTACTCACTGCCCTTACTTCGGACGGCGATCCGAAGTCTATTATGCTCACGACAATCAAATCATTCCTTGCCCTACTTACAAATCGAAATGAATAATGATCTAAAAATTATTCATTGGAACTGTAATGGCATATCAAATAAAATTCTAGAACTACAATATAATATAAACAGGGCCGATATTATACTACTTGGAGAAACCAAGCTCAACTCAAATAACACTATTAAATTCAAACATTTTCATATCAACAGATCAGACAACACAGTCCGCTCAGGTAAAACCTTCTACGGTGGGACCGTCGTGCTTGTCCACAAACGTATAATCCAGCGCCAAACAATCTTGAAAACTTCAATTTAATCTACGTCAATCGACATAAAAATAAACCAACAAACACAGCCGGTCTAGAAGTATCTGACATAATAAAAGGACTCCCTTCAGCCAAAGCTCCAGGAGAGGATGGAATTACTAACAATACAATGAAACCCCTCCCAAAAATTTACACGTCATGCCTCAGACTTCCCTGATCAGTGGAAAAAAGCGCAAATTGTCATGATCCCAAAACCCATGAATAACCACCAAATACCAGACAATCATAGGCCTATATCACTTCACAACAGGGACGTAGCCAGGGGGGGGGGTCCACGGGGTCCGGACCCCCTCCCCCCCCCGAAATGTCATCGACGAAATTTTTTTTATACGTATACCAAATAGCTGGGTATGAGGTAGATGACGATAAACCCACGTATAATCGTATAAACTATAAACTCTATAATAACCATGTTGATAAGAAATGACACAGTACTAATTAGTAGGTACCTAAGTTAAGATAGATTTGTAATATAATAATCATGATTGTCCTTTATCAACTGACAAGATCATAAACTTTATCTTTTATTGTTATACTAATCGTATTGTGTATACAATTTAAAGCAAAATATATTATACCATACTCGTCTGTCGTCAGTCGATGTTTGTCTACTTTCATATAAACGTACCTACGGTAAATTTTATTTCGGTTTATTTCTGTGCTCGTTTCTGTTTCATTTTTTGTTTTATAATAATCAAATATGAAGAGAGGAGCACTTGACAATTTTTTTAAAGCTAAACCAAAAAAACCATTTACTGGTGCGCTTTTAAATCAACATGAATGTCAAGAACATAATCAACCAGTGTGCAGTTCTTCAATAATTGATGCATCAAATGTTGTGAGTACTAATATTATTGACATTGGAACTGTTTCAAATCATTTATTTCAAAATAAATCTTTGACTTCCAATAACAATATATACTACAAATAAACAAAATTATAGGGACAATTATTCATATAATTCACCAGAAGAGTATTATAAAGTATCTGTATTTTTACCGTGTTTAGATGGTTTTATTTTACATCTCGAAAATAGGTTTAAACAGAATTGTGATATTTTATCGTCAACAGAAATATTGTTGCCAAAATTCGCTTTGGAAAAAAACGTCGAAAAAC
The DNA here is from genome assembly GCF_019925205.1 of Metopolophium dirhodum. Lineage (NCBI taxonomy): Eukaryota > Metazoa > Arthropoda > Insecta > Hemiptera > Aphididae > Metopolophium > Metopolophium dirhodum. The sequence goes on from NC_083562.1 coordinate 37,003,590, forward strand.
TAAAAAATCTCAACATTTATTTTGAAGATAAAATTGGTGAAAAATATATAGCAAGTGAGTATTTACTTTGGTGTGAAAAGTCGAAAAATAATGAAGAAACCCCGACAGATATTATGGCTATTTTAGACTCGTGTGATTCGACTTTTTACCCAAATATACACTATTTGTTACGAGTTTTGGCAACCCTCCCAGTATGTACAACTGAAGTTGAACGATCATTTTTAACTTTAAAAAGAGTAAAAACACTACTTCGAAACCAAATTGGAAATGACCGTTTAACAGGGCTGACTCTTTTATCAGTTCATTAGGAAATATCAGTTTCACCAAAAGAAGTTTTGAATATAATGGCAAAATCAAAAAGAAAATTATTATTATAAATTTTATTATATCCATGTTATATTTATACCTACATTTTTTTTATTTATACGATACTTTTTTTACAATATGTACAAAACTTAGCTAGCATAATATAGTAACTAGTAAGTCATTACGAATTTAATTTTTGATTGATTAATAATAGAATGGTTAAAATTAATTATTTTTTTTTTTTTTTTGGTTTGACCTCCTCCGAAATAAAATCCTGGCTACGTCCCTGCTTTACAACACTATGTCAAAAATATTCGAAAGAATAATACTTCGTAAGCTTAACATCCATGTTAAAACTAGATATGAACAACACGCTTTCCGTACTGGCCCCTACGACCACCCAGCTAATCACACTGACTGACGACCTGAACCAAAGGTCCCAGAAGGGGGAAAAAACTGTGGCTGTCTTCCTGGACGTGGCAAAAGCCTTCGACCGCGTGTGGCACCAAGGGCACATCCACAAGCTAACACTCTCAAACGTCCTTCACTCACTTATAATACTCATTGAATCTTTTCTTTAAGGCTGTTATTTCAAAATCAAAATATCTGACCACCTATCTACATCCCGTAATATAGAAGCGGGTGTCCCTCAGGGGTCATGTCTCTCACCGCTCCTATACTCAGTCTACGTAAACGATTTCCCGACCATAGGACCAGTCACACTGGCTCTCTTTGCGGACGATACTCTCCTATACACAAGCAACTGAAACTACAAATATGCAGTCTACAAACTACAAATATGCAGTCTACAAACTACAAAGGCAACTGGACATCACGAACAACTGGCTCACCAAATGGAGAATCCAATTAAACGTATCCAAAACGGTAGCAGTGATATTTGGGACTCGATCCCAAAATCACAACATGAAGTTAAAATTACAAAATCAACATCTCGAATGGAGCTACCACGCAAAATATCTTGGAATCACTTTCAACCACGATCTAAGCTTCGACAAACATATCCAAAATACCATTTGTAAGGCGCGCGGTGCCCGGGCCGCACTATATCCGGTCCTAAACAGTACTGTTCCACTGGCCAACAAATTAACAATGTATAAAATACACCCAGGCCCATCATTTTATACGCAGCTCCGGTTTGGAGAAATAAAATTCGTCTATCATCTTGGAAACAAATTGAGGTCTTCCAATCCGTAGCACTACGTACCATGACCGGCGCCCACTACCTGGTCTCAAATCAAAACTTACGAAACTCAATGTCCATAGATACCCTTCAAGACGAAGCACTTTATCTTTCAAAGAACCTTGCTCATGCACTTTCACGGAGCAAATATTCCCACTTATCATGCCTAGTCCCATGAACAGACCAAAACAAATCAATTAAATAACCTCATTCAGAGAGAAATGGCCCAGCAAAGGTGCTCTTCATAGGCCAAAAGCCGTCCCATCAAAGCAAATTTCAGCCGGTCTAGCACTATACTACTACATAAAAACATCAATCTTACTGTCGTAGCTCCCGATTCGCCTACGTTCTTTCCTGCAATACCAAGTCATCGCCCTGACCAAACTTCCACATTTATCAATATCATCTACATCTCTAAATGAACTCTCCTCCGACACAATCCAGTACTCCTGCAAATAAAGAATTCTCCAATATCATCACCTCTCACCCCTCAAAAATAATAACTCAAAAATACTATGTATAAGGCTCATACTCCAGACCCATAGATAAGATGAATGGGTCAAAACGAAAAATCAATATACAAACTAAACAGAAGCTTATTAAGAAAGAAACCAGCCATCCACCCTATCTTAGGGCCCAGCGGATAAGTACTCAGCTCAAGAGAAAACAAAAATCTTTGCTGACTCCCTCGAACGACAGTTCACAACTATTCAAGGACCAAATCTCCTGGAAGTATTAGCCAGTATCTCGAAAAATAAATCAGTCATGAATAGTTCATCCATCTTCACTACTCCGGGTACAATCCAAAAATTAATCGATATGCTCGCAAAGAACAAAGCACCTGGATGGGACCAAATAACAAACACAGCCCTAAAATCTTTGCCTAAAAACAAAATATTACAACTGACAAAAATAATCAATAGCTGTTTCCAACTTTAATACTTTCCTAATATATGGCAACTATCTCATATAATATCAATCCCAAAATCCGGCAAAAACCTCCAACTACCGGAAAGCTATAGACCTATAGCTCTCCTCTCATCCTTGTGAAAAATCTACGAGCGTTCAATTCTCTTTCACCTACAAAATTGATTGGCTGGTAAAATAAGAGAGGAACAATTTGCCTCCCGTCAGAACCACTCCACAACACTCCAATTAACCAAACTCATCGATCAAATTAGCGCTAACCTTAACCAGGGAATACAAACAGCCGCAGTTTTTCTCGATGTCGAAAAAGCTTTTGACTGCGTATGGCTTCATCACAAAATGCTGGAAATGAACATCCCTTTGCAACTCATTAAAATAATTGAGTCCTTCCTATCAGATCAAACGTTTTCCGTCAACATAGAAAGCCAAAACTCATCGCTAAGAGTAGCAAGGGCAGGCGTACCACAAGGCTCGTGTTTCTCCCCTACGTTGTTCAACATTTACACAAATGACATGCCAACAGAGCCAAAAGCCCATGTATCACTGTTTGCAGATGACACTATGTTCTACTGCGCCAATCATAATGCGATATACGCAACACT